>NC_137248.1:15929359-16552385 GCF_051294905.1 Botryllus schlosseri | reverse complement strand
TACCACGGCAAAGTGCTTAAATAGTTCTACAATATAAAAGTAATTTCAGAGTATAGCGGGTCTTAGTTTATTCAAAATAACAGCGCAAACTAGGTCCGTAACGTCGCATTTAAGGCATACGAATATACCAATTGACACGAAAATGCGATACTTTCAGCGTTATATTTGGGAGTCGAGCGGACTTGCTAATATTACAACTGATATACCACGGCAAAGTGCTTAAATAGTTCTACAATATAAAAGTAATTTCAGAGTATAGCGGGTCTTAGTTTATTCAAAATAAGAGCGCAAACTAGGTCCGTAAATAATGATCAGGCACTGATCCACCTAGAATCTGTCCTCCAAGTCTGAAATATCGGCATTGTTCAGAACAATCCGGTAACCGCAACACAATGGCCACAAAAATGACCCGTTGCGACTCTCCGATTGTTCGAACAATGCCGATACTTCAGACTTGGAGAACGGATTCTAGGTGGATCAGTGCCTGATCATTATTTTAATTTATATTTTCGGAATCGGTGCAACAGTAGCTTTCGATCAAGACCAGATTCAATAATTTCTGCTCTCGGGAAGATAGCTTTTGGATTGCCAGAAATCCTACAGTCGCTTTCGCAAAACAATTCTCCACTCCAGCCTCGGCGAAGCAGAACGAAGCTGCAAAATTGGTCGTTGCCGTTCCATGTTTAATTTCTATAGTGTAATCGTATGTGTTATGGGAAGACTATATATAAAGGTCGCTCAGGCAAATACAGTGACAAGCCGCCGTCGCCCTATTTACACCGTGCAGCCAAGCTCGCAGCACACAGAGAGTCACTAAATATTCACAAATGAAAAACTGGATATTTCGAGCCACCTTTTGTAACAAACCAACTAATATGTTTGAGATTGTCAAGGTGCATGTTCGTTTAGTGTTGATTTTATTATGCTGCCATCGCCATGCATAGAGTGGCCCGCAGTTGAAATGCAATAAATTTCAACCAAAGATGTTATAATGAAGTGAAAATTGTGATATATCAAACCCTCCCAGTAGAGGTTTCATTGTTTTGACATATTTCAGGTGACTCTAATTAAATGAGTATTATGCCCTATAATACTAATATATATTCAACATGAAGCAGAAGAAGCCAAAGTTTGACATAAAAGCTGTAGCATATTCTTTGGCGATTTCACTTGATGCTATTCCTTCTCCACAATCCCCTCTAAAGCGTGCCGTCGTCGCACAAGCATGTAAAATACGTCGTACAGTCGCATCTCCCAGAAATATAACGACGGTTTACGATTTGTGGAATAATAGCTCTGACTTCAGGGCCATGGTATTGAAATATTTCCAGGAGCACCATCAGCTAAATACCGACGTACATGAATCCCGAGAGGAGTCTCTCCAAGTACATGCAGTGGAGAGTGGTCTAGAACTTTCGGAAGCGACACGAAATACCCGCGTAGAGGAGATCTCCACGATTGACCAATCAAATCTTGAGCACTGTAGAGACACAGAAGCCGTATATTGTTACTGCAAACGACCGTATCGAGGTGAATTCATGGTACAGTGTGAAGATTGCAAATGTTGGTTTCATCCTACATGCGCTTTTCGACCCGACAGTAAAGAATCGAAATTTGATCATAATCAATGGCGTACTGTATCCTTGCACTGTAGGGTCGACCATAACACAAGCACACAGCGCCCGTTTTATACTCACGCACCTCAGATTGACAATCGTTATGTCGATAAAGAACCAACGCCGCCCATCACGCCTCTCCTCAATGAGTTTACGGGACAAGATGAAATGTTAAATGCTTGGGATGCATGTGATCATACCAAATCGCTTCCAGAGTCCCAGATTACGTCGATTTCTAAACCTGCCGGGCACAGCGAAATTAATGAAACATGGGTGAGTGATTCCGCAATCGAATCTATTGGAGGAATGACAGCGAAGATCTCGGACAAGATCAAAGAACCTGATGAGGTGAACTTACGACGGTTAACTTCAATTACTGCAGAAGAATGGAAAAGAGCCATTCAAAATCGAGGCCAACATCATTTTGCCAACAAATCTCAGTACGCAGCGACACTTATGCGGGCGCTTCGGCAAGTATATGATTCATGTGTGCCGATGATAAAAAGTAATTATTTACGTGCTCAAGACAAAGTGACAGAGTTTACGACGGAATCTGATCGATATTACGAAGGCAATGTTATACTGTACTGCGGTCATAAAACATGTTGCGAATGTACAGTCACTATCCATGCTCAATTGTACAGTATGGTAAATTCGGCGCAAATCGACTTTCATATAACCGGAGACAGGCATCATCGACATGAATGTACTAAATCAAGAAGAGTCAAAGGCGAACAGCGGCTTCATCTGAAAGAGGAGCTTGATTACAAAACCCCGACTCAAGTGCATCGACATTTATTCGATACATTGTCTGAAAATGAACGATTTTTTGGTTCACATACATTCGCACATTCGACTGACGTTCTGAAAGACATCAAAAGAGATGGTTGTCCAGTGGTAAAATATTCCAAAAACTGGCTATTCTGCATGGAGAAATTGGTGAAAATATTCACGAATGAGAAGAAAACTAATTTTCTGCGTGCGTGGTCCGCGAATCCCCCAACCGTAACTATGTACAATGACGGGCAGATAAATATCTATAAAGAGCTGTGCCGCGTGGATTTCCTTTTTATCGATGGCTCAGGGGGTGTTTTGCGCAGCAGTAAAGGCTTGGGACATTTTCAAATCTATGTGCTTTTTGTGCGAAATCCAAGAAAGTGTCGACCGGGAATGCCGGTAGCAAGCTTTCTCACAAGCAAGCATGACGCAATCACAATTGGAAACTTTCTGCGAGACTTCTTACGCGATTCTTCGGGTAGAGAGCGATCCACGAAACCTCTAATCATTGTAATAGACGGTAGTAAAGCGGTATGGAATGCAGTTTTGGATGCATTTACTAGAGAAAATAGACTTCAGTATTATTACCGATGCTATCGCATTGTAACTGGCAATGCTACGCAAAATGACATGGAAAAGACATTCGTAATAAATTGCTACAGTCACAGCATGAAAGCTGCATCCATCCTGTGTCGCAAGCACTACAAAAAGGGATTTGTTGCCACTGCAATGTATTGGATCGGTCTGTTATTGTCGCAAGATATGCTATCAAAAATGGACGAGATAATGCGCCATATTTGTATTGTGTTGCTTTCTCCAAAATGTACGCCAGTTGTTAATACCAGCTTTGCGGCTCTGTTATCACTGCAGAGCGAACAGGAGAATCCAACTGATGCTGCTGTAAATGATCTCAATGAGCCAAGCCACGACGAGGATTATTTTTCTGGAATAATTCCCGTCGATAAAAAGCAAGAGTTGCAGTCTCCATTTTATACCCGATATCGCAATCTTGAGAAAGAGTGGATGTCAGCAACAGCAACTCATTCCAACCTGGAAAGTCAATGTGACGACAACGTCTATTACTCTCCGTCATTTTACACCAAGTTCGTCGAAGTAATCGCTAGTCGACTCGGCGTAACCTCGCGCCTTCTTCTGGGAGACTTATCAAGGCACAGTAGTCCTGAAATTCCTTCAAACCATTACATGAAATTTGCAAATTGGTGGAAACAATTGAAAAAATATCCTGGACGCTCAATCTGCGACGGTGCAAGAACGCAAGGTGCAATTGAGCAATTTTTCCGACAGTTGAAGCGAAACTATCTAAACAACAAGCGTGCATCAAATATACCAAAGTTCGTGTGGGACTACGAAGATGCAACGAGAGTAACTGGTAAATCGTTTGCTGATGATTTAGTGAAAGTCAAGTACGGCTCGCGGCCCGTACCGAAACGGAAACTCCAAATATATCATCAAGAAGAACATCCGATAAATAAAAAGCCAAAATTTCTTGAGTCGAAATTCAAGAGACGAAGCCAAAGAAAGGGATATTACGGAACTCCCACGGCCGCCGAAAAAATCAGGGATCGTAACTCGAAATCATTGACACCGGAGGGAAAATTCGCAGAAAAGTTATGGAAGTCGATACAAGAACATCACGCCTTGTCGACTGTCGGTACGAAGTTGACAGACACAGCGATCAATTCAAAATTCGAAGTCGTTGTGACGTATGCTGATATAATGTCTGTTTGCCCCAACCCATCAGAGAAAATGATTCAAAATATTAATGAAATCATGGCAAATGACACTAAACCAGGATGGCTAACAGACGGTATTGTTAATGCATATGTAATCCAGTGTGCGCTCAACGGAAATTCTCAGTTAAATGAAAGCCATTTTGGGTATCTGACAACGGACATGACTCATTTCATACTTTCTGGAAATAAGCCTCGAGCAGTTCCAGACACTATTCTTGATGACAATCGGCACTTACGCAAGGTCATACTATTACCAATTCTTATTCGTCGGGATTTCAATCATTTTGCACTTCTCTGTTTTCAAGAAAAGAATAAAATAATCACATTTTTCGATTCCTCTGGTGCCCGTGATACGGAGGAGCAACACGAGATTTTATCGTCATTTACAGAATACCTTTCTGGTATTTCTAGGATAGATGTGAACAGCGTGAAGAAGGAATTTTGCGGCGACTTCCTTCAAACCGACTCTTCGTCGTGCGGTGTTTGTGCATGTATGGCGGCGTGGAGCATAAGTTCGCAAGACAAGCACCGTACACATTTGCAAAATGACTTCCGTCATAAAATCATTTGGGACCTACGTCAAGATTATCTGACATCATCGCACATTGTGCGAAATGCGGAAGTTGAATGTGGCATTATATCCCAGATACCTGGACTCGAAAATCTGGGAAATACGTGCTGGTTCAATGCTGTTATGCAAGCATACTCTCATGTCATACGGCAGGGATTGGGGCCACTGGATGAGAGTAGGCAAATTATTGGGGAATTCGCAAATATACTTATCCCCTTGACAAACTTGAAGGCGGTTGAACGTGACGTATTAATGAATGCTGTTAAAATTGCATGTGAGAGAACTAAACTGGAGTTCGGTGAGCAGCACGATTGTTCTTAGTTCTATCCAATATCTTCGCTGCCACAAGTATTGGGAGATCTTTGTTGGAAGAACGAATTGAGATACGAGAGGATCATCCACTGCGACGAATGCCAAACGAATGGAACAACAGTCCACCAAGAAAAAATCTTCAACGTGAATTGCGGAGTTGCATCGGTAGCAGAAGCATTTCAGATTTCACAAATCATATGTGAAAAATGTGGTTTCGCGATAAATACTAATGTCAAGTTCACTGAAGTTCCGAATCTAGTGACAGTGCGCCTCAATCGTGTGGACTCTATAGGTAGAAAGTTGGAAAATACCGTGTTTGCCAACCGGAACCTCCACATTCAGGGACCTGATCAAGGTTGGATCGGATATTTGCTCAGGGCTGTGGTTGCACACATCGAATCGGACGGAGACGGACACAATATCGCATATTTAATCGAGAAGAAATGCTCGGTACGACTATGCAACGACAAAATTGTAGAATTTGTGGATTCGAAAGAAGCTTTCAATGCCATGTCAAGGAATGGATACCTCTTTATTTATCTCAAAACAATAAAGCGAAGATTACCTCTGCAAAACTCTCGCAATCATGAATATTTCATGAAAAGTCTGCCATTAAAAATGATGGATATCAATGAAGAAGCTAAAGCAATCGGTGACACAATATTTCAGGACATTGTAAATGTTTGTCATCTTACATTACACGAGTCGCAAAAGGACGTCCGTAGTCAGCGACATGCTCTTTTTCTCCGAAACAAACACACTGAATTGCAGAAAATGATCGTGCCTGTTGGACAAAATGACCTTGAAGAAATCAAAGTCATATTCCAATATATCAAAAACAAGACCTGCATCTTAAATGCGAAATGGATCAGATATTTGGACACAGGAACAGAATACGTCGCATACAACACATTTTCGCGAATAATTTTCAACAAGGCTGTGGTGCGTGAGGACAGTGAGCTCATGAAGAAATTAGAACCAACACACAGCAGCGACAAGTATTTCAAGTTGGTTGTGTTGCAAGAAGTTACTTTGATGTTTCTGTCCATTACTCAGAAGAGGACATACGAAGAAGTTTTGGAGAATCTGAAGGTGCCATATGAATGGCGAAAATAATGAATTATAACTTACGTTTCTGCAGCTTTCGTCTCGTATTTTGAGTATACTTTTTTTGTTGAATAACTATCACATTCCATTTCATTGGTAGTTTTGTTAGTTTACTTTTGTTCTGAAATCGCGCAAGACTTTCAAATAGCATGTTGAATGTAAGGTATAATCGCATGAACGCGTAGGCCAGAAATAAGTAGGCTATTTACTCTCAAATATTAGTTTCGTACTTTAAATGCACAATGACTCATTAGACCATACCTGGACATTTTAAGGTCCGCGAAAAGTTGATTGGAAAATGTGAATGCGTGGACTAACACTATATAGTCTACATTACATTACGTAGCCTATGTACATCGCATGCATATACTCCAGATTCAAACTAAAGCCAATATAAAAAGGTATGCCGTAACAAATAAAGTCGCAACTCACTCTTTCTATATAGTATAGTTCAAACCATGTTTTTTTTTTAAATTTCCATTGTTACATTCAGAATTATACGCCGCGTGCTTTATATTTCGCGTCGTGCGAGAATTTCATGAAAACAGAAGTGGAGGCTGAAGACCGACATTTTGCAGAGATTTGTGCCTCGACATCTTCCTGTCTATTCATTGTATCGCATTTTTTGTGGTGTATTGAACTGATAAAATTGCTAATAAACCAATGATGATAAATATTGTACTCAAGTATAAACGCGTTCTTTTAGTTTGTGGTGAGCAAGTTGCCGTGGTTAAGGCATATAAGTTGAGTCGGCATTATGAGAAAAACTGCTAGTGAAATACAAACACTCGGGTGAGGCTTAGAGAGAGCGCGAATTTCGGATGACTTAGCAAACCAGGCTTATTTTACCAAACTGCACAAACCTCGGAATGCAGCGACCACGACCAAGAATAATGACACTGAATATATAGTATTTTTTGTAAAATAACCTCACTTTATTACCTAATATTCAACGTTTGACTCAACAAAGTATTTTCTGCATCACATTTGACCCCTCGTGAGAAATAATTTC
Source organism: Botryllus schlosseri (assembly GCF_051294905.1). NCBI lineage: Eukaryota > Metazoa > Chordata > Ascidiacea > Stolidobranchia > Styelidae > Botryllus > Botryllus schlosseri. The sequence continues at coordinate 16,545,236 of NC_137248.1, read as the reverse complement.
ACACTCCAGATCTGATTGGAAGTACTTTTGTGCTAAAGAACTATCCAATACCGATTCCTGGGTGGTTTCATTGTGATATTTGAAGACGTGCCAGACTTCTAAGTAAAATATTGAAAGTAAGCTACTAGTAATACTATTCCTATGGACGCGTAAGCCTGAAATAATAAGTATTTAGACCGAAAATATTGACGAGCTTTTTGTAGGCAGACACGAGACGACAGATTTCGCATACTCGGAAAGGGTCGTTTACTCTTGCATTTATCAAAATACACCAGCCAACGCTGTGTCAACAAAACGAGTTCGCGTATCATCTAAAAATAGTACATTGAACGCTCTCGTATTCGACATTCCATGCTGTTGACGTCATATTTTGTGATACGATTGTTGATATACGATGCTCTTGTGAATTCTCTACTAGTTGATGACGATTGCCCCTGACGAGTTTCGGCCGAAAATATTCGGCTACATTTCAATATAACTATGCTAATCAAATGTACATTGATTACCTCCAAGGAGCTGTACAATCGAATAATATATTCATATTGAAATATACCCGAATATTTCAGCTGACACTGGTCGGGGGTAATCGTCAACAACTTTTCCAGATTAGATTAGAATTAGATTACTGGCATTTCGCTCTAATTTAATGAAATTAGACAACTATAATTATCTAGTTGTCCAAGCAGACTACATTGAGCCCCGGTCATTCGGAATTGCAGGCTGGTGACGTCATATTTGGTGATGCGTGTGTTGGTATACAATGTCCTTTCCAATCCTCTGCCAGTTGTTAACGATTACCATTCGGGTATATTTCAATATAAATATGCTCTTCAATTGTACACAAATATCGGTCTCATATTTTGAATAAGCCAGGACTATGTAGACTCTGAAAATCATTTTGTAATGAAGAATAATCCAATACCGTTTGTGTGATAATTTTATGATTTATTAAAATAGCGAATAACGAGGAAATAACGCTGCATCAAATCTGTCTTCAAATTCAGTTTTTCCATTAAATTAGTCGTGATTAGTCAAAAATTCCGCCCGAGAAGTCGACATTTCCGACCACTTGATACGCAAGGGGTTAATATTGACTATTCGTTCACCATAATGTTTCACGTGATCATTCGCCATGTTTCACGTGATCACAAATATTCCGCCGAAATTCCGCCAGGACCACTTCAGTACGCACACCCAATACCCAACGAACTGCAATTCGCAACCTGAAAAACGCCCTTTTCCCCCTTGCTGGATGCCCGAGTAGTCTTGAGGCGCCGAGGTCAAAGGTCAGACGGTTACACATACACACGCTATATTCTTTATGGGCAGTGGCTATTCGTCCGATACCGGACGAATAATTTCTCAGGCTATTCGTCCGGCACTGTGTGACGTAGGCCCGTTACTATGGAGACTGTATGCGTTTTTGTCAGACCTCGGCTGTGTAGTTGTATATTATTTATTCGCATTCCTGGTTACTGATTTCCTGTTAATGATTTGCATGCTTATAATTGGAGCTCCGTAGGAAAGTTTACGCCATACTAATAACTGCAAATTGCTGTCTTGAAAATACCAGAACCATGACCTTTACCTTTACAAGAGATCTTCGCGTACGCTTGATTCAAAGTAAGAACACGAAAGATAGTGATTTGTATGCTCATAATTGGAGCTCCTATGGGATGCTTGCGACATACGAAGAGGTATAAAGTGCTGTCGTGAAATAACAGGATGCAGTCATAACACGAACGATTCACTGAAATTCTTGCTGTTTCCACCTATTTCTGAACTCATGCAAGCGTTGTTGACCTAACCAATCGTACGTGAATTTGTACTGCTGTGACGGAATTTTCACCTCTGCTGTGCTACGAGTAACCATACTTGATGTTCCTCCACAGTAATGCTTGGAATACGAACTGAGAGAGACCGAAGGTCTTTATTCTCATACAACAGAAATATGGAACAACTGGACAGCAGCAATGATACAGAAAACATGCGCATGCATAGTATTTGGTGTCGGATAGGAGCTTGGCAGGTCGTATTATTGTAATATAAAAATAGCCATAATCGCAATTTATTATCAATTCAACTTCCAATCGAAGTATACGGCACCACCGCAACGAATCGTAATGTATTGAGGATTTAGAGCAGTACGTGCATTAATGTTTGAGTCGGTTTAAAATTTTCGGCCTTAAAATCATTGTACATAATGTAAGAGTCACATGAAATGATTGTACCATTGAATTGAATGTTCTGACATCGCAACTTCAGTAGATACAGGACATACTATATGTACATTGTACAGCTTGAACATTGAAATATTCTTTCTCAACATCTGTGCAGTATCCCTTTCACCAAATAATTGTTTGAAGCTGTCCCAGCCCCAATCCGCACCATTGTGGCAGTAAAACCGCAATCACACCCCAGGTAACACGACCACGTGGTGCCCATGTGGTATTTAGGTGGATAGGTGAGTTGGCCAAATTGAAGGGTCTCATAACATGGGTCCCACATGGACTCCAAGTGGGATTTCCAAGTCAAGGAGTTGCTGGGCTATACCATACTAATCCCGTCTAGATCCCATTACCTTTGTCACTCATTTCTATCTACTATTTTCAACTCAGGACGCCTTTTACTCATTAAATTTCTGTATTCAAATCATTTAAGCGAATGATTTTCGTCAATGAAGATGTGTCGATATTCCATATGGCTCCCACATGGGACCCAGTAGTTTGTCCCCATCAGTATTTATTTTATATTTTCCCACAGCAAGGTTTGTTTATCTGTATAGTTAAGTTGCATTATAACTGGTTTCCGATTGAATTCTATCACCACAATTATAATTATTCCTTTCTCCATATGAATTGAATTCGAGGTATTGTCACTTTTCACTTACACCGGTGGTTCCCAAACTTTTTTAAGACGCCCCCTTTATGATAGTGAGGAATTTCGGCGCCCCTTATCGCCATATCGCAAAATGCAACCAGAATGCTAGCAATCCCAACGGATAGCTTGATGGCATGGGAGCTTTATGGCTGTTGATGAGAGAATTGTCAAATATGAAATTCGGACTATACACAAAGCAATAACTAAGAATGGGAGGTAAATCGCGCGGAGCGCGAAGAAAATACTCAGTTGACCGCAGCCTTGTTGCGCCCCCTCTAGATGCATACATGCCCCCAAGCCCCCCCAGTTTGAGAACCACTTACTTGCACAATGATGGCGGGACCATTCACCCACCGTAAAGGTTATTATATACTGAATATTCCGTATATATTGATCTAAGGAACTAGGGTACTCGGTATGTACTGTACATTGTTCAATGATAAAGTTATATATAGTGTAGAGTTAAGTGACAACGCCTCCTCTCAAGTCTACGATGATTCGTGGTAAGTTACCAGTGTTGCATACCCCTGACATGAACGCCTGCGCTGCTACAAGGTCCGGGGTCGTAGTATTCTGAACCCTATCACCTTCGTGGATTACCCACATGGGACCCTATAAAATCCCAACACATATAGCCGCCACATCCACGTGGAACCCAGCTGGGTGTCCCACATGGGGACCCGTGGAAATCCATATGGTTACCATGTGGGTCCCAAGTAGTCGTGTTACCTGGGACAGTGGATGCGGGGATTAGATTATTGGGTTTCGCGACGTGAGTGGAACAGCGGCCATATTAATGTACACAAGAGTTATACGATCTATACCAGGACCGTAACTGCCGCACTCAAAACTCCCAATTGGGGGGAGCTCAAAGGGGCCCAAATTTCTTTGGTCGTTTGTTTGCTGGAGGAGATTTATTCAACTTGAAAATTTTCGTCGCGCTTGGCGCGATTTCATTACTTTGAAGGTTTACATTTGTAATGATCAGTAAGAGAAAAATGCGCAGATTTTAAAGAAATAGGCATATCGGCGCCAGCGATAACCACGCCCTGGACGGGACTATGACTCTGGGATAATAGGTATGGGCCACAGAACATTTTCAAACCGGAAAATGGGCCACGGGCAAAGAACAGCTGAGAACCCCTGCTTTAGACTATCTATGAAGGGCTGCTTACTAGTATTCAGCCCATTTCTGTGGAAACAGAAAGAACATGGGCTCTTTGTTACAAAATCCGGTCCTGTCTACAGGAGTCCACAATTGATGCATTGTGCTTTATAAGGAGGGCGTTGCAGAAGCAGTTTGCGTGATTGTTCTCGTATTCGCCCGTACTGCGCGTGTACGTAGATACACAATAACACTGTGTAATTATTTTACGATCCATTTTCCTGCAACTGTCGTAAAATCGATTGTCTCACTTAGCAGTTATTATCCGGTTAACCGATTGGATAAATTCCAAATATACGGATATATCCGTTATCCGGATGGTAAAAATTATTGATATTCGATCCAACCCTAATTGGCAGTGTGTTTCGTTTTTGCTATTCTGTGTTTGCGGACAAAGCTCACAGCAGAGAGTCACTAATTATTCACAAACGGAAAGCTGAATATTCCGAGCAAATTTTCGAGCAAATAATGTCCGAAATTGGCACGGTGGATGCTCGTTTAGTGCTGCCAGCGCCATGTGGATAATGACCCGAAGTTGAAAAGCAAATAATTTCAACCAAAGACGATATGATGACGTAAAGAATTGTAATACATAGTAAATATTCGCAGTACAAAACCTACCAGGGTTCGTTTGTGAACGCGAACCTCCGGATTCCAGAGGTTCACACACAGAACGCGAACGTGAACCTCACGTTCGCTATATCACTAGAAATTATTTCAATGAGAGTGGGCGATGGGGATGATTGCGAAAGAAATCGTTCTCAGTCTTAACATGCCTCGATTCATGACCGATAATCTCTTTTACCATTCACTGTCATTGAGTGCAAAAACCACTGTCGTCAGTTATGTTTATTTTAGCAATGATATGAATCTGTGTTTGAACGAATGCGATACATCATTAGCAAATTATTACATTATGATTAGGGATGGTGTGAACGTGAGGTTCACGTTCGCGTTCTGTGTGTGAACCTCGGAAATTTAGAGGTTCACGTTCACAAACGAACATTGGTAGGTTATGCACTGTGAACCTTTTTCATATATTACAATTTTCGCTTCATTATAACATCATTGGTTGAAATTTACTGCATTTCAACTGCGGGCCCCTCTATGCATGGCGCTGACAGCATAAAAAAGCAACACTAAACCAGCATGCACCTTGACCATCTCAGAAATTCTACTTGCTTTGTTACATTAGTTTACTCGAAATATCCAGCTTTCCATTTGTGAGTATTCAGTGACTCTCTGCTGTGAGCTTGACATGCAATCACACAACATCAAGAGGGGAATACACTACATGTAAGTAGTCAGCGAATGATGCTTATTCATCCAATCCATGAAATTGATATCGTTTACTGATGTGAAAAATCTAGCAAGCGTACGGGATCAATCTTCATTTCATATGTTTTATGTATCATAAAAACCAAATCCGTGCTATTGGGGTGTTGGCTACTGCTGTATAACATCTTAATGGGGTAATATCGGTAGCAAGTATAGAAACCCGTTTTACACTCAGCTCAATATCAACGTAGCAATACTCGGACGCCGAATACATTGTCCGTTAAGACGTAAGCTTGTATTCCCTGACAAGTTCTCATCGAAATTATTGGCAAAGTGACGGAAGATATTGAATTTATTGGATTATTTTATCTTTTGATTGCCCCAGTTGATACATTTGGCAACGTTTAAAACGTCAATATGTACTTCAGCATCGCGGCATTATGTGGCGCGAGTCGTAGCTATAGGTATCGTGTACATCATTATAGGCTATGACTTCACTGAAATGTAGGGTTGGAATTGCCAATATGACGTCACGTGACGTCATGAGGTTCATGTTCGCGTTCACACAGAACCTTTCAAAAAGGTTCACGTTCACACGAACCTGAACCTTTCAGAGGTTCACATCATCCCTAATTATGATTTATGACACATGCTTTTGGTTATACGGATGTTCACGGTCTGTGAAGACCCTTTACGATTACTTCAAAACCTTTCGCGTGGATTAGATACTTTACGCCAACTAATAAACTTTTCTAACGCTTTTGGCCATAGAGCAGGCCATGATATATGATAACCTATAGCAAAACTGAAAATAATTTCATCCGTGCATCTATCCTTTCGTACCGAAAAAAATGTGTTTCCAATAGCGTAACGCCCCATCCGCTTTTGACCGCTTTTCACGAGTCATGCAGAATCAACTGGCCGACCACGGTGTTCATGAGCTATGAGCTTCACTCCTTGCTTGCTCCTATATAGCAGGTCAATTAATGAAACCAACCATTATTACAGAATGCGAATTATGCCAGCTAAGATACCCTATATATTGCTTCGATGAGTTTGAACAATTCAGTTTTTCTTCACAGGCATGGATCACTTTCTGCAGTGGGTTGCAACAGCAATCTATGACAATAGAAAAGTGATTGTTCCTAACGTTATTCGATATTTATGCAAAAGCAACCTACCCCACGAGCCAAAAAGATTTAAAGTGGACGACGAGACAATTGATGAAGATCCCGTCAAGTCAGCACTATCATACATTGTCGCTGCATTTATACATAGAAGGGCTCATACATTGAAGCTCAACAATGCAACATATTGCTTCCACAAGATATTCGTGGCTATAAACACACTCCAGGACGACGAAGACCATGGTCTGCAGAAACTCTTGCACAACGATGCAACGAAAGAGGGTGTAGCTGATACCCTGATCAAACTTATGATAGCGACGTACGACGCGGAATTCAAGCAAATAGATACCAGAACTTCGGAGAATGCAGCGGCAATAAGTTTTGCCACTGTGTGGATCACTGAAGCATGCTCGGATCATCGTTGGAGGAAAGAGGCCAATCGATTTTACGAGATTGGCGAGCCATAAGCAAAACGTACTTACAGTTCCGAAGCTCTTGCTCGGCTATATCATTCGCGAGCGAAATATTTGATCATGACCGACGCAGATGAAGACGAGGTCGACAGATTCTTTGAGTGGGCTTTGAAAGAAGCTAGTCAGATGGCTAAAAAGAAGGCATCCGTTGTCAATAGCATCACACGTGATCGCAAAAAAAAGGGAGTATAGGAACGAGTCTAAATATCATGACTGTATGTGTCTGGCGAGAAAGAGCATCTGCTCTGACGCACAAACCCACCTGCTTAAACAATGTGAAAGTACCAACAGTTTATCAGTAGGTTAGAATCAATGAAGCGAAAATAACAAGGAACATGCCCGTCACCAGAACTGGTGAAAGTAACCAACGTTGATACTCTAATAAAGTACATCACCGCAGTAAATTTCGAGTCAATCACAAGTAGAAGTAATATTTTCCCATGCCCGTTAAAGCTACTTCAAGTGAAAGTGGAAAATGAAGTCTGATAAACTGGAGTACGTAATATCAACAGTAGATTATCTTTAGCAGTTAATTGAAGGTGAGTGCAAACGTGCAACATGTCGATTGTTGAAAAAATGTCAACGAAACTTCATAAAATAGGTGCAATGTCGTAAAATATATTCAGATACGATGATACGGGGTTATTGCGGATAGCTTCGCTCATAACAGTGCTGCGAACATATCCAAAAACCTATTTTTACTTTACATAACACCATGTAACAAAAATTTAGTTGATCCGATTTTTTTTATATTTCCTATACCATATTCCTTTATAAAACATGTTTCCGGCATTTTTGTGCCATAAGTGTCGTTTAGAAATGACATTTTCAGCTTTTTTAACTTCGGCCGCACCATGTTTTTCAAGCCCCTTTATTGAATTTCTTATTAACTGTGACGTCAAATTGAGTAATCATTCAATTCATGATAGTTGGTTGTCAGTAACGATCGTCTTTTCAGTCTCAGTCAGTATTGGCTACAGCAGTCAGTGGTTCTCAACCTTTTTGACCTCGTGGCACACTTTGAAAATGAAAAATAATGCGCGGCACACCATCACAGTGGTTGTGAACTTTTTTGCCTTCCGGCACCTGCAAACTACCAGAATACTTAGCAGCGTCCACTGCAATAGTAACACTGACTAATGTGATCGCTGATCACTTCTGGAGTCAATCCAAATTGTTGCTGTATTAAATTGAACAGTTCTCGCGAAAACAAAACAATTTATTTTAATTCATTCAAAACATGGTCAGTGCGAAATTTGCACTTGACTTCTAGCGCATATCAATGTCTTGACGCACATTTGCTAATGCTACCATAGTGTCCTAAATGGTGTGGATACGGCGAGATTGAACGGCTCACTGCATTTGGGTTTCGTCACGCTTTGTATTTGGCCAAAGGCAATTTTAAGGCCATTTTTGTCCTGCTTGCCGATTGCTGAATTAAATAAAACGGGTATCAATGAAAAGCTTCTGCTGTCCTGATTAGGTAAATATAGATTTAATTCTGCTTGTAGCCCTGGACCCCTCACCCCATATAATCAGCGTCGAATTTTGCATTTTGTGAAGTTTATCATCATTATGACGCAATAATTATGTCTTGGTCTTGCTCCTGAGCCCCAGTCTCGTTTTTCCAGACAGCATTTTTGCGTCAAAATCTCGATCTTCCCCACAATGCAAATTCTAGACTGGTTATGGGGGTTCCAGGGCTATGAGCAAAATAAAATTTATATTTTCATAATCAGGACAGCAGCAGCTTTCCATGGAATTTATATTTATTAAATTTTTTATCGCTCGGGCAAACCGGTCAAAAATAGCCGTGAAATTAGCTTTGGCCAAAGGAAAAGTGTGACCTAACTCAAATGCATTGAGCCGTTCAATTTCGCTGTGTCCACACGGTTTAGGACACTATGATGCTACTCTCATCTCTTCTACAACAGCGAATAAACTCTTTTTTTTATGTTGACCAGAACGGAAATCCAACAACATATTGTACAAAACTGAATTCAGCCTTAATGGCACGCGAAATGTTGGGTAAAGAGAATTCGCGGGGATATTGATTGCGGGCATAACCTCAAATTTGATTTCTCAAATATACAAACTTCACTTAAAGCTCAATTTAGATTATATTGATTGTGTTCTATAGACTAGAATTATTTTGCGCATAATTTCGAAGAAGTCGCTCGCGGCACACGTGCAAGACGTGAATGGCGCACTAGTGTGCCGCGGCACACTGATTGAGAACCACTGGGCTACAGCAAGCAATCTCAAATTCCTTTTCGTTTTGTTCTGTTAATGCGCTGATCTATTGTGTATAATCTCATCTTTAATGTCACAATCGCAAATGTATTCTGCCTGCTGGCTGTTTTTGCTATATCTGTGGTCTGTGTATAAGATTGAAGCAAGTTAAGTATAAAATATAGATAGAAGTGAGGATTTTTTTATAACTTATTAACTATACTTTGGCATGAAAAATGGAGACAAAGATAAAAACTGTGCATTTCATGTAATCTCCGAAACATGCTGATGAAATACGGGTGGATGGGGGGAGAACGGCATTAAATTTCATTTTCTATTAAAGAATCTGAAGGGAAATTCGAAATCTTATAGATGATTGTTATTTCTGTATGGATGGCATTGCAAGTTTCAGGATAGCTAAACAATAACTTGACATTGCATATCCTTCTCTGCCATCTCCTCTTAAGCACCTGTTCCGTATTGCATTAAGTTGTCACTGCCCAAACTATCAGGTAAAAAAAGCTCCAGAAGACCCGACAGAGCTTAAAGATACAATAAATTACTCTGATGATGGATTCAACGTCTCTCATATAGATATAAATCCAGAACCACACATCTCGAACCAACACGAACCTAATTATTTAGTTGGGACTCACTAAATCAAATCCAGAAATTCCGACTCCATAAGGTTAAAAATTGAAATTAGGGAACTTGATGCATTCATCGTGTCGATATCTTCAGTAGAGAAAAGGGCATGAACGATTTTCGCGGTATTTTCTGTGGTAGGTTCTCCTTGCTTGTGCGGGAATGTTGGCAATATTTTGTAAAGCACTTGACAATAAAATGACTGCGAGATAGGCAGGAACATTCGAGGCATTTCAAGATGTTGAAAATTTCCTTGGAAATGAACGAAGCAATGAATATAAACCTCTAGTGAACAATATGATCCAGATACACGAAAAATTAAAGTGGGGCATGTCCTTAAAAACGCATTGCCTGCACTTCCACCTTGATTTGTTTTAGTTCAAATATCAGTGATAATAGCCTAAGCGAGGAACATAGTGACGTGTGTTCAGCAGGATATGTATGATATGGAAAGAAGATACTAAGGGTGGTGGAGTTGCATCATGATTGGGGATTATTTGCGATCTATCATACCAGCAGATTTCTCAGTTCATAGACCCAAATCATGCAAACAAAACCACTCCGGAAATTTTGTGAAGTGTTTCTATCCTTTTATAATCTATCGTACCAACATTTGTACATATTCCTACATTTTATTAGTTTGTAAATCCAATAAGGAATTATGCGGATTATTCTAGGGTAATTTTCAGTAAAACGAGAAATCTTAAAAAGTGACATTTCTCAAAGACTAGAGAAACTTCATATAAAATGTTTGTATTTCAGTGATTGGGTTGAAATAGCAAAACACAATACATAAAAAATTGTACTTAATTCAAATTTTGCAAAGTTGTCCATAATAAGAGAAGATTTCTCATTTCACAGACGCAAGTAACACAAACAAAACCAATTCTGACCATTTTTAAAGTGCTGCATTCTTACTTGATGCATGAGTAAGCTATATTTGTTCATATTGTCCTTTTCAATAGCATTTTGTTACGTCCAATGAAGAATTATTGTGATTAATACGGAGCAATTATGAGTAAAATAAAAAATTTGAGAAATTGACGTTCCTTCAAACTTTGGGACACTTCAGAAAAAAATGTGTCAACAAAAAGAGTTCGTGTATCGTCTAAAAATAGTACATTGAGCGCTCTCGTATTCGACATTTCGTGCTGATGACGTCATATTTTGTGTTACGATTGTTGATATACGCTGTTCTTTCGAGTTCTCTACTAGTTGCTGATGATTACCCCTGATGAGTGACAGCCGAAAATATTCGGGTTCATTTCAATATGAATATACTATTCAATAGGCGTTTTAATAGTGCGGAAAATTAGAAAATAAAGTCATCACTTCCGTCTGGCTCCAAAATCCGCAAATATCGGTCTTGCTATTACTTACTATTCCTATGCGCAATAAAAAAAAAGCGATGTACAATCAATTGTTCCAAGATACCCTATATAAAATCGAGAGGTAATATTGAGGACATGTATTCACGATGAATTAAGAATCGACGAATATTATAGTAAATAATATGTTCTTTTATAGATGCGGATAATTCATATCGAGAATTACAAAAACAGTATGGAGTCACATGGAAATTGATATCCCCGATGTCGTAGAGCGATTGACGAGATTGCGAGGTGACGCTAGCCTCGACGACCCTAGCAAATTCGAAGTGGACACCGAATCGATTCGGAAAGATCCCGTCACATACGCTATATGCTTCGCACGTGCGGCTCTGTTACACAGCCAAAATAAACCACCGAGAGCTGACGATGCGACGAATTGCTTCCACAAGATATTCCTCGCCATCGACGCTATTCGAAAGGAAGGCAGCGGGTACAAGGAGCTGCTGCAAGATGATGCAACGCTGAAAAGTGTATTCTCCTTGGACTTATGATAGAGATGTACAGAACCAAATTTCAAGAGTTCCACATCACTCCCTTGAAAATTCAACCTTAGCCAAAATCCCCGATTGCCAGGTTCTCTGCGATAGGCTACTCGTTTGAATATCGGTATCAATAGAGGTGGTCGAACTAGTCACTGTTGCTAATATATTAAAGGTATAAGTAAAACCATAAAAAGTAGTTTTAAAACGTAAGATATAAAACAGTGTTCGCATACTTTTAGCATATATTCTGAGCCGGGCTACTTTCAAAATAACACGATGTATCTTCCAAACTAACGCAAAAAGACTAATGGCACTAGAAATAAGAGCAATCTTCAGGAATATGTTCATTGTTTAGTTACCGTAGTAAAGGAACTCATGACGTTTTTATCACAATTTCACTCATAGATGTCATGCGAGCCTATACTTGAGTACTCCCAAAAAACGAAAGTACTTCGGTATTGAAAACCTATGGGTATTAATTATAATTATAATATATAAATTTAATTATAATAATAATTAAATGTAGCCTCAGCATATTATCTCATTTCAGAAGTTAAATAATACTACTAAAACTGTGTAGCCGTTCCCTCGCTCATCTAACACTGTAGCAGAAGAGGATGACTAATTCCTTTCAGGTTCTTCCCTGGATACACAGACTGCACCGATTGGAGCGGATATATTATGTATTCACCAAAACGCACAGGGCACAAGCCCCTGCACGCGCCACGCTCCCGACAACACAACTCAGAAGGCCTTTTTCCCCTTGCTGCATGCCTGAGTGGTGTTGCCGCGCAGAGGTCATAGGTCAGGCGGTTACACATCCCCCTCCATAGTTTGAGTGATCCAGAGGTGACACAGGATCACTCACAAGCGACAAGACATCAAGACGCAGCAAGGAAAGCACAAGTAAAAAAAAACGAAAGAACATGTACAAGAGATATGTTACACACACCCATAATGATCATGAGACCACCACAACAATATTTTCAAAAACACAATGTCCACGTCAAAAGACAAACCCCACAATATCATAAAAACTTCAATGTTAAGTCTCAAGACAAAACCAACAATATCATTAAAACATCAATGCCAACGTCTTTAGACGAATCCAACAAAACAATACCATCAAGATCAATGCCAACGTCTTCAGACGAATCCAACAATAACATCAACTGCAATGCCAACGTCTAAAGACGAACCCCACAATATCAACAAAACTTTAATGCCAACGTCTAAAGACGAACCCCACAATACCATCAAGTTCAATGCCAACGTCTCAAGACGAACCCCACAATACAGCCAAGTTCAATGCCAACGTCTCAAGACGAACCCCACAATACAATCAACTTCAATGCCAACGTCTTAAGACGAACCCCACAATACAATCAACTTCAATGCCAACGTCTAAAGACGAATACAACAATACCATCAACTTTAATGCCAACGTCTCAAGACGAACCCCAGAATGTATTCAATGCTCCAATGCCAACGCCGCGGCTTAGAGCAGCAACTTCGTGATGCAGAAGAATCGCTACCTTGTGCATATGTGCAATTCGAATGTTCTGATCCCAGCTTGCCTTCGTGTGTCTGCCACGTTCACCAAATCTCTTGCTATTCGATCAAATACATCGGGTCCTTCGTCATAGTCTCCGTCCTCCATCATCGCATGCCTGCCATATCCAGGATTGGACTGCGTGCTCGCCATTGTAGCCGTTCCCTCGCTCATCTTACACTGTAGCAGAAGAGGATGACTAATTCCTTTCAGGTTCTTCCCTGGATACACAGACTGCACCGATTGGAGCGGATATATTATGTATTCACCAAAACGCACAAGGCACAAGCCCCTGCACGCGCCACGCTCCCGACAACACAACTCAGAAGGCCTTTTTTCCCTTGCTGCATGCCTGAGTGGTCTTGCCGCGCAGAGGTCATAGGTCAGGGGGTTACAACTGTTTATCGAGTACTTTTAGCGCGCCGTATGCGGTTTTAGTGTGATCTTTAGGCTTTAATTAATGCAGTGAACCATCAAATACATAATCCCCGGGTTTCCAATAATTCAATGCTGCGCGCCGTTAGTTGTTATGCGTTTCTAATATTGTTTCATGTGTAAATTCGATGTACATAAACGATTTGTGCCGTAAATTATATACTTCGCACTGTAGCCACGTGTTTTGTCAAAATGGTTATACAGATGATAGAGAGACCTTGCTCCTACAAATTATAAGTATTATGTATGAAAATCGACATTCGTCCGGAAGTAGCCTAAGTCGGGTGTAACGCGATGAAAACTTTCCTGGTTCAGTTCATTTTAATATGAAATTCTTATTTAGAAGATTATACAAGATTTTGATACAATGAAATGATAGGAAGGTGCCGAAACGACTTCGAGTTGTCTTTAAATCAGACACCTACCTTGGCGTAGGGCAGGGGTCTGGAACGTTTTTCATCTGATAAGGTATATTGGTCTTATATTTTCCATTTTAACCCCTAAAGAGCCCTACATTTCAATCCGCTGTTACGACACAATTGCAAATTTTTGACGTCAATACAGCACTAATTCGTAGTGGGCGTAACATTTTATCTGTAAAAACTTGTACTACTCATGCTGGTTGCCTTATTTGAGCATGCAAAACTTGAGTTAGTATAGTAGCAAGTTACATCTTTTTAATTGTATTACAGTGAGAGCCATATGATATTGTTCGAATCTTTTAAGATAATTACCATCTACAACAGATGTGGACAACAGTAAAAGTGTGAATCCACTTCGGTCATTTATACGAGATCGTAGGCTCGTCCTGATGCTTCTTTTTAATTTGAGGACTCTTGATCACATGCGTAGGTGGAGCCAAACATGTTCACTACAGCAGTACATATCCCTGTAAGGTGTGATACGTCAGTGACGTGGGGTCAGAGAACGCAAGTGAGGAAGTGCATCACCTGTCGTCAGGATGAGCAAACGAATATCACAAAATCTTTAATGAATATTGGTATTTTCTACCGATGCTTATGAATGACTAGATTTTGAACATTTTTATGCTTCCAAAATCACGCAATTGACATATTTATCGTTCGATAATAAAGCGCGAAAGTAGAGGTAAGGCACACGTGAGGCTCACACGGGCCACATAGCAAAACTCACCTATGATCAGTGTTCCCTCTAAGCTGCGCACGTGCGCAAATGCACAGTGCTGAAACGGTCTCTGCGCACAAAAAATCTACGCTGCGCACAAAAAATCAGAAATGATGTTTTTTTTATAGTTGTTGCGCACTGTTGTCCAATGGACCACGCAGGCGCGCATATTCGTGAAAATTAAGATGGAACATTCTCAGGGCCAAATTGTGTTATCACTGAAGTCTGAAATCGAGGTACAAGTGCGCCCCACAAAGGTAACTATTGCGCACCGTGAAGAAATAAGAATTCACAATCACGTGCGCCTCACGGAAGATATTTTTTTAGTATGGCCTCGTACGCGTGAGCGATACTGATATCATTTCAATAGCGCATTATTTTCTGGAAATGGCGTAATAACATGGTTTAACAAAGTGATCAATAATGATGGGCTAGCTCGAAGTTAATCTCCGAGAAACTAACGAATGAACATTGCGTAATATTTACTCAGGTCCGTAACTTTCGCACACAAACCCCCCAATTGGAGGGGCCGAGCTCGAAAGGGGTCCAAAATTATTTCGAGAATTAACATAAATCATGGTGTATTTTTTTGGAATTTTTTCAGGAACTTTTTCGCGCTACGCGCGTTTTATTATTGTCAGATATCTGATTATTGGGTACCCTTTCCCAACAAAAATTACGCATGATTTATAGATATGGGCAGTTGAGCGTCGGCCATTACCGCACCATGACGCGCCAAGACATATGAAGTTAAAGGCTATGTAACATGCGACTCCAAGAAGTGCGCCAGAACGATCAGCAGCGAGAAAACCTTGAGCGAAAAAGACTGCCCTGGCGCTGACCGAAAACTTCGATATATACAAATATATGTGTAATTGTCCATGTCCATAGGCGCCTAAATGGCTGGCGCCGAATGTTCCTGTCCTGGCGATCAGAGTCCCACAACAAGACAAATGCCATATCGAGGGAACATTATTTTCCAGTTAAGAAATACCAATTTGAAATCGTGTACGTCTTTTACTTTAGTACGTTTTGACGATTTCAACATATTTTGACATAGCAGATAGGGGGTCACGAAATAGCATCATGCAACGAAGTTATTATATCAACGGGTACGCCCGAAGATGTTTTATTATTATTTAGAGGGCATATCTATTCCAACACACCTCACTGGATCAGCTCTACCGGTAAATCTGATTATGTGAGCAGGGAGAGGATAAAAATTGATAGCAATATATATGCAATTCCCGATCATATTGGCCGATGCAATCATGAATTATATAAATTTTTCGCGCTACGCGCGTTTTAGGGACACTGCTACTAAATGGGCACCCAATGTAGAAGATAAGTACCGGAAAAGCCTATAGTCCTAGGGGGGTCTGGGGGGCGAAGCCCCCCAGTAGTTGGTTTTATCACCCTATTGGAGAGTGGTTGCGCACTGTTGTCCGAGAGCTTGCGCAGTGAGTTGGCGTGTTTGCGCAGGCTCTTGAAAAATTAGAGGGAACATTGCCTATGATGGCGCAATTCGTCATAAATAGCTTAAAATTGAAAATAATTTATATTAATCGAATGTAACTGTCGCAAATTTAAATATTGATCGACCTCTCACATGTCAAATTATTCGGCGGTAACAGAACGTTGCGTAACATGCCTACATTTTAACGCCAGTACCACAAAGCTACCTACTAATCAAGAACATGAACACTAACAGCTATGGCATTGTTCGTAATTTGAATTTGTAATTGTGAATGTCACTTCCACGGCTGCCCATTTCTCGCCATAAATCAGGAAGACAATGTGTATTTTAATGTATGTCAGGTGCATCGAACCCGCGAGTAGTATTGGTCGCTGGCACGAAAGCAACTTGAATTTGAGGATTTTGAAAAGGGGGCGCGACCCCCCTATCCATGAATACGCAACTGTCTTGGCCTCTCAGAGTCATGTTTATGTAGCCACGAGAACAATGATTCTGACCCGATGAAAATTTACGAACAAGTTGCTGCAAGAAAAGGTCGGTGGTATTGAGAATGGCCTTATAAATGTTATACCATAGGGCAAGAAACGGCTGCGTTTTCTTACCTTGAGTTCGAAATGCCTCGTAGCAATGGAAATGTATCTGTCTGATACGCTATATATATTAAGATTTTTCCGATACTCTTTCCCATGACAAAAATTGCCATTAGACTTTTCAAGCATTTCGTCGGACATCAGAGTTCCCACCTCGAGATATCTCCGAAATACAAGTTTGAACGCGAATAAACTGATCCTATCTCTCACATATATTTCTATAACATAGTTGCGATCCGACAATTTGACAGTCATACCGACTCAGAAGTAAGTTTCACCTTTGATCAGCGGTTCTGCGGGTGAGCGGTTCGCGAAGCCGCAACATATTTGATAACCCAATTTATATTTTTTATTCGGAAAATCGCCAGGCAGTTTCGCTTCATTACTAGAAATACTCCAGAGCTCAAATCAACAGAATAGCGGTCTGAGATGAAATATCCTACTGTGCAGACTAATTTTAATTGCTAAATTGCCTACTGATACAAACATTTTGCTGTTTGAAGATTTTTTGTTGGGGATTGGGGGAATGACAAGTTGGCTAAGTAAAGTCAATCACGGTGACTTCGAAATGTTTGCAAAAACCCATTTTCTTCTGTGATACATAACCATTCTTTCTCCCGTGTTATATATGACGAATTTTTCCATACTAACTTCAAGATAAGCTGCTAGATTTACGGGCTTGACGTTAAATGTTCAATAAAAAAATTGTTTGTCAATGTTGGTACCATAATTGTTGACATCATGCCCAAATGTGTCGTCAGACGCGTTCCGCATTATTATTACATTCGCCACCATCGATATTTGTGGAAATGGATTCTCGGCACTCGTTCATGTCAAATCGAAAGCGTGGATTTTCAAGACACGATCACTTATTTCAAGAAATAGAGTTGCAGAATTCGCTTTGAAATAATAGGAGTCAACCCAATTTCTACATGAATAGTATGATCTTATTTTAAAGAAAATTCAGTTTGTTGATGTTTATCACTAGGGCTATAGTTATCATTTGCACAAGACAGATGACGATTGCACGATAATTGAACTAAATTACAACTAAACTTCGTGGGGGTCCGTGACGGTCCAAAAGTTGTCCGCGAAGACGAATAGGTTGAGAAACACTGCCCGTGATATTGATATTCATAAAGCCTAGCTCACGGGCGACCAACTCGTGGCCCGCAAAAGGGTTTTGAGTGGCAAATAAGGCAATTCTCGAACTTGGTTATAAAATCAAAAAAATAAATTACCCTGGACCAATCGAAAATTTAATTAGCCTGACTGCGAACTATGAAATGTTGATGACTAAAATATCAGTTCCGACGCATTGGCGTAGCCAGAGGCCATCCACAATTTTCGTAAATCTTCGTATATGGCCATAAAGTAGAATATTTCGTGGCTGATTTATTTCACTTGATATATTCATGGCCAAATGAGCCCAGCGGTATATATACAGACGACCGACATAATTATATGAATACCCATTAACACCATTATTCACCGAATTCATTTATCAACTTTGAAAAAGTTTCGCGCATTGCGCGGCTACGACTTGTACACAGAGTGTCCATGACATAATTTTTATTATCGATGGTGATGCATAGTAATAAAATTCCTATATTTTACTATTACCTAATGCGGTTTGCTCCTATCGGACGACTAAAAAAGGCCGTCAACATTAAAGTGGCCCACGCGGTGGTTCTTAAACTCATGTGGCCCTTGGGCCGAAGAGGTGGTTCACAAGATCACTGTGTTCGAAAGGAATAGTGGCCGTGAACTACCGCACAAGATATCTATTTTATTTCACAATTTACCGAAATTAATCTACTTTATTTGCAATAGTAATATCGCATAAAAATTGGAGGTTGACCAATTATCGACCTAGCCGATTATCGGGGCGGCCGATATTTGGAGCTTTCTCGGTTATGGATATCGGCCTATGAAAGCCGATATTTTATGTATGAAAAAATTCAAAAATATTGGAAATTCAATGCTCCGTGTTTTCAATCACAAGAAATCAACGACGCAAAGGGCGATACGTGACTGACTTACCCTTGCAGGAAGAGTTTTATTAGTGAGCTGAGCATGCAGATCAACCATGCTTCCTGCATTACAAACTACCTCTACTGGACTGATCTGCAATTCTGTATCACGTTTTTCTTTTTGAGTATCCCAAATTTCAATGTTGTGCACAATTAAGCAATAATTCTTTATAATATCAGTTTTCCCGTTAGTTGTTCAGCTTTCTGTGGCATGAACAAGTGCCATCTTGCCTAATATATAATATTTTTTGGCGAAATGGTTTTCTGCTCCTTCCACAATAATATCGGCCTATGATATCGGTTATCGGCCTTGTCAGTGTGTCGATTGTCGGTCGATCTCTATTAAAAACGACGTCAGAGACGGCTAGGGTGCTATAGTCTGGGGTGTACAACGGTAATTCGAGGTCACCCTTTTCGCCCCTGCCGGGGACACGTGAAGACATAAAGTTTTGGTCTACATGCGGATGACCAAAATACAAGGCCAACATATCGGATAGATGCGATTAAATCTTGACTGGTTTGCCAAAACCTTCAATATTGATTAGGGTTACCATATTTTGAGATTCGGAAAATAGGCAAATCACAAACTTATAAATAGGGCTGGGTAAAATCGAGTACCTGAGTGATTCAATTCTGAATCACGTAGCCTATTACGCTTCGACTCGAGTATTCGATTATTATCACTCATTCTGACGTTACAAAATAATGTACTTTGTACTGCCTATTATTTTATCGTATCGCAGTTTTGTGGTGATTTGAAATGATGAAAATATTAATAAGCTGATACCGTACCTTTTAGGCTACCAGAAAGAACCTATAATGCCTATTACCCCCACCCGTCACATTAAGGATACTATGGTATTTTTTCGACCATACGTATTTCATTGCACTTCTTGCCAATGTTGTGGGATGGATGATCATGACATGGGAAATGTGTTATTTCCAGTAACATTCGTAGCTTTGTACTATGTCTCGTGTGCTACGACATGACCAATCATGATTTCAAGCCTTCCTTTGTGGAAAATACTATCAAAACTATAATTCTCATCAGTAAATTGTCTTTCAGTTGCGAGGAGCGTATCATTTCAGTACTCGAAAAAATCGTATTTTACTACTCGACTCGAATCCTCAAAATTATTACTCGATTCAGATCCGAGTATTCGAATCATTGTGCGCAGCCCTACTTATAGAATCGGATGATGGAACGGGTAATTTGTATATTTTTACTGTAAATACTGTTGTATGGTTGACTGAAAAAACTACTTTTTCAAAATTGAGTCCTAGTAAACCCACTCTGACGTCAGCTTCGTCGTTTGGGTGTCATCAGAGGACATCTTCGATTTCTTGAAAAAGGAGAGAAAATCCTTCTAAAGGACGTATGGTTACCTAATGTTATTGGTATGTCCGGTCTTCAAATTCGGCGATACTGAATAATCTCGTCCTTGCAATCCTAGCCCCAAGTACAAATGCGACCCGCATGGGAATATATTACAGCCCGATTTGAAATCGCGCGTGTCACACGTTTCAGAGAACTGGATTGCGTGCAACTGGTAGTACACGCTTTCTCACTATTTCAGACATACCTATCACTAGGTAATGCACGCCTTCTCTATATTTCATAGATGCCTATCACTAGGACCTAGGTACTAGGACCTGATTGCTGGCATTAAAAATGCGGTCATGTCGATGTAGGAAGCTTGGGTCGCGAGATGAAAGAAAACTCCGATTTTGGTTGCGGCCGAAAAAGTTCGAACTAGTCTAGACGACTTCAGAAAAAAATGAATCGGCCTAATTTTGTGCAGAAGAACATAAAAGAAGTTTATTGGAAGTTCATCAATCTGTTGTGTAAAACTCCAATGCCATTTCCGCCTTTATCGATATAGATTGCTACGCTATTGATACAGATTGCTACGCTCAATTCAAAAATAATATCCAACTTATGTAACCTGACCAATGCCCGAGCGGTTTAGCGTGTGTCAAAATGAGCACGTTATCACGTAACATCTGATGTATATATAACATCTGATGTATATATATATTGATCACACTAAAAGATATTCAATTGACGTAAAAATGTGACATTTATATGATCTATCGGATAAGAGATTCGTTCTATACTAAACAACCGAATTTTCTGATTCTTCACAGTCTTCTTCCCGGTCATGACGCACCACCCTTGGCACCCGCCGATTGTTGTGCGTCAGCCTCGCGTTTTTTTGTTTCTCATTCTTTTGTGAATCGGCTTCTTCCAGAGATACGGGGGGCGTCGTTCCTGAAATTTTCAACCATATTTCATATACATATGTAGATCTGATAATAAATTGTGGTAAAGGGTATTCACGGCAGCGAATGTGAAGGCCTTTTTATAACCTTGCTTTGAAATGGTGCTTTTACCGTCACATGTTGCTTTTATCGTCACTTGTTGTTTTAGATATGAACAACTGTAGATGAAAATAAAATACAAATGGCAGTTATCTGGTTCGCGATAGATTGCGTTGGACAGGACGCCCGAATGGTAGAATCCGTGTTACAGAAAATGCTTTGGTGAGAACTGGAGATGCTAGCTAGACCATGGGTTCTCAACCATTTATTGGCCGTGGCCCTTTTTGCGATTTGAAAATCGTCTCTTAGCCTAGAGCCGCGGTTCTCAACCTTTTTGGACATGCGCCCCCTTGGGGATGGTCGAGAATATTGCGCCCCCCTGCCTCCCCCTACACTTTTCGTCATGTCAAAAAGAGAACATCATCTAATACAGAGGTAGGCAACCTTTTTGCTAATCACGGCCTGTTTCGAATACTTATGTAGCCTGAGGCCGCATTCCTGGGCATAGCCGTAATGAACTAACTGGACGCGAAATACCTATGCTAAACCGTCCATATCCATTGCCGGTGAACTACGGAGTCCGGACGATTATACTTTTAACAAAAGCCTGTTTTGTACGTACCGAAATCGCGAGTCGCAATGTTATGCTGGGATTGTATATTGTCGCGATGAGCGCGAAAATTTCAGATTCACGAATGAATTCCGTAATTAATAGTAGCAGTATCACATATTATTATCAAATATTTATCCTCTCTTAGCCCATGTGATCAGATACACCGTCAGGGTTCATTGAGAGAGTGCTTTTGAAAATTTAGGGCAAGTTATAAATGATAATGCATCTTCGGGTGGGCCAAATGTTATTAGTAACTTGGTTGCATGCTGTTATTGCTTGACCCCCGATCAGGATAGTCGATTGTATTGGTAGTGGAAATATATTAAAATCGCCCAAATGTACCATAAACAAATTTCTTTCGTGCGGATCGCACGATTCCGATTCCGGCTAAGAGTGAGAAGGGCGCTACTATATTAAAATCGAAAAATTAGGTTATGTTGAATTGCGCGGATTGTGAAGAAAAATTTCAAGAATAATTGAAATCTCTCAAAGATTTTGGAGTGAATTCGTAATTTCAATTTGCAAATAAAATAGGAAATAAAAAAACATGTTTTACATTAGGGCCATGTTTTAAACATGTTTGTTTCAAATTGATTTTTGTTTTAAATGCAACCCTACGTATATCTCTTGTGTACATTATATCCATCCACTGTTTGAGTTACGTCGCGAAACGCAATGATCGTATCCCCGCATTCACGAACTCCGTTTGCGTGATTGGGATTTTAGTTCACAATGGTGCGAAAACTGTGGAGGCGAAACGATTCTGCCCCCGCTTCAAACAAATCTTAGATAGATAGAAAGTCTTTTATTCGTCACATTAATAAATAAAGAAGTAGGCCTATACCAAACAAAGTGCGGTATAGACTGGGAGACGACGAGGGGCCGTTGGGCCTTCAGAGTGATTTCGGTAAATTGTAGACTACGGACAAGGTTAGTTCCAATATGGTGCGAAAACTGTGGTAGCGAAACGGGTCTGGGTCAGCTTCAAACAAATCTTAACGTGATTTCGGTAATGGGACACAACAGAGAAGTAAGGAAAGAATTTTTACTATACAAGCTGTGCGTAAATGTCTGGACGTCTGGTACCTACTGAAGCTGCGATTTCGAAACATTCAATCCAATGATGCGAACAATTCATATTCCTCTTACATTATGTAGCCTATACAATGATTTCAAATTCGGACATTTCTCGACCGACCCCCGAAGATTTAGGCGCTGCTCTAAATCCTCAATCCAATACGATTCGTTGCCGTTTTGCCGTATACGTCCACAGGAAGTTAATAATAAATAATAAATTGCCATTATGGCTATCTCTATGTTGTCAAAATACGACTAGACGAATTATTGTAAATTTACATCTGATGACCCTGCATGAATACTTGGTGACTTCAGCATTAACTTCCAGTTATTGCATAATCAAAATTATTCTCGTTGCTGTTGGCCGTAGGTTGCCATCATAGGCGTAGCTGTGGAACAAAAGATGCCATTCCCCTCCCATTTTTGACTCTTACATTGGGATTCGATGGGACTCGATACCTGTCACTACGTCTGATCCGAGCCTACCTACCTACGTACAACTTGATAACATGAATATATGTTCTGAGTGAATAACATAACAAATATAGCTAAGCTTTCACCACCATTTTCCCGATGGATATGTGGCCCACCTCAAAATGTCTGTGGCCACGCGTTTTGTCGCAATATTCTATCTTTACTCCTGCGCTTTTCGCTTCAACATACAGTCCGGTAATAATGATGGCATAATTATTATCGAATTTCATTGTTTCATATGTTTATAATCGAGTTTCTTTAACCGTAAAATGCATATCTTTGTTCTAGACCCGTTATTTCAACACATGCAGAGCAGCTCTGGCCACACAGTAATACTGGCATTTCGAAATTATGTTTCTTTAGCGCCTTGTGTGCTTTTTTCGAAATAACAGAAGCTGCTATGGCAAAACGAAGAAGCTCACCTGTCTGTTTTTGAAGTATGCATTGCACGCGTTGCACTCGTACAGTCCGGTAGTGGCATTTCTACGCCACGCGGGGGTGCCCCGAGTCATGCAATTTGAACACATAGGCGGTATCTGTGTAATGGAGGCTTTGTAATAAATTAGATCAGGGGTGGGAACCCTAGGAGTCAAATGAGTCCGTATATATTCAATTGTGAATCCGAAGGAGCCTTATAACAATGCCAATCAAGTTTCCATGTCACAATTAAACAGTTGTGACGTCCATATTAGAACGAAATCAAGTATACATGGGGTTATCTTCATGTTATATCACCCTAACTAATCAAGCAATAGATTCGGACTTCCTGGTACCATGAGTATTTCCAGTACCAGAGTGATGCGATTCCTAACTCAATATGCCGTCACTACAGTGTGAAAATAAATTAGATTCGGTATACGTGCTGGTGCTGATGATATGTAAAGTTAGGGTTACCATACATCCTATTTTAAGAGGATTCGTCCTCATTTTTTTTTTCAATGAATGGAAAGTGTCCTCTTTTGGGGAATTTGTATTTTTTTACTAGAAAAACTGTTAAAATGCGATAAAAAATCCGACTCTGACGCAGCAAACCTCAGAGTTGGCAACGAGCAATACCACACGAAGGGTAAATCGAGTCCAGATGGAAAAGATGACCTTCTTTTGTAGTCAACACTACAAAATATCGTGTGAAGAATATGGTAATTCGGGAGTCGAGTCAAATTCATAACAATTTTTAGTGAACAGTATTACCGGTCGACAGATTTTCAAAATCAGTTTTCTTTTCCGGTGCTGGAGCTGAAAAGTGTCGTTTTCGGATCTCCAAATATGATAACCCTAGGTAATTCCTCACGACGTATTTCCGCTAGTTTGCCGGGATGGCAAATCTTAATTATATTGAAATAAATGTATGACTGATTAATAAATAATCTATACCCCGGTAAACCCTCAATTTATAGATTTATATCAGTCGATAGGTTGGGTCCACTTGTGACCACTTCCATTACTCTTGCAAGGTGGAAACGTTCGAATAAAGAGTGATTGTTAGGGCTGGACGCAATGATTCGAGAACTCGAATCTGAATCGAGCATCAATTTTAATGATTCTAGTCGTCGAGTATAGTGAAAGACTATTTTTTCGAGTTCTGAAATTATACGCTCCTCGCCACTGCATATTCATTTATCAACGAAAACTGTAGTTTCGATACTATTTACCACTATTGATGTCTTGAAACATTGATTGGCCTATCGCAGCATGCGAGACATATAGTACAAAGCTACGAACGTTACTGGAAATTACACATTTCGAAGTCATGATCATCCCAGAACATTGTCACGAAGTGCAACGAAATCGGTATAGTCGGGAAGTACCAAAGTATCTTTAATGTAATGCATAACAGGCATCATATTCTTCGTGGTGGCATAAAATATGCATATTTGAACTTTGGATATCTTAGATACACTTATGACGTCATAAACAGTGATACTCGATTAGTCGACTCGACTCGAAGCATCATACATGATTCAGAATCCAATCACCCAGGTACTCGAATTTGCCCAGCCCTAGTGTTGGTATGGTAAGCAAACGCTAGCCAACCATACCCCACCACTTTAGCATGTGCGGGACTCCCGAGCTTACCCCGTTTCAGTTTTAGGCATATAGCCTAATAATAAGGGCTTGTAAAAACAGCCGAGAACTTTGAGGATTCTATACTGCATCGCGTATTGGAGTCGAGTCGTGGCGGTGTTAAAATGAGGAGAGTTCAAACATCTACCTTTTATCCTACCACGAAGAATAATGTCAGTTCCACAGCACAGTTCTTTCTACCATACCTATTCCATCGAACCTTTCGACAATGCTGTGCTCTGATCAGGACTTCGCATAAATTACATTTTCACGAACGTGCGTAAGATTCGTATGACCAAGCTAGGTATCAAGGCTGCCACGGTGGAAAAGGCTTCCGAAACTATAATTTTAATGACACTTAGTGGCGAGAAGCATATAATCACAATACTCGAAAAGTCGTGTCCCATGCACTCTACTCGACTTCAATAGTCATAATTAATGCTATGAATTCGGATTCGTCGAACACGCTACTTTGATCATTATGCCATTCCCAAGTTACGAGACGCGTCGTCTACCAAGAAAATCCGCCACGGATGTACGCGTCTCTTGAAAAATCATACACGAGTACGCAATGTATTTTGGTTTGTGCCAATCATACTACTTGATAATTGCGAATTTTTAGCTTTGAAAGCCGTACGCCACCACTAAAATATTCATGTGTCCCACGTGCCGTATGTTACCGACTCCTCCGGCATATCATGGCTATCTCCCAGATAACCAAGTGCGCATTAATTCATCCAAATTACCCGATTGCAAGATATTACAATACCTTATTTTCCTGCCGAGCATCTGGATGCAGCGCATAACGAAGACTATTTCTTGCGTCTCGCGGTGTTTCTACAGTTACCTTATTCGAAATGAAGTTGATGCTATGAGAAAGATGGTTCGAGCCAGCATTTCCCATCAGTTGACTTGAAGGATAGGCTGAAGAAATACGAGATAAATTGACCGTATGAGTTTGAGTATGCCAATCAGATTAAGGAAATATTAGTAGGTAATGGCTACTGGCTATTTGTAATTACAAGAGGTATACTGTCAACAATCTCAAGATAACCTGCCGATTTTTACACGCCCTGGATTATCAAAAGGTCAGTAAATCATTGTGGCAAAACATACCTATGTCGTATGAACACTAGATAGTACGCAATGTTCCGGAAAATTCAGTTCATTTGGTAACGGGTCCATATTCCTACCTCTTGGTGAATACTGAGAAGCAGCCGGCTGACCCCGCATGACGTGCCGCATCACTGCGCCGACTGGTGAACCCAAACGTTTGAATTCGGCCGGTCGGTTGGCTGATGGAATGTCTGAAGGATGGAAGTCCCTCGCAGTGTCGCGGTTGGCGGCGGATAGGCTTGGGACTTCGTGTAACGCCTCTGTATAGTTAATAATAGTCGCGATGCCGATATGAATCATTTGAAATCGGTGAAATTCTTGGATTATACGGCTTTATTAACTCGATCAACTAACTGAAAGATATGAATTTTCTGGCTATTACACGAAATTTACCAGGGTCAGGGTTCCGCGCTCCGAAGGTTTTGCTCCAGAGTCGCAACGCGGCATGAAATATTCCGTTGCTAGCGACTGCAACGCTTAAATCCGGACGCATCGTCTTATCCGGGGGGCGATTGTAGTTCATTGGAATGCTGTCCATCGCGTTTCGACTGCCATCTAAACCATTTCCACAAGTAATCACGCAACGATGAACATTGAACAATCAAAATACAGAAAAACTAACGTCGTGAAGTATTCGTTGTTGGCTGCGTAGCCGATGCTTTTCGTTTGAGATTGTGACGTGTAACTGCGTTGTACGCTGAATGCGATTGTTGCGCATCGATTCTCCAGTTCGGATCGGGACATTCTTCTAAAATTCCATGCTGGTATCGATGGAGACTTTCAAGCGAATCGATACGATGAGGGTTCCTTTGACGCGATTCGGGCGCAGCGATCGCGGACCGGTCATGCACCGCTCTTGGTCGCGGTTCTATTTTCACCGATTCAGACGGTGGGATAACTGATTGGCTGCTCGAAGTATTGGGCTGGACTTGTAGTACGACGAATGGAGGAACTGGGAGAATAGTCTGGTGATTTTGAGCTATAGGTTGGAGTTCCAGATTTTCCGTTGCATAAGTTGCAGCATCTGATCGCTTACTCAACAATTCTGGTTTCAGTTCTATCATGCTCGATTCATCTGGTAATACCGACCCGCTATTCAATGTTTTCGGACACGGTTTATATTCGATTAATTCAGGCCCGGAGTTAGCAGACGGGATATCTCCATCTCCGGATTGTGAAGGGGTTTGCGAAGGTCGCAACGTGCACGTCGTGTCCGTGGAAATCCGGTCCATTCTCCGTTGCTTAGATCGAGGCAAATCAGTTCCCAAGTCTTCGGCTTCGCTTACGTCCGAATCAAAGTCTGACGAAGAGGCGATCTGGTCCGACGACTCATTCCTGGTATAGGAAGAAAAGTTACCGACAGATTTTGCCGGTTCCGAATCTTGGTCAGCTCCGTGGAACGTTGAATGAAGGCAGCACTTACCATTGCTACACACATCAATTCCGGGTTCGAATTCTGAAACGTAGGTAACAAGACTGAAATGAGACCGTTACAACACGGAATTGCTAAACTATTGTACAAGCTCGCAGTACATTGGCCACAGCATTCCGGGAATGGTCCGATAGCAAATGGTCCCAATACATAATTTAGAAATGTCGACGGCAGGTCTCTGTCATATATTCGTTGTTCGCCTCCTTCAACTCGTGCAACTACGCTAAGTCCATAATAGTGCTAGTGCTACGAATGTGTTTGAGTTGGAAGTTCCGGGTATATTGGGTAAAGATTTTGAACACGCTTTGCGCAGATATCGGATAGTTGACATTGACAAAAGGCTTTATCATTTACAGACATCCTATCCGGATTACCTGCGGAACCTAATCTGACAAATATCACAGGTTGTCGAGCTTATGTCTCGATGTGAAAAATCCTAGCAAGATCAAAACATATCCCGTCGTAACTCATAGGAGTGCATCGGTTATTCGGTACTTCTGCTGCAAATTTCTCATCCCCACGGCAGAGTAGCCTACATCGACTGCCGAATTGTGGAAGAACGTAGAGATAGCGTAATAGGCTGCAGCGATTCTTAACCGCGAAGCAATTTCAGGGGGTCCGCTAGACCTCTAAACTTTTAAAATTGTTCATAACTCAATTTTTATTTTATTTTTTAATTTGAGAAAGCATGACGCAGTTTCGTCTGACATGGACTATTGTAGTGTGGAAACTCATTTCAATTGCCAATTTTCAAATAACCTGCTGATACAAACATGTTGCTGTTTAGAGACGTTTTGTTGGGGTCTGTGGAAGAAATAAAAATATGGAGATCGTAACGTCAATCAGCGTGACTTCGTAATGTCTGCGAAACCTTCTCCATTTCAAGTTGTCAGTCTCATCAAATTAGTGAACAGTCGTTTTCAATAAAAATTTCCGAAGTATTTCCATAATTTGTCCCAATGCAACGAACAGCTTCTTGTATGTACAGAACTTTAATATAAAATTGAGTAGTATATTGATATTGAAATGAGCCCGAATATTTTCGACTGACACTCGTCATAAATCGGACAATGATATACCTGCTCTTAAAGCTCGGCTATCAGATTTGGCGCATTCTTATTGCGGATGCCCTATCGACAAGGCTGAATTTTTTATGAACAAGGAGGGTTTCATTGCTATCAAAGCATTACGCTCCACCCTGAAATTCATATCACCAGTTATATTGGTATGCAGCCTTGTCTTGTTAATGTTCAATTGTTCATGGTCGAAATATATATGTGAACCCGAACAGAACAAGTCGTTTCATGACAGTCTTTCTCTGGTTGGAAAACGTGGATCCATTCTTTGGAGCATAAAATTTGTCTCTGCTTTTAGATTAGGATTTCACTTTGACGGTAGAAACTCTCTGCGGGCCGAATCCGGCTCCCGGCCCGTATGTGGCCCGTCCCTGCGCTAGATGCTGGACGTGATATGTTCATAAAATATGTGTTTCTTCATTTTTGTGCCATAAATGTTGCGATCACACCAAAAGTATCGTCGGAAGCGTTATGTCAATATTGCATTAGCTTCCAACTATCTTTGCAGAAATGGTTTTCGGCACTCCTCGTTCATATCAAAACGAAGACGCGGATTTTCAAGACACGAACACGTACTTCAAGAAATACAGCAGCAAAATTAGATTTGATATAATAAAAATCCACCCATTTTTACATAAATAGTATGACGGCTTCAGGAAAAATCATTATTTTGCTGTTTATCACAAGCCTACAGCTCATATTTGCACAAGACAGATGAAGGTTGCACCATAATAGTGCTAAAATTGAACTAAACCTTAAGGGGGTCCGCGAGGGTCCGTGACGGTCAAAAGGGGTCCGTGAAGCCAAAAAGGTTGAGAACCACTGCTATATAGCATACGACAGAACTTTACCTGTTTTGTGGGCATCGTAGAGTCTTGCGGTTTCTTCTCTCATCGTCTCCAAGTTAATCGCATAAAGCTCCATCATCGTTCTGAAGTGTCTTAGAGAGTTTTCAATAGCTGTAACAACAAGAAACCAGTATTGCCAATTGTTGATTCGCCAACCCCTCACAACTAGGTTGCAGCATTGACCCAAATTAATGCATAAATTCTTCTTAATTTTCACATGCGCTCAACGACTGCTCAATCAGATATATTCCAGTTGACAGTCTTCCTTCGTGGTGCTAGCGATATATTGTCACCATGGATCTCAATTTTTACGACAGTTGTGTTTAACTATATAACGGAACTCTCTCCATTTTATTGACACGACTATAGCGCGAGCTCGCATATAGGATAGAAATTGGACAGCATCGAAGTTGATATATGCTAATGGCGGATGCAATAACGTATACGTTATTACGAATATAGGCTGTCTATAGCGTATTCACACCATAGTGTCCTATATGGTGTCGACACAAGCAAATCTCACGGCTCAGTGAAATGGATTCACGTCACAATTTCCATTTGGCTACAGGCAATTTGACGGTCACTTTTGACCGGCTTGCCGAGCATTAAATTTGGTAAAACGGGTATCAATCGAAAGCTGACTCTGCACTGATTAAGAAAATATAAATCTTAGTCCGCTCGCGGCCCAGGAGCCCCCACAATCAGCCTCAAATGTTCCATTGTTATGGAGATTGGCATTGAGACGCAACAGTGCCGTCTGGCGAAACGAGAGCGTCAAAAATAACCGTCAAATTGCCTGAAGCCAAATGGAAATTGTGACGTGTATCAATTTCACTGAGCTGTGAGATTTGCTTGTGTCAATACCATATAGGACACTATGTTCACACCGACCTTGGTTCACTGGTGCTGTCTTCGCAATCGTCGCCTTTCTGCGCTCCAAGTATCGAGAACTTCTTCGCCAAAGGTCTTCCTTTGATATCCTTCGTTTTCTAGGTGCATCACCGCGTGATAATCCATCGGAAGACTTGGCAAACGGGTCCTTATCTGTTTTGACATTTTCAACGGCATTGAACAGGCACGGCGACAAAGGTTGATCCGACACTGCGGTCTCAAAATTGTCCGATGATTCTTGATACCCTTCGTCTGTCTTGCACTTAACAGGTGTTGCTCTGCGCAGCAGATTATTGGACTCGACCTCACGCGAGGAACAAGTAGATCCACCATGATTTCCTGGATGTTCGAAGGTCGTTGGAGCGCTCCCTAACTGCAGATGACACGAAAGATCCAAAGCATTCCCTTCTTGACACGCAGGCGACAGCCCGCGGTTTGTTTCGGTCCTGATCGAATGTTTGCTCTCATCGTTTACGAAGCTTTTGACGGTACTGGATGAAACTTGACTTTGACTGGCCACGAAATTGGTTGTGTCTGAGTATTGCACGTACGTATTCTGCTGCGTCTTCTTTCCATCCATTCCCAAATGTAAAACGGAGATGAGTTGGTGTTAAAAATAAATCAAGATCTAGGCCTGTTGACAACTACAAACTTTATTAACAAAATCAAGAATTAATTTTTTTCTTTTCAAGTACGCTAAATATTAGGGATGATGTGAACGTGAGGTTCACGTTCGCGTTCTGTGTGTGAACCTCGGAAAATTTGAGGTTCGCGTTCACAACAGAACCTTGTTAGGTTCTGCACTGTGAACCTTTTGTATATATTGCAATTTTCACTTCATTATAACATCTTTGGTCCAAATTTATTGTATTTCAATGCAGGCCACTCTACGTATGGTGC
The DNA here is from genome assembly GCF_051294905.1 of Botryllus schlosseri. Classification (NCBI taxonomy): domain Eukaryota; kingdom Metazoa; phylum Chordata; class Ascidiacea; order Stolidobranchia; family Styelidae; genus Botryllus; species Botryllus schlosseri. Next base: position 16,513,520 of record NC_137248.1, on the reverse strand, counting down.
TGGCAGCATAAACAATCAACACTAAATGTGCATGCCCCTTGACAATCTCAAAAATTGTACTGGCATTGTTACAAAAGTTTGCTCGAAATATCCAGCTTTCCGTTTGTGAATATTTAGTGACTCTTTGCTGTGAGCCTGACCCGCAATCACATAACATCAAGAGCGCACTGCATGTAGTCAGCGATTAATGCTCATTCAACCAACCAATGAGATTGATATCGTCTTCTGATGTAAAAATCGAGCAGGCATACGGGGTCAATCTTGACTTCATATGTATACTGTATCATAAAAACCAACTCCGTGAGATTGGGGTGTTGGCTACTGCTTTATAACTTGTTAATGGGGTGATATCGGTAGCAAGTATAGAAACCCGTTTTACATTCTGCTCAATATCCGTGTGGCAATACTCAGGCGCCAAATACATTGTCCGGTCAGGTCGAAATTGTTGGCAAAGCGACGGAAGATATTGATTTTATGGGATTATTATATCATTTGATTGCCTCAGTTGATACATTTGGCGACGTTTAAAACGTCAATATGTACTTAAGCACTGTGCCATTATGTGACCCGATTCGTCGCTAGGTATCGTGTACAGTACATTTGTATAGGCAATCACTTAATGGAAATATACGGTTGAAATTAGCAATATGACGTCACGTGACGTCATGAGGTTCACGTTCGTGTTCACACAGAACCTTTCAAAAAGGTTCGTGTTCACAAGAACCTGAACCTTTCAGAGGTTCACACCATCCCTACTAAATATCCCTTTACATGACAATCCACAAAGAATGCAGCTAGCGGTGCGACTTGTAATTCCCACCCGACGTTCACCAGAACAGCAGAGTTGTAACCAAGTCACAAGGCTCCGAGTAACAAGTCAATCTCACTTTTATAGTTGCGACTCGAGTCAATTCGAGTACTTTCTAATTCCCCACCGAGTCAAGTCCGAGACCAAGTTAGCGGGCAGAGAGTCGAGTCCGAGTCATGGTATTATGACTCGAGTCCCGAGTTCAAGTCATTGCGTTGACCACACGGTTACCATTAAAGTCTTTTTAAGTCCACTTTTTATAACTTTGCTCGGTGATATCGAATGGTTCGCATTCACAACATATTAATTTCCCTCGCTTTTAGCAGTTTCCGGTCACATTTTCAAGTACGAGTACCAATAAACGAAATCACAATAGTGTGGTTGCTTTACTATTCTTCGAAATTACAATGAAATGTCGGTTTTGTCCGTCGGATTCTTGAGTCGTATGACTTGGTTCGAGTCATGCGCAATGACTCGGGTCCAATTTGAGTCTGACTCGAGTCGAGTCGATTCAATTCCGTATTTTGAGAAAATGACTTATCTCAAGTCGAGTCAACCGGAAATCAGTTACTCGAGTCATTACAACCCTGCTGAAAAGTGGTCTAATACAAGGCAGAGGTCGTCAGTCTTTCCCATACAGCGTTCCAAAATATGTCAACGTCAAAATGTTAATAATTGGGTCACGAAGGGCGCAGCCGCACCAGAGCTATCGTATCCAACTACATGGCAGTTACTATTTCAATTTCAGGCAAAAAATCCCGATTCTTTATAGACCTGTTCTGGTTTAATGCGATATTATACGATGCATTTCTTTCATATTTGCTAATAAAGTGGGACTCATTTCAGGATAGAATGCATATTCTTCATTTTTCCTATATATATATAATTTTTTTGGGGGGTCTCAAAACTCGTATTAAAATCAAGAAAACCGCGCGAATCTCGAAGAAAATTTTCGAAATGAGAAAAATCTTGTCAACGAGAAATGTCAATGACATCAACTTCACTGAATTAACGATTTTTTAATGAATCATTTTCCAGAACAGCAAAGAGTAAAAGTGATTTTCCGCACCTTCTCCATTTCATACATGCACTGCCCGTAAACACGTATAGCATACTAACATTATAAATGCACTACTTTCGATGTGCGAGACTTGGTTCGCGAGATGTTAAATCTAAGATCTTGGTCTTACTCTATAAACGTTTTAGACCAGCTGGGTACGGCACACCTTACCACATGGTTTGTGATTCCCTTCGGACCAACTCTCAACAAAACTATGGCAGCGGCGAGAAAGCGTAGTGGTTCCATCCACAGCTGCAACATCAATGGATTGTGAGTTTGAGTCAGACCGAGGTGTTTGAGGGTTTTTTAGACTCCTCCTTGCCGTCTGATCGCGTAAACGGCGTCTTACAAAAACTGAAAGTGAACAGTGTCGGCAGGTCGGCAGCTAAGGAATCATTGTAGAGAATATCGGGCCGGTATCGTGTGAATAAATACTGCTAATCGCGACGCATAAAGTTGGAAAGGCTAGGGGCGATGATTAGTCAAGGTGTGCCTAGTTTTCAATCGAGTGGTGGTATCTGTTGCATCATAATGCGAATATGCGTCAATGGCTGTCAGTTGTCAATTTGTTGAACGAAACGGCAGCATGCTGAAACCGATACTGCCACTGTAATAGGTAGAATTATCATCATCGCGAATTCAAAGTCATGTCCAAATACTACGGTACAGCTAAGAAACGGATTATAGAATATTGGTATCGTTCTGCAATTGTAGGGACATAATTGTTTGATTGCGTAGTCAAGCCATTACCTGGGAGACAATCGGCACGGTCGTTATGGCAAATATTTGCCCGTAAGAATGGTACTAGTTAGGCCAGTGGTTCCCAGCATGTGGTACGCGTACCACTGGTGGTACGCGAAGGTCTTCCTGGTGGTACGCGAGTTGATTCTGTTTCTTTCGACCGAAGGGAGTTGTTAGTTCGGGTGGGGCTGATTTTGAGTTTTTTGAAGTCGTCGTCGTGGGTAGGAGCAATCCCACCAATCACAGCATACGGATAAGAGATCTAGTCGTAAAGCATTGGGACCGAACCAAATTCCGTTTTAATATATTTTACCATACTAATTCAAAATAGACCCACTACGTGACTACAGAAATCGTATATTGCGCCTTAAAATTGGCAGCTTATTTTCTGTTTCGCTGCCTTCGGCAGCTCAACACAGTGGAAACATTTTGACCGCCTTCGGCGCGCGTAACCTATATAGGTGGTACGTGAGCGCTGCATAGAACCTCGCAATGGTACGTGGGTGTAAAAAGGTTGGGAACCACTGAGTTAGGCTATCTATAGTTTGTTCCGGTTTGTCAAATCATGAGATTGAATCAACTTTATGCGCTGCGATCAACCGGTTTCCTTGGCGGGTTGATAAATCTTGACGAACGCGATAATCGTATTTATTGCTAATCCAACTTTATTCTCTACACCAGGGACGGGCAACGTACGGCCCGTCACGGGACTTTGAGAGGCCCGCAGATCGTTTCTAACCTGAAAGTGAAATTCTAATATAAAAGTATTGACAAATTTCATGCGTCACAGAATCAATCCAAGCTTGGCAACATGAAAAAGATGGTCATGAAACTACTTGCTCTTTTCGTTACATTTGCTAGCAAACAATTTCGACCGTGAACATTAGCAAGACAAGGTTGCGATCCAATTCAACTGATGTTCACGTGCAGTCTTTACTAGGGTTCTCAACATACGACATGCAGCTTGAGTTCAAAGAACTTGACAACTTTGATCGACCACAGATTTCTGATTGACTTCAACAGCTATTATTATTAAATTCAATAAATACTGTTTCTGGTCTCTCTGCTTGAAACTTAAAGTTTACATCAAATGCGATTTATTCCTTGTATGGGTGGATAAATACGAGATCAATGTATATGTTCTCTAATCCAGCCCGTCAAGTACTTCATTTTCCCATATCCGGCCCGCCGACCGGAGAATCTACCCGCCCCTAATCTACACCCTTAATGTTTATATTGCTAACAATGTGCAATAGTCCATGTCTCTACCGAATATTATTGGTGCTCGTAAGGTTTACGTGGCATTTAACACGTGGCCGTCTCTGTCTTTCGCCGTCCGTAGCTATCCTTCACTTACAACGAAGCGTTGTCATTGCTGGCATTACCTACTCTTCCTTCGGTATACTCTTATGATTACGAACCAGTGAAAAGGAATCCTGTGAAATAGCTTGACCAGACAAGGCGTAAAAGCAATCAATCAGCATTGATTGCCAACCTGATCTTATTGAGAATTCGCGGCAACGACATGCAAATTTCTGTATTAGGTTTGTTGAAGCGTTTATTCATTTGTAGCAAGCGATCAACCTCGTCGCAGGATATTTGAAATTTCATGGATAGTGACATAATATCAGAGAGAACGTGAAAATAGACGGGAATTGTAACTCTTCCTTTACCACATCACTGAAAGAAGACGCGCGCTACAATGATTTCCAGACATTGCATGTCTGTTGTGGAACACTTCGGCGCACCATTGTGATTGCCGCCTGATTACAATGCATTTCACGAAGTATCCCCGTTGAATAAATGTGGGGATGTTGGCAAATAGTAAATACAACTAAAGGTATATGTAGTGTATACACAAAACGGGTCGCTAACAGGACCGTACTAGCAGCATCCCAAACACTTCAAATAGGTAGGGGCAAGCTAGAATAGGACCAAAAATTACTTTATTAATGAACATAAAATATAGTGTTTCGCATAAATTACGTCAGTCTGAAATGGTCTCTTCGCGCACGGCGCGAGTTTGTTAATGTCTCGCATATTTATTTTCTTCGCCCGACCATCAACATACACGTTCAATCGTTCATTGTTGCGGCAAGAAGCTCCGTATGGAATCACATCATTACAGAAATCATATGGGCATTCCCCAATACTAATATCGATAGCTAGCATGAAAAGACGAACCTCCTTAAAACACTGTGGTCTAGGAATTATTCCTTGCGCGGTTATGTTAATTTTGAAACAGTGAGTTTATGTGGGGTTACCAGTAAACTATCGCAATGAATTCCGGCCATTTGTCGTACAATGACAGCTAGGAAAATTATACGATCTTAGCGAGTATAATGCAAAATAGCTCATGATTGGCAGGCCTGGGTAAAGGGCGGCCCGCGGGCCAAATGCGGCCCGCCGAGCGATTCTGTGCGGCCCGCGAAAGTCTATTTGAAATTTAAAATATCAAACCTACTTTTTAATATGGCTTAGTGGACTAAAACCATACGATGTATAAACTGGACCGGAAATTCGTTTACTATCAAGTCAAACTATTAACATACCGTGATTACGCAGCCTATACGTACCTCACATGCCTAATCCAGATTAAAACTAAAGTCACTGTAGCAAGTTATGCCGTTAGAATTAAAGTCACAAGAAGTCACCAAACCGTCTTTGGTGTCATTGTCACATTATGCATTACTCGGTCTGTGTTTTAAATTGTTACGTGATGTGTTTCCAAATCAATAATTCACGAAACAAGTGAATCATTGCCCATGATTTCTATGAATGTAGCAAATAGCTGGTTCGTGGTACAGAACTTGAATATAGCTTTCAATACAACATCCATTGTAGCAGTATATTTATTAAACTCGAAGACTTTTCGGGTGCCTCTTTTCAAGAGTTATCGGCACACTGAAGGGATTTAAACAGATTTAAAAGCAAAACCAAAAAGGCAAAGTATGACGCAACAATCAAAATCACAGACCATGAAATTCGCATTGTATCAATGGCAATAATAACAAACTACGAAGTATACGGACATACGGTACTATAGTTTCAGTACAATTTGTAAATAAACAATTACACGCACGGAACAACACGCACTAATGAGAAATTTGTAGGTTATAGAGGAAATCTTTCTGTCTACATAAAATAGGTTTGCTCAACTGAATAATAGTAGACTCCAACACTTTTAAATGAAACACAGACCTACCACGCGCAATGACAGTGAACATATTGTCATCATAGTGCTGTGCGCAGGCAAGGTTTTCGCTCAGATGTTGACCGATTGATGAAGCATATGCTTGGTAATCATCATAGCAGTCTGTTTTTGCAGCCAATTTGCACTGACGTGCGAGCTCCGTGCGATCATTTGCGCATGTTTTTGACCGAATCAATTTTGGGATATGCTGCTTAATACGCTCAAACAATCTTTGAGATGTACGTCCTACATACCTACTATCACAGTGGCACTTGTATTGGTAAATAACATTACTTGCATCAAAGGCAGGAAGTACATCTTTTCGAGAGTTGGGTAACAAGGCTTTCGTCGTGTACACTACATGCGTGTTAACGCTGTAATAGCAACGGTGAACAGCCGATTTAATAAGCTTTTCAAATCGGCTAGACACGTTACCTAGTCAAGGTAGGTGTAAAAATGCCGGGCATTTTTCTGGGCCATATTTTGGAGCTGTATCCGATTTTTTCAATACCCTAGAGATGGAGCATTTTAATATGTGGTCCGGATAGCCATTTTTGGAGAGAATCAAGTGGATATCATCCAATTCGCCTGACAGTTTTTCCGGTGAGCAGAGGCGCAAGGCGCGATTAACGAGAGATGAAATGAGGTTTAATTTACGCCGCTTCGGGCAGAATGAATCCCAACGAATATAATGACCAGTGAAAGTAGGTTTTCTGTACACCGACGTTAAAAACATTTGTCCTGATCTCTCTACTAAGACGTCTAAAAAGGGAAGGGCAGCATCAGTTTACTTTTCCACGGTAAATTGTAGAGCTGGATGGAGACAATTCAATTTTTCGAAGAAATTATTACACTCTCGCTCATTTTTAAAGGCAACAAAGGTGTCATCGACATATCTAAAATAGAGAAGAGGTTTGGCGACGTTTTCAAACAATTTCTTTTCCTGGTATCCCACGAATATATCGGCCAGACTAGGTCCCAACGGTGAACCCATCGCAACACCATTGCATTGACGGAACATCGTGTCATTGAAGCTGAATTCAACGCTACTAGTAGCAGTTTGCAACAATTCAAGAAATATTTCACGCGGTAGTTTCGGAGGTTCAAGCGTGCCATCATAAAGCGCGTCTGCGCAGATTTCGAAAGTTTCCGACAATGGTACGTTAGTAAAAAGACTTTTCACATCAAATGAGCTAAGAAATACATTGGACGGATTTAATTTGGCGCGTTTTAATTCGTCTACAAACGTGAACGAGTCGCGAACGCAGTGGTGCGTATACAAGGATCGAACTGGCTCAATGACGGTGTTAAGCCATTTGGCTAAATTATGTTGTGCCGATCCACACATAGACAATATGGGGCGAAGAGGTACGTTATCTTTATGTGTTTTCGGTAAACCGTACATACGCGGCCGTTGTGATCCCGTTGGGCGTAGAGACTCGTACAGATTTGAAGGAAGTACTCCATCCTTCTTCAGTTTGAGAAGGCGACGCTGCAGCTTCATTTCTAACTTGCGCGTGTTATCGTTCATGTCGGCAGGACCCAGGTTGGTGAACTTTGACGAATCTTGAAGAATGGATTCCATTTTCATGTTGTAATCTTCCCGGTTCAAAATCACAACTCCAGAACCTTTGTCAGGTTTTGTGATGCAAATTTTTTCGTTTGAACGTAAGGATTTGATGGCTTTAAAACAATCCTTGTTCATCAGAAAATCACCGGCGTCCACTGGGGTGCCACAATACGCATGTGCAAGATCACTGAGCTTAGCTTTCATCGCAGAAAAATATTCCGGAGATAATGGTCTATGGTGTTGTAGTTGACCAATTAATACTTCGAAATCGGCGAATATTTCTTCTCTCTTAACGTTGTTGGGAGGCAAACAAAAATCCAATCCATGAGACAATACAAATTCTTCGACCTCACTGAGTTTATAACTCGAGAGATTTGCTATGATTTTCTTCCCCGTACCCAACTCTCGAAAAGATGTACTTCCTGCCTTTGATGCAAGTAATGTTGTTTACCAATACAAGTGCCACTGTGATAGTAGGTATGTAGGACGTACATCTCAAAGATTGTTTGAGCGTATTAAGCAGCATATCTCAAAATTGATTCGGTCAAAAACATGCGCAAATGATCGTACGGAGCTCGCACGTCAGTGCAAATTGGCTGCAAAAACAGACTGCTATGATGATTACCAAGCATATGCTTCGTCAATCGGTCAGCATCTGAGCGAAAACTTTGCCTGTGCACAGCACTATGATGACAATATGTTCACTGTCATTGCGCGTGGTAGGTCTGTGTTTCATTTAAAAGTGTTGGAGTCTACTATTATTCAGTTGAGCAAACCTATTTTATGTAGACAGAAAGATTTCCTCTATAACCTACAAATTTCTCATTAGTGCGTGTTGTTCCGTGCGTGTAATTGTTTATTTACAAATTGTGCTGAAACTACAGTACCGTGTGTCCGTATACTTCGTAGTTTGTTATTATTGCCATTGATACAATGCGAATTTCATGGTCTGTGATTTTGATTGTTGCGTCATACTTTGCCTTTTTGGTTATGCTTTTAAATCTGTTTAAATCCCTTCAGTGTGCCGATAACTCTTGAAAAGAGGCACCCGAAAAGTCTTCGAGTTTAATAAATATACTGCTACAATGGATGTTGTATTGAAAGCTATATGAATGTATCACCACCCATAAAGGATGTCAAAAAAAGAAAGCCGGAAGTTGAAGTTCAAAGATGGTTAATAACTACTAGGGATGGTGTGAACGTGAGGTTCACGTTCGCGTTCTGTGTGTGAACCTCGGAAATTTTGAGGTTCGCGTTCACAACAGAACCTTGGTAGGTTCTGCACTGTGAACTTTTTTAATAAATTGTAATTTGCACTTCATTACAAGATCTTTGGTTCAAATTTATTGCATTTCAACTGCGGGTCACTCTATGCATGGCGCTGGCAGCATAAAAATCAACGCTAAACGAGCATGCACCTTGACAACCTTGAAAGCTTTACTTGCTTTTTTGTTACAAAAAAATTCTCGAAATATCCAGCTTTCCGGTTGTGAATATTTAGTGACTCTCTGCTGTGCGCTTGACCCGCAATCACACAACATCACGAGCGATATACGTAGTCAGCGAATAATGCTTATTAAACAAATCAATGACATTGATATCGTTTTCTGATGTAAAAAATCGAGCGGTTGTATGGGGTCAATCTTGACTTCATATCATTACTGTATCATTAAAACCAAATCCGTGCGATTAAGGTGCTGGCTACCGCTATATAACTTGTTGTTTATGGTATCGGTAGCGACTATAGAAACCCGTTTTACACTCTGCTCAATATATATGTAGCAATACTCAGACTCCGAACACATTGTCCGGTCTGGCTAAGACCGTTGAGGCGTAAGCTTATATTCCCTGGTAAGTCCTCGTCGAAATTGTTGGCAAAGCGACGGAATGTATTGATTTTATGAGATTATTATATCCTTTGATAACCGCGGTTGATACATTCAGCGACGTTTAAAACGCCAATATGTACTTCAGCAATGTGACATTATGTGGTCCGAGTCTTCGCTAGGTATCGTGCACAATGTACATTAATATAGGCTATCACTTCATTGAAAGATAGGGTTGGAATTAGCAATATGACGTCACGAGGTTCACGTTCGTGTTCACACAGAACCATTCAAAAAGGTTCGCGTTCACACGAACCCGAACCTTTCAGAGGTTCACACCATCCCTAATAGCTACAACCTTCGCTAATCAACAAGGCCATTTCGGCAAGCTGCACACTTTTCAGAAACCAGCTACCAAGACAATAAGCTATATATTATCCTTGGGACCGTAACTCCCGCACCTCAAACCCCCCAATTGCGTGGCGAGCTCGACGGGCGCCCAATTTTTTTTTATGAGTGAACATAAATTATAGGGTATTTTTTTTAAAGTTTATGCAACTTCATTCAATGGTTTTTAGAATGGGCATTCGGCGTTAGTCATTACCGCGCAACAACGCACCAAATTAAATGAACTTTAGGCCAACGCGGGATTCCCAGAAGGCACTGCAATTGGAACTGCTGATCAAATTAACTAAGTAAAGGGAATAAAGTTCGACAACGAGAACACCTTGGCCGAAAAGGACTGCCCTTATGTTGACCGAAAACCTCAAAGTCCAATTGTCCATAGGCAATATTTGCCAGTATAGAAATACCACTCGAGAGTCGGTGTCGTCTATTTAGTTTGGTACGCTTCGCCGATTTCAATATCTTTTCACATAGCAGACGCGTGGTCACGAAATAACAATATGTAACGAAGTAATTATACCAACGGCCCCTCCCGAATATTTCCAAGACAGTAAGCTACCTCATTCAGCTCAAGCGGTAAAACTGAGTAGGCCTAGGCCACTACGAGGGCTGTGAGAGGTTAAAAAATATAGCAATATATTTGCAATTACCAATATTATTGACCGATTGAATCATTAATCATGAAAAAATTCCGCGCTTGGCGCGATTAGGGCGCAGACGTTGCTAATTAGTGTATACAAGACATCTGGCACATCGTGCATCTCGATTGGGGCTGGTATTGATAGAAAAACGCGGATAGGGGTTTAAAGAGAGTTCAAAATGTATCATATTTAACATTGTTCAAAATATGACGGCAAATAGATATTTTTTGGGGTAATTAACCGTCAGTTTATCATTCCTCAATATCAACACATCCACTGAACACCAATTCGTGTAATACACTGCTTCTAATTTAAAAATAAAATCAATATGCTGGATATTCTAAAATTTCTGACTCGGCCCGCCAACATATTTCTGCTTCTCATTTGGCCCGCGGAGAAAAAAAATTGCCCACCCCTGATTTATCGGGTCAAATATTGGCGCATATGTATTCTCTTACCAGTCTTACGTTCATACCGGCGCTGGTGGTAACGAATATTACACCCACAAGGGTGATGCAAATTTATACAGATACTATACTTAAGGATGACAAAATTAGGATTGTACCAATAAGGAGTTTGATTTAATGCCGGAGTTCCCGAGTCCAAACATGTGGATCATAGCCCTAGGGTCCGTGTGGACCATGTGCCTGTTGCCGGCGAGTCATGACAAAATTTGAAATAGTTTATCATCTCTAAGGGTGGATTGCACAGATGCCGATTGAAAAGTAATCACCGATTGCCTTAATCGGCTATAATTTAATCAGCGAGCAAGGTCACCTGGTGACTCTGTGGTACAGATACGGATTCGCTTGTGAGTTATCTTATCGCGGATTACTGACGCAAATCGACGCAAATGACGTACGTTAGCAATCAGCTGTTTTCGGTCGGTGGCGATATGAACCGTGTCGTCATGAGGGAGAGATGCGCTCTTCATAGATATGTATGTTTAGTTGATGTCATGTGCGTATAGCAGCCAACTAAACTGTTGCTACTGCACAGTGTAAGGTTATGAACGCCAGAACGCGTCAGAACAGACGTTTTGAGGTTATGAAAAGAGGTATTGTAGGAATAGCGTACCAAAATCATCGTCTACCGGTATTGCTATGCCAGAAACTCTATTACAAATTTCGTATATTGCAGGACATTTATCTCATTACTCAGGGATATCTAGAACTAGATAGATACTTTTCAGATAGAATTATATTTTCCGTTTATTGGTGCATTAGTCATGATAGCCGCTTCACCAATGTGAAGATATACAAATTGAGTTCATACACACACATTTGCATACGATTTTGATTTCTCCATACCAATGACAATTGGCTCTGCAGGAATGTAGAAGTAAATTTCAGCCATTGCAAGGATCTAACTGTTGTGCGATGTGCTCAAGTGCTGTACAAACAGTAATGCATTTATGTTACAATTTTGCAATGCAAAGTTATCTGCTGTTACCCAGTTGAGTAATCTTGTTTGTTGACAGCCGAACCTCACTTCAGTTTATCAAGAATTTGGTCAACCATAAAATTCAATACAACCTGTTTTATAGAATAGAGAGCTACATTAATATAGTGCAATATCGACTGAGAATAACAATGGATCCATACCTCAATGTTCTTGCTACCCTCCAGATGTCAGAGAGCCTAGCAGAAGAGAGAGTGCCAAGAAGATTGGTCAAAGACAGAGCAAAGCCATTGGAATATACCCTGGAGGTCAGCGACACCGATAACGTGACGGCACAACACAACCGAGCACGACTTCAGCGCAGACAGATTGTTCAAAATCACTTCTCTGGAATGTCTTGAGTATTTCATCTCGTGTTTGAACACCAATAACCACACATTCAATTCCTCGTCAATTATTTTTATTACGAGATCCAGTAGCCCATGCTGTAGTCAGAATTGGACAACTAGAAAATCAGCTTTTCAAAATTAGACTATAATGATAATTATGGCTGCATATTTTCCAAATTATAATAGAATTATAGACAGTAGTTATTTTTCAATTAAATTAGAATAGGGATTACTGAATATGTGAAAATTTGGAAAGTGAATCTGCACAACTCGCTCAGTATTGTAGAGTTCTACTGTAGAATTTTCAGCAAAACCAGAAATTAAGTTAGAATTATATTACTGGCATTTTGCACTTACTATTCTAATTATACAGCCAATTATACAGCCAATTAACTAGTTGTCCAAGTCTGGTTTTGGTGCTATTTCGATTCGTTGCTGTATTTTCTCAATTTTGCAGTTCTTTTTCCATTTCCAGTTTCTGGTACTTGACATGCATCTGTAATTTAAAATATTTCATTCTGATATCATGTTGCTCCTTTGCCATTTCCAGGACGCTCATTTCCGAACACCACATTTTGATCACCAACATTATAGTTAAAATATGATTTTTTTCATCAACACACCTGGCTCTCTTTTTCGAGACAATTGGCGTTGAGCTTTTTGTGTTCTCTGTTTCATCTTGCATATCTGAATGTAGTAATGAATAAACTGTGGTTTGCATCACCATCATTGTATGCTAACACTTACCGGTCTGGTGTTCCATCCTGAAGTCTGTCGAAGGAACTGAAGAAAGCATCACATCGCCATCAACAACGAAAAGGGCAGCAATTTCATTTGCTGCAAGAAAACTATGGTTAACAACAGTTGTATTGATTCAATAGAGTTCAAATTCAATAGAGCAATGTTAATGTCAATCAAAACAACCCGCAATGTTCTATTTGAAGTATTCGTGTGGCTATGTTAGTACCAACACGATTCATATGGATTTCAAATTAGTACCTCAACTTACCATCGCTGTTGTGACATGAAGAACCAGCCTCTGTGTTCACATCCTCGTCGATGATGAAGATGCAAACTGAATCTTCGGAATATGCATCTGAATAAACATTTTATTTAAAAATTTTAGTTAGAAATACATTAGAAAAGTTACTTTCAAATTATTTTTTCACGGTTTATCTTAACCTCGCGACACATAGGAAGGATAAATGACTAAAATCATGACTTGACTCGAGTTGGAATAGGATGAATGGATTTGACTCGAGTCACTGCTTCAATATGACATACGGTATGAGAAATCCTGACTCGAAATCAAATCTTCAAGTCAAGTTGCAAGCCTAACAATAATATGGCCAACGAGACTGCTCAGGCACCTGCACTGTAGCAAAGCCAGACTGTTGCAAGTTAAAATTGGATGCAAGTTCCTCTGTCGTTGGTTGTAACATATTAAAAAAGTTTATGTCCTAAATGCACTCACCATTGTTCGTGTGACTATCGAATACGCAATCGTAGTCATACCGATGTTTCAAACATTCAATTTGAGATGGAATAAGGTCTGAAAAGTGATAATAAATATACCAGTGCTATAAAAATCAATTGCAGATTGATCAAGGAGCGGTTCAGATTAGGAATTTGCTGAGCAGTGTTCCCCATGTATCGTTTTCGTATAGCTGATGACGTGCAGCAGTCTCTGGATATGGTTAGTTAGTTGGGAATTACAAAAAGACAATATTTGTTTCTCATGATCATCAAAATTTGTCTATTCAGTTCAAAACGAGCGTTAAAACGTGAGTATGAAGCACGCACAGAGTCACGATAAACACAGATGGAAACAATACATCTCCTACTGCGAATTTTAAAGAATTGTCAGTAAAATTACCTATCGAAAACCTTTTCCAAGGAGTTTGTCAACTGGAGGTGGGCCAGTTTTGGCCCGTTCGACGCGTCGTGATGCATACAACTTTTTTGCTTTTCGTTTCAAATTTTTCAATTCATTCTGGATTTGGCCAGTTGTACGGCTGCACGCGCAGGACCGGTATTCATAGCTGCATATTTCTTACTGATTACATCTCAGGCCGCATCTTTTTGTTTTGCCGTCAGTCTTTTTGTCTTCTTTGGTTTCAATATATTCTTCTATCAATTCAATTATTCTAAACTTTTCCTGTCTGTTGCAATTTTCCGTCCTCGTATTTTATTTCCAAAGTATACTATCGAATTCTGTACAGTGTACAGTACAGTCTGTAAAAAATGTCATACCGGTAATCATAGCATAAGGTACTATCGGCTGTGGTAGGGCCACGCCCATAATATGCGCCAACAGTGGTAGTAGTGTCTGAGTACAATGTTTTCAGCTAATACCACAACTGCACGTCAGAGCATCCAGTTAACACCATCTCAATACCAAATACTAGTGTACCTGTAGCCAGCCCAGACCGCAGTCAACGCGAAGCACACAGCCGATTAACTTTCTAGACACCTCGCTCGGCGGATAACATTTGGCCGATTAAAATTCACCGATTAGTGGCAGATCGGCATCTGTGCCACGGAAGCCAGCCGATTACTGACATTTAATCGGCGATTAGGAATTAATCGACATCTGTGCAATCCACCCTAAGTGTACGTCACTATAACGAAATAAATAAATTGAAATCTAAGCTACAAGAGACGATATCCCGAATAAATTCGGGTAATGTGGGTTTGACCATATTTCAGACAAAACGAATGAAATCCTATCCTACACGAAAGTGTCGACATCGCACAGACGCAAAGGTTTTCTCTCAATTTGATGCACAATTTTATTATATGTAGCAAACGTAATCACAATAGGCTAAATCAGCAATCCTACATTCGAGAGAAGTTAAATATCAGTAACGCTGACCCCAACTTGGAGTTGTGAACGGTAGTTCGGGACTGGTGAATCACCCCTGTAATAAAACGGTATTTAAAATTCAGCCATTTCTTTCAATACATTTCAACGTAATTTTCCAGCACTCTCCGTTCTCGGTATGGCATCGACGAATTCTATTCCCCCGCGCAAACGCTTGTAGGCCGCAAGATTTTCTGAGGTATAGGACATATTTCTTTGTTAGTTTGTTTGGACATAGAATCACGATAATACACGGGTAAAACAGATAGTGGAATCTTGCCTTCGACGATTCGATGGACTTGGTCGGCACATAGCATTGAGTTATTTCGAACAATGAAGGCTTTCGGAACTTCTCCAAATCTTTCATCTGGGATTGTGACAACGCCCACATCGTTAACATCAGGATGGCGTAATATAACACATTCCAGTTCCGTGGGAGATATCTGCAAGAGATTGAAATTATTTATCCAAGTTTATCCGAATTATTCCCCTTAGTTTATTCGTACTACATGCATGTAATCACATTTACCAGGAAGAATGTGATGTTCAGCCCTACTATATATGTATAGTAGGGCTGTTCAAAAATAACCTTTTTTCCCTAATCTTGCGGGTTACTTGATTAAATCGTTAGGTTGCCTTAAGAAATGACGCACACCAAATTTGAATTCATTCCAACCAATATTCGCGGATTTCGTAGAGTTTGAAAATTTTGAATTTGCTTAAAATATCAAAAAAATTTTTTTTTTCAATTTTCCTTCCAACCTTATGAAATTGTTGCACTGTCTTCAAAAACGATGCAAAACAAATTTGACTCAATTCCAAGCTGCAGAAGCCGAGTTATTCAAGTTTTTTGATGATAATTCTGGGATGATCCACCAATCAAGGATAATCCCAGAATTATCAAAGAAAAACTGAAATAACTACACTTCTACGGCTTCGAATTGAGTCAAATTTGTTTTGCATAGTTTTTGAAGACAGCGCAACAATTTCATAGGGTTGGCAGAAAAATTTGAAAAAATTTTTTTTTTGCATTTTCAGGCAAATTCAAAATTTTCAAACTCTACGAAATCCGCGAATATTGGTTGGAATGAATTCAAATTTGGTGTGCGTCATTTTTCAAGGCAACCTAACGATTTAATCAAGTAACCCACAAGATTCAGGAAAAAAGGTTATTTTTGAATAGCCCTAAGTATAGTTATTGTCGCCATGGGCGTGGTCAGGGAACAATAGACGCTGTCACTGTTCCCTTACAATTTTCGACGTTGCATTGGCAATCAAGAACGTCTGGTGTCATTGGAAAGATGTTAATTACGACGATGTTACCGGAGCAAAATTTCCAATCGTTATTTCATAATATCTTGTTGATCGAATTTTTGTAACGATCCAGGGTTAGTTTTTGGCCCATATACACCCCTAATTCGAACCGAGTATTGCGACAATCTTTTGGCCCCGGCGTGCAGCGCGAGCACTGCAGCAAGAATACTCATAGCAAGTCGTATCCCTATATGATATACTTAGTAGCTATTCATGTAGTTTAGTAATACGCATCTCGATGCCGTTGTGATCTGTCTAGCGATAGGGGGGTTGGGCTCAGGAGGCGGTATGGGGGTCGCTGAAGAAAATGTCGTCGCAGTAGATTGTGCAGTAGGGACATACGATTATGTAGTAGAACAATAGCTGTATAGTGTATATACCCATGACTTCTCCTTGCAAATTAACATTCGACAAAATCTGTCAAATCTCGAGGTTTTTCGTCGCGCTCTTTGCGAAATATATGCCGACGACGTTTGCAGCAACTCGTGGGAAATGAATTGCGCGTACCTTTGGATCGTCAATTCATCGTTAAATAGGGTTACCATATTTTGGAATCGGGAAAGGAGGGGACACTTTGTCAAAATTTTCAAACTTAGAATACCGGTGGAAAATCCTGAAAAGTTAGTCAATTTCTCCCACTCCGTAGACGGTGACTAAAAAAAAGATCAACTTTCACTCAGCTCCCGAAATACCCACCAGTCCCGCCTGAGTGTCAGTTCAGTGCTATTTTATGGTATCTCGGTCGAATGTCGCCCTGTGTTTAACCCAAAATTCTAAAAAAATGTGGATAAAATCTCAAAAAGGAGGATATTTAGGCGTCCTCGGATTAAATTTTCAAAACCCCTAAAAAGGAGGACAAATCCTCCTAAACGAGCACGTATGGTAACTCTTACCATTAAAACACTCCCGCCACGCTATCTCGGGTTATTTTCCACAAAATGTTTCAAAATAGGTATTTTACCCTGCAGCGCACAGCGTGTCTAAGTCGAAGATAGAGGCACTGTCGCACTTTTGAGAGTGAGAGCCCTTTGTACCGTAAAGATGCTTTGAATGTTGTTGGCCAGAATGATTAATTAAATTTACTTTTATTTTAAAGCTACAAAAATAAATCGTCGGATAATTCCTCATCGTATCATATGATATTGTGTTGTGTCGTGACCCACAACCTCATATAAACCATATATATATCTAATATGGGTTGCATTGTTTGGCATAGATTCATGTTAAAGTTAATGATTGGGTGCAGTAATAAAAAACGATATTGCTTACTCACAATTGCTGTATCTCTTCCGTGTTTTGGTAGGTCCTCCCGCGCAAGGTCGTACAACGATGTATTTGTTACCAATACGTCCCCGCCGTAGAAAGGCATAGGGTACGTAATTACGCAATACCCCACAGTGTCGTCGTTGTCGGCTGGACGACTTTGTTTGAATCACTCATGAACAGGAAATCAACGCGTAAGCTGCCGGAAAATGAATTTTCCTGGCATTTCAGCTATGCGTTGCTATCATATCGGGAAATATGTGCCGTTGCCATTGACCAAATATGGAATTTTCTTAATATATTGTTGATTTCTATATGTACAAGCAGGGTTACCATCGATCCAAAAACAAGGACGGTAAAAAACTTAGATTACCGTTAAAAAGCGTTTTTGTACATACTTTGTACATACGCACTCGCACTCCAACTTTGGCGTTGAAGAAACTGATGACGAGTGGAAATATCTTCACCTCGATGGAATTAGAGCCGTCAATCGAAATGGAAATAGGCTGTACACTGTACACCAAGTTCAGACAAAATCATATTTTGAGCGTATGGAGCAAGAACTCCAGTTAAAATGCTTGTAGTCTAGGTCCTGGCCATGTTTGCTCATTTTAATCAGATGTAGCCTTGGTAGCCAAAGCTGTCTATATGTGCGACATTCTACGGCAGAAGCCTGGTACGGCTGTTTACTGCTAAAGTACCGTCCGCGGCGATAGCTTGGCACAGCCGACACTGTCATACCACTCACACCCTAGCTATCATACCACCAAATCCTGTGGTATATAGGTAGGGTCTCATAAATTATTTCGGTGAATGAACATACATTACACATCATGTTTTGACTACTCCCCCACGAAAAAATACTCATAATTATAGAAAATATAAATAGGCATTTCGGCGTCGGCCATTACCACCCCACGATGCACGAAGACATATGAAGCTCCTGCCAATATCAGACTCCGGGAAGTGTGCCAAAAAGATTGTCAGCGAGAAAACCTTATCCGAAGAGGATTGCCCCGATGTTTAATTGTCCATAGGTGCTTAAATCGCCCATGCCGAATTATCATGTCGTCACAATCTGCACCCCACACGACAAATAACATCCATTAGAGAAAAATTATCTGCCGTATGGTTGTACATGTATATGCAATTACCACCTATTCATTCATGCACTGTAGAAAATGTTGGCGCCTAGGGCGACCAGGTCACACAAACATTGGTGACCATCAAAATCTTGCGACGGGGTTTTCGGAGGCAAAGCCCCCCAGAAGTTTGGTTTATCACGCTATGGGTGCCCAAGACAATCGTTATTAGGGGGACTGACGAAGTGCTGTTACGTAGGGTTACCATATTTTGGAATCGCAAAAGGAGGACACTTTTTCAAAATTGTCAGACATACAATATGCGAATAAAATCTGGAATAAATTGTCAATTTACCACAAAATTGCGGTTGGTTGACTAAAAAAAGAGTCGACTTTCAGTCTCACATCCCGAAATACAGTTTTTCTTCTATATTTTCAGTTGGTTGATTAAAAAAGTCGTCGCTTACGTTAGAACCACGATTTCCTGTTTAGCATCATTTTTTCCCATTTTTTACTCGAAACTATCCACTATCTTAGCTCTAGAAGCTGTAAAGGAGGACGAATTGCCGAAAAGGAGGACATTCAAGCGTCCTCGAAGGACATTTTCAAAAACCTGAAAAGGGAGGACAATATGGGGGTGGGGGGCGCTAGGGAACGATAATTTTTGAAATGTGGCGCTGGAGGGAAAAAGGTTAAGAACCACTGGTTTAGAGTATCATTGGAGCCGACGAACATCTTTGATATCCAAGTATAGTCATATGATATCGAAGTATAGTTTGGTCACTAAGCGTTTCCTTGTCAAGCACGTAGAAGTGACGGAATCTGGTCATCCAGGTATTCATAAACGGAAAAGCGTCATATTTCAGACATAGAATAGTGAGAATTAGTGTCATTTTGACAATACAAGCTTGATATATGTTCCTTTTTGACAGGTACAGTTTTGAATTGAAGCTCAACGAAGTTTCACTGTCAAGAATTAAAGATTAATTGAATACTTTGTCCATTCATGATGTAGAAGCCATGATGTTTCTATCATCGGCCCTAATTTCCGAATCAGCAAGATCCACGTACCCAACATGATTGCAATAGATAATACATGTATTGATTATACAATGAAGTGAAATACAATACACAGATGTAGACGGGGGAAAGGCGAGAGGATCAATATAACAGTGACATCAAAGTCGGACCACCAAGGGAGCTGTCGTTACACTCAAATTGAAAACCATGTCCACAACCCCTATCTTTACTTCTCCATATAACAACACTCCCTCAGACACGATACGGAAAGAAAACATTAAAACGCGATTGTGTGAACAGATATCCCATTACAAATAACACGGACTTTATATGAATTTTACATTCTGTATACTGTACATAAATCATATTTCAAATCGAATATGGCCCATGACTATTTTTGCCCACTAAACTGTCTTTTCATCACGGCAACAGCCAATTTATATAATGCGTACAATGTATAGGCTCACATCCGGCAAATCAGCTGCTGTCGAAGGCACCTATCAAATGACAAGCCTATGGGAAGCTCATTTGTGCGCTATGGGCGTATGGCGATAAATGATGCTCCCTATCTTTTAAAACGACTGCGGTATATTATGCCTATTCGATATTGATAAACGACACATGCCGTTTGCCGAGGAAATCGGTATTTTGTATAATTGGCATATCCTGTTAACAAAATTTAATAAACGGACACTTGGATAATACTAGAGACTCGGTGGCGTAGATATGGAAACGTTGTGGGACTACGAGAATACTAGACAACGGCAGTGGTAGGATACTATATTAACTGATCTGCGAAGCGGCCAGGCTCAGCAGCTTTATTTCGCAGTGTCGATGATTCAGCGTTGAATACATCGTAGAGCAGGGACCTCAAACACGTGGCCCGCGTCGAAATTTCGAATTTGCAAGTATTTGATAATATTTACGTGTCACATATCTTTTTTATGATCAGAAACGTGAAAATTCACTCTGACATTCACTCTGAACCCTAATACATGAAACCACTGATCAAACTTCACATTGACTATTCAGAATGACAAAACATGACCAGTACCGATACTGTACAATTCTAGGCTTTTCTTTTATTATGGACACTGACTACATTGACTAGAAAATATACTTCCAAAGACTACTATTAAACTGGAACGATGGTAAATTTGAAAGGTTGTTATTTCGACAAGACCAGTACTGTGGGTTTGTGTACTTGAAAGTCGCATTTTGGAATTTGTAAGAGCATAGATGTAGATTATTCTCAGTAATATGAATGTGAGCGGCAAATAATACGCAACTCAAGTAGACATTGAACCTATGGGAATAATTTAAAATAGCGAAAAACCAGGGCGTAACGGGGAAATGTCCGCTACTACCATACGATATGCCGTGAATGATTTTGCTACATTACCACCTAGTTCAAAACATGTCCATGAGGCATTCATCGACGTAGGTATCGGCTTCGACTGCAAACGGACTGTGGACTGAGTTATGTGCGTGCCAAAACGCCTCGTAAATTAACCCAGGACAGTCTGGCCCACTGTCCTCAAATTCTAATCTTGTAGGAGCTCGTTCGCGAGGCCGTTCCGCTCCGTTTACTTTTCCGAACAGTTTCGAATCGATGTGTCTTAACTGGTCATCTTTCTGGAAAACTTCCCGAAGTTCACCTGCAACTGTGAATAAACATTCTCTTAGTTTAAAGCAGTGGTTCCCAACGTGGGCGATATCGCCCCCCAGGGGGCGATTTGTCGGTCTAGGGGGGCGAAAATAACGAAAGGGGCGATGGGGGGCGATGGCGCGTTAAAACGGCTATATTGGAGTCGGGACCGTAACTACCGCACCCCAAACCCCCAATTGGAGGTGGGGGGCCCGAAATCGAAGGAAGCCCAAAATTATTTCGTGAATTAACATGAATGATGGAGTAATTTTTTAGAAATTGCTGCGACTTTTTCAAAAATTTTGATTTTCATGTATCTTGCTGTTGGGGGCCCCGTCACCCCAAAAAAATACGCATGATTTATGGAAATAGGAGACTTCGGCGTCGGCCATTACTGCGCCACGACACACCAAGATATATGAAATTAGAGGCCATGTAACATGCGACTCCGAGAAGTGTGCCAGAACGATCAGCAGCGATGAGACCTTGGCCGAAAAGAAATGCCCTAGTGCAAACGAAAACTTCGATATATAAACATATATGTTTAATTGTCCATAGGCGCCTCAATGGCTGGCGTCGAATGTTCTTGTCCTGGCGACCTTAACCCCACAGGACAAATGCCATCCCGAAATGAAAAAATTATTTGCCAGTAAAGAAATACCAATATGAAATCACGTGCGTCTTTTAGTTTGGTACGTTTTGACGATTTCCATATCTTCTGACATAGCAGATATAGGAGGTCACGAAATAGCATCGTAAAGAAGTCAACATAACAACGATTCCGCCCAAAGATGTGTAACGATTATTTAAGGGTCCTACTTTTTCCAACATACCACATCGACCATATTGACCGATTTAAACATGAATTATGTAAATTTGTCGCGCTTCGCGCGTTTAGGCAAAATACGGTGACTCTCCATAGAGTACATGAAATATGGTATAGCTGATATGTAGCGACAAAAAGCCCACTGACTGAGGGGGTCTGGGGTTTGGCTTTTTACCCTATGGCGCCAAAGACCAACATTTTTTTCGGGTGAGGGGACGAGTGCTGTTTTTGGGTTCCAATATTTGGGGGCGATGATCGGTGTGGAGCTTCAAAAAGGGGCGATGAGTCGAAAAAGGTTGGGAACCACTGGTTCAAAGCAACAGTTCTTAACCAGGCGTCCATGGACCACCTCGGGGTACGAAGCACCAAAGTAGGGGGTAAGAGATAAAGTGTGAGATTATACGCTAAGGACTAAGAATATTCCACAAATCCACATAAAGTATAATATTAATAAATAGATTTGTTCAACTAAAAATGTTATTTGCCGTTGTGCGATTATCCTTTCCAGAGAATTGTTGGTGTCGATTTGGCTACCTACCATTTTGGACAAAAATAAAAAATACAATAGAAGTTACTATAAATAAGAGAGAATGGCTGCTTGCAGCCGTCGGGGTACTCTATATTAATGGTGTGAAAGCTGCTGCTGCGGAACTATCAGACATCGGTATTTCGACGCCAGGTCCAGAACATACTGATACCTTTGAATTTTCGTGCACCTGCGACCAAGCAAACTGCGTTACCAAAGACATCGGTGATGATAACCATTTGGCCCTTAACACACACCACATTGGGCCAAACGTTCGATATGTATAACTCCAGTCGCTGAAATGTACCCTGTCCCCGAAATCCACATAAGTTGTGTAGAAAACCCTACGGGGGCCAACGACCAGCGTTAGGGGGCGGCCTGACTGAGTGCTGTTTCGATTCTGAATGTACGAGAAACATTTCATGACAGATCCAGGGTAAAAGAGCTACAAAGGTTGAAAAAACATTGGCCTAAAGTAACCACTGGGATGCATGTACTTTAACAACCAGACAGGGTGAATAAGGTGTACACATATGCAGTATGATACACATGCAATCATGCAGCATTCACAATCAGGTGGTTTACCTGTCGTTAACTCGCAACTAATAAACCAGGCCAGATCAAAGTTTACCATTTTAGAGATCACGAACCAAGCAATGTGGTGTCATGAAGAAATAAGTTGAGACAGAAATCCATATCTTTGGTCCTTTTTCTCGCTGAATATATTTTCTTTATGAATGCTAAGTAATATTTTTCCACATTACTAAGATTTATATATATATTGGTATTCCGTGAAAAAAAAAACAATAATTTCCAAAATGGTATTCCAATCAAGTATGTATTAAAAAAATGAAGATAGAAACTTATATCAGGATGACGGTAATTAAAATTTCACTACGATCCATAAAAATGTTCATGGAGTATTTCAAAGCTCATGATGCATAATATGCTTTAAAAGCAAATCGAAAATCTTATTTTGAAAAATTACTTAAGTCAACCATTACTGAATGACGGTCAAGCGGTTGTGCTTTTTTGCTTCACCTTGTCGATTGTTTCATTTTAGTCAGTCTTTAGTCCTCCCTGATCATATAGACACCAGTGAACAGATTCTGAGGCTGCATAAATTAGTACATTGCTAGTACTACTACATCGAGAAGTGTCACCAAGTTTCAGCCTACTAGTCATATCCTCCACATCAAGAACGAGTACAATTCGTTTTAATGCGCGCAGGCAATAACCATATTGCCATAATAAATACTAATTGGCCTATTTTACATGAATCTTATCATACACGGTTGAAGTAACCATACTCACTTGTATCGCGGATTGATATCCGTAGCTTTTCTAATTTGCTCTCAGTGCTGATCGATGCTTTAAATTTATCTATCAGAACATTGCGGGAGTTCTGATTCGCTGCTATTTTCCAGAGTGACGTTCCTCGAATACCAATGCCGCACTTTTGGTAGAGGACCGTATTTATACCATCTGACTTGGCGCGGACTGACAAGCGATTACGGATGCTACTCTGAAAATATATAACACACTTCAATTCGTGAAAATATCCCGTGAATCCAGTAGAATTAGCAAAAGGTCCTATAAACCTAATGGATTGAAATTGATGTGTAAAGCCTATATCTAACGTCACTGCGAGTATTCAAACAAAACGCATTGTACTGATGACACTCTCATCTTCTGAATAGCCGGAATCTAAAAGAATCTTGGCTATGCTTGCGATGTTACAATGTACATAGATAGCATCGAAAGCTCAATTAACCTTGAATACTTTTTCTTCCGACTTTTCGTAGTATGGGAAGAGTTTTGATATATATTGGTATATATCATGGACTTCCAATCCAGTGCCATCCGTAATTTCCATCGCCAGGAAAATGATTACATCATACGGTAAAGGCGGCTTGGGCCGATCGTTCAAGGCATCCATGACCGCTGCCGGCCCCAAAATGATGTTAAGAGTCCTTCCCTCTTCTAATGTGAACACAATCCGAGACGAATACCCTCTCTTGTTTCTACGGCTGTGAAGAAATGGTAAATGCTAGGTTATCCAAGCTTTTGACCGAAAATCTATACAGAAAATAGTGTCGCACCGCAAGCATAAAGCTACGCTATAACAACTTTCAGGTAAGGATGAAGGAAATAAGAATAAATTAACTGTTATCCAAGTGTCCGTCCTATATACAATATGAATAGTACTGTTTTTCGCACCTGAGCCACCAAATTACGCTACAATATCTCTCAGCATGAGATCCAACTCGTAATTACACATTGGTGATTACACAACCAATGAGTTCATTACCAATAGTTATGGAGGAGGCAATACACCATAGTGGTCGGGAACCCTTTTTGGCCGAAGAGCCATATCGGTCCAATATTTTCAATTGTTACTCCCAAAGAGCCATGCGTGTCAATCTACTATTACGTCATAATTGAACATTCGTGACGTATTGCTAGCACTAATATATGGGATTCGTAGTGTGTGCCATGTTGTCCTGTCCAGATGAGTAGGTGGAGTCGAACATGGTCACCACATCAGTACACACCCACCGTGTGATGTATCAGTGACGTGAGATTAGGGGAGGCAAGTGAAGCATTGCCTCAGATGTCGTCAGAGATGAGTGAAGGGAAATTGTGAAACGTTCAATGGGTCATGGTATCTTCTATCGATGTTTATGAATGACAAGATTCTGAACATTTTTATTCCCAAAGTCACGGAATTGTCATATTTATTGTTCGAAAATAAAGCGCGAAAGGAGAGGTAAGACTCAAATGAGGCACATGCTGGCCAAGCCTCGTCACCTGTGACAGCGCAACACATTGTAAATAGCTTGGAACTCATAATTACTGATATTAATGAAATGTAATTGTAGCGTTGATTCTGAAAATCCAAGTATTTGATCAAGTCCTAAAATATTCGGCGTAACGTAACGTTGAGTTACACACTCACATTTTCACGGCGGTGCTAAAAACTGATAACCAATCAAGAAAAAGCATTGTCCTATACAAGTGTCGCTATGTCTGCTATTCTCTTTCGTCAATCAAGGTATTGTGCAATCCAAGATTGCTAGGCGCGCGATAGTTGGTCGAATTCTCGAGTGGTGTTTGTCGCTGGTGCGACAGCAACTTGGATTTGGGGATTTTGAAAAAAGTCCTGAGCGAGCCCCTAACCCTGCATATCCCACTGTCTTGACCTCTCAAAGATATGTTTGTGCTACCACGAGAGTAATCATCCTCGCCGCCATAAAACGATCAAGTTGCTGCAATATTGATAAATTAGGTAAAATATTAAATATTTATCAAGGAACCATATCTTATATCTAAACGAGCCACACATGGATTGCGAGCCATAGGTTCTTACTATCTGTATTGTTGTAGTGGGCCGGTCCCGATTCGATGCATATATGCTTATTCAGTATTCAATAATTTCCTTATACGTACTCGTCGATGGCATCCTTCCCTTGTTGTGCCCTCTTCACAAGATCCACGTAAGATGCTGTCTTCAATCCTATTCTTTTCAGCAGCATCCTTAGATGCTCGGCTGACGGCGGCCCGATTTCGGGAAGATAAACTTTGGAGCCGTTTCGAAGCGCTCGATAGACCTTATAGCTAACTGTGCTTTGAGGAGATATATTGCTAACAGGATCCTCTGCGGAGCGTAGTGAGCGATTTTCATTGCTATTACCTTCGACAGGAACATTACTGTGCGGTGATTGTCGGAAAGAATGAAGCAAGGTAAGCGGGTAGCTTTAAGACAATGATGGGTAAACCTCATACCTGTTTCCGGTTAGTGGCAGCGCAATGGGAACGTAGTCAGCCGGAAAACCTGGCGTTGCCTCCAAATTGTATTTCGGTTCCAGAGGAGCAAGATTGGCAATATTCGATTCCCATTGTCTAAAAGTATCAAACAATATAGGTGATTTACTGGATCAAATATTAAACGGTAAAATGCAGGGCTGAGAAAGGGAAGGATTACAATAATATATCAGGCATACCAATCGCTCTTTGAGAAAGAAAGAAAAAGTTTTTTTTTCTCACCGATAACACATAATGGGTGGACAAGCCAACGATGCATTTTCTTTCCCAATTTGATCAAGCTTGTCGACGATTACGTAACTCACACCACCTAATCCACCAAGGTCCTGCTTCTCACATATTGCAGACTCGACGTGATGCTGATGTTCACCTGGTAAATCTGGTAGCGTCTCGCCATCCGTAAGTATTTGCATCAGAGGGATTAAATGATATTGTTGCACGTTGTCTGGCGTTGTCGGGATAAATATATAAAATTGCGAAAAAAGAAAATAGATTAAATCAAGATCACTTGTATATACATAATTTACTTACAAAGTTCCGGATCAAAAGCAATGCTCCTCGCCATTGAATTGTTCAATGATGTGACGAATTACCAACTAATTCGTTCTCGGATGGGCGGATTGATTTAACAGTGGACCCGATTGATTATGATATTTGATGAGGTGAGCTAGATTTCTGAAAATAAAAGCCACCGACTGTTCCATAACTCAGTAGATAAATCCCAATGGTAGAATCACGATGGATGTATATGTCTGCATACTTTAAAAATAGCAATGTGAACAAACACGACACCAGAATTAAGTCCATTTACACTATTCAAGTATTATTATCAATTTACATTAGGGCTACACAACAGGAGGACTGTTGCACAAACACCGATCCTCATCTTTCCCGGTATTTAGTGAGATTTTAAACAAAACCAAATCCGTTCTTTCTGATTAGCTCCATACTAACACTTGCGAGTAAGCGATTTCAAACATTAATTTTATAAAGAAATCAGATTACACATCTACATGTAGTAAAAACCTCTACCACTCCCTTCAACTTGCCCTCCGTACTTTAGAATCGAGAATTAAATAACTAGCGAGAAATGAAAATGCTCGATTCTCCTACTAGCTGTGACTAACTGAACAATAAATACATTAGGCTTATTGCTTTACAGGATTTTGTATACGCAGTTTTACCATATCACATTCCTATGGCTATAAATTATTTCAGGAGATTTAAGTAAAGCACCAATGCAAATTTTAAACATTTGCAACTGGAGTGAAGTACCTTCATTTAAAAAAAATCTCCAGATAAGATTCAGTGTAAATGCCCAGACTATGTACGGAAAAACAGTTGATATGCGCGATCTATTAACCATGACACATTAAATTATAAAAACCGCCAGAAATAAATTTAACTGCGGATCGTACATTGCTCGTGTGACCCAGGATGCACACCCCAGTTCTGTATATTTATTTACTTCTGGTTAGCGTTAGAGGTAGCTTATTGCTCAAGCTTACAATACACGTACAATTATATCGAGCAATGTGCAATTATTTGAAATAATCATGGCGCAATGCTCATGGCTGCGTTGCAGGGATGTTGCGAATCCCTGATAGGTTTTGGTTCGTGTGAACACTAACTTCGATAAAAGGTTCGCTGGTAACCCGAACGGGAACGAGAACCTCTGACGTAACGTGACGTCACAATATCAATTACAAACACTACTTTTCCATCAGGATATAACTATGTAGGCTACATGCGGTACAATACTATAATGGTGAAAAGTATACATGAATAGTTCTCGAAAACGTAATAGTATCATGTCGTCGTATTGCCATTCCAAAACATGATGGCTTCGCAATGACTTTATCCAAAATGGGAATCTTCATCCATAACATTCTTATCAACGGAGCGATAATAGAACAAAACCATTAAAATATGATTTTAACACAAAACGAAAACATGACAATGATTATTCATTCCCAATATGTGTGATTTCTACTTTTCGCTTCCAGATACCAGTTCAAAATGCGAGTGCTTGGAAAGTGTCATCGTATTGTTCGGTCGAAATGCAACACCGTGAGGCCAATCGCTTAATTATAAATGAGCTCATAGGTATTGGAAATAGAACTTCCATCTCAGAAGAACCGTGTTTTGATTCCGAACCCCAATCTCTCCTGTGTACGCCATGATACCTGCGGCCCGTGATTGGCAAGACGGGTACATCACCAAAAACCACATGCGAGTGTGTCTTGACCTCCGCGGAACCCCGGAGACTGGCTCCGTTTTCCGAGGACCACCAGTTAAGAACCACTGGTATTTATTTATTTAATTTGAGAGATATTACATTCCTGAAACTACTCGTTGAAGTTATCCGGACACTGTGTTGATTAGAATTTCCTCTATTCCACCTGTTTATTACGGGAAGAGGAGTATTGGCAAGTGATTCTGCCTTTCCAAGCACTCTCCTATATCTCTATAATGATTGGTGCGAGTTTTTGATGCACTCAAATCGTTAAAAGGTTGCACTTCATTTAAACGACAGTTTTAGTAAAAAGTTGCATTTAAAAAATAACAAGAGACAATCAATACTGAACTTTGACAACAAGAAAACAATTGTCGTAAATTACATCTACCACTCTACCCTCATTCAATCAATCCTGGAAGCATTCTTGCAATCTCACATACACCTCCCATACTTAACTTACACTGTGCCTCTAGAACAGCGGTTCTCAACCTTTTTTGACACGCGCCCCCTTTGGCGATGGTCAAAAAAATCGCACCACCCTGACCCCTCCTCCTTACATTTATCGTCATGTCAAAAATAGCACATCATCTAATACAGAGGTGGGCAACCTTCTTGCAAATCATGGCCGCATTTCGATTACTTATGTAGCCGAAGGCCGCACTCCAGGGCATAGCCGCAATGAACGATCTGGGCGCAAAATATCTATGGAAAACTGTCCATATCCATTCCTGATGAACTCCGGACTATTCTACTTTTCACAACGGCCGATTGTACGCACCGAAATCGCGTGTGGCAATGTTATGAATAGTTGCTGGGAGTGCATAATGTCGCGCTGGGCGCGAAAATTTTTCAGAGCAGCGAATGAATTGGTATTTCTTGAGGATTCCCATTCCTGCTCCAATTAAAAAGGGCGCTACTGCATTAAAATCGGAAAATGAAGTCTTGTTGAATTGCGCGGAGCGCGAAGAAAATTTCAAGATTAAATAAAATCTCTCAAAAATTCGGGAGTGAATTCGTAATTGTAATTTGCATGTCTTCGGTTGCCAACACATATTAATTGAATTAGGCGTCGACGGCCACACAAATTCCCTTCTACGGCCGCATGCGCCCGTACGGGCTGCCCCCCCCTGATCTGATAGCATACATTACGCCAATTTTGAATCCGCATTCCAGCTGTTTAGTCTTTTACATTGCTGACAAACTTCCCTAAATTTGTTTGAAAATACCAAAAAAAACATTGAAAATGACATAAATTAATTTCAATGTAGGTCAGGGGTGGGCAACATACGGCCCGCGGGCCGGATCCGGCTTTCCGTCTTACATGATAATTTGGTCAGCGGCCCCTGTGTGTCGAGATTCCCCAATACTTGCTTACTGCGTCAAATTTCAGTGACTGCATGTTATTATATACGTGTATGCGCACGCGCAGCTTACGAGAGTGGAGCTTACGCTCAAGTTCGACGAAGCGAGAAGACTTGCATTATCGGCAATTTCGGGATCTACTCAATACCCTAATGTCGTTTGTGGTAATCACGGTGTTTGTCGATTACAATGGTTATTTGCACCAGGCCGATATTTCATATTTTTGATTCCGTAACCGCCGAATTGTAACAAGGCACACTTCTAGGCTTTTGTAGGATACCGCTTATGTCACGGGGTCGCCAACTCAAAACGGATCGCAGGCCACTTTTCAAATTTCGTGGAGGCCGCGGGCCGCATGAATTCAATATCGAGATAAAATAGGCCACACAGTTGAACAACGACGCTATCTCGTCACCTACTCAACCCGAATGAAATGAATTGATATCTTGGTAAATTTGGGGTACCGGGCTCATCAGACGCCTTGAAATCTTAATTATGAATTCCACAATGTGTTGATTGATCAGAGAGAAGCAGAGATGACAGCTTCATATTCATGACAATGCTGTTCTCAAATCCACATTGTCTTCGTCATTATCGGCGAGAAATGACTTTGACGTGACATTGCTCTCGGTAAAATACATTCATTAAATACGATTTTTTCTTTGTATAACTGGGTAAATGTGCGAATAATGTATCGATTCAGCATTCCGGCCCGCCAAGTAGTTAATTTTTCTATATCCGACCTGCCGACTGAAGAAGTTGCCCGCCCCTGATGTAGGTTGTACTGAGACTAATCCTGATGCTGGTAGTGACTACAGAGAGCACGGCGTTGTTCTGTCCTGCCATGCTAGATTTTAAAAGTTTTAGAAATGAGTTAAATTGTGTTGATTTATAGCCAAATTGAGGGCGAAACCGGGCAATCTATATTGCATCTAAGTCTGTCATAGGCAGTGCAGTTCGCCAGCTATTAACAACAGCTACCTAGCGCACAGAGATTTAGGCTACTGCCAAAGCTATAAAGTAATGAATGACTTGCACATAGGAATTTAAAATTTGCTCAAATGAAGTTGAAGTCAGCCTATACTCCGTTGAGCGCGATTGCTGGAGCCTGAGTTTAGCAAGCTTTCTAGAATACGAATTAAGTTTAATCTTCAATAATCGTCTGTTCAGAATGGTTGTGAAACACAGCTTTAGTCACAATTTATACAGACATTGACAAAATTGACACATAACTCTCGCGCCCCCCCCTGACAGCCTTCCGCGCCCCCCCCAGGTTGAGAACCCCTGCCCTAGAAGATGACCGGTACATTTTAAAGTCTCAGATTCTAAGTTCAAAATATTACTTGGAGTGAAAATGATTAGCAGGCCGCACAAAAATCTCAGGCGGGTAGCTGGATGGACATCCCAGATTTATTTTGTATCGTCAGTGTTAAAGCTTCTTACTAACAGAATAACGAATGCACTTTTATACATACCCAATTTACCTAACCTTTCTCAACAAAACTTGACCTCGAAAGATTACACACAGCCTCATTCAGTTTGTGCAGGCTTGGCTAAAATTCAAGTCAAACTTCCACTTCTAAATTAGTTCGGGGACTGTCATGCTCGGCCGGGATTCTCGAGCTTCTAGCTTGCTAGACAACTGTTTTTTCATAGATAACATTGAGACGCAGCTAATCCGTCACGTAACTCTTTGTTATGCAAATAAAAGTGAATAAAATTATACTAGAAATAGTTAGAAATCTTTTTTTTAATTATTCCTTTACATTTTCACAATAATTGATAAAAGAAACAGGAAAATATAACCATCACTCTACATAAATCTCGAGTATTTAGGAAGCTGCCGGAAGATGTGAAAAAAGTTACGAAGTTGCAAAAACTTGTCCTAATGATCAGATATTATCTCGGTGGTAGTCAATAATCATAATGCACTTCGTGTCATTCGTAGCATGAGCCACGCCGATATTAGAAAACCTCTTAACATGGAATGATATGGAGCAGTAATTATGGCGCCAGGTTCGTCCCAGTTTTGTGCTGAATTTACTTGTTTTACTGTAAGCCTTACACAGCGTTTGAAATTCTGGTGAATATGATTGAGTTTTGATCACAGATTTGTAGATGATCGGAACTTTCTTTCATTCCACAAAAAAGTACAAAGGTAGAACCAAGCAATGTTCATTTGCGGACGCAAACGTGGAGCGAACGTTTGCATTATACCTACTGCGTTGAGAGCCATATCTTCATCATCAAGCTGTACTAACTTTTGTATCGGTTTTCAACTGATATAGTAACTGAACACTCACAAATATCAGCTCACTAAATAATAGTAACGCATCTGTCTATCTATCTACACAGTTCACGTTAATAACGAACAGAAGTATCCATTTCAATTAATATTCAAAGAATCGCGATGCGCCATAATCGTGTATTTTATCTGTAGTTACTATATTGTTACATCTACCTGCACCAACTGTTGAACTGAATGAAGCTGAAGATTGAATTCCTATTTTTATATGGCCGAACTTCCCTGTCGTGAGACAGGTTCGTATACTCTCGTTGTGCTGACGGTAGTCGCAGCGATGCAATACCCATTGGTCTTTCGCAGCTGCATATCAAAGTCTACCAATATGACGGCTCGGCCGGGGGATTAAGAATATATTAAAGCGGATCGTATGCCCCCAGCCTGCGACCGAGATAAGATAACGCAAAATATGATTGTTCTGGCGCAGACTGGGGGCAATCGAGCTAATACCGTTCCTCTTTAATCCCCACTCTGAATCAACTCTTCAGGCTTTAATATCCCGTGGTGAGGGTGCAATGGCTATTGCGTCGGCCCTTATCAGCCGACTAATTATAATTTCATAAATCGTAACAGCTTTCTAGACGAAGCAGTAGTTTTCTTTTGTTTCGCTACTGCCTAGGCAAGATGGTTATCTCTTTGCTCTGAAGTAAAGACAATTTAAAATCCATTGTCCGATTGCAAATGGAAGTTAGAAGCGATAATGACCTGCATGTTAATTGCGGCTATGACGGTGGCAAAGTGGGTCGCACGGAAGTATTAGTACAACGTCTCAGGCCACAACCGAGAACCGCTATTTACTAAAAACGCAGCAATGACATTGTTGGCTGTATTCGTGGTGCTTTGACTGCTATGATCATTTTAGACCAGTCTTATATTTCCTATTTTGATTTCTGGTCTGCCGACTTGCAGCATGGCCCACTGTCGTAAAAGGCTTTTGTAAGACACCACTTACGTTGATCACATTGGGAGGATGAGCATGGACAATGTTAACATTTAATTCTCTCTTATTTGTGTTGCTGCTCCATCGCTTCATACCAGAAAATATGCTTCCACAGATAAGGATGTTAACGAACATGCGGCATATTTTCAGCAAGACTTTATCAGCGGATGAACTGGTCTTCGCACCAATAGCTTTGTAACGGTTATTTCTATCATTAAACAAAACGGGCTATACGCGAGAGTTGGATGTGCTATAGAACACGTTATGTTCGCACATTTAGGGCAACATATTTCAAAGAACCACCATACCCTCGCATAGAGCTGGTAGTCTGTCCGTTGTTCGGATCTCTCACGAATCCACGTTTGCAAATGATTTGACTCAATGATCTGCCGTGATTGTTGAACAAATGAACTCCAATGTGCATTTTGGTATTGTAATATATTTATTTGTTATCAATGTTCAAGCTGAGATATATGTTTAATTCCAAGACTACTTGTTCTTTCGTTTAGTTGAACTATTTCCCTGGAATCATCTTTCCGCACAGCGGGCTACAACACCCGCACAATATACTTTGAAAGCTCATTGATCATGGGGTAATATTTCTTTCTTGGTCGATGTGGATGCTACATTCACATTAAACGCAATGGTGGCGATGATAAAACTATCACGCAGAGCTGGCAAATATTGGATACAACAACGAAATCGAAATATACGTGCTTCCCGTCGTCATGAACAACCTAACCACACCCCACTGGGCACCGTACCTTCATTCAACATTTGCAACCTTAGTGCGGGGATGTCTGACTCTATTTCTGTAGTTGGCCATATTTAAGCATTCTGATCGCATGCGAGCCGGAACGGGGTAAATATCACCACAGCAGAATATCAAAAATACGAATTTATTCGCTCACAGCTAAGTGTCCGCTATCGAATTATGATTATTTATTGTTGTTTGGTGATATACTGTGACTGTGAGTCTCCGTCTGGGTGCAATGTGATTGAAATAATTAGGCTAATGTGGTTTATGGTAGTCGTGGTATTTGACGAATAACAAGGACCATTTACACCAGGCCGCTTCTTTTTGAATCCGTAGCTGTCGACTTGTAGCACTGGCCAGGCCACTTCTATAGGCTTTTCTAAGACAGCGCTTACGTGGACCAGATGGCGAGGAGAAGCCTGGAAAAACATTCAACACTTAGGTAAGAATTCCGGAGTCGACCTCGGTCGGACTAGAGCCCACAACCCATCGGTGTTGCGGTGTGGAGTATACCACTACGCTATCTCACCACCTTCAATTAGGCTGATATGACGACAAAACAGTGCAGGCATATCGAAACTGAACTATATATCTGAGCTGCTCAATATTCGATGATAAAACGAAAATGGATTTAGTAGTTGTTCAGGCTTCCTTATTGAAAGATGTCTTACGGAAGATTTTAATTCATTAACATTATTCTTTTGCAACTCCAACTCTGGTGTTAATTGGTGGGAGGGTATTCGAGTTGTTGTTGTTTGTGATAGCCTATTCATGGTATTTGTCGACTACTATGGTCATTTACACCAGGCCGATATTTCTTATATTTTAACGTATCTGCCGGCGTGAAGCCCAGCCCCATTCTAAGCTTTCTGTAAGACACCCACGCGGATGAGATGGCGAGGAGGAGACTAGATAAACCGCCAACATTTAGGTAGGAATTATGGAGTCGAACTCGGTCTGACTCCGACCCACAGCCCATCGGTGTTGTAGCTAAGGATTATACCACTACGCTATCTCGCCACAATGTATTCGTTTAATTGCTATGTAAAGTCGTTTCAATTTGCTGATAATGATCGAGCTAATCCTGGCCGCCAAGACGAACAGGTTCAGCATTATTATCAGTAATGCAAGCTCTTCCTCCCAGGGTTGTAACCAAGTAATAAAGCTCCGAGTCACAAGTCAATCTCACTTTTATAGTTTTGACTCGAGTCAAGTCGAGTCATTTTCAATTCATCACCGAGTCAAGTCCGAGTCCAAGTCATCGAGCAAAGGTTCAAGTCCGAGTAATGGTATTAAGACTCGAGTCCGAGTCCAAGTCATTTTGTTGACTGCTCAGTTTCCAGTTGAAGTCTTGTTAAACCCACTTTTTTAACTCTATTTGGTGATATCGATGGTTCGCATTTATAGAAGACTAATTTTCCTCCCTTTTAACAGTTTCTGGTCGCATTTTCAAGTACCAGTAACAATAGACGAAATCCCAATAGGGTGGTTACTTTACTCGTTCTTTGAAATTACAATGAAATGTCGGTCTTGGCCGTCTGAGTCTCGAGTCATATGACTTGGTTCGAGTCAATCGTAATGACTCGAGTCCAAGTCGAGTCAATACGCAGATTGACTCGAGTCGAGTCGATTCATTTCCGTATTTTGAGAAAATGACTCGAGTCAAGTCGAGTCATCATAAAATCGTGACTCGAGTCTGACTCGAGTCGAGTCATGACTCGAGTCATTACAACCCTGCTTCCTCCCTTCCTGTATTAATAGGCTCTAGTTTCCTGTTCATGTGGTCTTTTTTCAATTACATTTAACCTACATTTTATTGGTTAACTCTGAACGTAACCACTGACCACTGACCACTGACGTGCCCTACGGTGAGTAATTATGAAGTTTTCAAACTTTTTGAAACTTCAGACCGTTTCGAGTTTTCTGTATATAGGACGTAGCCCTGGTAAGATAATGTCATATATGAAGCTGTTCGTCGCAGTTTAAACATATAGCCTCAATGGTTCAAAGCAGGCGTTCATCATGACTCGCCGCCGGGTACGAAAATGGTACAACAAAATACATTAAAATTATCTTTTAACATCCGACGTGAATGTCGGTAAAACACAATTAAGTAAGTATATAGTGTATGAAAACTAGTCCTATTTGTGCTATGAAGCATTCAGCTGTATCGATGCTGTGTTTTCAATATTCTTCACATTATAATAGACAGTCCATGGTGACAAATTCTTTGGTCCCCCTTCCATCCTGTTTCTTCAATTCTGTAGTCCTGTCCCACTCTGAGGACGAATTTTTGAGATGAGCGAGATTCTATCCGAAAAACTACGATAAATAATAATCACATATACGAGAACCTATTTCTAGTAAACTACAAAACCTGTAAATATCATGCGTTACGGGTCCTGGCTATATATTAAATATTGCAATAAAAGAAACATGACAGTAAAGTCTAAATTATAAACCTAATAAATGTTTGTATTGATGGCCACTGGCGTGTGATTAGTAGATACAACAACCGTGATCATCACTAGCCCCATTAGCGATTCTGACCACATCAAAATAGTACGAATCCCACAACGATCTGACTCCGGACCTATTAGACAATCTATGAATCTGGCTTGGGCAAAAAATGAAGAAAAAAATCTGGCCGGATATCCAGTTTAGTCCCGGTCAATGTCTCACTCTTATAGACACCATACTAATGATTTGCAAGAGTACAAAATATCGATAGTTCCGCTGATGCTCGAACCAGGGCTTTGGAGCCGAAGCCGGAGTAAGAAGCCGGAGCCCTGGAGCCATGCATTTTCAGCGGAACCGGCGCCCTACTTAGAAATAAATAACAAATAAATTGAGCGTAAACGAAGTGATTAGAACTTACAGCGTACGTTGTTAACTAGCCGGAAGACATTATCACAGCTAAGTATCCATCTATGTTCTGTAGACTGGTCATTGGCGCCCGGTGCTTAATTTATCCAAACCTTTTTTATGATTTAAATTGAATTCGATATTCGGTCCTGGATTTAAAATCAATGGCGATTGCAATGACTTAATCATACCTCGTACTTCGAAAATACAACTTGACTTGAATTCTGACTTGACTCGACTTGACTCGAGTCACTTCCAAAAATCGAGTGACTTGACTTGACTCGAGGCAAAAGGAGCAATGTCTCGAGATTACTTGTGACTCGAAGGTAGTGACTTGATCCCAACACTGACCGGATCCAGATCTTGAGCCGGTTGTTTGAAAAGTAGCTGCGGCTTCGATGTATTTATTAAAATGCTATGCTACTACAAAGGTTTGAATTCACATAATTTTACAGTTATCGTTGGCAAAATCAGGAATTGTTGCCTTGTTGGCACCGCCTATTCTAACTAACCATGTTCAATGTTCATGTGAAGGCACCAAACCTGGGTAGGTCGCGCTTACTTCGTAATTACTGTATTATGGATCTTTGTCAAAGCCGCAATTTCGTCATCACCACAACACCGATGGCCAATTGTGTGGTTCGAAAAATAATGATCACCATGTATGTCACAAAGCCGGATTTATGCTTATGTGAGCTGAGCAATTTAAATAATTAGTAATGAGAAGAATAGCCTATATAAGCGACGCCAGAGGACAGAAACGTAACCTTGTTGCACATGTTGATATCGAAACCGCACGCCGAGAAAAACCGTCTCCTGAATTGTTGTTTGTAATTCGAGTTTGAATGAAATTGTGAATGTCACATTGTCACATCCACAACAGTTCATTTCGCGCCGAAGATCACGAACTCACGAACACAATGGCTATTTGAAAACTGCGTTTTGAAATGGGCGTCGCGATGTCTGCTATGCTCTTAGATTCAACGTATCGCACAATTCAAGATTTCGATTAGTATACAACGCCAGGGGGTGGGAATCATTAGTCGTTTCAGTGGCGTGGGTTCGAATCCCATCGATGCCACCACGCCAGGATACACTCCAGCCTGCACTCCCTGTTGCGAGACTTCCGGTGGTGGGCCTATAAGTATGTAACTTCCGCTTCTGGGGGCTCCGCCACCCAGAACCCCTTTCGCATCTATTGGTACCAACTTAACATTAGTGCGCGATGTGGAACGGGATTACGGGATTTGTATATCACACTATAACACGGCTTTGAAGCATGCCGGAATGTTGAATTGCTCGCGCTCCTGAGTCTTCTTCTATCATACATAATCAAATTATAAAAGAAGTAAACCAGTCAACTATAGCTCATATGTCTCCATGTTGTAGATGTATGGCTTGTAGCGTGAAATAATAAAATAGTGATATAACCGCTGCAGGCTAAATAGACCCACACTAATCTGGAAAGCTATCGGCTGACATTAGTGATGAGCCAGCACACTACGTCAAGTTTTGAGCCATGCGCTGGATTAGGTCGTATCTATTATTGCATGGTTTCAGCGATAAACTACATCAAAACTAAGTAGGGGAGATGTGGTACCGATGGATCAAAAATTGCTAAATGATCTGTAGCCCTCAAATCTTCAGCCGAGAATAGCAGATCTTTTGCTGTCTCAACACTTCGATACAAGCCCTACCTATCGCGGACATTTACATGAATATCCGCCTTTTCAAAAATTATTTATAAACGTTTAAAGTTTGTTGCTTGAACGTGTCATCGGTCCCCACCCGGTGGGTCCAAAGGCACACGACCATGGGACCTATGAGACATACGCGCAAAAACTCAAATTTGTTAACTTGTTTTGTTGTGTACTATAAGCTAAAGCTACAGCAAGCCAATGAAGAATGTTTCATCGCGACCTTCAAAAATTAAATTGATTATATCAACTCAAATGATGGCATAAAATCATGTTTTGATTTACGCCTAAACTTACAAAATTAATGCGACATACATATTACCCGCAAATCGACATTTTGACTTTCAAATACCTCGTAATAGCGATAAAAGACCACAGGTAACTATGATGTACAGCCTATATATATGTAGGCGAGTTTCTGTTCTTAAGTGATTAGTTGGTCCATCTATTTTGTTGATTTGGCTATGGTACCATAGGTCCCCCACCCCATAAATATTGTAATTGACTTGAAAATAGTCCACTCAAGGATGGTATTGATTCCAAAAATATGTGCCATTGTATACCCTGATACAAGCCCTATACTTCACATCAAAAATTATGGCGGGTTTGTTAGTCTGAAAGGTGATATAGAAAAATGCAAATGTCGATCCAAATTTACTTTACACCCCCTAAAACGTAAATCATTCGTCACAGATCCCATAACTCACGCAGGTAGAATTTTTTTGCATGTGAGGAAAGATTCTGTCAGCATGTAATTGTAGACAAATTCACGGAGTGTAATCATGGAATTATCATGGAAAATTTTTCAAGTATTTTCGGTCCCAGTGATCCATCGGTACCACATCTCCCCTACCTCTATCATATGCAGAGACCTGGTGATTCGATTTATTGGATATGGGACTTGTCTAACAAATGAGGAGATTTGATGTTTGACCAAAGAGGGGGCCCCGGGCGACCGCCCACTTCTTCCAACCCAAAAGCCACCACTGCACTCAACCAACATCCTCAACAAGACAGGACAAATTATTAGAAAAGAGGACATTTCGGCGTCCTCCGAGGATACTTTCAAAAAATTCAAAAAGAGGACGTATGTTGCACCACGAAACGATGTCGACACAAGACAAACATTTGTTACGGAAGAGACGTCCTAACAGCACGAGTAGTCGGTATATAAAAGGCAACTACATTAACGGCGCAATCAGAGAATCAAGCATTAGCCTACCAATTAACATGAGCCGAGGTTCGGTTCCAGTAAAATAGAAGCAATACTGGCGCATAGGATTCGCGAGTGACAGTAACTTAAATTTGACGATTTTGAAGAGAGGGGGTCCGAGCCCCTAAACCCGAGGACGGCATTGTCTTTATCTCTCAAAGACATGTTCATTCTGCCACCAGAAGAATTCTTTTGGCCGTGATGAAAATGTACCAACAAGTCGCTGCAATATTACTCAATTCAATACAAAAATAAATATTTGGCAAATCGTCATAGCTTACACAACAAAGAGCCATATATGGCTCGCGAGCGATAGGTTCCTGACCACTGCCCTATGGTGTACGATACTCCCGGTTGAAGAGACCTGGTCTGTCCTATATGGGCACTAGACAGAAAGCAAGACTCGAACAACATTGCATCACCGATATCCGCTTCTAATTGGTAGTAACTATGAATATATAGAAACATTTGGAACACATATACTATTCACCTGATTTCCCGGAACATGTGCAACACGTCCCATTTCATGTTTCCCCATGAAATAATCGATTTCTTTCATGTGTAACACTAACATGAATCCCTTTTTTTCTTTTAATTTATTCTCTCGTATTAAGTGCACGCCTACTTATTCAGCATTTCTTTCTATGACGCGTTTTAGGTTTTGTCCAACTGAATACCCCGTGCATCCAATCCCTGAAAGTTCAACACAACTTTTTCGTGAGCACAAGAACGACCACCCCGCGCTATTTTCAATCCCCCATTTGCAATAGTTTCCCCGGAATTGGCCCTTCACAAAGCACAACATCGGGATTAGGAGACTGAAGAAGTTCGAGACCCTCAGCCTGCAGGTCCACCGCATTCATGCTGATGACAGTTTTCCGGCCTCGCGTCTTTGTCGTTTTCGTTTTACTAAGGTGGACGAATTTCCGCTTCATCCTTTCGATCCCTTCCTTCAGTAGGGCTTTTGCGTTTGATTCGGTCGTCACATGATACAGTATTCCGTCACCTCTATACTCTTTATACGGGGGAGGTGACC
This sequence comes from Botryllus schlosseri, assembly GCF_051294905.1. Classification (NCBI taxonomy): domain Eukaryota; kingdom Metazoa; phylum Chordata; class Ascidiacea; order Stolidobranchia; family Styelidae; genus Botryllus; species Botryllus schlosseri. Next base: position 16,472,708 of record NC_137248.1, on the reverse strand, counting down.
CTTTTGTATGACCATGTGCGGCGGCCAAACCACGATGGACAGCTACGGCTCTGTCGCACCTTTCCATGACAGACTTGACATCCGTGATACTTATTCTCTTCCCCAATTTCTGCGTTAATATTTCGGAGATACTTTCCCAAGGGTGGTACCCGTCAACCGACTGGTTGCAATGTTCATGACGACAATGAAACATCAACATTCGCTGTATCTTCTCCTCTAGCTGCCCTTTCAAAGGATGCGGGAGTTCCTTTTTTCTTGGTATCGTGGCCCAAACATGCGGATCGTCATCCCCCGCGGCCATTTCCATCCAATAAGATCGGGACAACCCATCTGACGTAAATACTTGTAACGTACTTAAATGGATTACCTCCTTTATTTGGAATCCGGAAAGATGATTGAGCCACCTTTGAATTAGAGGTTTTGGGCTCGGGTTTTTAGCTGTATCCGCCATTCTTTTGAGGAGCCCAAACACGCCCGTGTTATCAGTAATTATAGTAAAGGGTAAGGCGCGCAACATCGACTGCCACTTTTCCACCGAATCTTTTAGGGCTTTCAGTTCTTTTGTGCACGGATCATAAGCTCTCGCAGCTGGAGTTACCCACTTCTGACTATAGTAGGCGATCGGGTACACATTTTTGAAAGGGGGTTTACCTCCAATTTCCGTCTGAAAAATTATGGAGCCAAACCCTACATCTGAAGCATCGGTTTCCACAAAAATAGGAAGTACTGGATCCAAATGATATAATACACGGGTACTGTCGAGGGCGGCTTGCGCAACCTTGTAGTCACGCAGCAATTCTTCGTTCCATAGCACTGGCGTCATTCTTCCCTGAGTTGCCGGAACTTTCCCCGTTAGCGCATCAAATTTGGCTAGCTTCAGGCTTAACTCAGGGATATGCTCAGAGATGTAGCGGAGAGCCCCAATCCATCCCCGCAATTCATATATGTTCCGGGGTGGCGAGAGTTCTCGGAGGGCCCTTATCCTTTCGGGTTGTACTTCTATTTCTTTGCCCGTCAGTGTCGCACCCAGTAAATTTACCTTCCGCTTTCCGATATAGCATTTATTGATGCTGACCGTCAATTTCATTTTTGCCAGTTGCTCAAAAACCAGTCGTAGGAGCAGTAAATGATCGTCTATCGTCTTTGTACTCAGGAAAATATCGTCTATGTAGGCCTCCATAGGCGTCGCATTCTCCTCATCCGACCGGTCATTTTGCTTCATGTGTTTGCGATACTTCTCCGTGACGGGTTTCACCAAGCATTCTTGCATGTTAGAGGTCCAAAGGGCAACCGCTGTCTTTAGCCCCATAACCATCTTACGCCATCTTACGTGCATTCCTTTAATGGCTATGCCTACATATTGTTTGGATCTTTCTGTGATATCCATGTGAAAGTAGGCTTTTTTCAAATCTAAGAGGGAAAGCACTCCTCTACCTTGGGCGAGTTGCTTTACATCCGGTACTAAGGGCGGAGGTACTTCTATTGACTTAATGGCCGCATTAAGGGGCTGGAGGTTTTGTACCACCCTCCATGCTTGCTTCCATCCGCCTTCCTGTTTTTGCCTCTCATTCATTTTTTGTGGAACAACAAAAATAGCTAGTTTCCACTCGGCGAACCCTTGCTCAATTATTCCCAAATCCAAGAAGTTGTCTACTGCCTCTTTTAAGGCCTTCGCCTGGCCCTCCCCCTTCAGATTATAAGGACCAGAAACGAAGGGTTTGGTGGAGGGGTCCTTGAGTTCGATATCACACTTATACTTCATGGCTTGAGGAGCTCGCAAGTGGCCACGCAGATCTTCTAGTTCCCTAGCGAAAGGTTCATAGACGCTTTTCCAGATTTCGTCGGCGATCAAGGTATTTTCTGGCGTAGTCAAGTCAGGGGGCTTATACGGCAATTTCGCTAGTTCGACTGATTGTGTGCACAGTAGCTCAAGTTCAGTTTTCACCTCGGGGTTGGTGCCCTCTTGTAGTACGTACGTGGTTACCGGACCGTTCATCCTTTTGTTTGGCTTATGCGGTAATCTGAGTTCTGGTGTTGGCGGAGAGAGAGCGAGGTCCTTTTCCGTCAGCGGGACTTCCCAACCTATTCGTGTTAACCTCTGATCTCGGCGCGTGCCCACGCCTAACGTCACGCCGCCGAAATTTTGATCCGACGGGGGCCCTTGTTCTGGAGAGACTTGCATCCTAAAATCCCCAGACTCCTCTTTAGTCACTTCTGGGCTATTATCCAGAAAGTGAGTAGTAGCTGCTTTGGAATTAATATTGAGCGAAGCAGGCGTAACGGCGGCTGCCGTGAGGTCATTCCACATCGGCGCCTCACGTTCATCTGCACACACAGTTTCGCCTACATCCTCGTGGTCTCCGTGATTACTTTGACCACAGTTCGCGTCAGCGGGGCTTCCACGCTCGGCACGAAATCGAGTGGTGTCAGCAGGCCTTCCTTGCTCGGCACCTAAAGAGTCTCTTTCATTTATTGTAACGCCAGCGGTATTCACCGTCCCAACGTTTGCGTCAGTGGCCCTTGCCACCTCGACGCTCTTTGCTACATCATTGGAGTATTTCTCAATTGCTTGCACTCCATTTGCGTCAGCGGGACTTCCTCGCTCGGCGCGATGTCGGTGGGTGTCAGCAGGCCTTCCGTGCTCGGCACCTAAAGAGTCTCTTTTTTTTGTTTTAACGTCAGTGGGTTTTACCGACTCAACGTTTGCGTCAGCGGCCCTTGCCGTCTCGACGCTCCCTTGTTCTGCAGCTTTCACCAACCCATCCTTGGTCACAGCTTTGCAAGGACTGTTCCCAATTCTGGTTCCATTTCTTTCGTCGCATAATTTCATACTATGTACTGTCGCCAATGACAATTCTTCATTAGCAGTGGATGGAGTTTTAAATTCAGTGTCTATACTTGGTAACTGTTGTACTTTGTCAATCCATTTCAACCCCACTATATTAAGAGGAACTCCTTTGCCAGTTGCAAATGGAACTTGCAACCCGTCAAGAGGTACTATTACCAGAGAGTCGACTCGGGACGAGCCTCCTATTCCGCGCAATTTCATATCAAGGGGCTGTCGTTCAGCCCAGCTTCTCGGATATTTATGTTTTACTACGCTTTTCATAATCAAATTGGGGATACTGCCAGTATCGGCTAGGAATTTAGTGTCTGTGTTTGTATCCACTAGGTATAAAAGTTGTCCACCGAATAATTCCATGAAATCCGGCTGTAGGGGGTTGTCCGGTGAATCAAGGAATGTAAATAAAGGTAACGAGGCATTATGTACAGTTTTAACGTGTTGGGGTAATATTGTCTCTGGGAGCTGATTTACCGGATCAATCAGCGCCCCCAACCGTTTTTTGATAAGCGTAAGCCTTGTTCTAATTCCTCCTCGGTCCAGTAAGAGGCGGCGTATTGGCGCGGCTCTCGACCGTATGAAGGCGCAATCCAATTTACTTGACCGTCATTTAGAATTGGATTCGCGGGTGGCCCCCTGGGACCCCATTGGCCCCTATCGTGCCAGTGGGTTCTATCTCTGTTTTTAGGTCTACTATCATAGTAGGCCTCACATAGATTCGTTCTTTCTGCCAACGGGGGAGAGCCATGGGATATGAGATACCGATCAAGGTCTGAAATCGTCAATAATCCATGGCTAGTAAGGAACGGACGCCAGTTGCGTTCAGCGGACTCCTTAAGGCGCGGTGGCACCGGTCGGACCCTCTTACGGATTATCCACCCCAATTCGCTATCTCTAGAAAGTACCTCATTGTTTAGCCAAAGGACAAACTTGGCAATGCAATTACGGGATTGGTGTCCGGGAGCCTTGCAATAATAACATACCGAAAGAGCCTGGCCCTGCGACGGATTCAAATACAAGCCTAAGGGGGCAAAGATATTAGCATTTCCAAGGAAATTGTACCTCTCACCTTGGCTATCCGCGATGTGACGAGCCTCCTGACTGTTGGACGGAGTGATTTGCGAGTTATCCGGCCCAACTCCAGAATCTTGTGTTCCTTCCACTCGCGGGCTTACTTGGCTCGAAGTTCCTGGTTGTTGACTGGATTGTGCTGGTCCTGAAATAGGTCCGAGCCGGAAATGGGGCTCGGCAGAACCGCCTTGTACATTCTGAGGTCGTTCCAGTCGTTTTCTAGTCGTTTGTACTCGCCTGCTAGGTCCGCTACCACTTGCGACGTTAATCAGGGGCCGGTTTAATCTTGTGTTGCGAATAGGATTCCGGCGCGGTTGTGGAACCTGCCCCGTATTCACAAGCGGTCGCAAGGGGACCATTCTAGGAGGTGGAGGAGGCGTTGCGTCGAATTCTGGAGGAGGATGTGATGATGGGGAGTTAGGCTGTGGAGAGACTCCCCGTTGTCCATCTACGTTAGAGTGGGTTGGATAACTGTGTACCACAGGCCCGGCGGGTTGTACATTGTAGATATGTACGGGTGGCATAGGTGACTCGTTCTGTTTCGTCCGTCTAGCTCTCGGAACCGTCGGGTTCGATTCCCGGTCATCTTGGAACTCCGAGTTCCAGAACAGTTGAAGTTCTTCCGCGACTTTACGCCAGGTGTTTTCTTCCCACCCCCGAATAATCAACCTGAGTGCTTCCGGCAGCTGCTGTCTCAAATTGCGGAAGAGGCGCAGTCCGTCCGGATTATCCAGAACTAGATCGTCCATGTCTATTTCTAGTTGTTTCAGGGCGCTGTTTAGTAGAGGAAGGGGTTCATCTTCCCAATGATAATTTCTTCGGAAATCGTTGATAATTCTTTCATTGTTCACAATTCCTTGCGGGTTGGAAAGTGATAGCGACCTCATAACGGATTCCCAGCTGGCGTTTCCCGAGTTTGTGTTGAAGAAGTTTCCAAGTTGGTCAGCTTGCTTGTAACGCCCAGCATTCTTCAATTTCTTCTGCATTGCATTCATCAATATTATATCGGCATCAGTGTTACCCTCCCCGTGGTGAATTCGTCTCATCGTGTTCTCCATCCATTTAAGGAGAGGCATGTCCCCCGGATCCATCATTAACTGTATCATTTCCTTCTCGGATTGAAATCTAGCAGGTGTAGTTAGCGTGGGGTTTACTATTACCTCCATCTGTCGTGACCGCGGATGACTTGGGCGACCATCCTCACTGTCATCTGGAGTAGATGCGAAACGCGGCCTACCAGGATATTCCGAGCCATTCGGCTGATAGAAAGCATCGTAATACCCAGGTCCACGTAGGATTTCTCCGGAAGCGCCGCTACCTCCATGGAGAGGTTTCTGAGTAGCTTCCCGGAGGGTGTCTCGGGTGGATTCCATTTGTCGTTCTAGATTTCGCAGTCGAGACGTCGTCGCCCTTTCAGAATCTTCTGACGGAGCCTCAGAGTCTCCTTGATCCTCCCTTTTCCCATAGAAAGTGACGTGTTTGGCGTCATTCGATGAGTATCTTGCCCGACTACTACGTGGCTCTACATCATCCAACTTGTTGCTGCCCCGCTGCTGATTCTTTGCATCTCGGGGTCCAGACACCAGTTCTCGGAATGTGGGGAGGTGTTCGCTGCCCAATTCGGAGTCCGTCTCACTTTCCATTCTCAATGGTTCACCTGCTGTTGCCCCCGTAGGTGTCCAATATGTCATGGGCGTGTTAGCAGCACCTTTGGCCTTCGTCGCCGGATGTATGTTCTCTCTTGTCTTGAAGTTCGGAGCCAACAGAGAACGGGCAACCGGTGTCGGTCGAGACGGGGCTCCAGTCTTCACGTCTGGGTGCGTAGGGTAGACTGCAGTTACTGTATGACAATCCAACCCCTTTTTCACGGTGAAGGTGGGCATAGGCTGACACTCCCTAACCACCTGGGTAGCCGGAGGATCATAGGCCGGAGGAGGCGCTGAGGGTACGACGGCCAGGGCGGGAGGAGGATGCGGTTTCTCTCCTACCGCCTGCATATGGGCTTTACCCAGCTCGAACTCAGTCTGCAAGATCTCATTTAATACGTCAGTGGAAACTTTTCCACTAACCTTGGAAGTGGCGTCGCATACCGCCTTCAGATCGGCTTGAGCACGGCGGACTTCCTTCTTAGCCTTTTCAAGACCCTTAACGGCCTCAGGCAAGGTCGTTTTGACTTCTTTTAGGACTCTTGTTTGATCGGCCACATCTTTAGCAAGTTTCCGCTCTTGTTCTCGCACATCCTCGTGGCGTTTTTGGGTTGATTTAAGCAGTCTGATGCCCTGCTGTAGTTCTGTCGACGCTTCCGTTGATTTTTTCTTTTTGAACAGCTTCATGATTCTGCGCATGGCAATAACAATAAATTGGATTTATAGGCTCGTAGTTGAGTTGTCGACAGCCTGATTTCCGCTGGAAACGGTCGGGTCGTCCAAAATAGATCGCTGTGTGGATGCGATCGAAGAGTTGTGGACGTTAATTTCAGACTCTAGGACTTTAGAGAACGAGTCTTCGGTGGCGATAAATCGACGTCCTTCAGATGCGTTTTGTGAGCCAGTCAGAACAGGGAAAGCTGTTGTAAGTCCGTTGTTAGGTCTTCCGTTTCCACTTGGAACTGTAGTTGGAGAAACCCCCGGTACTAAATGTAGATATATTGATGACAACGTGACGAACAAGGATATTACAGACGCAATCAGGGCCACGACCAATACCGTTTTAACGATGGTCGTCTTTGAACACATTGATAGGTCCACGTGCAGCACTGGAAGTAATAATCCCAGTGGTGCCTCCAGTACGTTTATAGTGCAGCTCCAGCAACGCTTGTTACTGCGAGAGTCCACACTTGGTTCGATTTTACTTCACAGTGTTGGTTTTCCTTGTGTTCGAAGGGTCGGCGGCATGATCGTCGTTGCAGGCCCCAATTGTACCTTCGTACTATAAATTAATCCTACCTGAGATTCTTTGGCGGCGGCTTGTTCAGATCTGACGCTCAAGGCCTCCATAATCTGGTTTTTACTTACTGGGTCAGGCGTGGCCATTTTGTTTTCGGTCGCATGCATGCCATGCGTAAATGCTGTGAATAAAACTGACCGAGTTAATCCATCGTATACTGCCGGATCCGTTTCAGCGTTAGCAGTCGATATTTTTTGTTGAGTAACTGGCGAAGCCGGCATAGTCGTTAATTCGTGCCACGTTGAAATTAGCGGTGTCACTGTGCTGGTAGCAATATCTGCAATCGGTTCATCTGTGGTGCTACCCGAAACGGTTGTCGGCCGACTTCTTGTCGTTGTAACAAAATCAATCGTAGTTCTGGGCTCAGGAGTACTTACGACACCGACGATCGACCGAGAGTCAATCGTCACTTGATTTAATGAAGATACTTCAATAGGAACTGCTGGCAGTCTGGCCTTAACTTCCGGTAGGTCCAAGGGAACAATTCCCTGATGGGTTGTTGCTTCAAGATCGGCAAGTGGACCCCGATTCGTTGCTAGCGGTGTTCCGGTATTGCTTTCAGTTGAAGCGTTTGGTTCAGTATCCGGAATATCTCTTGATTCATGTACTGTAGTGAGGCCACTGATTATCAAGGCAGTGGTGGAGTCTTTCAGATTTCTTGAAAAAATAGAAGATAAACCCGCACCCGTTGAAGTATTTGTCAATGCACTATGGCTCGTTGACCTTGAACTGTTATTCTCCACCCGAGCATATGGTCTAAAATTCAACATGCCATCACATATCGTAGCCAAATAAACCCATTTGTGATGAAACAGGTTTAGGTCATTCAATTCTGCATTTCTTAGCTCTAGGGTTGCCATATACTTTAGAAACTGTAGGTTCACCTCATTAACAAGGCGCGTAGCTTTTATGGAACGACGTGTATGCTCTAGCTCACGTTTTAAACTCGCAAGTTCTTCTGGCGATATCGATCGTCCCGTCCTAGTCATAGTCAATCCAGTCGTGGTTATGCGGGTCATAGCCTGGGACAGTTGCCTAGTTGATTCATTCAAATAACGAGCTCCAAGACGAGAGAGCCAATCCTTAATTCCCTTGTTTTTCATTGATCCGGGCCCTCCTTGTGAAGCTGGTATTAGAAAAGTCTTCGAATCTTCGGGCTGTAAGCATAACGCTGTACCATTGGGAAATATTTTACTCGGACCCGATTCACCTGGCGGCAATATCGCATTCATTAGACCGTATCTGTAATCAGCGAAGACAGGCATATTTTCGATCAGGTCATAAATTACTCCCTTGAAAGCTAACGCTGTATTAATGTCACCCACGGGATTGTGACAATACCCTTTTAGCCTCTTCTTCAGGCATTGGGGACTATCATACAGCAGTGTTGGAAATGTTACCTGTCCACCAGCCAGCTCTCGCCCACGCATTTTAACCTTGCGGGCAAAATTTCCGTCTTGATACCGCCCATCGAAATTTACGTTTTCCTCGGTCATACTCGTTTCATTTCTGGCCTGCAGCCAGACTAAGTGTTCGTCCAATATAGGTGGGGCTTTGCCGACTGGCCATAAATTATAAGAAAATGTACCTCGCTCGCCCCCAGACAATTCTCCGACGCTTGGGTCTATCATCTGTATCACAAAATCGCGAGAGAAAATATTCTCAACCGGGTCCATCCCAGTAAACGTACAATTTATACAAAGTGTCGTGAATGGCTTTCTTCCGGGCAAAGTGCAGTGATTGAATCCTTTGTTCCCCAGTATATACCCCTTAGTCCCGCCAGTATAATATCGGCAGTCTGATATCACCGTCGCAAATCGGGTCAGCATATTAATAACTGTCACTTTATATACCGTCAACAAACGTGCTTGTCCAATAGGTAGATTTGGTGCATTTGTGTAGAATGTTTTGGCATAATAGGACAAGTGATTTGGGGGAGTATCCCGATCTGGAGAGTAGTTCCAGGTGTGAACCAGCTCGAGACTTTTATTGCGGCGATAGGTTATATTTTTCACAAGTGCGGCCACTTCCAGATCAGGCATTATTCTCGAAACCACCCTATCACAAGTACATTGTCGTTCAAAATCTCTAGTAATATTCCAATATCGAGTTTCATTATCGACAGGGCCCACTAACTTATATAATCTCTGCTTTGCAGCTTGCAGATAGCCGAAAACAGTAGATTGGGCATGTATTGGGAATATTCGTTGTGCCGTGTCCGTTCCAGGCCAGTCTTGCGCCAATAAAAATAGCTGATCGAGTGGGACGCTGCGCCAATCGGTGTTATTCTGAATTATAATTCCGGTAATATTAAATTCTTCTCTTGTACCCACTTTCATGTCCAACAAAGACAGTAAATTCCCATGAACTGTGTGTTTTCGAAGTATAAGGAGTTGTAGTATTCTTAAGACCGCAGCCAAAATTTTCCCCGCCTCCACTCGTACAATCATGTTCCTAATATTTAGATACTACCTCTGAAGGGGAAATTCATAAAATAGTTAGACTTGGTAAATATTACCGGTTTGCTTTGCTCGGGAGTAACCCTGTAGATTTACCGACGTTTTATATATCTTGACCTCTTATCGCGAGTGGTTGTGGACGATGCTATATACATTGTTAATTGAGTTTCAGTGTTCCGCTGTCGTACTTTAGACCTTATTTTGGGACAACATACACTGTGGTACCTTACAATACAATATAGCGCAATCGCCGCTCCCAGAATTAATCCAAGGGGGAGCAGAATCGTACCCAGGCCTGCGAAAATACCGTTCAGGCCACTTCCGAAAATCCCAGAAATTGAACTAATCCCTGATTCTAGTAGATTTCCGGCACTGCTCCCAACGCTTTCCAAAAGGGTGCTGGCTCCGCGAGCCATTTGATCCACTGTTTCGCCAAAGTTTTCCATGAACGCGGCCCCCCCAGCGAAGTCGAAGGGTCCTACTGTGATATTCTCATAACGCCAGTCCGAAACATTTATATACACACTCTTATTCAGATCCTCTCTCCATACCTGCAGACCGAGATCCACATGTTGTTGGGCCTGAGTCAAACCTAGACGATTTGTACGAAGTGTCTTGCCGATGTCATCTGTTTCGTTGATATAAGCTTCACTGTAAGTCGTTAATTGCTGAGCGTGTTCTTTTACTCGTAATGTTCCTTGCCGGATTTCCGCAAGGTATATCTTGCTCGAGTCAAATATTGATTTACCAGTTAAATTGGTCAATTCTCTCAAGACCAACCGATCGATGGCTAATTCGGCTTCGCTCATTTCTTTAAGGTTTTGGAAGGAGGCCAGAGAGACGGTGGCTTGCCTTACTATCATTTGTCGGTTTCTTTCAATATATTTCTCCATCATTACAAGCCGTTTATCTGTTAGTGATGCTCTTATTTCCATGCTGGCGACCGCTTGATCGAGCTTTTGTTGTTGTGCTCTTTGTAGTCGTGAGAGCTCGTTAATTTTCCTCCCTAGTGCCGCGGATTTCGCCGTGGCTTGTGTCATTCTGTCGTTAATTTGACTGCTAAGATTTTCTGTTTCTTCGTGCAATTGAGACGACACAGTTGCAACAACAGCTATTACCGACACGACAGCAAAAATAAGGCATAACAGTCCGAACAGAAACCTCTTACGCCTTCGACGTGCTCCTTTTTTAGCAGTATTTCCCGATAGGCCTCCACCCTTAATTTCTATTGGGCCCCCTGGGAAACGGGGTCGGTTTCGCTCGGGATCGAAATGAACATGGTCCCAAAAAGCAGACTTCAGTTCCGGTCCACCGACGGCGTCGGAACAAGTAGCCTGGTTAGTCGCCACTCTATCGCGACATGCTTCATCCGAGTCAGTGAAAGAGGGAAAGGTTCTCCATACAGGCATGGTGTCATAGGGTGCATCAGGCCTGGATGGAATGCCATCGAAAAGATTATTCCACCGTGCGCCGCGATTATCCACACCCCTTAGGTTTGTAAACGATGCCTGTATCCATTTAATTCGGTGAGGAAAATTTGTAGCAGGTAAGTCGCCCCATTCAGAGGTGTTCGTTGTTGGCCAGAAGTTGCAAGAGAGGGCCCTCCTGGCGTAAACAAAGAAAGACTCACCAGTTTTCTGCCAGGGGCGCATGTTCCATCGATGTTCGTAAAAATCTTGATTGATCCATCCCGCCGTAGCCCGGCATGGCAACAGCGGTCGATATATGTTTTCCCAGTCCTTCACTTCAATCTCTTCCACTTCCTGGATGACTATGTCCGCCTTATTTGGTTCAAGAGCCGAGAGTACTCCTTTTACGTCACACCTCGTACAGATTCCTCTCGTAACTCCCCTTTTCACCCGGTGCCAACATTGTGTAAAACTACCGGCACTAGCATTGTATTTATTTAATATGGCCATTTCTGTGGCGTTCCAATCCCCGATACGTTCTTGGTGGCACGATGCTTCTACCGCTGAATAACTTGCAAACAACCGCAAAAGGACCAATTTAAGCTTGGTCATCGCAAGCATCGTATCGTTTGTACCAAAGCTCTTGTATAATTCTGTGCTCGCATTCCAGAACCACATTATCCTGGTAAATCCTATCGGGCGTATGAACGTATTTGTCTGGTTCAGAACTGCATAGGAAAGATTAGGTGAGATTCGACCCAGCTGTCGTTGACAGAGGCAGGTGCGTTCAAATTCTTGAACGCTTGACCAGTACTTCCCACGCGGAAACGCCATTTGTTGTAAAGAAACACGCTCGGCCACTACGTAACCAAACGACTTGCTGTAGAACAAATCAGGCCTCCTGTACACATGACGTTTTCCTGTCTTATTGAAAACGCTCATCACATGGTAATTTTCCCACTGGGTCTCATTAAGTAAGACCCATTCATCAGGCAGTGAACCCCGCAGTTCTCCCAGAGTGCCGTCGGTAAAGGTCCGCGCCCTGCTTGCTATAGAATTTGTGGGTCCCGGCACGAGGTCCGCCGCCTGAGACAACAAGCAATTAGGTGAACAACTGATACCAATAACGACAGGCAGAATATAAATAACGTAGTCCATTCTGGAGGGATCGGACTGCTTTTCCAACGCATAAGCTTTATATATATATATATTTTATGCTTTAATTATTGTCTGCAAAATAGAAAATACAAATTGTCCGGTTTGTCGGTAAATTCTTCCCTTGTTGCAAGACGCGTCTATTGGTTCTACTGGGGTTATCCTTGTATATTTTGGAATCTGGTCACTAGGGTCCTTACTATTTTATCAGGGGTCAAGAGTAGACGTGATTCCAGAACGTGGCTTTTAAATGGGCCCAAAATGGCACCCTGACAATTTTTACTCCTGTTGCGATTGGGCAAGATCGTTCTGGTCAAAGCAGTACCGCGGATCGCTCCTAATAGTCTGTAAAAGTGCCAAAAATCGATCTTCTCGGTGAAACTTTCGTTTCCAAATGTATGCCCCCACATAGTCAGCCAAAAGATGACGGGCCAGGCCTTTATTTCGATGCAAATGATAACGCATAGCCGACCAAACTGCTTCCACAGCGTTGCTGCACGCATAAGGGGGATTAGGGTCTTTAAAGTGTTCCGTATGGTTGACGTAGTGGTGTTTGTAGTTCTGTCCCCAATTCTCGAGACCTTGATAGGACGGATATGAATCAGTCACTATGATTGAACCTGGAGCGATGTTGTCCACTATCAATTTTCGAAAAGCGGCAGCAGTACGATCCGCTGTAATTTCAATAAAAACCCTCCCCGTTTCCTTTTCTATACCGCCAAAGGCCCATACGGCTTTCTCCGCAGGCCGAACCCCGGGCACAGCGGCACGTTTCTTGGCCAGATGTGCTTCATCCACTATCACTTCTTTATCTTTGCCACCTAATTTCCGTTTACCTCTTTGCACCTCCGCGGCACAGACTTTCCGCAGGCGATTGCACCATAGTACAGTTGATCGACTGCTAATATTAGCCTCATGTGATATCTGGGCTTGCAACGCATCATGTGCCCAGAAATAACACAAAATAATTAACGTTGGTAAATCTAGTTTGCTTTTGGTGAATATAGAATGCGTTCTTATCGCTAACGTAGTATTACAGGGAGTACATCTCCAACGAAACCCGTCATCTTGTACGGTGGTCTGTTCTTCTTTCATCGCACGCGAGCATTTTCGGCACCTCATCCTCTCTACCAATAGTCCGTGCTCTCTCATGAACAATATACAATTCCGTACGCTATGAAGAGCTCCCGAGTCCACCAGCTTCAAAATGTTGTAATTTCCTCTCACCAAATCTGTGTAAATAAATTTGCAGGGTATGCGCAGTTATTCCATGCAGATGATTATCGCCCCTTGTGAGGAGAGGTAGGTGATTATCTCCTTCATGATTGGTCAAAACTCAAAGTCGCCCCATATAAACTTCTTTGGACAGCGCACCTTCTCTCCTATTCCGGGCTTTAAATTCATCTGATCCGTATATAGTGCAAACACACTTTATGCCCGGCCAAATTCCATCCTATGTGAAACACAAATCAACACACACTGCAACACCGCACTCATCAAAACCCGTGTTCCCCACTCATACCGGATTCATTCCTGGCGTTTACTATATTAGACCCAAACATTTCATCTGCAAAATGCAACTCGCAAATCACGCGGACTCCAGTTTCAGAATGAACCTGTCATCAAGTAAACAACGCTATAGACTTCGATTTCTACTTCACGGAGCTCGATGGTATGGCGATGCCAGAATATCAAGATTTGAGGGGGAAATAGACATAGAGTACGCTATTTTGCTGATATAAGGAGCAATAAGTTGATTTGATAATATTGCGATTTCATTCATGGAAGAAATTTTAAAATATGCAAATTTCGCATATAAAAAGAGTAAATAAACGTCTCGTAGTCAATAGAGGTTGATCGTAAAACTACACTTAGGAATCTCTATGCTGGTGTGAACTGTGACGCAGGTCCATGTAGCTATATCAGCAACAGACGTAGTCAATAGATATGCTATGCAAATATCCAGAACCCAATCTACAATTTAGTCGCCATATTCTTCAACACATTGCGCTGTATTTTCCCTGTCGCTGATTTCGGAATAGTCTTGACAAAATCCACGCCACCACGCAGATGCTTATATTCCACAAGATTCTCTGAAGGGGTAAACTCGGTTGAAAAATGGAAGCGGGAAATCGAACATCGTATCTCAGTCATAACGAAACCCACCTTCAACTATTTTGTGAACATCATCGATTGTTAGTGATGGGTCACTCGGCACAACAAAGGCCTTCGGGAGTTCTCCGCACTTCTCGTCGGGAATCCCAATAACACCTACGTCCGCGACTTTGGGGTGAGATATTATTACAGACTCCAGCTCAGCGGGAGATACCTGTTTCCGTCCGGCAAATTACAAATCTCGTCATATTTCCAGAAGACGTGCCACGGTTACCTGTACAGCTTTATATTTTATAATCTCCTTCAGTCGGTCGACGACGAATACGTTACCATCGGCATCGTAGTGACCGAGGTCACCCGTCCTGAACCATCCGTCCGCGTCGAATGCGGCGGCGTTTGCTTCCGGATTTTTTAAATATCCTTTTGTCACCTAAAAATGAGTTGAATTCTGAAGCGATGTTAAACCGAGAAATTCTTCGAATACAGCAAGAGATATACATGTTAATTCGTCTGGTATTTGGCATCTGACCAACCTCAGATCTAAGAATGGCGTGGAATAAATTTTGCCGATTTGCATGATCTTGAAGGCTACATATATGCATGTGTACCGCTCATCCTACCAAAACTTCATTCATAGCAACACAATCCTTATCACAGGAATATATCTGTATTATCCTGCAAAACACATACATTATAGCCTACTTGTCAATACCCGCTCAAGGGATTTATGCCTTCCAAAATTTGGGGTCAGATTCAGGTATAATGTCAGAATGACATAATAATTTCGCGGAAACTGTAATTGATATCATTCGTGTAAAAGAGCACTAAGTAGCCTATAACCAGAAAGAGTGATGAGCGAGAAGATATTTCGCAATTGCGATGTGGCATGTTTGTTTGTTTGTGGCGTCCATGGTGTTTGTCGACTACCATGTCCATTTACACCAAGCCAAGTTTCTTTGTTCTTCTTCCGTTGCTGCTGACTTGTAGCACGGCCGACTTCTGGGCTTTTTATAAGACACCGCTTACACGGATGATATGGCGAGGAGGAGCCTAGATGAACCTTCAACAGTTAGGTAGGTGATTCTGGAGTAATCCTTCGTACTCGAACCCACAACCTATTGGTGTTGTAGCTGTGGTTTATACCACTACGCCATCTCGCCACCGTGGTATAGCATAGGGTTGCCATACGTCCGGAATTTCCCGGACATGTCCGGAATTTCACTGAAAAATCCGCGTCCGGGGGAAATTTCTAAAATATGCCTAAATGTCCGGAATTTAGAAGGCTTGAAGCAGGCTCAAAAGCTTTTCGTAAATCAACATAAAAAATATTATTTTCAAGCAGATTTATGCTATTAAAAATTGTTCTTCGCGCCGCGCGCGAGTTAATGCAACGTATAATGATATTAGTATGGGCAGCAGGTAGGCCTACCACCCTCTCCAAAAATGCAATCAAAAGTAATATAAATAACGATCATTTACTGTCATAAGTCTGATTGTAATCACAATTATAAGCTAACGGTATATTCCTAGAGCTGGTTAAGTCCGATTGGATGTTTCTATCACAGACAGTGGTTCCAAATCCTGGTGTCGTTCGCCTTTATCTGGGGATCGCGATGATGTTGAGCTTTGCCACGGAACATTTTCAAGTGGGAAAGAAATATGGAAGAATCAATATTATTGGCAGAATTCATACATAAAATTTAACAGCCAAATGTATATAGCAAGTGCCCAACAAGGTACATCGACTATCCTATATGGTGGGCCCAAGACCAGTGCTTTTTAGGGCGGAAGGGGGGGGAGGAGAAAAGACGTTGTTTTGGATCTGATTAAAACACATATACAGATAGCCCACCGACCTAACAGTATAGCAGGACTGCCAAACACAATCCTGACAGGCCAGACGCGGTCAGCCAGATGATTTCATCCGGCCCGTGGAGTAATCTATTGCAGACCCTAGCAAGTATCAATCACTAGAGCTCACATTACAAATGGCCCAATACCCAATTCATAACCTATGTTCCAATCCATTCCTGTATAGTGTATACAGTCGATGGAGAATGCTTTGCCAGTGTGACGTCATATTGACGGTCAATGAGTTACATCTCATTTTTAAATCCGCCAGTGGGCGCTAAAGAGTGTCCGGAATTTGCTTCACTAAAATATGGTAACCCTAGTATAGCATCGTGACCTACATAACGGTTGTCCAAGAATGTATATCTTGAAATTGCCAACTATTCCAGGCCAGACGAGTAGGGTAGCATTTTAAAAAATCAACTCATAAAATCCACATACTTAGAACATGTTTTTAAATTTTTTCAACCATTGACATTTGACAATGTAGGGTTAAAATGTCTCCTCTGACGAAAAAGGCTTCCGACCATGTCCTAAACGGCCAAAAATTATCTTTAACCAGGACTGCTTCGCTAGGCAGGATTATTACGGTCGGCAGTCGGCGGTCATCAATCATCATCAGAACACCGACTCCGTAACAATCTATATCCACTTGGTATAAGTGTTGAACCGACGACGATTTCGAGGGTTCCAACCATTCTATATTTTATACGTCGACTATAACGGGTACAAATCGTCCGCACGCTCATACTATATGGTTTTTCGAAAGTATTAACACACTTATGGCATAATTATACATCGTTCAAAAAAACGCAATTTTGTTTATTTTTGAAGGAATATTTTTTAGAACACTGCTAAAAACAGGTTTTAAACAAAGTTTGTAAAACGCCACTTGTTTAAAATGTACATACGAGTTTGCGAGTCGTGTAAATCATTGCTTTTTAGTTTAGTTGTGTTCTTGTGAATGAAATGTAGTTTTACTTTGGACTCGTTATATATTTCATCTGCATATAAAAATACAGTCAATATGAAGAAAAAAAAAAGTTTCCATACCCTTTTCTGTGTCACTTGGAACCGAAATCGTCATGTAGCAGTTGCTACATTTGCGTGAAACAAATAGACTTGAAGCAATGGAAGAGAATTGGAGGGTAATGAAATTTCCACATAAAAAAAATCGTGACAGGTATTCCGAACAAGATTTAAGTAAATAAATCATTCGAACATCGTCGCACATAAGCAACCTACTCGGGCACCGCGGATACGTATCTCTCCATTGGTTCCAATAGCACATTCTTCTTCTGTCGCAACGTCGGTAGTCTGAAAGCATAAAAATATAAGCACGCAAAAAAACTATGTTTGAAATTTATGATCCCGCCAACCTTCATCTCCAAACCATGAATAATTTTTCCCGCTGACCTCGCAGAGTTTTCGTCCGTGACGACACCCATCGAAATCATGTTAACTTCAGTCATACCGTATGCTGCGATTTAAATATAAAAATGGTGGGAATGTGTGTGTTTATGTTGCATGTATACTGAGTTACGGCATTTTTCATCTTCGAACCATACCGCCGTGATATATGTCACTCAAGTGCTCGAAGGAGAAAGATTGGGAGGAATGTTATATTGCATGCACTCGAATTACATTGCGTAGCACTTTCGATACATGAGATTGGTGATATATTTGTATTGTGTTAACACGCTATTGGATATTCACAAAATTCCGTATACCTAACCATATATTCCTGTTGAGAATAGTTTTTAGTAATTGAACAACCCCTCTCAGAATTCATCACGCTGACCAGGGGAGAATGGTATAGCCAGCCAGAGTCCGTAGACGGAAAATTATACGCGGCAGTCGGCACTATACAACTATAGCAGTGGTTCCCAACCTTTTCCACCCACGAACCATTTCGAGGTTGTATGCAGTGCTCGTTTACCACCTACATAAGTTACGCGCGCAGAAGACGGTTAAAAACGTTTTCTCCATTTATGACGTCATAACATCGTAGTTGACCTATGCGTGGTGTAATAACAAATTTTATTTAACTAGGTATTATCAGCCAGCGTTGATGGGATACATGGAATTGTTTTTTCACCACCAGTCACAAGAAGAACAACATGATGAAACAACAACAAAAATCAAAAGTAACTTTAATTATTGAGATGGCTCCATTTTTCTATTTTCCACTAGCTGTTAGATGCGTGGCATACATTTGCTCACAGCGCGTCGAAAGTCATGCATGACCGCAACAAGTCGGTTTCGTTTCTTCGATGTGATAGTCATATAGGGATGAAAATCGCACTCTCACGTAGAAGGAAAAATTAGCCGTTGGGAAATAGCGTGAGCAGCTAGCGTCGAGTCCGAGGAGGCCTTGCTAAGCCAGAATTTTATTGAATAACAATCCTTGCGTTTCGTCTTTGCCGTTTGGTCATCCTGGATATCTATGAGCTCCTTCCGACCGACCTGAACTTATAACTCCCTTCGGTCGAAAATAAAAAAGAATTTACTCGCGTACCACCTGGAAGACCTTAGCGCACTGGACTATAGTATGGGTTAGCGGCTGTCAATATACAAATTGAATTTACGAATTAACTTACGAATCTTTGCGAGATTTTAATTAATCTTGAAATCTTATCCGCACCGTACGCGATTCAATGCAACTTGTATTTCTGATTTGAATATAGTAGTGCCAAGATTGCGAACAATTGACACACCCGAAGAGGCATCATTTGTATATAAATTTACAAAGACACCACCACTCAATCAATTATACCGGTGAATCTGATCACATGGGCTGAGAAAGTGCAAATATTTGATAGTAATGTGTGCAACGACTAATATTAATGAACAAATTCATACATTATTTTGAAAACATTTCTGCACTTGGCGTGACACAAAATTATACCTGGTAACTATATTCATAACATGACTACTTATGCGATTTCGGTGAGTAGCCTATATAGTAAACCGATATGAATAAACAGATGATTGCAGAGTTCATCAGAAATGGAAATGGACAGTTTCATATGGATATTTGTCGTTCAGTTAGTTCATTATGACAATATGCACTGCGATGCGGCCGTAGGCTATATAAGCAATCAAAATGTGGCCGTGAATAGCGAAAAGGTTACCCTGGTATAGTCATAGACGGGCTATATTTCTAAAACTTGCTTCAAGCTATGAAAAATGGACTCGCGGGCCAGGGAGAGAGTTTGGACATGGTACTAAATATGCGGTGGATACTAAAAAAATAGTAAATGCAATTGCATATTTCTAGGCGCAGAGCTTTTATGAGAAGTAAATGGATGACTACTTCAAAACAAAATTTGATCCCAATGTTTTCCAAAGTCAGGAACGAAAGCCCCAAATGGTGTCGAGGGAGACACAGAGAAAAGCTGGTAAGGGAGCACTGTTTATATGCTCACCAGATAAACAAAAATTTTCTTATATCATTCATTAATGTTTTACAAGTTGCAAAAGTCTCACAGAATTGCGATTTGACGAGAAAATACTACTCCTAGAATATTCCTAGGAGAGAAACGCTTTTATCATTTGAATTCATTATTATAATTGCAATATCATGATTGATATTATATCGTATGGAATTTACCACTAACTAGCATGGTTATTCAATGCTTGGGTCGCGACACTTCGCCCATTTTTGTGGTTGCGATTTGGGATGATTTAGATGACCTTTAGGGATCAACTTCTTTGAACAATTCTATGTGAACTGGTTTTATAAGTATTACAAATTATGGTAACGGCACCTAGACGAGTAGTAGCAAGAAAATTAAAAGGGGAGCATATTCTTAACCACCAATTATTGTAACTGAATAGGAAGATGAGAGGCAACCAAGTTATTATTTGTAAAATCCATCACAGACTATTCAAGGATGTTATATCAGCGTATTTTCCAAATGCTGAGTATTGAGTAGATGAAGTATTACTCTTCGGCATGTTAGCATTACATCGGGGTAAGCAGATATTTCCATTTAACGAAATTACTGTATTATGATAGTGATGAGCAAAGATATATACATTTGATTTTTTTCGACGAATAACACCAATCACCATTTACCTGCCATGAAGGCGACTTTCTATTTGCTTTTTATTCTTTGTATCACTTCCGGTGCTTGTGCAGCTCCACCACTAAAAACCACTTTCAAAGAAGACAGATCATATTTTGTATTGCTGTTGGTGTTAACCAACTCGATTAATGTGGGTGGAACGCAGGTGATGAACGATACCTGAAAATATTTCGATATCAATGCGGTAGAACAGCGGTCGTGGTGAACCTTTACGGGCATTTTTAACACCCCTGTCTACGCCACCGCCAGATTTTTTAGTTTGCTTTGATGTGTTCATGGTGTTTTTCGACTACTATGGTCATTTACACCAGGCGTATTCTCTTCATGTTTATTCCGTAGCTGCCGACTTGTAGCACGCCCCACCTCTATGCTTTTATAGGACATCGCTTACACTGATGAGATGGCGGGAAGGAGCCTAGATAACCATCCAGTCAAACTCCTGTTTCGATAAAAGGGATTAACTTAAATATTTTTAAATGATATAACCCGGAAAATTCACGCGACTTGCAAAGGAATACTTTTCGCGGTCAAGAGGTATTCGACCTCTGTAATAGAGCAGTGATCGCAGTCTTCACACGACTCCACAGAGGTGTGCCACGGCGTACTTTAAATTACCATAGAGATTTACTTGTTATAGCCGTTTCTGAAATCAGATGATAATTTTACAAAAGGCGCGTGATCTTGATAAATATCGATACATCGCGTGAGTTACATCACTTTAGTGATACAGTCATACAGATTTCATGCAGAGATTTTATCAAGCGCAACGTATCACACGCAGCTTATAAAAATCAAGTAACACTTTTATTGCACCGCGCTCGACGATTAAGTAAGGGAAGAAAAGGACGTAGTTTATTTTTGTCCTTGATGTTTTTGCGGCATATACACCGATCTATGATACACGTACACACGATCTTGCATATGCATCAGGGTTGTAATGACTCGAGTCATGACTCGACTCGAGTCAGACTCGAGTCACGATTTTCAGATGACTCGACTCGACTCGAGTCATTTTCTCAAAATACGGAAATGACTCGACTCGACTCGAGTCAATCTGTGTATTGACTCGACTTGGACTCGAGTCATTGCGCATGACTCGAAGCAAGTCATTGACTCGAGATTCAGACGGCCAAGACCGACATTTCATTGTAATTTCGAAGCCAACACACTATTGGGATTTCGTTTGTTGGTACTGGTGCTTGAAAATGCGACCAGAAACTGCTAAAAGTGAGGAAAATTGATATATTATAAATGCGAACCATTCAATATCACCAAACAGAGTTAAAAAAGTGGGTTTAGGAGGACTTTAACTGGAAACTGAGCAGTCAACACAATGACTTGGACTCGGACTTGAGTCATCATACCATGACTCGGACTCGATCCTGTGTTCGCTGACTTGAACTCGGACTTGACTCGGTGGGAATTGAAAATGACTCGACTTGACTCGAGTCAAAAATATAAAAGTGAGATTGACTTGTGACTCGGAGCCTTGTGACTTGGTTACAACCCTGATATGCATACCATGAGTTCATGATGTGCATATGCCGCTGGACAAGTAGGCGCTGATATGGCCTTGTAAGGCGTTCTAAGTCTTGCACCACCGCTCCAGCGTGTGCCTTGAATAGTGCATGGATGGTAATGACATTTATATTCTTTATAAGATCCGAAGAATGTCTACCCGATGATGAAGTTCGATACTCTTCAAAAAAAGTGGACAATCCATTTCGACTGGGAATCTGTCGATTGAATAATGAGTTTCCATCATGCATTTGCGACTGCGTTTTCAACATGAAGTTTGCGCCAGCTTCAGCGAGTTCATTGAACTTTTCGCAGATTTTCTTGCAAACATTCCAGATGTCAAATACAGCTAAATACATCCAACCACAGATTATGTGTACATTGGTAGAGGTGAAAGGTCAATTTGAATCATTATTAGGACATAAGTAGGAACATGGATGTCAACAAGTCTACATGAATGTCAACAAGTTATCATGGGCCTTTCCATGTCGACACGACCCAGGTGTGACCAGGTCTAGACTATGGGTACACCCATGGTTATTTTTTTACAGTGCATGCTATCTCAGTAATGCATGAGCGTCAAGCAGGGAAGTCATGGATACCAGTGTTACGAATCAGGTCTTTGGTCTGACCTGGAATGATGCCTGGAATTCAAATAATTGCTCCAAACAGCTGCATAATGATAGTCCGTGCAACTGCTTCCTTCCTTGGTGCTACTGGAATATTGAGCTAAGCCCAAACGGTCGGCACCTGCCGCCGTCTGTTTATCATGATGATAATCTCAATCATAATCATCCGTTCCAACATTTTTAAAAATATTCTATGAAATACAATTTTTACCGTTGGTCTTGGTAAAATCGGGTGCGGGTGTGGGTAATAATGTTTACGAGTAAGGTTTTCAACATTACTGGTTCAGACCACTAATTTGTCGCAGAGATATTGAAACAAGGATAGTGGAGGAATTTATCTTTCAATATTTTCGATCGGTCGATGTCGTCTCCCACCTTGTACTTTTCTATGTTTTGTAACATTCTTTCGATATCATTTTCCCGTTCCATCACGGTTTTGATGCCTTTAATTGTGTTCCCAAGTATAACGCCAAATCCACCGGTATGGTACATCGGACGATCCAGGTAAACAATCTGCGACGGGTCCCTTCCTACAAAGCTAATTTGACAAATAAACGCCAAATAAGATCATCACGTTATGTACTGCCAGTTGTGTATATAGGCCTACTTACTATTTCATCGACGCGGCAGCTACGTAGCATTTGTGAGTCATAGCTATGCATTTCGGGAGCCCGGTTGTTCCACTTGAGTGAGGTGCAATGGCGATATCATTTTCCGTGTCAATATGAACTTCACGTAGCGATTCTACAAGTATATATTAGTTACTCTCATGCTTTTTGTTATGTATTGGCCAAAGGATACCACTGTTCGCGCAGCTTAATATTTGCTCGACAGTCACGAATTCTTTGCTTCGTCCGATTACGATGATTTTCTAAGAAGGTAGAAACAACTTCATAATGTTTCACGCGGTCGATCAATTTATGTTGCAGTTTCTTGCATCGTACTGAAATCAACTGCGTCAGATAATGACCCAGCACTTCAATTATATTACTGTTATGCAGTTCCTAATAGTGTTATTACCATGTCACTACCTCCGAGTTACAAGTCATGTCGAGTCATTGCAAATATTGAATCGAGGTGACTCGGGTCAAGTCAAGTCAACTCGAGTGAAGTTACGAGTCAAGTCACGAACTCATGTCGAATTTTCGTAGTACGAGGCATGAATCCAGTGATTGCATTTTGCAAGATAATTGAACTACGGATTGAGTCGCTTTAATTCTGAATCGAGTAACGGATATCGAGTTGATTATACTTTCAAGGGGGTGTTGAATGACTCATATACAGCTAGATCTGCTAAACTAAGTCGGTACCTATATCAGCAAAACAGATGACATAATATGAAACCTCAAAAATTGATACAAATCGACATGATCTAATACACAATCCTCCTGCCCATCCACAGAATACAATTTCCGCCAGTTCCAATTGTTGACGAGTAATGTAAATGTATAAACTTTATCATGCCATAGTTTCGTTAAGGTGAGCACTGAGCATTCTATAGAACATAAATACACTGTTATAGCTAGATTAGTACTAGTCTATACGACAAAATAAGCTGTAATCTCTTTGTTTGCGGTCAATTTATTGGTGACATCCCCGGCAGAGGCTGCTGATTAAAACCAAGCTACACAATTGTTGTATAACTAGCTGTTCATACAGGTCACATCAGCGTATACGCACAGTGCAGGTACAACTTAGTCGCCACCGATTACTTGATGACTTGAAAGTGTCAAGATTCGAGTCAATCCACTATTTTGAAACGCTGAGTCAAGTCAGTTTAATATTATTTTTTAAAGAGACCCGAGTCAAGTCAGGTTACCTTAAGAACTTGACTCGATTATGACTCGTCTCAAGTCATGACGTTTAAGTGACTCGGGTCACTTTGCAGAATTGCGAGAAAGAAAAACACTGATTTAACGATTGTGCAGTCGGATTTCATTCAACCACCTTTTTGTCACAAATAAATAATAGGTAAAATAATAGGTACCAGTCGGAATGCCGAGTTATACGTTTGAGCCAGTCTTAAGGGTTACGAAAGAGGTTAAGACTCACAAAACTCATACATGTGGTTTGTAATGACACCCATTGCGTGACCACTATTCGAATTGTGGATGCCGTGGTTTCGGGCCGTCTGCAGTGTCGTACGCAGGGGGGTTAGGTTTAAAATCGAAACCGTGTCCTTCCGATTATATCTCTAATATTTACCGAACTTGTTCTGAACCGATGTTGTTTTTGAAACACTATAGGCAGGGTTGCCATCGACATGGACCCAAAAATAAGGACAGTTGAAAAACTAGATTAGCATTAAAAGCGTTATTGTACATATACGTTGTATTTATACGAGCCCTGGCATATCACATTCCAGAAACAACCTGCTCCAGCAACTTGTTAGCATAAAGTGCATCATGGACCTCACGACAGCTAGAGTGTAGTCTGTGGTCGTTGGTGCTGATCGACTCGTGAAAATATTATTCATCGACTGACTCAAATTAATCAATATGACACTGCACTTCTTGTGTTTTGGGGATCAATATGAGTTGAAATATCGGTATTTCCTATGGCCTTCAGCTCCAGGTTAATGTCGCAATTGCAGATATTGCATTGTGTGAAGCACTCGCCCTTCAAGCTTCGTTTGATACCTTTGAATTCCTTCTCATATAATCGTCACGAATAACGTTTTTACGCCTGCTCATTTTAACTACCAGATTTAGCCTTATTACTAGCTAACACTATATGTACAATATAATTTAGTAAAATTTACCAATGATTTATAGCTTTACTTTTTAACCCAAGTGTTGACGCCTCTTTCCTGTACGCAATAAATGCTGCCTTCCCTACGGCTTATTCTGCTTTAGACTAAACAGCAGAAACCTGGTACGTTTACTGCTAAAATGACGTCCGCTGCGATAGGTTGGTACATCCGAAACTGCCATGCCACTTGTTGCCCTAGCTAAGTTATTGCACCACTTCGAAGTCAAATCAAGTGGTGCGTACGCCACGGGAGTCCCTATCATTCATGATGTGATAAAATCTCGACGCAGAGCATAATTTTGGAATATTATGCAACACAGATACCAGAGGGAAATGACCGAAGTTCTGTAGTTGTTGAAAATAGGACAAAATAAGGACGCAAGTCGAAAATAAGGACATTTCTTAGAAATAAGGACAGTTGAGTTTTCTAAGACGTGGCCCTTCAAAATAAGGACAAATCTTATAAATAAGGACGGTATGGCAACCCTGACTATAGGACAGGGGTGTCCATCTGTCCAACCTATCTGCTGTTCACGGCTGCATTTCGATTAGTCATGTAGACTACGGCCGCATTGCAGGGCACATAGTGCGTCGACGCCAAATACCCATTTTAAACTTTCCGTGTCCCTTTTCGGCGAGGCTAAGCTATTTGTTCATATCGGCTTTCTACGCAGTGGCGTAGCAGCCACTTGGCGGTTCTGGCTCTGCGCCAGGGGCGGCAGGCTCCAAGGCGGCGGCAAAATGAGGCTGCACAGTGAGAGAGAGAGATATGGTATTCTTTTTCGCCTGTACCATCGAGATGCTTTGACGACGGAGATGCGATATACGCAGGACCGTAACTGCCGCACCCCAAACCCCCCAATTGGGGGTGGAGGCGAACTCGAAGGGGGCCCAAAATTATTTCGTGAATTAGCATAAATTATAAAGTATTTTTTGAAAATTTTTGCAACTTTTCAAAAATTTTTCGCGTTACGTGCGATTTCAAGGTGCCAAATATAACGATTATTTGGTACTCTTCCCCCAAGAAAAGAGCACGCAAGATTTTTAGATATGGACATATCGGCGTTGGCCAATACCGCGACACGACGCACCAAGACATATAATGATTTAGGACATATTACATGCGACTCCAACAAGTGTGCCAGAACGATCGGCATAGCGTAAAAACCTTGACCGAAAAGGACTGCCCTTACGGTTACGCTGACTGAAAACTTCATCATATATACAAAATACATATAGCTTTACTTGTCCCTAGCCTAGGCGCCTAAATGACTGGCGCCGAATGTTCCTGTCTTGGCAATCTGAACCTGAGAAGACGAACTCCATCCCGCAGGGAAAAAATATACGGCAGTGAAGAAAAAACAATTTGAAATCGTGTGCGTCTTTTAGTTAAGTACGTTTGCCGATTCTATATTTTTTGATGTAGCAGACAGGAGGTCACGAAAAAACATCATGTAACGAAGTCGTACCAACGTGTCCGACCGCCGAAGATGTTTAATTATTATTTACCGGCCCTACAGTTTCCGAGACACCTCACTCAGCTCTACCGGTAAATCTGATAAAGTGAGCAGAGAGGACAAAAAAATTATAGCAATATATGCAATTCCCGATCTTATTGACCGATTTTATCATTATATATGTAAAATTTTTGCGCTTAGCGCTGGCTCACTAAACAGCACGGCTAATTTCGTGGAAAAAGCGATCAACCCAATGGTGGGATGGGGTGGGGGTGGGGTTTATCACCCTATGGGAGCCCAAGACCAAAGTTTTTTTGGGGCCTGACGAAGTGCTGTTTCGTTCCTGTCAACGGGTATGCGCCCGAAGATGTTTAATTAATATTCAGGGGTCCTACCATCTCAAATACATCTCACTCAGCTCTACCGGTAAATCTGAGTACGTCAGCAGAATGGGATAAAAATTGATAGAAATATATATGCAATCCCCCATGATACTGACCGATTCAATCATGAATTCTTTAAATTTTTCGCGCTTAGCGCGTCTAGGCGAGTGGGGATACAGTGGTTAGTTAATGCAAAGCTACTTGATCGACACCATATTCATGCTCGTGTCTGAAACTTTATCTGACCATTGGTGTTTCAGTTGCGAGCTGTGGGAGGAGCTTCTCAAAGCTTAAACTGATTAAATCTTATTTACGTTCTACCAGGAATGATGATCGGCTATCCGCTCTATGCCTTCTGTCTATATGGAAACAGACTACTTTCAAAAACTTATATTCGGGGATATTATCGCTGATTTTGCTTTTAGGCGGCAATTGATTTTCTCTTTTCACAATACATTCGTTCGCTATTTCTTGTCTTTATTATTTTTGGCCTTATTAACGTTGAGGCGGCGAGGCTGAGACGCGGCATATTATTTGTAATTATTTTTATTGACAAGATTGTTTGAACATGAATCTATGTCGAAATTTGTTGCGGTCTAGCTGGGGGGCGGCATTTTAAGCGAGAGCCAGGGCGGCAGCAGATGCTGCTACGCCAGTGTTTCTACGTGCACCTAAATCGCGAGAGATCATGTTATGAATAGATACTTGGTTTCGTCATGGTCATTTTTCATATTTACGAATGAATTTCGTTATTACTATTCGTATAGTTTCACTTATTCCTATCAAACATTTATCCTTATTCATCCCATGTGATGAGATTCCCCGGCAGAGCTGACGGAGGCAAGTGCATTCGAAAATTTAAGGCAAGCTATAAATGATGACGTATCTTCGGGTTAGCCAATTGTAATTGGTCACTTTGTTGCACGATGTTATTTCTTGACCTCCCATCAGAATTGTCGGTATAGTAGCAAGATTTTGAGATCACCCAAACGCACCAGAAACAAATTTCTTTCGTGAAGAAGACAAGGTTAATTAAAATCTCTTAAAGATTCGGGAGTCAATTCGTAAACAGAGTTTACATGTCGACGGTCGCCAGCACATAGTAATTGAAATATAAAATAGCATATTTATGTTGAATTTTTGTACCTCCAAGAAGCTATTTAATTGTAATATGTGTCCACGGCGGCACATATTTCCTTCTGCGACCGCCGGTTGCCTTCCCATGCTATAGGGGTTCCCTGAACCAGTCTCAGGGGGTCCCTTTCGGTCAACACACACACACAC
Source organism: Botryllus schlosseri (assembly GCF_051294905.1). Taxonomy (NCBI): domain Eukaryota; kingdom Metazoa; phylum Chordata; class Ascidiacea; order Stolidobranchia; family Styelidae; genus Botryllus; species Botryllus schlosseri. Next base: position 16,444,747 of record NC_137248.1, on the reverse strand, counting down.
TCAACTCACGCATATCCTTTTGATGCTACGCCCACCTTGGTCACCGTTGGTTGCAGGCAATTAGGCACGATCAATAGTGAAATCGCGATTGTTTTGTTGGTATGTATAGCGTGTAATGGTGTACGCAGGGGAGGTTGGGATTTGAAATCGAAGCCAAGTCTTTCTGAAATGCCAGATCTATCTCCAATGTTTATTACGCTCTTTTTAGTCAAGCAATTGGTATCACGCTTGGATTTCGCCCGACCAATACGATACGACTTTCCAAGGTGAAGCCTCGCATTTCTGAATTGGTATCTGAAACGGAACAGCTTATTTGCAATGAATATGCGCCATGATGTTTTTGCTTTGTGTGGGGGCCATATTTTTATCCACAGTTCCCAGTTCCTGTTATGCACTACCAATCTATAGTAACTTTTAGATGTGAAGGTAAATGTGTATTCTGGTGGATTTTTCTCCTGTGATTCATCGACAATTTAGGGTTTCGCGAATTCTTCCGGATAAGTTAAAGTTAAAAACCACCGATCAAAAGTGACTATACGCGCCACTGCGTAACGGAGGCCATCAAATAAAACGCATATATATTAGGATGTGACCAACGACTAGGGCTGGGCAAAATCGAGTACCTGAGTGATTTGATTCTGAATCACGTAATATGCTTCGAGTCGAGTCGAGTAATCGAGTATCACTCATTATGACGTCATAACAGAATGTAATATGTCAAAGTTCAAATATGTACATTTTATGCGACCACAAAGAATGTAATGCCTGTTATCCACCACATTAAAGATACTTTGGTATTATTTCGACCATACCGATTTCATTGCACTTGGTGACAATGTTGTGGGATAATCATGACTTCGGAAATGTGCTATTTCCAGTAGCGTTCGTAGCTTGGTACTATTTGTTTCGTATGCTACGATACGGCTAATCAAGGTTTCAAGGCATCAACAGTTAAAATAGTATCGAAACTATAATTCTCGTTAATAAATTATCTTTCAGTGGCGAGGAGCGTATAATTTCAGTACTCGAAAAAATCGTATTTTACTACTCGACTCGAATCATTAAAATTAATATTCGATTCAGATTCGAGTACTCGAATCATTGTGCCCAGCCCTAATGACTCGATGTATATTGCAGGTTCCTTCAGAATGTTGGCTGGTGTACGTAGAGACATGTCGATACGCTCTACTGTCAAGGCAATGGCAGCGTAAATACGTTGGCCTTGCAGTGAGGTTGAAATTCGCGAGTTTGAAATTTAGGTGGGATACGCGTGGGTTGCGTTCATTTATTTCCGACGCATTAAAATTATCAAGCTGATTCCCTTGATTGGGTATACGTGATTCTGCATAACGGCTGGTAGGTGTGATACTGCGCAATGCACTACTCTGGATTCCGCAAGATAATTATATTACCTTAATTGATGTAATGTCCTCTTGCAGCGACTTCATAGTTTCAATTATCTTTTCCTCAACAAATATTACTCTCGGTTGAGTTATTGAAAATTGTTGTACGATCTCGTCTGCACAAATAAAATGAAATGTAAGCTTTACGGTAGATACAGTTTGGTCGAAAACAGATTTACTCTTTCTATATGCCGGATTGCAAGGAGCTACGACCGCACCGGCGCCAAGGATGCCAATCATCAGATAAACAAACTCCAAACTTCCCGAAGCGCATATCGCCACAAAATCTCCTTTTGTTATACCCTGAGACTGCAGGTAAGCTGTACACTTTCTTGAAGAATCGTACATCTCTTTGTAGGTGATTGACTTTCCATCACGTGAAGCATCGATCTATAAATTTGAGAAAACTTATAGTTTTATCAAGGTGAAGCTCATAGTTGGTCAGTAAAAAGTGATGGCTGCCGCTTCTAATAACCGATTCTAATTGGAAGCAGATCATCACTAACTCTCTCTATCTGACGCGAGGCCTTTCAAATACCAAATCACGAGGATACAATCGAATCTCATCAACAGGAAGCATGGTATGGAAATCAATTCGAATATATGATACCAATGCAGCAAAGTGGCTTATAGAAAGACTAATCACAATCACAGCGCAAGATGTCATGGACAGATCGGTCACATGTTAGATATATTCCTTTGATCTGGAAAGTGATAAATTGATGTTAGGAGTGAAACCTCGTGGGCCAAGTAGGCGATTGCTATTAAATCGGTATAGTGTTATTTACAGATGTAAATGCAATTATTGGGTGCTGTATCTGTAGAACTGAAGCGAATAAACATCACTGACGTTGGCGAATTATAAAGTTGTCCAAATTTTTCACTTTCAAATGGGTGGAAGATTTTTAATTTTCTTACTTTTGAATAATTTTTACATTAGACTTGAATGCTATTGAGCGAGACGAGGGGCGATCACTGCATCAATTTAATCGATTGCGGTTACTATTACTTCTAAACGTGCGATTGCGATGATTATTGAAGCAGAATCTCGAAGTGTATTACGATTACATGTAAAAATTATCATAATTATTTACTACTCCGGTTATTTTTCTTTCTTGAACTTGAGCTTTTAAAACAGTATAATGATTGAGATGAAACGGTATCGCGACTGCGTCCCCCTCAATTTCATTAAATAGATACGACACATGCTAACATGGCATAAGCAGGTAACTAACAACAGATTCAAGTTTTGGAATAAGAATGGTGAAAAAGCTATAGGTGCCTAACTCAATTACGGAAATAGGATTAGAGATAATGATCTCGAAATTCTGCCATAACGAGTGGTAGCCTACTTTTCGTAATGTAACAAACGCTGTATCACTACAATCCAGATATTACGGATATTAAAGTTACCGTCACATGAAACTGCAAAACAGTCCTTCAATACATACGATCCGCTTTGTTCAAATGATATGATTCTTAAATCATATTTTGTTGGACGGGTACGAAATTCTTAAAAGCTTTAATCAAAGGCATTTGTTCGTTTTCCATGCTTCTCATCTCAGCACAGGTCAAAGCGTGTTTGCCTGGCAATTAGCGCCAGATACCAATTAAATTAATTTCGATAAGAGTCGAGATGCATGATTCAGAAAATTACGAATCAAACAGGAGAAGTAATTATCATCATCCATCTTCAAGATAGCGATACGTGTTGATGACGAGCAATATACGGCAGAGCCGTGATTTCTTCACCACAAGAACGGAAATTGAACATGACGGTCGATAGCTAGACTATCTGTGGTGTGGAAAATTTGCTAGAAGCAATTGACGAGCTCGACTTATGTGGCAGAAATGAGTTTCACATATACCACGTTATTGCTGTCAATAAATTGATAGAGCCCGACCGATTATCGGTTCGCCGATAATATCGAGTCGATATCACACTTTGAAAGAATTATCGGTATCGGCCATTGGAGGTGAAAAAATATCGGCAATTTTCGTGACGTCACAGCATGGTGTAGGAAGTCGGAAAACTTTAATCCTTGGCCGATAGACTGGAAACATTGCTGTATTTCAAAAAGCTTATACTTTTAAGGTGTCCTGATGCAGCCGTTCTCGTATATTTCATGTTTGAGCGTGACAATGGCTGTGAAGCTGTGGAAATGAATGCTCTGAAGTTTTGAAAATGCGCCTTTTCAGGTAGATTCCACCTTATTTGAGTATCGGCTGAATATATCTCTGAAGGTGTTACCTATCGGTTTTATCGGTATCGGCCCAAAAATCGAGTATCAGTCGGGCTTTAAACTTGATACATAGCGCTATCCATTGTTCATTTTCTGTCTGTCATAGGCTTCTGAAACTATCAAGTATATTACTCGAAATGCTGTAATCGTACTCGATTACGATACCATTACGATTACCTAATGTCTGCATTGAACATTGTTTTCACTTTTGTTTCAGTGAAGATATCCGGTTATTCGATTAGACCTGGATCCACTATTGGATACCATTCGAGTTATGATGGAAAAAAACTGCTACCGCAATAACCAAATCTCAATAACTCACAATTGCAGTATCATCGCCATATTCTTGCAATTTATCCCAGATAAGCTTATGCAACGATATGTTTGGCACTTGTACTTCGCCTCCGTTGTGTGGCATGGCTAGCAATGTACGTAACTATATATCGTTGCAAGAGAACGCTTATTAACTATAAATTTAATGGCATGATAAAGAGTGTTATCCTTGCAAATGCCATCATCTGCTATATTCACGTAGGCCTATAAAGAATTTATATCCACGGTGTAATTTCTCGTATGCATATACGCTTATTCAACAGGTGATCTATTCTCGCTGCTATCACTGAATAATGCCTCGCCAGGATTTTGTGTGTTCACGAATACGTATTCACTTCTCTCAAGGTAATTATGATCATTGTACCAGTTAGGTTGATCACGCGAGTCTTTATGTAAACTGCCTTATATGTACTCTGATACACGGCTCAGCATAGTCAAGCCATTCGACGATAGGATATTTACGCAGGTGAAATGCATGACACGGCATCCATCTGAATCCGTGTGGAACTGATCCGTTACTGCGGACTGTTAGAAAAATGTATTGAGGCAGTACGACATTCCCGGTGAACCAGAAATAGCCGATTGTTCTGTATTGCAGTTCACTCACTTCTTGACTTCGCTGAAATGTATATCTGAGAGGTCTCGCTTCTACGATTTCGGTGATATACATTTGGAGAGACTATTTATACTCTAAATCCCAAGCATAACATAGCATACTGTACTGAACAATGCCGTCGTCACATTTCCGATTCACGCCCACTTTGTGTAAGCTAGCATGATTCTCGTAAATCGAGACGAAGACGTCCGCTCGCGACGGCGGCCAGACATCCAATTACACAATTTTTGGTCTTGATCTGTTGGATGTCTTTTTCATACGATTCCTTGTATACGTTCTTCATCTGGGCAGGTTTGTTTTACAGAAGTCGTAAGAGTTACGATCGACACGGGTAAGGGGTGGGGGGGGGGCACAGTGGACCGATGCTTCAAAACTTGATACTGTTTTCTCTCATGTCGTTGGCGATAGATTATTTCACTAACCGCCAATGGAAACGCCTGTCGACTTACACGTTTATTTAATTTTACGGCATCGCCACATTTTCCTTCAACTGGAAACGGCAGTCGTTCGATTAACGTTTTTGATAAAGCTTGAGCAATAATCGGACTTTCATCGATCCGAACCCCTCAGAGACTTTGAGGGTAGCCCATTATAAATGCATATCCAATATCACAGATTATGCCAGTGGTTCTCAACCTTTTTGGCCTCCCGGCACCCTTTGAAAATTAAAAATAGTCCGCGGCACACTAGCATTGTGGTTTTCAGCATATCTTGGCTTACGGCACCCGAGAAATACCAGCATACTTACCTGCACCTTCAGTCGTACAGACGAGGTCTCTGACGAAATACTTCTACCTTTTCATATCACACAAGTAGGATTTACTCTGCTTCAAAGAAGAAATCACGGTATCTTCCACATCCGCGGAAATGTCACAAATACGTTTAGGATTGGTATCATTTGACACGGGAATCATTTTCAATTCTTCCGCAGCTTTGGTCGGAAAGATTGTTTTACAATTCTAGTGAAAGCCGAAGAATAACGTTCTCCGCTTCCGTGTAAGGATTTGAATTTTTAGCTATTACTGCTGCGCCCACATAACTAGCATGTTGCGATCTCGTTGAAACTTTGGTCTGCGTTTATATACCATTGGCTATTTCATAAGATTTGTTTGACAATAATCTCTGCCCACTATCGCATTGTCGATGCAATTAACACTTTGACTGCCAACAATCCTAAATATAGGATTTTACTCAATCCCATAAACTGCCAGCGATCCTATATTTAGGATATTTTTGAAATGAGTACAGTAAAGTACGGAATTGGTTCTATCCCCGGATTACGGCTGTATCCGAGGCTACTGAATAGGCTTGTTGTCATAAACCCCCATTTTCGTTGCCGGAAGTATTTTTTTAAAATCACATTTGCATACAATAGGTCAACTTTTTTTTGGTTTGACCACTAGGTGGCTTTTCATAAAATGAGCAGCAAAAAAATTGAATTATTTTTATAATTCCTTGATGTTGGAAAAAAATTTTTTTTTCATAAGTTGGGCAAGGTTTGCACTTATCAGCACGCCCGATTCCAGCGAAATATCCAACTAGTCGAAAATTCATTGTTCGCTGGCGTTTACTGGCAATTTCCATAGTAGGCCTTGGCAGCTAAAGTGTTAACCATCACATCGAACAGGCCAAGCACGATCGCCACGAACAAATACGTATGCTTGGAGGCGTATACAAAGATGGTAAACGCATTTGCACGCATATCGTATAGCATGCGTAACGATAGCACTACCCCAATAGTTCTACTGACAGGGGCAGCCACCCGCAGTTCAATTTTAATTCCAACAAACCGGGATACTAACCGCAGCAACGGGAGATTTGTTAACTGAATTAATTAGATCAACTGCACTTCCTAATTCTCAAATTCGTCGCCGATAACATAACGTTGCGCTCCGAGCCTACATTTTGACAGTAGTGCCGACACGCTGACAAACAATCGCAATGCGGATGTATATTGCTTGCAATTCGAATTTGTAAACGGAAACATCACTTCCAAAGGAATTCATTTCTCGGTGGTAATTAGGAAGATGATGAGGATTTGAAAACTGCATTGTCATACAGGCGCTGCCATGTCTGTTCGTTCAATCAACGCAATGTGCAAAACTTGATGCAACCTTCATGGCAGCCTATACGCAATGTTCCCTCTAATTTTTCACGAGTCCGCGCAAACACGTTAACTCACTGCGCAGGCTCTTGGACAATATTGCGCAACCAGGCCCCCCGTATGGTGATAAACCTAACTTCTGGGGGGCTTCACCCCCAGACCCCTCTCGGGCTCTGTGCTTTTTGCCGATACTTATCATCTACATCGGGGCCGGTTTGGTGGTTGTGTCGCCTGAACGCGCCAAGCGCGAAAATTTTATATGATTCATGATTGAACCTATGGACATTGGACAATTAAATTTATATGTATATATATCGAAGTTTTCGGTCAGTATAAGGGCAGTCCTTTCCGGCAAAGGTTTTCTCGCTGCTTATCGTTTTGGCGCACTTCTCGGAGTCACATGTCACATAGCCTATAACTTCATATCTCTTGGTGCATCGTGGTAAGGCAAGTGCCCATTTCTTTAAATCACGCGTATTTTTTATTGTGGGAAGGGTACCCAATAATCAAGATATTTGACAAAATTAAATCGCGCGCCGCGCGAAAACTATTTTGAAAAATTAAAAAAAAAAACCATGATCTATGTTAATTCACGAAATAATTTTGGGCCCCCTTCGAGTTCGGCCCCCTAATTGGGGGTTTGGGGTGCGACAGTTACGGTCCCGAGAAAATCTTATGCAATGTTCATGCCACGCTGAAAAGACTATTCGCTAGTTTCTCGCAGATTAACTTCGAGCTAGCCCATTGTTAGTTATAACTTTGTTAAACCATGTTATTTCACAATTCCCAGAAAATAACGCGCTATTGAAATGATATCAGTGTCGCTCAGGCGTACGAGACCATACTAAAAGAAAAGATGTTTCGTTAGGCGCACGTGATTGCTAAGTCTCATTTCTTCACGGTGCGCAATATTTACCTTTGCGGGCCGCACTTGTACCTCGGTGTCAGACTTCAGCGATAACACTATTTGCCCCTGACAATATTCCCTCTAATTTTTCACGGGTTTGCGCGCCTGCGACCGGCGTGGTCCCTTGGACAACAGTGCGCAACGACTTCAAAAACATCACTTCGGATTTTTTGTGCGCAGCTTAGATTTTCTGTGCGCAGAGACCGCTTCAGCACTGCGCATTTGCGCACTTACGCAGCTTAGAGGGAACATTGCCTATACGCCTGGTAAAGCGAATCCGTGCGGGATACTGATTGCAGAGAAGATAGCAATTTTGATTTGTCAAATGTACTTTACAAACTTCACACCGAGTCCGCTTTTGATTATTGATCGTTTGGTATGGACTAGAATTATTTGGGCGCAATTTCAAAGAATTCGAGTAAATCTCTCGCGGCACACTTGCTAGACTTAAATGACACACCGGTTGAGAACCACTGGATTATGCCATGGCCGAAGTGGATTCGATATCTCTCAATATGATCCGCCAGTATTCCCTGCAAACACTGGACCTGGAATCTGTGTCAATGTGTAAATAAATATCTCTTTGGAATCAATATTAGGAATATTATTCATATCCCTCTGTTATCTGCGCTATATTTTTCAGATATCACATGTTGGCAGGAATGTTAAGCTAGAGCTGTGGTTCCTAACCTTTTCTCTCCCATCTCCCCCTCTCGGGGATTTTTATGGATTGGCACCCCTAATATTTCAAGGACTGTACTAAATACAATAGGGTGGAGATCCAAGTCCCGGTCTATTTATTCGGGTTTAGACTTGTTTATTGGAAATATTTCGCACTTGAATCGCACCCTATAACACCGCGACTAAAAAACGATTTAAAATTGTATGCAGTATTTTCATGCCACGATCGACGAAAATGTTGGATATTTGGTGAATTTTGTCTGGAATGAATGACTGGATTTTGCAACGAGATCTTAAGGACACATAGAACTTTAGAAATTTGTATACATATTACAACTACTACACCAACGGTACTGCTACACCAGACCTAGGCTAAGTGCGGTCCGTGGGCCAAATGCGGCCCGCGAAACTATTCTGTGTGGCCCGCGAGAGGATACTTGGAATTCAAAACATAAAACCAGCTTTATGAATGTTGAAACGTGGACTAAAACCATAGGCTGCTGTATCAACTGGACATGGAAATTCGTTTAGTTTGAAGCATATTCAATAATACACCCCACTTACCGTGCCTACGTTTCACGCATGCGTAATCCAGATTCAAAATAAAGTCAATGTAGCAAAGAATTAGTGCCAAATAATGACACAAGAAATCACTCTTTCCATATAATTTAGTTCAAACCTTCTTTGTTGCCATTGTCACATTACGCATTATACGGTATGTGTTTCAATTTGTTATGTGATACGTTTCCGAATTTCGAATTCGCAAAACAAGTCAATCAGTGCTTGCGATTACTATATAAAGTCATCATATTTACCTTAGCTTGCTCAACATCAGGGATATTTAAGTTACACCCTGCTCGAAAGGCAGCGACCAAGACAATAAGCTTCGTAGGACTACTATCCCAAAATACATTTTATGCGGTGGTTCTCATAACCGGGGGGAGTGAAAGCATGTCAACCGGGCGCGAAACAGAGGTTAAATGCAAAAAATGTTCGCGCTCCGCGCAAGTTATACTCCAGCTCATAGTTGTTGCTCTGTCTATTGACCGACTTTGATATTTCAGAGTTCTCCCATCATCTGCCATCACCAACCATGTCAACAAACTTTTCATTGGGCTGGCTAGGAGTAAGGTTGCTATTTTCAATATTTTATGACATGATGATTTTCACGAAAATTTTCACTATAATAAAGGGGGGCGTACCTAAAAAAGTTTGAGAACACAATTTTAGGGTCTTAATAGTAGAACGTGGATACCGGTTTAAAGAGAGTTGAAAACGTATCATGTTTAACATTGTTCCAAACCATGACAGCAAATAGATGTTTTTTTAATTAACTGTCACATTCTCATTACCTAACATCAACAAATGTACTGAGAATAGCATTTATTAACAGTGTAATTTAGAGATAAAATTAAAATACAGTGCCGAATCTGGATAAAAAATTTCAGTTGGCCCTCCAACGTATTTTTTACTTCTCATTTGACCCGCGGAGAAAAATAATTGCCCACCCTTGTGCTACATCATTTTTCTTTGGCGTCGCATAACGTCCCAGCGCCCCCATATCGCCCTCGGAGTATTTTGACTCTGTTTGAAACTCAAGTCACCCACAGGGGGCGCTGGCGACATGGTTGAGAGTCACTGAGGTAGAACAAACTGCTAAATTATGTTAAAATTGCGCAGGCATACTTCTGATTTAAATCCTTATGTATTACAGTAAATACTATATAAATCCACATATATAGACAACGTATTGCTATCTATGTCATAAAGGTTTCGTATGTGAGCGAGTAGGGGAAGAGCAAGGGTCAAGTAACCAATATTTCATATAGTTGATCCACATGATGTTTGAAGATATGCATTTTCAGGTTACTAATTGACACCTCAACAATCCAGTTGCCAACACTAACGCTTTTGACCAAGATGACATGTTCAGGCATGCAGATATAGCAAATGTAACTTACGATGGATATCCCTTGGCTTGAAGGACACAATAAAGTTAAAACATACACACTATATACAGCAGTGTAACTCGTAATTCCCACGACTCATGGTACGTCGAAATGCGTTTTCATTCGTCTGATCTTAACTAATTGTGGGTCGCACAAACAATCTTGGATTATATAAAGGGGTCTCTAACTTAGGGTTGCCATACGTCCGGAATTTCCCGGACATGTCTGGAATTTCACTGAAAAATCTGCGTCCGGGAGGAATTTCTAAAATATGCCTAAATGTCCGGAATTTTGAAGGCTTGAAGCAGGCTCAAACGTTTTTCGTAAATCATCATTAACAATATTATTTTTAAAGCAGATTTATGCTATTCAAAATTGTTCTTCGCGCCGCCCGCTAGTTAATACAACGTATAATGATATTAGTATGGGCATCATGCACCCCCCTCGCCAAAAATGCAATCAAAATAAATATAAATAACCATCATTTACTGAAATAAGTTTGATTCTAATCGCAATTATAAGTTAACGGTGTCTTCCTGGAGTTGGTTCAGGCCGATTGGATGCTTCAATCACAGACAATGGTTCCAAATCTTGCGGTCGTTAGCCTTTATCTGGGGCGCGCGATGGTATTGGACGTAATCAGCTTTCTAGGCCGTGAATAAGTTTGGGCAAGCTGAGTTATTTTAGTAATCAGCTTATTGGGTTTTGAGCTTTGCCACGGAACATTTTCAAGTGAGAAATGAGGTCGCGACCTTGAAAGGTTGGAAATCACCGGATGTGCAACCTGCTGGTGCATTTTATAGTAGCCTAATATATGGAAGAATGAATACTATCGACAGAATTCATTCATAAAATTTAACAGCCAAATGCATATAGTAAGTGCCTAACAAGTTACATCGACTACCCTATGATGAGCCCAGATCATTTCATCCGGCCCGTGGCGGAATCTATTGCAGACCCTAGTAAGTAGCAATTACCAGAGCTCACATTACAGATGGCCCAATTCATGACCTATGTTCCACTCCATTCTTGTATAGTGTGTATACAGTCGATGGGCAATGCTTTGCTAGTGTGACGTCATATTGACGGCCAATGTGTTACACCTCATTTTAAAATCCGCTACTGGGCGCTAAAGAGTGTCCGGAATTTGCTTCACAAAAATATGGTAACCCTACTCTAACTGAAATAGGTAAAGAACTGACTGTATAAAAGTGTTGCCAGTACGACAATCATTATTGCGCAATGAATATAATTTGCGTACATAAATTTGTGCACTTATATATGTTGAATTGAATTGGTCAATTTTCTGATGGGCCAACAAAGTCGGTATACCATACCAAGTGCCCTGATTTCTGTATGTTGGACAGCAGGGCAGGAATCTCGGAGTGGCACAAGAAACTCTGGTCGGAATGAACCAGTCTTCCCTTTGGAGCTGCTAATGAAATCACCGAGCATTTGGTACCCATGGATATAATGTTTCTTCCACCTCTATGCACGAAATTAGTGTGAATGAGGCAGTTCCTCAAAGCCCTAAACAAGGAGGGGAATTGCTTCAAGTACATTTACAAAAAATGCGAGGACTCTCAAGTAAGAAATTCAAAGCTGCTACGTTTGATGGATCTCACATGAGCAGAATTGAACTAACCGTATGGAATTCATTCAGGGGTGTAGTAAAATATGTCGTCGGAAATCACAAGGCAATCGATTGCAAAGAGTTTGTACGGAAATTACGAGGTACATAAGGAAAACTTTAGGCAAACATGAGCATTGTAGTTCGCTGCCTGGACAATCATATCATCAGATTGACTCGTGACTCGAAGCAAAAGTCAATTTAAAGTCATCAAGTAATTGATGTTGACCAAATCGCTGTATCTCGTGTATGTTCGCCGAGCCTCCATTTTTATATCACAAATAAATTGCTCGCAAACGCAGTGATCAGAGCTTATGCAACAGATTACGTTGTCGAAAACTTTCTCACCTCAACCAAACCTCTTGTATATAATTTAAATCAAACGAATATCGCTCATACTTTTATAATTGTATGTCGTGGATAAGTAGGCGGGTAGGGTATTGAACTATATCATTTTTAAACTTTCTGAGGTTTCGTATGTTATCCTGTATTTTGGCTGATATTTAAAGACTGAGGCTACACCGCTATATTGCGTAGCTGAGCAGTTCTGTGTATGTGTGAGCGATACACCGTCTTTTGCGAGTAAAATCAACTCTTCCTTCCATTACTCCTCGCCACTTAATCCGCGTAAGCGGTGTCTTACACAAGCCTAGAAGTGTGCCGTGCTATAAGTCGGCAGTTGAGGAATAAAGATGAAGAATATTGGCCTGGTGTAAATGACCGTAGTAGTCGACAAACACCATAAATGTCTGAAAACAATCAAACAGACTGTTTATTCGTTCGTCGATTCCAAATAAATGGGTACTTCATCTGTATTTAAAACAGTTAGCAAAATGTATCATGGCTAGTACTTAGAAATGTCAACTTGACTAGACTAGTGACCTGACTCGTGACTTGACTGGAGGCACCTTCAAAAATCGAGTGACTTGACTTGACCCGAGTCACCTTTGAAAATCAAGTGACATGACTTGACTTGACTCGAGTCAAAATGTGCAATGACGCGAGATGACTTGTGTCTCGAAGGTAATGATTTGATCCCAACACTGCCACGAAAATTAACGAGGAAGGCCGCGTTCCAATATAACTGATGTTCGCGTGCAGTCTTTTCTAAGGGTTTTCGCACATGACATGCAACCGGAGTTCAAATATATAGTTGACAATATTGAACGACAACAAATCTCTGATTGACTTCAATAGCTGTTGTAAATAAATTCAATAAATACTGTTTTTAGACTCAATGCTTTAAACTTGAAGTTTACATTAAATACAATGGATTCCTTGTATAGGTGGATAAATACGCGATTGACGTATAACGTATAATGGATATATTTTGTAATCTGGCCCGCCAAGTGCTTCATTTTCCCATATCCGGCCCGCCGACCGGAGAAGTTGCCCGCCCCTGAAGTAGAGTATGCAATATGCATACACCAAATTGCGCGCATCCCAATTACTAATTGCTCTCTTATGCAACACCATGACAGGGTTCGGACACCGCATTGACTATAGCTCGCATCGCGGCAATTGTGGGCTATGCGGACTATAATAGCGACCTGGGCTGCTTCGATCCATTTCCCTATTTACGCTCGCAAATCGATACTGGAGTAAACGATCGTGCGCTTGAATGAATCTCACTTCATGGGCAAAAACGATAACACAATATCCAATTTGGCGTTACGATTAAAAACCTATCAACGAAGAACGTGCATTTGCTCGTCCAATCCAGAAAGGAGACAATGCTTCTCGGCATGCGGCATGCCCGCCTCTAAATCAACATGTGCAATGTGAATGTGCACTGTGCAGCAAGGTTATGGTTGTATCCCATTGCGCCGTTTATAGATTCATCTCATTACTAATCAGGTAGGCTATATTGCTCATTTTCAGACTTGTACAAACTAAATATTTAGTTAGTTGACGGTCAACTAACTAACAGTTTTTTGAGTAGTTCTAGTTCTAGTTGTAGTTGCGGATTTTGAACATTCCGTAGTTCTAGTTCTAGTTGTAGTTGCGGATTTTGAAAATTCCGTAGTTCTAGTTCTAGTTGTAGTTGCAGATTTTGAAAATTCGGTAGTTCTAGTTCTAGTTTTAGTTGTGCATTTCGAAAAAATATTAGTTGCCGAACAACTAGAAAACACTCGTGTGTCCTGCCCTGCGCGAGGAGAACCCTCCTCGCGTGACAAGTGAGGTTACTGAGGGTTGTTAATGTGATCATGACAAAGGATCAAATGCTCATTGTTGGATCATAGTTAATACATTGATTATGCCGAGTTCACTGATAACTTAGGCAAATTTACAACAATCGACAGTGCGCAGGGACACGCGATCTCCCGTTGAGGTTGTTTACTAATTGGAATGTGAACTAGTGATCTCCTGCTGTGCGCTGGCGAGTATTATCTCGGAACTAAGCTGTCGCGTCTGTTAAACTTACGAGATTTGATTCGTGATGATGATGCCGACCACGCCTGCCCAGGCACAAAGATAAGACGATCTGGATTCGCCCAAGGTATCTTTACAAATGAAATTGCAGAAATTGCCTGGGTCGTCTCCTCCTGGCTCTCCAACTCACAAGTAACCGAAAATCTCACTCTTCAACTTTCTACCTCCAAGTCAGTGTCGTCCGCTTGAAGTTAAATCCGGCCCGTATGAGGTGAAAAAGTATGCCAGGGAACAGCGACTACTCCTGGGTCAGAATGTGCTAAACTGTTGGCGGAATATGACCGACTTGCCAGAATTACGGAACTTGGCGAATGCTTTTCTTGGAATGACTGCGACATCTGTGCCCAGTGGAAGGGCTTTCTCGCATGCTGGGATTTTGTATTCCCAAAGAGGGCAAAATTCAACGGAAGAACATTTTCGCGACTCATGTTGATTCGCTGCAATCAGTATAACCGCTGCAGAAAATGGTTTAGTTTATTCTGTACTGATTACAGAAAAGTTCTGTATGTCTGATTTTTCAGTAATTTCGCTGTACCGACGTTCATGTGCAATTCTGGAACGCCGAATTCGAATAAAATAAAAAAGAATGAGTTGTCTGAGAATTAAATTTAGTTAGTTGTGTTTTAGTTAGTTAGTTGCCGATATTTAAATTTCGTTAGTTCTAGTTATAGTTCTAGTTGCGAGTTTGGAAAATTGAGTAGCTCTAGTTCTAGTTCTAGTTGCGTAATTTGAAAATTGGGTAGTTCCAGTTATAGTTATAGTTGCGAGTCTTAAAAATTGAGTAGTTCTAGTTATAGTTCTAGTTGCGGTTTTTGAAAATTCAGTAGTTTGTACAAGTCTGCTCATTTTACATAAGCATCAATCCCGTTTTGTGACATGCATGTGGTTTTCATTATCTTTAGATCTATACAATTGGCCATCGGTGTTGTGCTGATTACGAATTTGAGGCTTTACCTATAATACAGTAATTACGGAGTAGCCTAAGTGCGAAAAATCCAGCCGACCCAGGTGTGGCGCCTATGTATACACTTTACACAGGTTACTGGTAAGGTAGAAAAGGTGGTGCTAACGAGGCAACAGTTCTTCATTTTTTGAACGATCGCCGTACAATTATGTGGAGTCAGCCATCAGTAAAAGCATAGCTTGTTATGAAACACATCGGAGCCGGAGCTACTGTTCATAGAACCAACTCTAGCTCCGGCTCCGGCTCCTCTTGAATTTTATACAGAGCTCCGGCTCCAGCTCCAGCTCTGCTGAAAATGCACGGGTCCGGGGCTCCGGCTCCTTGCTCCGGCTCCGGCTCCAAAGCCCTGCTTGTTATGTACAAAGTATAGTTTTCCAGGTTGGGAAATTTATTTGAGTCAGGTAGAAACAGTTACTATGGGATGCGGAGCATATAACAGCCTACTGCAATTGTTCTTGACCCTTTCTACCTCGCGGCACGGCATAAAAACAAAATTTTCAGACCGGTAAACTTTCAAAAATCAAACTTTACCCAAAAATTTCGATATGCGAGAAGGCCCTGCAAGCTATACACCAATTTATAATATTTGTGATACATCTTGGGACCTGATCGACCGATCTATTGTTGCTATCTCACATAAACTTCAAAACAAATGTTACGAACCGGGGAATCTTGAAAACCCAAATTTACCAAAAATTTAATTGTGACAAATGTATGCAACTCAAATGTGATATTAGAAACTTCATTTAATATAGACTCTTTGATAGTAGGTATTTATACGTTATTCTATTTAAGTTTCGGCAAGACGAAGCTCCCAAAGTCCGCTCTTAAACACTCAAGGCGAGGCAGGGCGAGGCGAACAAAGGCCTGGGGCGCGGCAAGACGGCTACATAGCCTCTTCCATTCAAGTGCGTCAACCCAGCTCAAGACCCGTATCTTCCGTGCCACTGTCGAGCAAGTTCTTCTCTACGGAATAGAGGCAGTCACGCTGACAGAGAAGCTGGCTAAGACGCTCAACGCTAACTACGACGCACTCCTCCGCTATGCACTCGGCATTCACCATCCGGAGCATATATCCAGGAATACATTGCGAGAACTCACAGGAACGGACCCATGCCGTCTACTGGCAGCTCAACGACGCTTCCGTCTAATCGGCCATCTAGTGCGGCATCAAGACGAGCAACCAGCCGCCGCCATCATCAATCACATTCCCACGGAGCCATGGCGCAGAGGTGGCTGGAATTGGAAAACATGGCGCTCGACAATGGAGACTGACCTAGCGCAACGCGGGCTGTCGCTTGAAGACGCCCACGACCGCCTACACGTTGGAGACGCTTAAAATGAGCCTAAAACTGATTATCTCGATGTTTCATTTGTTTCCTGTTTCCCTTTTCATTTTATTTTATATAATTGAAAAGTCGATATATATATATATATTAAACACCAGTAACTGCATGGGTTGTGATTTTACGTTTTTTTAAGAAATGCGACTTTGCTGTTTGCTATAGCCTTTATTATACTGCCTATAGTGTCGCTTGATTGCACTGTCGAAATTTACCGAATTTCTTTTTTTTAATTCTCCGTAGCTTTCACATATAACTTGTCCGAAACAAGTTGTTGGCTACTTTTAAACAGTTTTGTAGAACAGTTGCAGTACTGTCACGTACGCTCAAAGTAGGCTATATTATGAGCTGTGTATTACAACACCATGATGCAGAAGTTGCATTCCAAGCATCAAATCAATTTACAATTTGATGTTTTATTTCTCTATTCAGAAGACAAGCGTCGAACTTCTTGCATGTTTTAATTGAGATAGAAAATTCTGATATATTTGGCGGAACGGCAGGAAACTTGAGGGTGATAACCACTACTCTAGCGAACAAAATTTACAGAACTTTGCGCCGTCAGTATTCGCATCTATTTAGCGGTATCTTCCGTATTATCAAATTATTTCAGCAGAATATTGCGACTGATTTCATCAAGGAAGAGAGGCCGGCGGGTTCAAGTGATACTTTTTCGTTTGGTTGGAGTTGGTTTATGGGGTGAAGTGGCCTTGCCCAAATCTCATGGTTTGAGGAGGCAAAACCGTACGCTATATGTCAATGGTCGGGAACCTATGGCTCGCGAGCCATATATGGCTCTTTTGGTTATAAGATATGGCTCTTTGACATATTTTTAATTTTTTACTTTATTTGATCGATATTGCAGCAACTTTGAAGTAAATTTTCATAACTGCCAGAATAATTATTCTCGTGGCAGCATAAACATGTATTTGAGTGGTCAATAAAGTGGCGTATCCAGGGTTAAGGTCTCGGAACCTTTTATAAAATCTTTAAATTTAAGTTGCTGTCGCTCCAGGGACCAATATCCCTCGCGAATTCGATGGACCCGACATCGCGTGTCGCGTAATCTTGGATTGCGCCATACGTTGATTGATGAAGGAGACTGGCAGACATGGAGACGCCTATATGACAATGTACGTTTCAAATATACATTGTCTTCCTGATCTACGCCGAGTAATGGACTGCCTTGGAAGTGACATTCAAATTACAAACAACGCTTAGCCATCCACGTTCTTGATTGTTAAGTAGCTTTCTAGGACTGCCGAATGTGGGCGTGTAGTGCAACATCCATGTTACCGCTGAATACTTTGGGAATTGAGAAGTCGATCAATATTTAGATTTTCGGAATCAGTGCTACAGGTATATTAGATTAATATCAGTTATTATTCATTCTGAGCTATTTACAGTAAATTGCGATGTCACAGCATGAGTTTTTACGGGGAAAATATGGCGCTCACGACGGATCCCATATAGCAGTGGTCGGGAACCTATGGCTCGCGAGCCATATATGGCTCTTTTGGGTATAAGATATGGCTATTTGTCAAATATTTATTTTTGTACTGAATTGAGCAATATTGCAGCAACTTGTGAGCAAAGTTTTATGACGGCCAGAATAATTATTCTCGTGGTAGTATAAACATATCTTTGAAACTTAAAGACAATGCCGTCTTCAGGTCTAGGGGCTCAGACCACCTCTTTTCAAAATCCTCAAATTTAAATTACTGTCGCGCCGGCGACCAGTATCACTCGCAAATTCTATATACCGGACTTTCGATACGTTGATTAATCAAAGATCATAGGAGACATGGCGACGCCCATATCACAATGTTCTTTTCAAATACACATTGTCTTACTGATCTACGGCTCGAAATGAACTGTCGTGGACGTGACAGTGACATTCACAATTACAAACTCGAATTACAAACAATGCCGTAGCTATCCACGTTCTTGATTGGTAAGTAGCTCTGTAGTTTACCGCCGATTACTTTGAGAACTCAGAAGTCAATCAGTATTTAGATTTTCGGAATCAGTGTGGCATTTGCATTCGATTAATATCAGTTCTGATAAATTTTAAGCTATTTACGATGAAATGCGTTATCAATTGTGAGGCTTGGCCCGTCTGTGTCTTACATCTCGTTTCGAGGTTTATGTTCGAACTATAAATACCAGTTTTTATAGAGAAAATGTGGCGACACGACGAATCACATGCAGTGAGTTCGAATTAGTGCTACAATGACGTCACAATTCTTCCCAATTGCGACGTAACAGTTCATTGGCATGTGTGGCTCTTTGGGAGTTGAAATGGAAAAAATAACGCCAATATGGCTCTTCCGACAAAAAAGGTTCCCGATCCCTGCTATATGTTGATGTCAGCAGTAAGTAGTAAGTGAAGTGTTCTCCAGTGGTTGCTTCGATAAAGTTCAAAATTTATTCATAAACAGATTACATCAGGATATATTATTTGGCGATGTTTGTTAGTCAATATTCGTCAATAGTAAAAATTACATTCATGAAAATCCTTCACTTCTGTCAAGTTGAACTGAAGCAAAATAAGCGGACGTCCTAAGCATAAATCCACTAATTTTGGTTAGCCGCCATACTCTTCAACACATTGCGTTGTATTTTCCCAGTCGCAGATTTTGGAATCGTGTTTACAAACTCCACGCCACCACGCAGATGTTTATAGTCCACAACGTTCTATGAATTGGCAAACTCGGTTGAAGTATGGCGGGAATGCAAACACCGTTTGGATCATATTACGAAACCAACCTTCAACTATTTTGTGAACATCTTCGGTTGTCAGCGATGGGTCACTCGGCACAACAAAGGCCTTTGGGAGCTCGCCACACTTCTCGTCGGGAATCCCGATAACACCGACATCCACGACTTTAGGATGGCAGATTATTACAGACTCCAGCTCAGCGGGAGATACCTGATTCATGTCGTAATAAGAAATCAAGTCATTACTATAGAAGACGTGTCGCGGCTACCTGTACAGCTTTAAACTTGATAATCTCTTTAAGCCGGTCGACGATGAATAAGTTACCATTGGCATCGTAGCGACCGAGGTCTCCCGTCCTGAACCATCCATCCGCGTCGAAAGCGGCAGCGTTTGCTTCCGGATTTTTTAAATACCCTTTTGTCATCTTAACAAATATTGCAGTCGCAAGAGAAATTTAACTGTGATCAGATAGCGTAGGTAGAGGTATGATCCTCAGCCAGGCCACATAACCACTGAGCTGTGAGTTCGAGGCTCGAGTCAGCTGAAAGGCAGTAAAAGGTCGTTATGACTTTTTACGCGCCCTGTGTTTCCTGGATAATCGAGACGGGTTCAATGTCGCGACCTATCTGCTTGAGGACACATGTGACCGCCCACAAAATTAAATGGTCCACCAGCAAAAATGTTTTAAGGATTTAAGAACCCGCCATCTGTCTATAGAAAGGCGTGGAATAATAACCAATACCCAATAACCAGCTTGTGCGATCCAGGAGTTTATGATATAAATCTATCGACGACATACACTACCGAAACATAGCAGCAGGATCCCAATAAGATATCAATTTTTATCGGTGATAGTAAAATATACGATAATTGCAATATCGAGTGGTTTATTGTTATAGTATTTCCAGATAAGTTTCAGCAGTTTTGGAAGCCAGATTATCAACTTTCAATATCTCATATTGTGCCTTCAACACAGTAATGACGGATCATAGTGCACCAATACTGTGCAAGAGATCCATAACCGTCAAGATTTAGGCCTACTTGTTGAAAAAAAAAATATAAAATTCTAATCTGTGCATTGATATAGCATTTTGACCTATTTAACATTTCCCACGGAAATATATCTTGGAACTGGGAACTCTTTTCAGTAAGACAGCGTGTCAATGGTTTTACTTGTGAACCTAATTGTGTGTGTACTTTTGGAATTAAATACAGGTTTACTTTCAATTCGGAATATATTTTACCTGGATGTCAGAGGATGTGCATGACGCTTTACTGTATTACCTCAATATCTAAGAAATCTCTCTATCAGGTATCTATTCTGAAATTGCGATAGCAGTGACAATAATTACTTCAAATAAAAATCAGAAGCAATCAGTGACGATGAAAGGTTATTGCAATGTCTCTCCATTAGTTTGTGACATAATCTATTAGCTCTACGAAAAACAACGCCAAACTACATTTATGTAAATATATCATTTATACCTCGTCCTATATAAGCAACCTACTTGGGCACTACGTATGCGTATCTCTCCAATTGTTCCCGCGGGACATTCTTCTTCCGTTGCTACGTTGGTAGTCTGTAAGCACACATATGAACGCGAAGCGAAACAATGACTTTATAATCTGATCACCAGGAAGATTTTTTTAACATACAAAATTGAAGATTTTGCATTAAAAATAGGAAATGTTGACATTTTTTGACGTTAATAATGAAAAGTTTGACAAATATTTACCCCGCATGTAGATTCGGGGTTTTTGCACATAATGTTAGAATTGTACTACTTTTCTTGATTTCTGGTTGGAATTGTCTGGCCTTACGAAGTGGCTTAGCCTGAAAAAACTTTTGACGTAAAAAGTGACAAATTTCTACATGAAAATACTTTATTTCACCGAAATATGGACCTGAAGATTTCCAGTAGTCACATTACGCAAATGGATCTGTGACGTTAGGAAGGCCTCAACCAACTTCCTCTTGAGGTCAGTCAGACAAGACGCAAAAGAGTTTGACATTTGAGTGCCTGCGAAACTCTCTTGGAAACTCTCCCACAGATGCAAACCTTGTTGTCATGTTTATTTGACAATTTCGGCATTACCAAGAGTAAAACCGAAGTAAGAGAAGCACCGTATCTAGAATCGCTGCAAAATCAGTTAGTAGAATATCGTGGTGAGTTGAGCATCACACCATGTCAACCTATTTGTCTCACTTGACCGTTCATGATTCACAATGAGCAGACAATGGGCTGTATACAACGGAAGGCCTATCAAGTAGGCTACAAGCTCTAAATGATGAGATCATCGACAGTGCAAACATCTACGATACCAACAAATAACACGTTGCAAAATTCTTTTGAGTTTGTAAACAATAGTGACCATTTATTTGACCTAACACTACAATTTTGACAAAATTTTTGATTTTTGTGCAATATCAAAAAAAAATCGCCCTACTGATCACCTTCAATTCCACGCCTGCCCTAATTTTCCCCACGGACTTCGCAGCGATGTCGTCCGTAATAGCACCCATCGAAATCGATATAGCTTCAGTCATGCCGTATCCTGCGATTTAAATAAGCAAGGAAATCTGTGTTCATGTATGTTGTATATGTCTGTGTACTTTTTATGTTTTAAAGCATAACGCCTCCATATTTACA
Source organism: Botryllus schlosseri (assembly GCF_051294905.1). Taxonomy (NCBI): domain Eukaryota; kingdom Metazoa; phylum Chordata; class Ascidiacea; order Stolidobranchia; family Styelidae; genus Botryllus; species Botryllus schlosseri. The sequence goes on along the minus strand of NC_137248.1, from coordinate 16,422,768 downwards.
AAATCACCCAAGTGTTAGAACTTCGCATGATGAGAGAAAAAGAGAGAGACTTTATCATTCATTCAACCGAATTACGAAAAAGCAAACGTAAGCAAAATTATTTGGATTAGTAAAAGGCCAACACCGTGTTTGTGATCGGATTTCGAAGGTTTACAACATACGACTTTTCACCTGGGTATCTAAATATTTCATATTTCCGTGAATAGCGGCATTGCATCTGTGTAATATTGACATTTTCGAACTTTTAATACCATTCAAGATCGCACTATAGTATAGCGACCATTATGTGATTTATAGCTGTGCTTGAATTTCAAATTCCTTAGCTTTTACGCGCTCATCAGACGAGGAAGTATTTCAGAACTCATGGCGATTGACACGACGTACTGAAGTCAACCGGTCTGATCAAATCCTTATGTGAATTGCGGTGATAGTACCAACATTATGAAAATCTTAGGTAACAACCATTATATCAGTGGTTCTCAACCGGGGGTCCGCGAAACATTTTCAGGGGTCCGCGACACCTCTGAATTTGCGAAATGACTGATGACAAATCTGTAACAATTTTAAATTAGGGAACTCACGAAACAGTTTCGCTTCAAAACTGCTAATGCTTCAGTAAGCTCATCAACAGAATTGCCGTATGAATTTAAATATCGTACTGTGTAAACTCATTTTGATTGCGAAACTGCCAATAGCCTACGGATGCAAACATATTGATGTTTAAAGATGTTTAGTTGAGGTTTGTTCATAAGAGTTTTTTCTGGTCTGTCGCAAAAAGGGGTTAAAACCTCATCACGAAATCCATTTGTCCTGTGATATGCATAATTCCTATTCGAGAATATCTTGAAAATGAACTTTTATATAGAAATGACTAATCTGGACGTCGTAACTTCATTGAAAAATCGGTTTCTCAATTTTGGTGCCATATGTTGCGATCGCGCTCAAAGGTATTGTCGGAAGCGTCAAGTGTTGATATTACATTCGCCCACTTTGTGGAAATGGATTTACGGCACTCGTTCATATCAAATTGAAGGCGTGAAATTTCAAGACACGACCACATATTTCAAGAAATAATAAATTCAGATGCAAACGTCCCTTCGAAATAATAAAAGCCTACCCATATTTCTACACGGTAGCCTATGGTATTATTTTCAAGAACGGTCATTGTGTTGCTGTTTATCACTAGCCTGGAGTTGATATTTGCACAAGACATATGAGGGTTACACGATAATTTAGCTAAATTTGAACTAAGACTTGAGGGGGCCGAAAAGGGGTCTGCGAACACAAAAAGGTTGAGAACGACTGCATTATAGTATAGACTAGCAGATAGCATGACAAAATTGGTTGCAAATTCCGTACTATAGTCATGGTAAAGGCAATATTATGAAGAAAAGAGGCAATAAAGTAAATTCATATGAGCAAGTTAATATTATCAATATTATATTCAAAAACAAGTTGAGTGACGCATATCACAACAATGGTACTGGGAAATTCACATTCATGTTGTCTCAGTATATTTTCAAAATATATTCGGTCGTAATTTATAGTCTCTAGGTCTCTTGGCTAGCATAGTGCCAGACGGAGGAGTGAGTCGATATTTCTTTCAGCCGAGGTATCATGATAGTAAACTGAACACAAGTTTTGATATGAGCATCACCAATTACCTGTTACGAATGTGACTTTGTATTTGCTTTTTATTTGCTGTATCACTTCGGACGCTTGTGATGCTCCGCCACACAAAATAACTTTGAGTGAAGACAGATCGTATGTTGCATTGCTGGTGGTGTTAATCATCTCGATTAACGTTGGTGGAACGCACAAGATCGACGACACCTAAAAGTATTCCGACAGCAATGTGGTTAGTGCAGTAGTCTTGGTAACTTTGTTTTTCCTTGTACATATACATTATACATTGTACTATGATGTGAATTGTGTTTATTTATGGAAATCGTCGCATATTAAAGGAGATATAGCATATATAGAGCGTAATTCATCTTCGATTCCATAGTATAAAACTATCTTGATGTTGACCCACACCTTGTGTTTTTCCACGTTTTGAAACATTCGTTCAATATTGGTTTGCCGTTCCATCACGGTTTTGACGCCTTCAGTGGCGTTGAACATTAGAGTGATAAATCCGCCAGTGTGATACATCGGGCGATCCATATAAACAATCTGTGACGGATCCTTACGCACAAAACTAATTCGACAAATTTACGGTAAGATCATCGTGTTATATAATGGCTGCTATGCATACTTACAGTTTTAACGACAGGGTAGCTACGTAGCATTTGTGAGTCATAGCAATGCATTTAGGAAGGCCGGTTGTTCCGCTTGAGTGAGGTGCAATTGCGAGATCATTTTCCGGGTCAATATCAACATCTTTGAGAGATTCTACAGGAACATATATATTGATGGATTTCAATGATGCTTATTTTTATGTACTAGCAAACGACAATTGGTATACCACTGTTCGTGGAGCTCAATATTTTCTCGACAGTCATGAATTCTCTGCTTTGTCCTATCACGATGATTTTCTGGAAAGTAAGCGACAATTAGAAGGGGCTATGCTTCACATCGCATGGAATAAAATTGCGGAAGGCAACGGCGGTCACTTCCAGTGTGTTCGCGGCATGCAGTTTTTATATCTCCAACTTGATTTGCTACTGATTGAACTCTTAACATGTGCCCATAGAAATATTGTCATGCGTGCCGTACAGAAACAGTTTATCAATATCTGACAGGCAATGATTGACAGTAACGAAGTTACGTTTACTTTTTTTGAATATTCTATTCAAATCTGGCGACTTGTTTTTAAACCACGACCCCTTGGACTTTTTTACCATTTCAAAAATGACCGTCTAATTGCCTTCAGTCAAGAATCATCAACGGGTCATTTTTTACAATCATAAACAAGTAATATCACGCAGTTGATCTTCAACTGCGTGGTACCTTTTGAAAGTGACGTATTAGTGCAGTTTTATGGGTAGTTTCAGGCTTATGGAGAAGTTTTAGAGCGAATTTTAAGTTCTGAAATTTTAAAAAAAATGATAGGTAAATATTGTCGAATACTTCGAAATCCAAAATATCGTCGCGTGTTTGAAACCTCTGTTCTAGATTGAGTGGTGATGACAGCATATCGCAGGCTCGCAACAAGTCACTGATATAGTACTGTAGAATTTTGGATGTTCGACGGTATATAGGTGCCACTATGACGGCAATGGCGAATATACATTGGCGGCGCTTGACATTCAGAAATGGCGTCTCCGGAACTTTAATTGAATATCGCTTGCAGCTGCATTGCGTATGTTACATTACGGCGCATGATAAATTGATTCCTAAACTGCGCATCACACCACTGTGATTATAGTATGATAATAACATCCATAACCTCAATTGAAGAGATGTCCTCTTGCACCGACTTCATTGTTTCAATTATTTTCTCCTCAACAAATACCACTCGTGGCTGCGTAATGGAAAATTGTTGTACGATCTCGTTTGCACAAAACAATGGAAATTCTATCAGAACAGAAGAGGTTTCGAGCGAACACAAATTTACTTTTAGTGTATGACGGGTTGCAAGGAGCTACGACCGCACCGGCACCAAGGATGCCAATCATCAAGTAAGCAAACTCCAAACTTCCGGAAGCGCATATCGCAATAAAATCTCCTTTCGTTACTCCGTGCGACTGTAAGTAAGCCGCACACTTTCTCGAAGAAAGGTACATCTCTTTGTAGGTGATTGACTTCCCATCGCGTGAAGCATCAACCTTAACATAGGAAGAAATACATAGTTTTACGCGTTGCGTTTAGGGGGTTGTCATCAAGGGCATGGTGCACCTATAAACATGAACGGCTATGCCTACTTATCAAATTATTCAGATCTAGGACTTTCCCTTTGGGGTGACGATTATGATTTTTTTGTAATTTGGAAGAAATGTCACAATGCAATTGAGTAATAATGGACCAGAAGTGAGCCGATTATATCACATCAATCAAAAAACGACTGTGATTATTATTACGATTATGATTACCGCAAAATCTCGAAGTATATGGTCTATTACAATTTCGATTACATGTAAAAGTAATGACGATTCCATTTATCTCGCGATAACGATTGAGATTTTGATTGAAAACAGTAACGTCATCTTCTTGCAACGTTACAACACATTCATTACGCAAATTCTACGATGGCTATTTATTTCTACATCGGTTCCGATCCATAGATACGGCCTATGCTAACACCGTGTAAGCATGGGGATAAGGCATGTCGAAATAAGGATTTGTGCCCACTTTAAGTATTACAATAGGAAGCTAAATAAGAACCGCTGAGTTCTAATGATATGTTTTTTAAATCACCATGTTTTATTTGTATGGTACGAAACTTTTGAAAGCTTTAATCTGTTGAGGCGCATTTGTTCGATTTGCGAAGTCCTCGCCTAGCTTCTACGTTCAAATTGCAAATAATCAGCATCACCAATTTAGAGGTCGGAGGTTAGAATCTAGGTCACGACCGTAAAAAAGGTTGTGAGGTCGTGAGATGTCAATTTAACTGGTCCGGAACATATTGTCGAGGTGAAAGATTCAAATACGTCTGAATCCTAGCACAGATGTGGTGCTCCCCATCCTATGCGGGCGATCCCGCGATAACTATCGATGACGAGATTCACCGCAGATCGATGGTTTTCGCACGACGATCTGTGGTGTGGATAAGGATTTATTACGACCCATTTGATTAGCATAGCTTGTATTTGTGATGTCCGTGATCAGTGAGTTTCAAAAATCCGATGTTACCACTGTGAATAATTTGATACTAAATTCATACGTCACACCATTAGTCTCCATATGTCCTCGTCGGCTGCTATCAAAGCAACTGAATAATGTATAGAAAATAACGGATTACGAGTACTGGAAAATGTTGCAAGCGTCGTCATAGATTACTATTAGCAATCAAGATTACCCCATGTCTGCATTAGACATTACTTCCGCTTATGTTTTAATAAATAAGTTGGATTATTCGATCATACCTGGTTTTGTTATTGGTTATCATCATCGTATTGGTAGTATTGCTGAAAAATTGTTACTCACGATTGCAGTATCATCTCCATACTCTTTAAATTTATCCCACAAAAGCCTATGTAACGATATATTTGGCACATGTATTTCCCCGCCATGGTATGGCATTGCTAGCAATGGACGTGACGGGGTATCGTTGCAATATACCTATTCTGCAGCTGGTCCTAATATACATAATATATATTAATAGAGAATACTTATCAACATTTACATTCCACAGTATTATATGGTGTGTCCTTGCCAATACCAGCTCATGTTGGGCATATAAAGAATTTTTTTATAGCCTGATTTCCCGTATGCATAAGCATATACATACAAATATATATACTCCTATTCAACACATAATCATTTATTTCGCCTAGGCTATGGTGGGTGTCTGATCTTAAAGGCTACTCCAAGTTGTTTCGACACCTTCCTATCTTTTCATTGTATCGCAGTCTTGTGATGTTTTGAAACGATGAAAATAATTATAAACCTGATTGATAATCTGTTGCCTCCGCATCAACTAAATATAACCTATACGGGCGTCTGTCTAGACTAGAGAATATGTTTAGGAGTATTGCCATAACAGTACCAGTTTGGTTGATCACGCGTATCTTCTATGTCCACAAAACTTTGCTCTTCAACAATGTCTAGCCACTATAGTCGATGGATTATTTACGCAGTTAAGCCGAATGGGTGAAATGAAGCAATATGGCACCGTTCGATATTGACGGTTCATCAGCGAAATGGCGTACTGCTTCAGCGCGCCCTCGAAACATTGGTATCAACTATTAACAGTCCTCAATTTGGTTCTCTACACAATCTGGATTTAGCAGGCAGTCTCATTTGTCTGCATGGACTGCATATTTTAACTGAAATTTAGAAATGCGTGGTCTAGTTACATTTATTAGAGAGGTTCAATAAATTCGTGGAAATAAATTTCCCACTAATATTGTCGATATCTAAAACCGAATCTCCGGAACGTGGTCAATTTAATATTTACACCTGCTTCATAGCCCTGGTTGCATCACTACAAATTTCCGACAACGACAACTGAACATAGCTATTATCTCTCTTCTCCACCTCTCTTCCTATCTATCTAACCAATAAGGCAGAGCCCGCAAAACTGGCGGGGAATTAGGGTGCATGCTGAAGGCAAGACCTACTAGTCTATTTGATACCGGGGCTCTACCGTTTCCGTCTCACAATAAGGACCCCATTATTGGGACAGGGTTGTGATTAGATTTAAGGCGGCGACCGTGAGCAAATACCACAGTTTTCCATTGCTTCTTAGAGATTGCGGTGTCAAAATATTGATATCGCAAATTATTTCGCGAACAGTATTCTGAAAATAAATTACTTACGAAATCACACCAATACCGGTATTATTGCCTGTTCAGGATTAAAATGGAATTCTATTTTGTAGTTTAAAGCTTAGCCTACTATATTTTGTATGCCCGTTTAAAATCAATTCTTTTCAATTTTGAACAGATATACATTTGACCTGACCATATACAAGGATTACTTTACGTCGTAACTAATAGTTTTCGTGAATCTCTACTGCATTATTTCAACTTTCACTGAAGTAATATTGGTAAAGGTTAACAGTTTGTTTCAGGTTTGAAATGACAGCATACCGTAAAATGAAAAAAATCCATTATTATCTCTGTGATTATTTAAAGCGACGCATACACTCGTGTTGCCATGGCCGGCTACAGATCAATTACTGCACAATGGCTCATTCATGAACGCTTCCGCCTTAGAGCAATAGTGAGAGTTGTTTAGAAAAACCGCAATGCGTTAGATAAAGTGAACTCACCCCTTTCGACTGATATTTGTCTATAAATGACGAAATTGCGTAGTGGTGTGTTATGTTTCCCTAGCTACCTGTGATAAGCGGATAGTGCTTTTCGAGACTCCGAATCCCTCCGACAACTTTAGTCTCTGAGGCAATATCCCTCCGATTCCGAAGAGCTCAAGCCCATAGACTCCGAGATAATCCGAAGAATCTCGTCCAGTCTCGTCAGTCTGCCTTGTTAGATCACTAGGTTAAGATAGCTTATGGCCAATCAAACCATTTTAAACAGTTATATGTCATTAGAGTGGCAAGCAAGGTACACTTGGTAATGTGTTTTACTAAATAGTTGTGATAATATGGTTTCCCTTATAGTATTGTCTACTCTCCACTGCAGTGCATTGCATTGCAGTGCAGATGGCAGATTTTTATAGACTTGGCAATCATTTTTGCATGTTATACCCGTCATATTACAACTTTACAAGGTGTCAACTGCCTGTGTTTTGGTTTGTAATAGTGTCGTCTGGTAAGAGCTATACAAAGATATCGGGGGCAAAAGTTGCAACACTCCGAAAAGCTCCGAAAAAATAGCCGTAGTAAACTCCGACTCCGCTCCGAGTGTCACAAAATCGGAAAAACTCCGCTCCGATTACACTCCGACTCCGCTCCGATGCTCATCACTGGTAGCTACAACAACAATAAGTTTCGAGTTCGAGTCCAACCAAGGTGGTGTCTTACATAAAGCGTTTGGAAGTGATTAGTGCTCCAAGTCGCCAGATCTGGAACCAAAATGATGACTAGCTGTCGGGTCTGGTGTCAATGACAATAGTACTCGGAACACCATGAATACCAAAAGCAGCAACAGCAAGCCAGGAAATTGAGACGTTGATGAGGGATATAATCATGCGGCGATCATGTAAAATCAACTATATTTATTATTTCATTAGAACTCACACATACAATTGCGTCCAACTATCTTTCGTGTTGCTGACAGATGTCGTAGTTATTTATATTCCATTCTTTAATATCGGTGACGTATTTTTTCGGATTGAGCCAACACTGGCTTCTTGGAGACACATTGCGAACTTATCAAGACTTTCGGATACTCCGATTTAAATCATTAGTGAGAGCACGAATTCATAACGAAGTCACCGTAACGAGTCTGCAAGTGTTGAATTTCGAGCTGTAGGGGGTTCAGTGGATAACGGATTTCTGATAGTCAGGCCAAGGCACGTGCTCATCGCGCCGAGACACCAGAAGTCCAGCGACATGGCTAGAACACGACGCACCTTGAACATGCAGCACACGACAAATCCCATGTATAGTGAACTTTGATTTTCTGTCACAATCGACCGATATTATTAGATGAATCCTTGGGAAATGCGATTGCAAATAAACCAATATATGGTTATTTTCACGATTATTGCTATAGCAATTTCAAACACCGCAACTTGAAACAAATAAAGTAAAGCCATGAATGACAATACAAGGGTGTGTTAACTTCCCGCTATTTCAAGACGGTTTGTAGCGTGTATTTCCTTCTCGGCAATTCCACGACTGTTCGCGATTTCATGTAAATGTGTCGTTGTAATTCACATGTGCAACCTACTTGTGCACAAATTGTTGTACGATCTCGTTTGCACAAAACAATGGATATTATATCCGAAAAGAATACTTTTTGACCGAATAAAATTTACGTTTTGCATATGTCGGGGTCGCAAGGAGCTACGGCCGCACCAGCACTAGGACTTCCAATCATCAGGTAAGCAAACTGCAAACTCTCCTACGCACATATTGCTACGAAATCTCCTTTCGTTATATCCTGCGGCTGTAAGTAAGTAGTAAGTAAGTAAGTAAGCACACTTTCTTGAACAACCATGCATATTGCGTGATCGACTTTCCATCACGTGAAGCACAGATGTGGACCGTAAGAAGGAGAGAGGCTGTCTTTATTTTCCTCCAAGCTGGTAGTGACCAATCCTTTTGCTATCCGCGGTCGCATTTCGATTATTTATGGAGCCTACGCCCCATTCCAGGTCATTGTCGCAATGAACTAACTGGGCACCTAAAACCCATGTTAAACTGCCCATGTCAATTTCAGGTGAACTCTGGACTAATGTACTTTTTCATATCGTCTTACTATGTGCATCGAAATTGGTAGTATTCAGGTTAAGGATAAATAACAGTCACCGGGAATGATGATGGTCATTTAGATTAGCGAATGAATTTCGTTATTAATATTAGTAGTTTCAAATATTACAATCAAATATTTATCCTTTCCCAGCCCAAATGATCATATTCACCAGTAGAGTTGATGAAGGGTGTGTTTTCGAAAATCTAGGGCCATATATAAATGATGATGAATATCCGGGTGGACCAATTGTTATTAGTCACTTTGTTGTATGCTGTGATTTCTTGACCTTCCATCAGAATTGTCGGTATAGTGGTGAGATCCAAAGGTCCAAAAATATCCAACAATGAAGTCGCATTGAATCCCGCGTAGCATGAAGAAAATTTCAAGATGAAGTAAATCTCTTAAAGATAAATTAATCTTTCCAGCTGACTGTATTTAAAAATTACGAAAGATACGCTGAGGCGGTTCAGATCCATAAGTTGCCTATTCGAATATATTTCCCGTTACGAGGTAACTGCAACAAAGTCGTTTTGTTAGGTGGGACGAACGTTGGCGTATTGACCAAGATATTGTCATGACTTTCAACGATTTCGAGTAACCATATCACATTTCACGATAATAAGAAATCGGACATTACTAGTTAAGATGTCATTTAGTCGTGACCACATACGTTCGTTTATTTGTTTTAATTGGTTTATTTGAGGGGATGTGTAGTTATTAGTTATCGTTGTCAATCGCCATTCCTTTCTCTCCTGGATAAAGACTGATGTTCGTTGAACTGCAGAAACGCATAGTTGTAAAAGCCTAGTCCTCCTATTCTAGGGTTGCCATACGTCCGGAATTTCCCGGACATGTCCGGGATTTCACTGAAAAATCTGCGTCCGGGAGGAATTTCTAAAATATGCCTAAATGTACGGAATTTTGAAGGCTTGAAGCAGGATCAAAAGTTTTTTCCTAAATCAACATAAACAATATTATTTTCAGTCAGATTTATGCTATTCAAAATGGTTCTTCGCGCCGCGCACGAGTTAATGAAACGTATAATTATATTAGTATGGACACCAGGCACCACTCTCGCCGAAAATGCAATCAAAATAAATATAAGTGCCAATCGTTTACTAAAGTAAGGCTGATTGTAATCGCAATTATAAGATAACGGTATATTCCTATAGAGTTGGTTAAGGCCGATTGGATGCTTCAGTCACAGACAGTGATCCCAAATCTTGGGGTCGTTTGCCTTTATCTGGGGATCGCGATGATGTTGGACGTAATCAGCTTCCTAGGCCGTGAGTAAGTTTGAGCAAGTTGAATTTATTTTAGTAATCAGCTTATCAAGTTTTGAGCTTTGCTACGGAACATTTTCTAGTGAGAAATGAGGTTGCGACCATAAGAGGTTGGAAATCGCCAGATGTGCAAACTGCTGATTCATTTATAGTAGCCTAATATGTAAAAGAATCAATATTATTTGCAGAATTCATACATAAAATTTAACAGCCAAATGCATACAATAAGTGCCCAACAGGCTACATCGACTACCCTATGGTGGGCTCAAGATCACTGCTTATTTGGGCGGAAGAGGGCTGAAAAAATGTTGTTTTCGACCTGATTAAAGCACATAAACAGATAGCCGCACCGACCTAACAGTATAGCAGGGCTATCAAACACAATCCTGACAGGCCAGACACGGCCCGCCAGATGATTTCATCCGGCCCGTGGAGGAATCTATTGCAGACCCTAGCAAGTAGCAATCACCAGAGCTCACATTACAGTCGGTCCAATTCATGACCTATGTTCCATTCCATTCCAGTATAGCAGGGGCGGGCAACTTCTCTAGTCGGCGGGCCGGATATAGAAAAATTAGGTACTTGGCAGGCCGGATTGCTGAATCAATACATTATTCGCCTATTTATCAACATATAGGCCTACAAAGAATAAATCGTATTTAATGACTGTATTTTAACGACAGCAATGTCACTTCACAGCCATTTCTCGCCGATAATGACGAAGACAATGTGGATATGAGTAAGCGCCACCTAGTCTAGTTCTCTCTGATCAATCTACACACGGTGTATGTAAGATTTCAAGGCGTTCGATACGTCCAGTACCTCAAATTTACAAAGATATCAATTCATTAGGGCTGAGCAGGTGTCGAGATAGCGTCGTTGTTCAACTGTAGCCTAATTAATCTCGATATTGAATTCATGCGGCCTGCGTCCTCTACGAAATTTAAATAGTGGCCCGCGACCCGTTTTGAGTTGGCGATCAGTGGCATAAGCGTTGTCTTGCAACACCCCAGAAGTGTGCCGTGCTACATGTCGGCAGTTACAGAATAAAAAATAAGAAATATCAGCATGGTGTAAATGACCATTGTAGGCGACAAACAACATGATTACCACAAGCGACATTAGGGTTGATAATACATCGTAAATGCCGATAATGCAAGTATTCTCGCTTCGGCGAACTTACGCGTAACCTCCATGACTCTCGCACGCTGCTCATACACGCATATAATAACATACAATCACTAAAATTGGACCTAATAAGCAAGTAGTGGGGAATCTCGGCTAACTCGGGCCGCGAGCCACATCATGATGTAAGACGGAAAACAGTCCGTGGGCCGGACAAAATCCCTTCGCGGGCCGTATGTTGCCCGCCCCTGCTGTATAGTGTATACAGTCAATGGGCAATGCTATGCTAGTGTGACGTCATATTGACGGTCAATGTGTTACAACTCATTTTGAAATTCGCTAGTGGGCGCTAAAGAATGTCCGGAATTTGCTTCATAAAAATATGGTAACCCTATCTATTCGTGCCTATAAATTATAATTATACCACTATTCATTGCGCTATTCGTACGCAAGGTACCAATACCATGACAACAGGTAAGGACGAAATAGAATCTCCGCATAAGGATGCGAGATATGTTGTGTTACGTTATACAGCTGCAACACCAATGAGTTGCGAGCTGGTGTCCGACTGAGGTTAACTCCAGAAAACCTACCTAAGGGCTGAAATTCACCAAGGCTTCTCCTCGCCATCCGATCCTCGGAAGTGTATCATAACGATTACTATTGATCTTGTGTAAGATGACCAATGCAGTCGAAGCATAGGCTAATACAGCCTAAAACAGCAATACTTTTTGGATTGCAAGATCATCAAAATGTCTAGTAGTCCGCGTCGTAAGGACAATGAATGGGTCTAAACTCTCTGGATAGTATGGGTCCATATCTTTGACAATGTGAATATGTCTTCGGTTGATCTGGCTGCTGATCCGGCTCCGACCCAAAGTGGAAAAGTCCGGTTGTATATCCAATCCGGCACCAGTCCATGCTCCGCCCTAGTGTAGAAGCGGCTTTGTACTCAAATCCTGGGGTTAATGACACCTTCAGATTTCCGTGAGCTACTTCTAATGGGTCCATGAAAGGTCTTTAGGGTGTATCCTTATTTCCGGCTTACGTATACTTACTTTAAGCATACACCACTGGTCACAAGTGAAGGTGATGACCTTTTTCATACATAGATCTGCGAGTCTCAGCCACTTACCATTGCCGTTTCATCTCCGCATTTCTGGAAATTGTTCCATAAAAGCTGATGCAATGATATATTTGGCACTTTTTCGTCCCCTCCGTTGTATGACATTGCTTACGATGTACGCCAATGCTTTACTTTATATATATCTTGTAATATTGGTATTCTAGAACTGACTATAAAGTATGAAATACCGATTACCTATTAACTTTAAACTTGATATAACTATATTGCAGACTCTTATTCAATGTCCAAGTCCACTGTATAGTAGTACAGTGTATAACATGCCTGCTACCTCTTCGGACCTCATCTAACAAGTTAACTCATCTCCTGTGTATTCGCTGGCCCAACGTGATTTTTGTCCACACTATTATCACTGAGACTTTCTCCTTACTGATGCTCTCTAGTATGGTGGACAACGGCATGACATCATTTCTAACACTGCAAATTATGATAGCAGCGTGGATATAGACACTTCGCGCGCACTGCATACTGCAATGCGGTACACGTACATGCAGTGTGCGCACAAGATATAGCTCAAAACATCTCGAGTCATACAGGGGCATTAGTCGAAACCGCAACTGGAATGAGCGGATTAAAGCTATATGCTTAAGAAATTGCGAATAATGCAGTGAAGCGTTTAAGATAATTCAGTCGCATCGTCGCCTAAATTTCATTGTCTAAGGGTAACCTGAATATGAATTATTTTAGTTCATTCCCATCATTCATTATCGAAGGCAAAGCGACAGCAACCATTTCCGTATAAATATATTATATTTTATTATGTTGGCGACATTGCTAAATCCATGAATACGAAAGATAATGTCACTTATTACTGACAATCAATGGTACCAGGTGAAGAGAAAAGAGAATGACTGCATAACATAATCGACAATCTGTCCAGGTCTCCTTATCTTACGCGGCGAACTTTGTGTGACTCTCTCTGCCAGAAAGGGTTGAGAGGGAATTAAATCTCACATGGTAGCTCAATGGATATTCTGAGATACTATTGACAATGCCAATGTGTCGTTTTCGACGACAACAGTAATCATCAATAATTTTCGAAGATTACTTGTCATATTGACTTGCGTTATTGGTCGGCAACAACAAACTATTTTGGTGACTTTAAACTGAGAATGAGTACCAAGTCTGGATGCAATTGATCACAGTAATCGAGACGGTTTCATGGCTTGTTTCCTCATCATTAACACTGCTGATTTATTGATCTCTTGGTGGTGACTGTACGACTAAAATAACCTGTTATCAGCGTCCTGTGTCATCTATCCTAATCTAACAACCCTCGATTTTGACCTGTTAACCAGCGACTACGAGAGGCGCTTACAAACAATGTATGTTTACAAAGTGACCAGAAATTACTGGCCAAGTTAACAGATGTGTAAGCATTCCATAACCTTTTGCAACTGAGAGTAAAATCAAACAAGGCAGTTTCCTGTGACAGCCATCGCACCTCAGTGTGCAACTTCAGCATTCAAATAGGCTACTGTACTTCGTATTCGCAGTTCTCACTGACTAAAATGAACCACACGATTGCTAGTGATTCTGCAGACTGCTGAATCTTTTCATGGATGGACAGTTGGACACTGGACAGGATCAATATTGCTAAGAAACAATGGTATTTTCCGGTATAGACAGCTGATATAATAGTCATTTGGATTGACAGGAGACAGCCTTGATTAATTCTACGCTGCATGCTTACCAATGGCGCGAAAGGGCGAGCTTCTGTGGCTATAGTTTGCACATATCGGTATTACGGTCAATAAACGAAATGTGCAGAAAATTGGACTTCCTGGTTTTATACGTGGAAAGCTCCAATTGGCGAAGGTAATAGGCGGGCAGGGTAGCAGGTAGGTTGGCACACTAGTATGTCGCGGCACACCGGTTGAGAACCACTGCATTAGGTGATGCTTAAAACGCCAACATGAGAAAATGTGCTAAAATAGGTCGACGTACCACAAAGATGAAGAAGTCCAATTTCTTAATGCACCTAAATCGGTGGTTCTAATATTTGTATCCGCTCATGACACATAATGTACAATGCGATGCAATGAACAGACGTCGAAAGATGTCGACGGATTTACTACAACTTCAAAATTTTCTACGCGCTTCGCGCGGTTTAATGCAGTTCAATGTTTACTTTTAATATGGGTACCCTCAGCGCCCCAAGATAAATACCCATCATTTTTTAATTTGTATTTAAGCGTCAGCCATTACCGCTCCACGATTACCCAAGAGTAATGAAGTTTCGGCCAACATTCGACTTCGCAAATTGTGTTACGAAATAAAATCTTGACCGAAAATGGCCACCGGATGTTGGCCTGAACCATCAATATATTATTAGGGATTGTGCGATCCCCTGAAAGGGTCAGGTTCGTGTGAGCGTGAACGCTTTTGAAAGGTTCTGTGTGAACACTAACGTGAACCTATGACATCACGTGACGTCATATTGCTAATTCCAACACACAACATTTCAGTGAAGTGATAAACAAGATACCTAGCGACGACTCAGCCCACGTCACAATGCTAAAGTACTTGCTGACTTTTTAAACGTCACCAAATGTATCAACTACGTGGGGCTATCAAATACTAATTCCATAAATCAATATCTTACGTGGCTTTTCCAATAATTTCGACGACGACTTGCAGGGGAACATAAGCTTGCGCCTTAACGGTCTAGGCCAGACCGGACAATGTTTTTGGCGTCTGACTATTGCTGCATTGATATTGAGCAGAGTGTAAAACGGTTTTATATATACTTGCTGCCGATATCACCCCATAAACAAGTTATAAAGTAGCCAACATCCTTATTGCACGGAAACAGTTTTCAGACACAATAAACATATCAAATCAAGATGGATCCCGTTCACCTATGCTATATATACGTAAGACAACGACGACTTCTTCATATCAATTTCATTGATTGGTGCGTAAAATTCATCTTTCGCTGACTACCTACATGTAGTGTATTTCGTTATTTCTGCTGTATGATTGCGGGTCAAGCTCGAAGCAGATTCAATAAATATTCACAAACGGAAAGCTGATAATTTCGAGAACACTTTTGAAGCAAAGCAAGTAAAGTTGTTGAGATTGGCAAGGTGCATGCTCGTTCAGTGTTTTTAAGGCTGTGAGCACCATGCATACAAGGTTAAATCGGGAGAATTTCAACCAAAGATGTCATAATGACGTGAAAAAACGAAATATATGAAAAAGGTTCGCAGTGCAGAACCTAACCAAGTTCGTTTGTGAACGTGAACCTCTAAATTTGTGAGGTTCACACTTCACACATAGAACGCGACCGTGAACCTCACGTATATACCATCTCTAATATATATACATTGTCGATTGTCTATTCTCCATCAGCGCGGACTATTCGTGGCCTTGCTATCTTAGGTCAACACATCTCTCCGCTCTATCAATGAACCTGATCAAGTCGATTAAGATAAGATCAAAAATTACTAGCACTATATGTAATTACCAAATAGCCAAATCGGATCCTGAATATGATATTCTTTCGCACTTCCCGCGACTACGATCACATTTTCACGGAGAATCTAGAAGCCAGCGGCGCAGTTGGTTAAACACTGCATTCATGGCACCAATGGTTGCTGGTTTGAGTCTCGGCTCTGCCATGTTTCTATGTGTCGGAGGTTTTTGTGAGGTCCGATCCAGCTGTAAATACAGCGCCTTGAAAGGCCCAGAGGAAGAGAGAGCCGAACTCTATAAAGATGGTAGCAAAGACCAGAAAAAAGACGCCAGAAAAGCAGAAAGACCTTACTAAAATTACTGTTCGGGCGGAAATGACCCAAGTTTTTATAAGCGCCAATTGTGTTATTAAACAAACAAACGTACTTCATCTGGTAATAGTGTCAAAAACGCCCGCCGTGAAGGGCCTGAAGGTGACGGACGAAGTAGTGTCTCGGCCCTGACCACATCGATAATGCTTATTATGATTCCTGAGACGCCAACTTAAATACGGCCACCTTCGATCCAGACGTTTTGTATAATACTGTTTATATGCACATCGGATCATAGATAAACCTCAAACACGCAGGAAGGGATTCTGTACTGTAGTCGACATCGATCGGACTCGAACCCGCTATCCAGTTGTAACGCGAACCATTTGTTCCTTTGAGAGCGCGCCGCGAGGTTGCTATTGACAATATGACGTCACATCACGTCATAGGTCTGTGTTCACGGTCGTGTTCACGTACAACTTTTCAATCAGGTACATGTTCACATGAACCAGAACTTTTCAGGGGTTCGCACCATTGATAGGTATAATACAAGAGTCCCGCATTGAAATATTATAAAGAAGTGATTTCAGCGACATCGTTCTCACTGAATCGATGACCTTTTATGTAATAAATATTGTCGTGAACAGCTTCTTGGAGGTACATAACTACAATATACTATTGAATAATATATTCATATTGAAATGAACCCGAATATTTTCGGCTTCACCGAAATTAGATGGCACACAAACTATTTTTGTTAACACAGCCTTGTCGACTTTTATCAAAATACACCAGCCAAGGCTGTGTCAACAAAGAGAGTTCGTGTACCATCTAAAATTAGTAAATTGAACGCTCTCGTATTCGAAATTTCATGTTGGTGACGTCATATTTTTGTGATACGGTTGTTGATATACGATGTTCTGTTGAATTCTCTTCTAGTTGCTGACGATTGCCCCTGACGAGTGTCAGCCGAGAATATTCGGGTTCATTTCAATATGAATATACTGCTCAATTGAATAATGTTTTGTAGAACTGTAGCCTACGTATAGCGTTAAACTGGTTGTCTGCACATTCTCTATGCCTTACTTACCCTTGAAACGTAGCGTACTAACATTAGACTTGCATTCTATCGGTGTGTGAGGCTTGCGTCACGAGATGTTACAATTGGGTTGGATTCTAAAAAGTTTGAGAACTTCGTAGCAACACGTCGCTGAAGTGCATTCAAAAACTTGGTATGTATGCAAAAAGTAGTAAAGAAATAAAAAAGACAAAAAGACAAATCGTGTATGATAAACTAGCCGTTGAACCAACTTGAGCAGCCTACTACAGAAAGAAAGGTAGAGGTGGTATTTAGTTAAGAGATCTAGCTGTAACGGAGGCGATAAACATGTTTAGCTTGATAAGTGGTAGTGAGTCAAAATGTTTGGAAAGTTTGGGTGGTATTATATCGTAGACATAGCACGTAGTAAATCCTAGTATTACAAGTTACAACGTACCACGGAAAGTACACGGCGGAAAGTACATGCATTTCCGCGGACGTTTTGTCTCTCCATTTCCCTTTCACGCCAGTCTCTCCCTTATGCATGCGCTTGATCCTCGGCTAGCTCGCAGACCCGGGCTTCTTCAAGGCAGGGCATGCTATGGTATGGTATGGTATGGATCGATATTTTGGTGTGGAATATGGAACAATGCAAGTATGGTATGGAATGGAAGATCTTAATCTATGATATGGAACGACATTTCCATACTTCCATACTTTGGTGTTTTATAAATTTTATCGTGATCTGTGCAAGCTTCAAGAAGCGTACGTTGTTCGCTGTTCACGGAATGCGATCGCTTTTGTTATGTGTGAACAATGAACATGAACTATTGAACGCTGTGTAGGATCAAATACACGCTTGTGCAACGGTTTTACGAGCACTTGGAATGACATGATTTGGTGATGTAATAATGACAACAGTAATGTTGAGCCGATATTCTACTGAGTCTAGTAGAGCCCGACCGATATTGGATTTCTGAGCCGATACCGATAAGACCGATATCCAGTACCTCCACCGATAACCCCGATATATTCAGCCGATATTCAAAAGATATGGAATCTAGCTCAAGGCCCATATTTAACACCTCAGAGCATTTCTTTCAACAACTTTACAGCTATTGATATGCTTGAACATGAAATAAATGATCAAGGAACTATAAAAATGTATCAAAAGCACCAATCCAGCAGTTGCAGATTACAGTTCACGAAGCACAATTTCTCGGCCCTTTCTCCAAGGAGTGAACTTGTGTGGTCTTCCATAGATGATGTATATAGTACTTAACACAGTGAGCAGTCTTTCACTTGGTAGCATAGTTAGTGGCACAGCATGAAATCTTTCTTCATTTCGGTTCCACCGCTCCCTTGCAGGAGATCTTTTCTTCAATGGTTTAACCAAATATTAATATTGATATTCTTCTGACAATGCACCTGGAGCCTTCAGCACATCATTAACAAATAGCTGATGAGAATGTGCAAAACAACTCAAATTGTCCACGTCTGCAACTGCTCCACCCATCCCCCATGGGCCTTTGACCAGCATTTCAACAATCAATTGATCAATATTTTACACTCTTTTGTCAGAATTGGCCAATGTCATCATGGAATCAAAAAATTTCGTACCAATTACTGGCTTTATTCCACGTTTGCTTGATTTTCTTGCCCTCTATGCTCGCATATTTCCTATCATGGTGGCTCCGCAGCCGCAGGCCTCAGTCAGACGACTTCATACATTACTGGTATAATTAGCTCTGTTGGTACCGAACTGGGAAATGTTTCGACGCGACGCTTTTCTCTATCATTACGAGGGTCAGTCCAGCATGATTGAAGTTCTCATTTCTCTTACTGATTGAAATCTTCTGCAGACAACTATCCATCCAGCTGCTCTCTGTCTTTGGTGATCGATTACTGCAGGGGGATTCCCACGAAGTCAGTGGGGCATAACGGTGGTTAGTTATCTATTAATTAGTTATTATTTATTAGTTCGTTATTATCTATTAGTTAGTTAGTTATTAATATTCAGATAGACACGCCTACTGCCCTGTATGCAGTATGCACTATATGCAGCTTGGCCATTTATTTTTATAATTGACCGTCCTCACGTCTTTCACCGACTTCTCTTGACTCCCTGCCACCATGTTGTGACGTCACGAAAATGGCCGATATTTTTTACCTTCAATGGCCGATACCGATATTTCTCTCCAAGCGTGATATCGACTCGATATTATCGGCGAGCCGATAATCGGTCAGGCTCTAGAGTCTAGACACGACGTCTCTGAGCATAGTCTATCCTGTGACGCAATAATTGGTAATGTTGGCTACTCCAACTTCCTCATTCCTTGACTGAGGAGATCTTACAAGCAATCATGATGCAACGTAGGCTACTTAATGCTCAATGTGATTGATAATTTCTTCTGAACATTATCCGCACATTTATACTATTTACATACCGAGATATCTTATTGGTCATATCTCAAACGCTCTCGCATTAGGATTATAGATTAGGGAGTGGGGTAGATCTAGAGTTTGAAAGTTTCGCCACACTAACCCCAACCAAATACTGTACTAATAATCACGCAGATAGCTGCAGTATTGATCGCCGATAGCTGGGATATTTTATGGGTGCGCCTATATCATAAATTATTTTGCGAGTATTTACTTCAAACTTGCATGTGCCTCATGCCTGTGTACCGGAAATGCGATATCTTGTGGAGCAGGGGCGTGCAACTTCTCTAGTTGGCGGGCCGGACATATGAAAATTAAGTAGGCCTACTTGGCGGGCCGGATTGCTGAATGGATAAATTATTCGCTCATATATACAAGGAATAAATCATATTTATTGAATGTATTTTATCGACAGCAATGTCACTTCAAAGCCATTTCTCGCCAATAATGAAAATACAATTTGGATATAGTAGCAGGGAATTCAACAAAGCCTTACCTGTTTCTTCGGATATCCTGCTGTTCTTCTAGTAGTGTAATTATTTGATATGAGAACTACCAATTCAATTATGACTGAAAGCATATCGCCATAATTTGTCATGATCCAATATCTTTCGTGTTCAACTTTTGTGGTCATGTATAACACAATTGTAGTTTTTTAAGTCCCGGATAGGACGGCCATGGCTAAATAAAACATGGCCAATATGTTCCCTAAAGTTTGTCAGTTGATTTGAACTTCGATGATTGACCTTGATTTCACTTGCCGTATATAATATGATACTGATCTTGTCAGAATACATGCCGATATAAAAAATGTTATACCGAAATTCATCAGTTGAGTAGAATATTGTGAGATGAGATATATGGTATCGTACTTTTCGGATTATAGGCCGATGTGAGAATTGTTATACTTTTTTGACACGTATAGCACAGTCTGCAGCCTTTAACCTATTTTTCACCATAGCGTATATAGAACATATCAGTTCATTTGTGCTTTCTAGTACCTAGTTTTGCTTTCATGTCCACTGGAAAGGCCTAAAAGTCACATTTAGTACCAGAAAGGGTTCCTTGCCTGATTTGCACGTACACGCTATGGTGGAAATCCACGAGAGGCATGATATTTTTGTTTTCGCGTTTTCGTGATTATAAATTTTATTGATAAATTAGAAGTGATTGATCAAAGGCGTCCCAACAAGGATTTGGCGATGTTGGCATATTGTTATTTCGCGGTATTCATCGTGCTTTTCGAATGATCATTTACACCAGACCGATATTCCATATTACAATTCCGTGTCCGCTGACTTGTGCCAAGGCCCAGATCTGGGCCTCTTCAAACACCAGTTACGCGAATGGCATGGCGATAAGGGAGCTGATATTGGCATGTGCTGACCCAAGCCCAATTTTTGCTTTGTTGCTTGCAAAGTCACCCATTCGTCCACTACGCCGCGTACCTTTATCCGTTACCCTTTACTATTAGGACGTAGTATTTGTGAAGTCCAAGAATCTTCGCACTCAACTTCCACTTTGCTGTCTGCGTGTACACACATTCTCTCAGCAAAATATGCATCGTGGCACAATTAAAAATATACCAATGATGTCTACGGAGATTCGGGTTATCTCAATTATGAATTCTAGGCCGATTCTTTGAATCACCCGGTTGAACTTGCTTCACCCGTAGATAAGAAATTGTGAATTGATTATTATTTATACTCCCGCACCGTTACCGGTGTGACATTCCAACTCTCCAGATGGCGTTTCTACCCAAGTCATGAGGAGATGTTCTTATCAAGTGGGAATGAATATAGTGAAATTCTACGCCTACGCAATGATATCATTATAGGCTATCTATGAATTTAATTCGTTTTTTAATATAGTCTAGTTCGAGCATGACACAGCAGACAGTATAGTTATTGGACTTGTATGATTGGTAATTTAGCATTTGGAGGACTAAGTCAGCGGCCCTCCTTTTTTCATATCATTCAATGATATCTAGGGGGAGTTTGTGCAACTTTTTTACAGCTTCCGACAGCTGCCTAGATACTCATAATCTGTGCACCATGATGTTTTAAGCTGTTTGCAGGAATTTTATAATGCAACTTTTGCAACTTTTATCGATTTTTCATAGTATTTTTTTCTGCAGCTTTTATCAAATATTACGTCAAAATATAAAGGAGTGATTTAAAAACAAGCTACAAACTATTTCTAGTATAGTTCTATTCTTTTTGATTTGCATAACAAAGAGCTGTATGATGGGTTAGCTGCATCTTACTGTGTGATCTATGACACAATGACTTGCAAGCAAGAAGCTCAACAACCCCTGCCAAGCACGACCGTGTCAAAACAATATGTAAAAAGGTCGCATTATTGATTCTGTCGTTTAAATTTGAGAAAGTTTCCCATTTCACGAACTCCCAGGCGAGACCGCCAGAAATTACATTTTCACTGGATCACCTTATTCCGGCTATTGATTTTGTTAAAGTCGCCAAGAGTGAGTATTTCTGCAACGCCTTGCGTCAAGTTTGCAGACCCAGGTGTATTGGGGTGTGTTATTAGACTTTTTTTAGGGGGAAGGGGTTATCGCTATGCTGTTTGGCTTTTTTTGCTGTGTACCGGGGAAAATGTCCGGGAAGTGGTCAGGTAACAACTTTGAAAGATCTGCAGGAACTAGGTTATACAAAAGAACCTTTCGAGTATCTCATTTCCTACTAATTAAACTAAAATTATAGATGACGCTTTTTACTGCACCTTTTATAAAATTAAGTGCAACTTTCTCGCGATTTTAGGGCAGAAAAAACTTGCCCTAATGATATCGTATGTCAAACGATTCAAAAGTTGGTTAAATCGCTCTCTCATGCCAGGTGGTGATATTTTTATTACAATAGCAGAATTGTTATGTCGTTTTCGACCGGCTTAGCTATATTCGTAGTCGTATCATGCAGACCACGAAGAGAGATGGTGACAGGATAACGTATTGCTAGAGCGCCCACCGAAGTATAGTGGGTTAAATCCCCGGCCGGAGTTAGCCGATCAACGAGTGGATCCCAACACTGGCATTTGCGGCTTCCCCGTCTGGCTCTCAACACTTCTATATAGTATGGGGAAGAAAGACGGTGGTGCTGACTCGATCACCTAAAGTTACCTTGAATTTAGAATGGTTTAGTAAATTCTATTAATTTCCATAGTCGTCTCCATGACGACAATTCAAGGGTCACAGATAAAAATTAACACGTTCCGTGAATTATCTATTGTGAGATGAACAGAATTCGCCCGAGTTAAAAATTTGGCCAGAAGCCCCTGTTATATCTGGCAACGGTAGTGTTCATGTCAGTTATTCCGCCTTTGTTATGCTTTAGCCTTGGCATAGGTTAGTTCACTGCTTGCACCTGTTCATTAGCTACTACAATGGCATCCGGGCATATTTGATATACAGTGACGAAATCTAACGGAATGGCACGAGCTCTGGCGACGATTACAAACGTGTTAACACACCCTGACTGTGTTACTATCCGGGCTATCAGTGCGGAAACTATGGAGAGGAAGCCGGGATATATCACAAGACACACTGATGGCGATGCAATTACGTCCTGCATAAAATTACAGCTGTGCAATAACACTAAGACCGACATCACATTGGAGTGTACGCTGCTTACAAAACAGAGTTACTTTCAATTGGACGAGACGAATGCAGCGACTATAGCACCATCCGAGAAGGGGAATGTCACCGTGCGGCCAAAGGAAGAAGGTGAAGTTCAGACGACTGCCTTGGAAATTACCGTCGTAAAGGCAAACGGGGAGACGGAGAAAATTATCAGATATCTGAAATTCGGCGGTAGCGACGACACCGACGAGACCGAAGATACGAAACAGCGGTTTAATAAGGTTCACCATTACAAGCCGTATTTTCCATTTCATCACTGTAAATCCGGAAAAAGACCGGACACTCCGTACCGAAATAATCTGAAAATGGAATGGCCATTGCATGGCCGCGATGTTCCAAACGGATTGAGAAATGCTATTAAGCGCGGTGTGTTCTCATTTCCCAGTGAGTATCACACCGAGAACGAAAAGCGACTTCGACATGATCTGTTCGATTCACTGACGATGTCAAACTACAAAAAACGCTTCGCCATGCTTATGCATATGGAAAAATGCCAGAGTGAGAAAGATATAAAGCAATACGATATGAGGAATGCGAGTCTGGTAAGAAGCGGTGATTTATTATACTTGGAATTACCGGGACTTGCGGAAAACAGACCATCGGTTATAGTCGGGGACATAGTCCACGTTAGACCACTGACTAGTCTTGGACGCTTGGAAGAATTTCCAGGAGATGTGCATTGTGTGGGTTGGCTTGAGATTCTCGCACGGTCTATGGGCGAAGTATCGAACATATCAAAAGTATTACGTTCGGTTCAGTCTCAATCCCTTGACACTGTGGCTGATGCATCGATCGTCGGAAAATATAGTGCTGCGTGAGGATGCCTCGCAAATCCTGTTCCCTTTAGTCCCTGCAACAAAGGCCAACGGGAATAAGACTGGCTCGTCTGTAACACTCGTCAATACTCTAATCGAACAGAATCTGGAGCAAAAAAAAGCTATCGAGATGATTGTTTCGGGTGACACGGCGAAAGTATTCATCATTTATGGACCGCCGGGTAGCGGAAAAACGATAACATTGGAAGAAGCGATACTTCAACTACTCAGGTCCGGTACCACAGGGCATATTCTTGTGTGTGCACCATCGAACAGTGCCTGCGATTTGTTCACCACCAGGTTATTAAAGCATGTCCCGAAGACAAAAATCTTTCGAATGCACGCCCGGTCCCGCAGTCGGAACGACATCCCAGAAGATGTCAGACCTGTGTCTAATTGCAACAACAACGCATTTTACTATCCGCCAAAAGAAATATTGATGCAGTATCCCATCGTAGTCACGACCCTGTTTACAACAGGGAGAGTCGCCTCGGCAAAATTGCCCGTAGATCATTTCACACACGTGTTCATTGACGAGGCCGGACAAGCTACGGAGCCAGAAACTATGATAGCAGTGGCCGGTGTGATGGCGGAAGGTGGTAAACTGATAATGGCCGGCGATCCGAAGCAATTGGGACCTGTCGTACGATCCGCGTTGGCAAGAACAAATGGATTACAGATGTCGTTTTTACAACGTCTGATGAACACCAGCGAAGTGCACAAAAAAGTAAACGGACACTACGATCCAACTGCTGTAGTACAATTACTGAAAAACTATCGTTCTCATGAATCGATAGTAGAAATTCCGAACAAGCTGTTTTACGACAATGCGCTACAAGTATCTGCGGACAAATCGATGCGTTATTCCATGACTCAATGGGAGCACCTTCCCAAACGCGGATTCCCGTTGATATTCCATGGTGTTCAAGGCGACGATCGGCAAGAGTTGCACAGCCCTTCGTACTTCAATTTGGAAGAAGACAAGCTCGTAAAGATGTACGTAAAATATCTTCTATCCAGTCAGGTTGAAGCTGAGCAGATTGGCGTGATATCTCCGTATCGCCTCCAAGTCACGAAAATCCGCCAAGATTTGGAAGCCGAGATAAAGGTCGGTTGCGTCGAGGAGTTTCAAGGTCAAGAGAGGCTCGCAATCATCATTAGCACAGTAAGAAGCGACACTAAGTTTCAGCCGCACGACGTGAAGTTCGATCTGGGTTTTCTGCGTAATCCGAAGCGTTTTAACGTCGCAATAACACGAGCGAAGGCGCTGTTGATCATAATCGGCAATCCCAGAATTCTATGCTTCGATAAATATTGGAGATCGATTCTGGAATATTGCATCGACAACGGCGGATACACGGGGATCAAGTTTGACATGCGCGATGAGAGATATCGCTTGGATGATGTGGAGAACTCTCTGGAAAAACTGGCGCTCGATGGTGGAAACGCCGGATCGGAGATTCACCAGATGAATTCAGAGTAATCGTTCCTACGGCAATGTGCAGTTTATATTAAGCTTGTTTGTACTCTCTCAAGTCGGATGTCATCTGCGTCATCAATTACCGCAATCTAAATGTTGAACCGCAGTACAAACTAGAGAATTACGCCGAGTTTCTCTTGTCCGACAAGCGCATTTTGCTTGAGCAGGAGTATGATTTTCTTCCCAATGAGAGTTCGATGCGATACGTTACAGCTTTCGAAAATACAATTTTATCGCTAATTGTGTAACTTTTGTCGTCGCCGAGTGACAAACAGATCAAGCGATTGAAGAAAATGTGCGGTTCACAGTCAATATAGCTACTAATGTCATACAATCCTCCGATTAATGCGGGTATGGATTTAGATCAGCAGCGACGTACGCCGATAAAAACCGCAGATGAAAAACAGAGAGAACTGTATAGCATGAGCAGGTACGGCTGAAATGTTCTCGCCGCTTTGCCCCGCGAGGGGAATTGACATATTTTTGTAGATAGGCTATGCAGCTTAGAGCAAAGAACTTATCATAGTCTTATCAAACGAAGATTACTAGTATATCTTTACATCAGCAGAAACTCACTAACGAAAGACACCATAGTTCGTACCGGCTGTTCCACATGATTCATGACATTCTGAATGAGCCGGATCCATAATTGCTAACAGTAATGCACTATCCACATCCAAAGCCACTGATAAAAAATCCTAGGTTAAAATCTGGACCAAATTTGACCTCTGGATTCTCTAATGAGGTTTTGTCAATTACACACTCATATGAAAAAGAAATCCAAACATTCACGTCTTCGCTGCAGATTTCATGCACCGCAGTACCGAGCATCAAACCGAGTTGATCAACATTCGCCCAGCGTGCTGAAGACAATAAAAAATGGCCGCATTATTTGCATATTATGCGGCGTCAATGCGAAACCCAATCAACGTTACATACGTTTCACAGATGCACACACACTCTTCGTAACGAACTAAGCCCTGTATTTCGTGATTCATGCAGCACACTGGGTAACGGAGAACTAAAGACTTCTCCGATTAAATCTATTGGCTCACCACGCATCCAAATCCCTACTAATATTATTACAAATCGTCAGTGTTCATTGGTTTTCATCTGAAATACGAAGTTTTTTCAAGATCACTGAATGAATTTCGTGAATATCATTGCTCCTTACGTATATACGTGATTTGATTTACTGATAGAGCTATAGACCCGGCGTCTTCAGAAATTTACAGCACACAATTATTAACAAATTCACAAGCCATGATCGTTAATCATGCCAAACGGTTAAGACTATGCATGAGTTCTCGCGAGTTAGGTTCCGGTGCTGCATTGTTATGTATTACAAATTACATTGTTGAAGCATGCTGTTATTTCGATACCGCTAAGGATCGTAGCCATTCAATAATATAGGAATTTGTCACACGCACCAGGCACCACACCAAATTCAAACGAAAATCTCCCTGGGTGAGACGCATGCGATTCCAACTTCACATTATTTCTTGGGTAGAATATTTCCTCTGCGGATTGCATTTGTGAGGCTCAGACTGCACGGATGGGACTATTCTGGAGCGGTATTTTCTGCCCTTGGACATATCAATATCGAACACTTCGACCAACATGCGCCTGTCATTTTGTGCCAATTAAGGCAATCGCCGTCAGTCTTTCTTGGTCGGCACTTCTCGAATTCGCATGCTGGCCAAAACTTCATATGTCTTAGTGTGTCCTTGCACGGAGATGCCTGGCACCGAAATACCAGTGCCTAATAGATCGGCACCTACAGACTGCACACCCCTATAGAAAAAAGCACCCAAACAATGTAAAGCGAACCTATTACTACACCGTTCTCTTATAATTGCGAATACATTCAGACTCAATTCTGTCAATTTCCTATTTCTTTTCGGGAGAGGGGCACCCATACAATCAGGAAAACTGGTCACACTAAATCGTGATAGAAGTGCGAAGAAAAATTTAAAGCATTTATGTATGACCATCAATTATAGAAACGTGTAGTATGATATGGCTGTAGCATGGGTCACCAGCGCGGTGCCCCCGGGTGCGAGGTCGCCCGTCCGGGCCGGGTGAGTCACCCGCGGTCGCAGTAGCAAATATTCAAATGAGAGGTTGGTAGGGCGAAGTGCAGAAGGGATCCATGTAAACAGCAGTTGGACATTGGTCAGTCGACCCTAATTAACATGCGAACGCCATTTCCGATCGGGTTGGTGATCGGCTTCGTCTTCGTGGAGGTTTAACGGGAATATATGGGAATCTAAACGGGAATTCCCGGGCCTCGAGGCTGGGATTGGAGTTTCGAGGCGCAGTGCGACAGCGCATCTGAACTCGGAGACGCTGACATGAGTCCCGGAGAGAGCTATATTTTCTTGGTAAGGAGCGGAAACCCTGCCCATTGCTCTGAACGCGTAAGTCAAGAAGTCCAAGATAGCACAGGTAAACGTCGTAAGTAACAGGTAGCCATTCGCATTATTCAGTACCCACGAAGTAGCTCTTGGTTTGAAAAAGTTTATTGACCCCAATGCTACAGATTAGCATCAGCAATACGACGCACTTCTAGGCTTTTTATAAGACACTGCTTAAACGGAGGAGACGCCGAGGAGGAGTTGACTCCGGAACTCCTACTAAAGTGTTGGAGGTTTATCTAGGTTCTTCCTCGCCATCTCATCCGTGTAAGCGGTGTCATATAAAAGCCTAGGAGTGGTTCGTGCTACAAGTCGGCAGCTACGGAATAAAAATGAATGAAATAAGCCTAGTGTGCATGACCCTGGAAGTCGACAAACACCGTGAATACCACAGACAACAACAACAACAACGGAAGTACGTAAAACGTATATTATTCACTTTCATTTTTCGCGTGCATTGTAATAGCTACATATTAATTCGGCAGTTATTATCAGACAGTAGGACTGGAGCACGACGCACGAACTGTTCTCGCAGCATTCCGGTGTGTACGCCTGCAATCTTCAAGGGGATTTCTAGGACATCACTCACATAGCCCGTATGTCTGGCATACACTATGACCGTATAAACTGTTCAACGTAGGGTTGCATTTAAAACAAAAATCAATTTAGAACAAACACGTTTAAAACAAGACCTTTAATTAAAAACATGTTTTTTTTAATTTTTTTAAAGCCATGACGTCACGAATGTTTAGTTATGACGTCATATTGGATTGACATCGACAATTGAAAATACAGGGTAAATATAGCTCCCTTGCCGTAATATCTACGTGATGTTGAACCGACTATTTTGAGGGTTTCTACCATCCCATATCGTATATGTCGGCTTTATCGGGTGCGGTAATCGTCCGTACGGTCGTACAACATGTTTTTAAGAGAGTATTTACACAATTATGGCATAATTTTGCAACTTGAAAAAAAAAACATTTCAAAGGCCTTTGTTTAAAACACTGTTTAAAACATGTTTTAAACAAAGTGTTTTAAAACACCGCTTGTTTTAAATGTAACACTAGTTCCACATGAGTCGTGAATCAAAACAATGTAATAGGACTGACCAAAATCGAGTACCTGAGGTAATTGATTCCGATTCGAGTCAAGTCGAGCATTTATAAGTGTTTAGATATGTATCATTTGAGCGACAACGAACTGACCATTGCCAGTTAATTCTAATCATAAATCATATTCAAATGTATTTACACCAACACTTGTATAAACCTTACCCATCTGAAGCATATTACTAATCCCTATTGCACAAGAATATTGTTTGCATAAGCTTGCGTATAGGCTTGCGGTGCATATTTCGCATGACATTCCACCCCCTCGCATCGAGGTTTCAATCCCGCGGTAGGATGGGAATTAATAAATCATAATTCTCGTTCATAAAACTTTGAAGACATGTAATTTCGTTGTTCGAAATCTCTCCCACTAATACTCTCGGACCCCCGAAATCTATTCTTGATTCGGGTTCAAGTGCTCAATGGATATGCCCAGCCCTTCAATCTTACTGCCACATCAACGGACGCAGTCAGGGTGACTCGCGATTTTAACTGGTGAGAAATAAACAAATCTGCGACTGAAGAGCTTCTTGTAGGTGCCGAATTTCAATATACAATGGAATAGTATGTTCATACTGAAACGAACCCGAATATTTTCGGCTGACACTCGTCAGGGGTAATCGTCAGCATCTGTTGAGAATTGGAATGAACGTTGCATATCAACATTCGTAGGCCTATCACAGAATATGACGTCACCGGCATGACGTTTTGAACAATCGAGGCGACGAAAGCGCTCAAGCTCAACGTGCTATTTTAGATGGTACACGAAATCCTTCTGTAGGCACAGACTTGGTTGGCGTATTTTGATAAACATCGACTCCAAGCCACTGCAACTGCGAAACAAATCTGGACTAACTTCAGACATAACTCAGTATCTATGGATCGAGAGCCCAAGATATATACGTTTTAACCAACAATTTGGTAAAAGATAATGCTAGGACATTTTCTTCCAAGTCATATCGTCCTGGGTGGCAGCATTCACATGATATCAAGCATCTAGTGGTGATAAATGACTACAATTTCAGTACAATCTGAAGCAGACATCGTTGTGGACAGGATAGCAAAAAGTGACTTGCTGCAGTTAGAAGCATGACGTTACGCAAAGCCAGATGTTCGCCTTATCATCGTCATCATTATAATAGTTTTTTTATCAAATGATTACACCGCAAGATTGGGCTGTAATGAAAGGATAGGGGTCCGGAAACGACTTGGAGTAGTATTGTATTCAGACTCACCACATTGTCATATACAGCTTGTAAATAAGAGGCATGCAGCACACTGGATTTAGGAAAAGCAAACATAAAAGGAATCAATCTGCGTTTGGTCTTTACTAAATAGTTATAGGTGAAAGTAGGTAGGCCTACTTCAAAATTATGTTATCTTACATATCTACTGACTAACACCAGTTGACAAGTTGTATCGACGTAACCATCAGCGGTGGCTGTAGGCTGTGGCTGTATAATATACCATCATGTTCGGCAATAGGTCGTTCAATTGTCTACTTATCCTGCGAATCGGTTTTGAGTGGTTGAGCGCTGCTACCAATTTACAAGTTTCTACGGCGGAAGAAAGTTTTGTTTAGCACAATAGGGGTAATTAGGTGGATGGGAGATTCCGCTGTATGTTTGTGTAGAGTATATCGGAATCTAAGCTAATTTAATTGTAACGTCGAATCGCTATTGTGGTACCTGATATGATCATCCAATTTAGGTCATAGAGAGAAACGATTCTCTGGTGTGACTGCATAAATATGCGGGTACTACGATGCGGAACAATCCGTTTTAAAATGATACCGTGTCTAGTGTAATAGCGTGGACTTACCAACGGCGTTTCGTCGCTGAGATTTGCAGGAGGGTCGCAGGGTCAGTATTAGGTAATATAACGAATTTATCGTCAGAGAGACGAGCATGAATCGGGGATACTCTGCATTTGGATTTGGCGGCGACAACAATGTATTACTACTCGACTATTT
The DNA here is from genome assembly GCF_051294905.1 of Botryllus schlosseri. Taxonomy (NCBI): domain Eukaryota; kingdom Metazoa; phylum Chordata; class Ascidiacea; order Stolidobranchia; family Styelidae; genus Botryllus; species Botryllus schlosseri. The sequence continues at coordinate 16,391,569 of NC_137248.1, read as the reverse complement.
TACCAAAGGTCCAGTTGCAAAAGTTAAAAAATTTGCTTAGGTCAGTTATATCTATCTGCGATAATTTACAGTCATACTGCAGTAATATCGCATAATCAATCAATCAGGTTTATTAATATTTTCATCGTTTCAAAACATCACAAGACTGCGGGGGTACCCACGGGTATACCTACATACGAAATCCGGTAAAGCGATATTTACAAAACCAATAAGCGAAATGTACATTTATTGTTTTTACAGTCAGAGTTAGTGGACAATCGGCATCTTTTTAAATTTCTTGCTAGTCCTTTGAATCTTGGTTCTAAAGTAGTGAGAGCGAGTCGACGACATTGGTGAAGTCTTTCACAAGTCACACTGATGTGAAATATATTATTTAAAAGTTCATGTTTGAAAACGTTGACTGGCAGCTGTAATTAGATCCAAACATCGTGAGAATTTACGCTGCTAAAATGGAAAAAGAAGGCAAATTATTGGGAAGTCCTTCCTTTGATCAAAACTTCTCAGTGTATTATAGCAGAATGATTTTTCACTGTGTAGACAAGTCTCGGATTCTACACTGAAAAGCTCCACATTCATACCTGAGTTTCATAGTTGAGTTGCCCGTAATCATGGATTTGAGAATATCTGTTGGACGAGTATCCATATGATATAATAAACATTGATCAATGTTTGGGGTCGTAGTGGATATGCTCTACCAAGGGCGTAGCCAGAAAAAATATTTGGGGGGGGGGGGGGCGAAAAATTCGATGACGTAAATGAGCCCCGCCCACTTGAAGATAAGGAAAAATGGGTTGAAAACGATGGTCTTGGGCAGTTATTGGATGATTAACACAATATTTGAGGCGATCTTTATGCATATCTTCCACACGTATAAAGTGATGTGTGATTGTGGATAACTCTGACGTCAACACCTTCTCGCGAAGCGCGAAAATATTTTGGGTAAAGAATGAAAATTGTTCATAATATTGTTACTTGCATATTGCAAATACGTTTTCATTATCAGATTTACCGGCAAGGCTGATAGAAGTGGTGTCATCGAATATTCAGGGCTAGTACACTTGAACTATGTTCATACCACACGGCAAGACTATTTTGAGCAGTGGTTCTCAACCGGGGGTCCGCAAAGCATTTTCAAGGGATCCACGAAAACTCAAAATTTGCAAAATGGTTGATAAACTAATAATTATAAAATATTTTGGGTTTGTTTTAAATTAGAGAGATGATGAAGCACTTTCGCTTCATAACTGCTAAAAGTTCAGGACTTACATAAACAGAGAATGGCCGTCTGAGATGAAATATTCCACCGTGCAAAGTCATTTTAATTGCCGATAGCCTACTTATACTAACATATTGCTGTTTAGGGATGTTTTGCTGGGGTTTTGAAAAAAATTGTATGCAGAGATCCATTTTCTTCTATGACATACACGACCGCTATTCCAGAATAACTTCACGATGAGCTGCTAGATAGAAATGACTAGGCTGGAGGATATATTGATCCATGTATGTTGCCATAATAGCCAAATGTGCCGTCGGAAGCGTTACGCGTTATTATTACATTCGCCACCACCTATCTTTGTGGAAATGGATTTTGGGCACTCGTTCATATCAAATCGACGACGTGGATTTTCAAGACATGGCCCTGTCTTTCAAGAAATGCAGCTACAGAATTCGCTTTAAAATAATAAACAGTCGATGTTATTTTCAAGAAAGGTCATTTACTGTTGTTTATCACTAGCCTACTGTTAATAATTGCACAAGACAGATGAAGGTTGCATGATAATAGAGGCAAATTTGAAATAAGAACTGGGGGTCCGCGGGGGTACGTGAAGGTGCAAAGAGGGTTCACGACGACAAAAAGGTTGAGAACCACTGATTTAGAGTTGCTATAGGGTGGGCGCCGGACGGGACAGTTGTCATTTATTGCTGTTACTTCATGACTTGCGGAGAAAGCTGTCACCACTCAAGAGATCGCTCACACACAAGATCGTAGGCAGAATTACATATTTTGTTATTGCGGGGGGGGGGGGTATGAGTTTAAGGAAGCTCCCCCGTGGAAACACCTCGCAGAACCGTACATCCTGCCATGGGCAATTTTCATCACTACTCTTTATTCATGCGATTCTTGGACGCACACACACACATACCCTTTGGAAGCTTCCAGTTGCCAAATATCTTGTATTAGGCGATCGTTTCACGAAGTGATGGAAATCAGTGTGAATTTCGGACCTAGTCGCGCGGAGCGTAAATGTTTTTGAATAAATGAAAGTATTTGATAAATAATATTGGTGCGTGTATATGAGCAAGTGGATTCCAGTCTTATTAATTACTTCGTTGAAGCACGGTTATTTATTGACCTCTGGTAAAGATTGATGCTAGTTCAGAGATTGGAATTGCTGATATATATATATATACCATATATATACCATGCCGTGCGATTTCAAATTAGCACTTTTTAACGGGATGTGGCGATATTTTCCTGTGCCAGTTGCATTCATGTCGGAGAAGTCTGATTGCAGGGACAGGATCATTAGGCGCCAGCCATTTAAGCACCCGAAAATCTATATCGAATACATGCGTCGGTTTTATGGCCGTCAATCAATTTGGGAGCGCACTTTGCGGAGTCGCATGTAACCTACTTTATATGTCTTCGTGTGTCCCGTAACGGAAATTGTCGGAGCTAACAGTCCCCAATCCCCATACTGAACTGACAATTCTAGACTCAATCAACCCAACGACGTTGGGTTACTATCGTGTATCTACTGGTACTGTTGTATTCTCATAATTAAGGATGCAGCTAAATTCAATTGTGGGTATTTGCGGAAGATTTTTTTTCGGGACACCGATCATAAAATCAAGACTGTTATGACCATGGACACGAAATCGCGCGAGGCGCGAAGAAATTTTTTAGGTTGCATTCATCTGCCTTAAAATAATGTTATATTGATTGATTTTACGAAAAATTTTCCAAAAATTTGGGGGGGGGGCGATCGCCCCTTTCGCCCCTCGCTGGCTACGCCAGTGTGCTCTACCTGTGGCGAATTCGCACCTGCAATTGAAGCAATGCCTACCGTTGATTTGTGTAATCGCCGAAATAACTAGCGGCTCGCATAATATTCACTCGAAATGAAGTTTCCTTGCATTATACCAAAACGTCCAGACAGATTGCTCAGCAATATTCCAAGTGAACACTGAACAGCTTCGTATTGGTTTCTCATTGCTGTAGAAGGAAATTGCCGATCACGGTGTTGTCCCATGAAAGCTACAATTACAAAACGCGCTACGAACCGGACACGCTGTGTTGTAATATCATGTACATTGTCGAATGTACATTTTGTACGTAATATTTCAATGTACGATATTGTAAAGCAGTGGTAACATGCATCGTCAGAGAGAAAGGTAGAGTAGAGAAGTGCTGTTACGTTAGCGGTTTAGGTTATAAGCTTATTAAATACGCTATTGTAATCTTGGAATATGCTTGACTTGGTTGGTTAGTCAGTGTCGCGGTGATCTCAGTCGGGGACTATCGAAAAGAGTTATCCTTTCGTGCGCAAGTTAACGAAACTAACATGCTTATCTTCATTGATTGTGTGTCAAGCCTATATGGTTATATTTTATTAATAATGCTCATGTGGTATAGATATTGCGAATTGGAGGATTACGTTGGTGCTTGGGCTTATGAATTCTTCATCCGGTATTTATGTGTGTGTATCATATACCGGGCGTTTTTGTTGGGAGTGTTGTAACAGAAAGTACAGCATTCTCAGCGTTAAAGTAAACGGTGAACGCGCAATCGCGCATGGTCACAATTAGGTATTCGTTGATCAGCAACGTGAGTGATGCCGACTGTAGGGTCATTCATATTAGCAAGTAATTAGTTCGAAGTACACGCTATTCTTTTGATCGCAGTTTTGTCGTTGCTGGTTTTAAGCCACCAGCATTACATGACCGCGAGACCAGAACCACTACCACTTAGTTGTAATGTTTTGATGAGATCAGACATCAGTGACGGATTGAGTAAATGAAAGTTGCGACACAGTTGGATTCCTGTGCACATAATTGCTTGGTTATAGTAAAGATTACTAACCTCTGAAGGTTAGTATTCTATAGTTATAGCGCCTGATCCTCTTATCGAATTACGCGATGTGGATGTTATCTCCTGAAATTCAATGAGTAAGCTGTTTCGCACGTAGCCGAGCCTGAGTATGTAAGACTCCCAGTTCTAAATGCGAGTAATTTAAGGAGCTATGTAAATTTTCAAGAACTAGTGTGATATGCGGAGTGTTTTATATCAGCACATCCATTAGCATTTTTACGATTTCCTGTAAGTCATGCAATAAAATTATACTGTGTCTGGTTCGTAAGCTTCCTAGCCACCAGGCGTCGGCGAACACTGATTAGACATCAGATTAATCCGCTTAGTTGTAGTTAGTCTGGCGATATATCCATGATGTACATTGTACAATGTACATAGCCATGGCCTGCTAAAAGCAGTAGGCCATGACATAGCTTATGTAGGCTCTGCTGAAAACTACATTTTGGTGTTTTAATCTATTCATTATTCGTATACGAATGGAACCTTATCGTTCGAAATCCTCCAATCCTTCTATTGCATGACATCGTGTCTTATGTAAGAAAGCGTTCAATATCAATCGATATTTCATTTAACAAGGCACAGTCCTGTTACAATATAATAAGGTTATGTCTGGAAAGTAGTGCGGGGCGGATTGACAAATTCTCCGGACCGACTCCGATACTGTTTTTCAATTCTCTGGTCCGGCTCCGGTCAAAATTGAAAAAAACCTGGTCCATGCTCCGCCCCACACGGTACGGTGGTTACGGGAATTTATAAATGTGGATCGTTCATTTTCGCACTGGCTTATCGGTTACTTGCGTGTGGTTGGTTGGTTGGTGGATATTTAGTTACAAAGGTCATGCTTATCAATAAAGATTCCAGCCGGATCAAAAAAGTACTGATCTGGCTCCGACCAAAATTGAAAAAATCCGGCCGAATATCCTATCCGGCTCCAGTCCAGTCTCCGCGCAATACTGGTAAGTCATTATCTGCGAGCGGCACGTCATGTCCGCGGTCACGTAACGGTGGCATTACGATGCAATGACTGTATCATCAGCATTGTACATGAATGCATTAGAACATCCTTATGGTCTGTAAACTTGCATTTCATATCGCGACTCATCAAGCGGCATCGTAAGCCATATTTGGCAGACATAGTTTGCTCTGCTATGTATTTACTCTATGTCAGATCTTTCCGCATTCTCTAGCGCGAAGAATATTGACGTTCTCATTATCACTGCAAAAGCTAGTACTGATATTTAATTTAATAATATAGAAGTTCTGCATCTCTAAGAGTATCTTCAGATCGAATTTAGTAGGCAGCCAAGTTATTGTAATCGCCAGAGGAACCTTGGGACCTCATAAATTACTCTGATTCTTGGTAATTTATCTTGTGAAACACGCTATTTTATCTCAAGAGCTTCTTGGTGGAGGTACAGGACTTCAGTATACAATTGAATAGTATATTCATATTGAAATGAACCCGAATATTTTCGGCTGACACTCGTCAGGGGTAATCGTCAGCAACTAGTAGAGAATTGGAGGGAACATTGTATATCAACAATCGTATCACAAAATATGTCGTCGCCAGCATCCGAAAAATCTTACTTGATAACAGTTACCCTGAACACGTGATCAGCCTCGGCATATAGAGGAAACTAACTCAATTCAACGCGGAAAAATCAATAGAGCCCACCGAACGAACAATAAAAGATGTTTATATCTATCTACCTTGGATTTGTCCCATTTCTACCCGCTTTGAAAAACAATTGATTTCTGCGGTCAGTAAGTGTTACGACACAGTCAAAACCAATGTGATTTTTACGACTACGCAACTGCTGCCTTCCCCACGTAAAGACGAGCTTCCTGCACTTCAACAAAGTAATGTAGTGTACGAATATAAGTGCCACTGTGATTGTGGCTACGTGGGAAGAACGTCAAAGCCTCTGCAGGAACGCATAAACCAACATGTCCCCAGATTTATCAGAACACGTGTATCATGCTCGGTGAAAAGTTAACCCTTATAACTCATCCGCTTGAACTTCATGCTGGCCGATCAAAGGCCATTAATTCTGCCATCGGCAAACATCTGCTAGATAATAAGATTTGTGCGAATAATTATCGAGACGACATATTTCGCGTCGTTGGGAGGGGCCGTTCACACTTCCATTAGTGTGCCTTAGAGTCGACTTTTATCAAAATACATCAATCAAAACTCTGTCAACAAAAGAAGTTCGTGTACTACCTAAAGATAGTACAAGAAACGCTCTCTAATTCGCGATTTCATGCTGGTGACGTCATATTTTGTGATACGATTGTTGATGTACAATGTTCTTTCCAATTCTCTACTAGTTGCTGACGATTACTCCTGACGAGTGTCAGCCAAAAATATCCGGGTTCATATCAATATGAATATGCTATTTTATCTGTTATCAAATGGTTACCTTACGTCACTGCTGTACGTACTTGACCATTAGGCCTATATTCCGGTGCGAGTAACCAATGTCCGATGACATGGAGATGAGCCCAAAGATTCCTGCGGCAACCATTACAACAATATGTACCAATGAGGGTCGATTACGGGTTCAAAGTGACATTTGATCTAAAATAATGGACAACATGATTCTTATGCTTTTACGGACGTCAATAATTATCGATGCCATACCGAATTACCCCGAGGAGATTCACACCAGCACGAATCATTGTATGTCTGATGAATCATAAACAGAGACAATGACTGCTCGAATAGATCTTATGCGGTTTCATGCCCTATTATTTCAGGGGATGTTTTGCGATTTTAGAGAGCGTATCAACATAATCTGAAAACGTTGTTGATATCGAGTACAGACACACGGGGAAATTTGAATTGCGATTAGGGTCAGACAGAATAAATGCTATTCGAAACCCGGCTTGATACAATCGCACAGCGTAATACGAGTACGACGTACGTCCATAACTGTTTGCATATTTGATATGGAAAATACGTGTGAATGTTTAAAAAGGGTCTGATGCGAGACAATCATATTAGCAATGAGAACGCAGTCACAGCTACAAACAATCTTTCTGCTCGAAGAACTAACTAATTGACAACTCTGTCACTTCTGATGAGACTCATGGAGATACAGAACTTCAATATACAATTGAATAAAATATTCATATTGAAATAAACCAGAATATTTTCTCATGACGGTTACCTCTGACGGGTGCCAGCCGAAAATACTCGAATTTATTTCTATATGAATATAGTATTCAGTTGTATAAGTTGTTCGTATAAAACGGTTGCTGCGATACAAGCACACTTCGCACAGTCGCATATAATATTTGTTTTGTTTATTTGATATTCATGGTGTTTCGACTACATTGGTCATTTTACACCAGACCGATTTTCTATTCTGTACCTACCGACTTGTTGCACGGACCACTTCTGGCTTTTTATAAGACACCGTTTACGCGGAGCATGTGGCGAGGAGGAGCCTAGATAAACCTCTAACACTTGGGTAAAAATTCTGGAGTCCGTCTCGGTCGGACTCGAACCTGCAATCCATGGGCGTTCTAGCAGTGGATCATACCACTACGCTATCTCGTCACAGTCGCATATATGTAGACCTTACACTTACTCGTATATGTAGCGTGTTAGGTCATCCGCCTTGCACAGACTGCCGATGATATGATAAGTTGGGTTTTGGTTACTCATTTACAACCTGTCTGTTGATTTTGCGTTTGTTTACTCATAGCCCGAGAAAGTAGTGTCACGCTACGTCATTAGCGTAGGCGTCACAGTCCCATGACCATTGCTCAAAAATAGAATTATTCGGTGTGGGTAACCCAGTGAAATGTGTACCAAAAGCAAACGCGGACGGCGCACGTTCGTGTTTGTGCACTTGGCCTAAGAGCAATTTCGCCAACGTTCAGTTTTACTCAATTCTGATTATGCCTGTGAGGTATAGCAGTAGTAAGTACCGTCATATTTTAGCAGATTCAATGGGAGCAACCCGGTTTTGTCAGAAGTGAGTTCATTCAGCTTTGGATTCATATGCAGACAGACAAGACAGAGTATAGAGATGAATATTCCGTAAAATGCCTTTACTGGAATTATAGTTGTACTATAGTGTGATTATATCCGTAGGCGTATCAGGGATTAATATTTCGGGAGCGAGTGAGATTTGCTAATAAAGACAATGACGTCATGAATATATAGTGTGACGTAGGGACATCGAATACATTCACACTAGGCAGGTCAAAAATTCAAAATTGTATGGGGAATTGGCGCCCTCCGCCCTCTAGCTACACCCCTGGCTGTGTCGCTTGTTAATAGCAAGAAACAACTATATTTTGGTGTTTGACAGATCTAAACAAATGTCTTCGACGTCGCGTTCAGAATACGTTGGGTGGGCATTATATTTTTCGCGGTTCCCAAAGCTTCTAAATTTGACCATACAATTGTGCCGTAATTTTGCACCTGCCTTGACTCGGCTTGGCAACATATCAAATCGCTTTGAAACACCAAAGAAATATGTACGCCGTTCATCGCTGTTATTATGGCGTTGTTAGGTATGTGGTAACCAAACCACTTTTCATTAACTCTTGGAAGGAGGTACTTCCTGTCTTTCATGCCAACAACGCCGCTGAAGTATACAAATGGTACATGGAACAATGTATTTATATGGTTAATTTGCACACAAAAAGCTATTTGAGTGAATCTAATCAGTAGCGGACGTCGGTAATACGGTGAATCAAATTCGAAAATTAGGAAATATTGTGTAACGCAATAATAGCAATAGATTTAATTGAATAAATTAATAATATGAACGAATTGTTTCGTGTAATTCTGAAGTTCTGCACTCCGAATGGCTTGTCTGAATATGAACGCAGCTGTGATAGTATGTTTAAAGTTGGTACACCCGTAGGATTGTTTGAGCGAATAAAGCATCACATTACGATAATAATCAGCTCCGAAACATGTGCAAATGACCGAATGGAACCTGCACGCAATTGTAAAAATATTCCAAAAACTGGTGCGCGGGACAATTTCGCAGCACGCACTTCGTCAATAGGTCAGCCTTTCAGTGGGAATCTTTCTTGTACGCAAAACTATACAATAATGACACAGTCACTGTCATTATGAGGGTTGGATCCTTGTTGCATTTGAAAGTTTCGGAATCAACATTAATGCAGTAGACCAGTGGTTCTCAACCTTTTTGGCTTCGCGGACCCCTTTTGACCGTCACAGACCGTCGCGGACCCCCTCAAGTCTTAGTTCAATTATAGCTCTATTATGATGCAACCTTCATCTGTCTTGTGCAAATATGAACTGTAGGCTTGAGATAAACAGCAAACTAATGATTTTTCTTGAAAATAACATCATACTATTTATGTAGAAATTGGTAGACTTTTATTATTTCAAAGCTAAATTAGCTGCTGTATTTCTTGAAGTACGTGGTCTTGTCTTGAAACTCAGCGTCTTCGTTTTGATATGAACGATTACGAGAACAATTCCCGCAAATATAGGTGGAGGCTAATGCAATATGAACGCATAACGCTTCCGACGATACTTTTGGTGTGATCGCAACATTTATGGCACCAAAATGAAGAAACATATAATTTATGAACATATCACGTCTAGCGTCGAGCGCAGGCTCGAGCAACATACAGACCGCGGGCCGATCCGGTCCGCGACGGCATTTTGATCGGCCCGCAGAGAGTTTCTGCTGTCAAAGTGATATCTTGATCTAAAAGTATAGACAAATTTCATGCGGCAAAGAATGAATCCAAGTTTTCCAGCCTGAGAAAGACTGTCATGAAACGACTTGTTCTGTTCGGGTCTACTCTACATACATTTGCAAGCACACATTTTTGATCATGAACAATTGAACATTAACAAGACAAGATGGCATACCGATATAACAGTTGATATGAATATCAGGGTTGGAGCGTAAGGCTTTGATAGCAAGTAAATCTAAAGGGTATCCGCAATACGAATGCGCCAAATCTGATAGCCGAGCTTTAAGAGCAGGTATATCATTGTCCCATTTATGACAAGTGTCAGCCTAAAATATTTGGATTCATTTCAATATAAACATACTAATCAATTGTATATTGAAGTTCAGTACCTCCTTGAAGCTGTTCAAATAGCGGTTATGTATATCACACGATAAAATGGGCGAGGTTTCAATCCTTCATTGGGACAATTTAGGGAAAATACTTCAAATATTCTTAGGGAAATACTTCGTAAATTTTTATTTCAAACGACTGTTCACTAACTTGATGAGACTGACAACTTCAAATCGAGAAGGTTTCGCAAACATTACGAAGTCCCCCTGATTGACCTTATTATCTCCATTTTATATTTTTCCACAAACCCCAACAAAACGTCTCTAAACAGCAATATATTTGTATCAGTAGGTTATTGGAAATTTGGCAATGAAAATGAATTCCCGCACTATATACGATATTCCATGTCAGACTATATTATTAATTATGATGATAAGAGTCATGAGGTTTTAGCAGTTGTGGTGCGAAACTGCATCATGCTTTATCAAATTAAAATATCAAATCAAAATTAGATTATCAACCATTGTCAAAATTTAAAGGTCTCGCGGACCCCCTGAAATTGCTTCGCGGACCCCCAGGGGTCCGCGGACCCCCGGTTGAGAAACGCTGCAGTAGACCAATCCCAGTTTACGCAATCGAAAAGATTTTCCGCATAACTTACAAATATGTCATTAGTTCGTTTTATTTGGACTTTGTCGTCCGTCGCTTTTAACTTTTGAGTTGCTATCGCTACGTCATACTTCGCTTTGTCATATTGGTTTCGCTTTCAAACCTGTTTCGATCTCTTTTATATCTATAAATTTTGATAAGAAGCAGCCCTCCTCCCCCTTCAAGAGTCTTCAAGTTATAATAAATTTATGTTTCCAATCGATGTTGGGATATATGTATTCGTGTTGAAATTGCCAAAGCCGCCAGACCCTAGATATAGTTCCTGCATCACAACTTTACTGACAGATACACATTTACCCAAGTAAAACGACATCAAATTTCGAAAACTAGATTGTGGATTATTGCAGGATTTTACACAAGACGCGTTGTTGCGAGCTAGGTCCGGGGAGGTATACCAGAGTAATTTTACTCCTTATATGTAGCTGTAAATTGTATAAATTCCCTCTATTAAACTACGTAAGCTCAAGCTAATAAAACAGTGTAGATATATGGCATGGCTTATTAATGAAAAATTAGCAATTTATCCTTACTCGTATATTTGATGTCGATTCCAGCACACTAACTAATAATATTGCAACAATTCATCATAGAATGGTACGCGTTACTACCCAGGAGAAACGCGAAATCGGGTTGGAATTTATCCGGTACTTGAGTGAAAGGGGGCTGATAAGAACCTGGCACAGACCCGATTTGGCTCCACATTACAGCGAGTTCATCGTCGAAAGGCGTTCCAATGGACTCACCACAACATCCTTTTCGACCGCCTTGTTCCTCCTCGGTCGTATTGGAAGAAGAGAACTATCGGTTCGTGGTGGAACCACCATCGTTTTCAAAGGTACGAGCGACTATCGCACGCGATCGCAGCCGGTATTCCGACAAATATCCATCGACTTCATTAACATACGAATTGCAAGCGAGAAAACTGAGGAGTGGAGACCAGGATATATCAGAAGAAAGGTACCTGGTGGCGATGTAATTTCATCCTGCATAGAATTCGAGTTGCACAACATCGCTACGACGGGCATATGTTTGGAGAACTGTGCTCTGATCACTAGGAGCAGTTCTTACCAATTAAAATTCACTAAAGGCGTGATGATAGCGCCATCTGAGAAAGAAAGCATCGCAGTGCGGGCGATTGAAGAGGGCGAAGTCCAGACAACCGAGTTGGAAATGACCTTTCTAAAAGCGACTGGAGTGAAGGAAAAAGTCATCAGGTATCTCAGATTCGAAGGTACCGATGACGACGATAACACAGATGTACCCGACGAACCTGAACACACGCATCAACAGTTTCACGATCACTCCGGACCCAAGCCATATGTCTCATTTCGCAACTACATACCAGGAGAGAAACCCGACACCTTATACGAAAATAAATTGAAAATGGAATGGAAATTGCCTAACCAACCTGTTCCGAGAGAATTGGAAATCGCATTCAATCACGGTGTTTTCTCGTCTTCGAGGACGGACCTCACTAAGTCGGAGCAATTTCTCCGCGACGATCTGTTCGGGTCGCTGAACAAGGTGAACTACAAGACCAAGTTCACAATGCTTCTGCACATAGAAGAACATCAAAATAAAAGAGATATCAAACAATACGACATGAAAAGTGCAGACCTGAACCGCGAAGGAAATTTGTTGTACTTGAACGTACCCGGGCTCGCGGAAAAGAGGCCATCCGTTCTACGTGGTGATAGAGTCTTAGTCAAGCCTATAAACAGAAACGGAGACATAGAGATTTCGTCATACGAAGGATACGTACACCGCGTTGAGCAAGAAAGGGTTGGGTTGGGATTCTCCAGCGCCCTGCGCAACAGGCATTTGGAGAATCAAAAGTATTACGTTCGATTTGATTTCAACCGCCTGGCTTTGAAGTTGATGCATCGATCGACAACAGCGATTGTGTCGCAAGCGGAATCATCTGAAATATTGTTCCCTTCCGTTCCAATGAGGAAATCGAGTGAAAATATTACCGTGCGAGTATTCAATCGCCTAATTGAAAGTAATCGAGAACAGAAGACAGCTGTCGAGATGATTGCTTCTGGTGAAACGTCGAAAGTGTTTATCATATTCGGACCTCCAGGTACAGGTAAAACCATAACCATGGTGGAAGCGATTCATCAAGTGCTAAGATCCAACAAGGAAGCCCATATGCTTGTCTGCGCTCCGTCAAACAGCGCGTGTGACTTGTTGACGACCCGGCTGTTGAAACACGTCGACTCGAGAGAGATTCTTCGAATTCACGCCGTATCTCGTAATTGGAACGAAGTCCCCAGCGACGTGAAACAAGTCTCCAATTATGAGAACCAGGAATTATGTTTTCCCGCTAAAGAAGAGTTGAAAAAGTGTCGAATCATAGTCACAACCTTGGTCACAGCAGGACGTATCGCATCGGCAAGCTTCCCCAAAGATCACTTCAAATACGTATTCATCGACGAAGCCGGGCAGGCTATGGAGCCGGAAACCATGATAGCCGTTGCTGGTGTCTTGGCAAATGATGGCAAACTTGTGATGGCTGGCGATCCAAAGCAGTTAGGTCCCGTGGTACGCTCCTCGCTAGCTAACACAAACGGACTGCAGATGTCGTTTTTAGAGCGTCTAATGACCACCAGCTCCGTGCACCGTAAAAAAGAAGGAGGCTACGATTCCACTTCTGTTGTGAAATTAGTCAAAAATTATCGCTCTCATGAGTCTATCATCAAAATACCTGACCAGCTTTTTTACGACAACGAGCTGCAGGTATTTGCGGACGAAATGATGAGGAATTCTATGGCACATTGGGAGCGCCTTCCAAAACAAGGATTCCCGATTATATTCCACGGCGTTCAAGGCGACGACCAGCAAGAATCAAACAGCCCTTCCTACTTCAATATGCACGAAGTCAAGCTTGTCAAGAAATACGTTGACGACCTTCTGTCTATCAAGGGAGGTCGGATTAAAGCTGAGCATATCGGCGTGATTTGCCCATATCGCAAGCAAGTGCAGAAGATTCGGCAAGCGCTGAAAAACAGCGAGATCAAAGTTGGCAGCGTGGAAGAGTTTCAAGGTCAAGAGAGGCTCATAATTATCATCAGCACGGTCAGAAGCGACACTAAACATTTGCAAGTGGACCGGAAATTCAATTTAGGTTTCCTGCGCAATCCTAAGCGATTTAACGTGGCGATAACACGGGCTAAGGCGTTGTTGATCACGATCGGGAACCCGAGGATTCTATGTCTGGATGTACATTGGAAGTCACTTTTGGAATATTGTATTGATAACGGTGGCTATACAGGGTTCAAGTTTACCAAACATGACATATACAAGCAACAACTGAAGGAAATGGAGAACACTCTCGAAAACCTCGCGCTGGTCGCGGGGAGCGTCGAAGTCAATGTCGACCAGAGCAATCCGCAATGGCGTCAAGACCCGTGAAATGAGAACAATTTTTGTGGTTGTATATTGAACTGGGCTTTCATGAGTCAAGCATGTTTCCCGTATTTGAATGAATAACTCGCTGCCTTTGATTGATGCGTGTCTTTCATTGTTAGTGTATTGAGTCTTCAGTCGACAATGCAGCGTATAAAATTCAAAGGTGGTGGAAGTCTTTTTCGTTGCTACTCAAGTAGAAGTTGTTATATCTAAGACATGTCAAAACTTCCCCAAGTGGATGTAAAATATGAAAGGCCAGAAAGTAGTTTATCGTTGTTGATTTAGTCGCGGGCCGAGGGCATGATTTTTTGCCGTTAATCGGTAGCCGCATACTATGACGGTTCAGACAAGTACGATATTCGAATATATATTCAGGAGCTAATATGAAGGCTATTTGATATGATTCCGATTATGATTGCGCTCAGAAGTGATTAAAATTAACAACCAAGCAAAACTACTTGATGCTTTTATAGCTTCAAAATGTAAGTATCTTTGCCTAATAAATTAAACTACTTGAGCAAGCAATCAAAATCTGTTTTGATAAGCATAAAAACTGACTCGATACTGCCCACCTCCGGTTACAGTCGTCATGTAGCCTACATGATGGCCGCCACCTTGTGTTAGTAGTTGTCGTCAAGTGAATCCAGATTGATCAATGACTGCGTAGATCAGTGGTTCCCAACCGGTGTGCCGCGGCACACTAGTGTGCCAATTGGACTGCTCAGGTGTGCCGCGAGCAAATGTGGCAAACTATGTCGAAGTATAACAAAAATCCAAATTTTGAGTATTTCATTGTTGGTTTTCTATTGAATTTACCCGATCAAGACACTTGATGTTCAAGCCGATGCAGTGAACAGATATATGTCGAGACGACCATAGTTACGGTATCTCAATCTAGTATCTCAATCTGGCGCCCCCAAGATTGAGTATGTCTCTGGGCTTTTTATAGTAAAGACGCTATGAGCACAGCATAAAGATCGTCGACGGTTAAATGTAGGCACAAAATCATTGTCGCATATTATCGGAGACCTTCGATATCGATGTGGCCAGCCGCCGAATAGTCGTGTCCTTGCAAACTGAGCCTAGCGGGCGGTATACAGTAGACCCGTAATATACTCAAGTAATAATATTATTGACCGAGTTTAATTTTACCCACTTGGCGCGGCTAGTGGACCGCGCCCTCTTTCGTCAATTGCATGTGCCCCTTTAGCCGAAAAGGTTGGCCATTCCTGGTCTATACAGATTACTAATCTACCCATAGGTTAGTTATCTATAGTAATCTAGAGCAGTGCTCTTCAACCGGGGTTGTCGTACACCCTAGGGTGTACCAGAATTTTCAAAGGGTGTACCACTAGGATGGGGTGTACAGGGGTGTACCAGATCCACATTATAATGAACTGATGATACGATGACTATAGCTATCACAAAAATACGCCAGTTTATGCTTCAAAACAGAATGACTGGATGTGAAATATCGTACAATGTGATGTCATAAGCAAATGTTTCTAATCATTCAACCTTTGGTAATGGACTTATTACTTCCTTTTCGAGTAGAGCAGGGTGGAGTTAGCATGTGTTCTGCTTGCGATATCTGTCTGATGATTATCGAGGAAACCACCGCTAAATATCGGACATTTTGAATTGGTGCTTATGAATAGCGCAGAATACATGCTTACGCAGCCACGGGGTCGAGTTTGCGAACCACTGCGTTAGATGGTGGTCCAGTAACCTCGAGCCCTTATTCGTATTTATCATTTACTATACGTTGCAGCCTTGCTCAATTGCCCATCCTTATTTCGGCTAGGCCAGGGGTGCTCAACCTGCGGACGTACGGCCTCATTCAGCCGCATAACCATAATTTTGCGACCTTCTACACATATTTAAATTAGCGTGTGTTGGCGGCCGTCATTATGCAACCAATTGTTGCTGGTTCTAGTCTCGGCTTTGCCATGTTTCTATGTGTCGGAGGTTTATCTAAGCTCCTCGTCGCCGACCCCCTGTTAACGTAGCGTCTTGAAAAGCCCAGAAGAAGAGTTAACCGAGCTTTAAAGTCAGCAGCAGAGTCCTGAAAGTGGACGCACGTTAGCGAGAGAGAATGAAGAATGGGAGTGCGCGTGCAAGCGAAAGTCGTCCTCATTACCCAAAGTAAAAATACTAAACTTTAGGAAATGCACTGTCGTGGCGCACAAATTCTAAACAGGTGATTATCACCACTGTTATTGATGTGTAACAAAAATATTATTAATAACAATACAAACAATCCTGGTGGGAGGCCAAGAAATAACAACATGCAACTAAGTGATTAATAAGAACCGCAAGATGCATCATCATTAATATTGTACCCAATATTTTCGTAAACACCCTCCATCAGCACTACGGGTTAATCTGATTACTTGAGCTGAGAATGAATAAAGTTGTGACAATAAACTACCAACATTTTCGATGAAATCCATTGAAGGGGCAAAATTTTCGCGCTATGCGCGACTACACACATAATTCTAGAGTCTTCGTTGACATTTATACTCGCAATTTTGGTACATAAATTATATATTGTAAGCCTGCTGGGATGTTTTGCTTCTACAATAAGAAAATTTGCGCATTGCATATCTCAAGAAATAAGTGAAGGCACAGAACACCACAAGGGCTCTCCGCGGTGTTAAGTTCCCAGTGTCAAATTTCATATGAGCATTTGTCGTCCATGCGCCATGGCGACTCCCCGCTGGAATCCGGACGTATTGTAGGCCTATATGTAATCAAAATGCGGCTTTCGGCGTTATCGGTTTATTATACGGTCAGGGGTGTACGAGTTTTGAGAAAATGTTAAAAGGGTGTACCACGACGAAAAAGGTTGAAGAGCACTGATCTAGAGTCTGTCAACCGTCAGTAACACCTGATGTAGCAACGAAGACAGAGGTGCCGCCGTGCCGGCTTGTGACGTCACAATGAATACTTGACAATTGTCGATAACATCATAGTTGCACGAGAACGCACTTTACTCTATGCCAGGGGTGTCAAACATACAGCCCGCGGGCCGCATCCGGCCCGCCAGACCATTTCATCCGGCCCGCGAGGCCATTCTGACAAAATTGAAAAATTATCGCATTATCCATCAGATTTATAACGGAAGGTAATATTTTTGGTAATCAAAATACTCCGACGTAAATAATATAATCCATCAATACAGCAAATCTGGAGCATGTTCATAGGTAACAATATAACCTTCTGTCGGCAGTTTTAAGTTTTCAGTCAAGTACGGTAACCATTAGGAATAAGACAAGGACATTGACACTACAGTTTGAGAAGGCAAAAAAGTACACACCCCATTCATAAAGAGTTTTCTGAAAAAATTGGCCAAATAATAGTTATTCACAAAGGGGTAAACGACAATACGAAGCCGTTACATGTAAAATATATGGAGAATATAATATCTACACAAATAATTTAATTTAAATATGCTATACTATGCTATGCTATTTACCTAGCACTGACTGACCCAAAAGACACCAGCCACAGTCTCCAGAGAAACTAGATTGGTGAAGTGGTGATAAAAATGTATTGAACAAAATTCCAATTCATAATCTCCTGTATTCATCACTACGAATACGCAGGGCCGAGGCATCTCGACTAAAACAAGGGAAGCATAGAAATATCCCAACTTATATTCTCCTCTGAGTCACTGTTTTAGCGGCTTATAGCTTTATTCAATCGGTAAATCATCGTATTTTTGTCAATTCCATTGTTTGCGAATAACGGTGTTGCTCGAATAGATTCCTCGGCCCACATGATCCATGATACAATGAAGAATACTGTTTTACATACCGTTGATAATAATAAAGCATTCCAGTTAAAAATAAATATATGGATTTCGAGGTAAATATTGGAATTATTAGACTAGTCCGGCCCGCGAGCGATTATAACTCTTGAATCCGTCCCGCGACCCAAGTTGAGTTTGACACCCCTGCTCTATGCCATTGCTGTGCACAGCATTAAAATTCAGGCCTGCTGTTCAATTATGATAAATCAGCAGATGTGGTCGTTGCATATATATAATAGCATCTTATGAAATAAGTCGGAGCCGGAGCTAGTCCTCAAATAACGAGCTCCAGCTCCGGCTCCGGCTCCGACTGAATTTTATGTAGAGCTCCGGCTCCGGCTCCAGCTCCGGTGAAAATGCACGGCTCCGGGGCTCCGGCTCCGGGCTCCTGCTCCGGCTCCAAAGCCCTGCCGATAACTAAACTCGGGCAATTAGACCGTACTATTGAGGTGTGGACGAAGGTGTTCACTGTTCATGTTCAGCTTTTACGTGTCACCCCCATCAGAACCATAGAGACAGAACAGGGACATGACGCAGGTTGATGACCTCAATCTGTTTCTATATTTGTAGTAGTATTCTTGCCATGTCTTCGTCATCGATGATCAATTGATTATTAAATTGAATCAATTGAATATTACATCATACAGACATTACTTATTTTGATTCCTGAGATGCCAACTAATAGCACGGCCCACCTTTTGTAAGACACTGCTTTTGCAGATCGCAAGACGAGTAGGAGCCTATATAAACATCCAACACCTAGGAAGACATTTCCACCATCGAGAAATGAACTCATTTGGAAGAGATGTTCACGTTTGCAATTTAGAATTACCGACACAGACATTCACATTGCGATTGTTAGGTAGCGTGCCAGCACTGCAGGTAAAAAGTAGGCTCAGGGCGCAACGTTTTGTTGCAGGCGACAAATTTGAGAATTGAGAAGTAAAGATGATCAAGTTATATCAGTTAACAAATTTCCCCGCCGCTGAAGTTTATTATCTCGGTTTGTTCGAACTACATTCGAACTGCAGGTGGCTGCCAGTAACACTATTAAGGTATTGCTATCCTCACCGGCGCTAATACACGATCTACGTGGAAATGCGTTTGGCATCCATGTATAATACACTTCTACGCCTCTGTAGCCTATATGTTAGTGGCGATCGTGCTTGGACTCTTCGATGCGACGTTTAATTACATCGACTTTGCGGTAGTGGGTAGTGAGTAGACTTCATTGCCGAGCCAATCTTAAGAAATTAAGCTCAGCCCGAAGTTTAAACGAGATCTCAGCAGGCCAGTTACGTGGTAACAGAGGTAATAGCTCATAATGCTTCTTCCGGCCTGCAATAAAATTGTAAAAACATGTTTGGGAAGAATGGAAAACGATTTCCATGTCAATTGATAGGCTACCATTCGTAGACGTATTTGTGACATGTCCGTAGAGATAGAAGAATACCTAATATATTCTTTGAAGCAGAGAAAAGCCTACTTGGGTGCTCCGAAAAGATAGAAGTACTTCGTCAGTGACCACCTCTGTAAGACTGTGGTTGCCGCTATACGCATTTTGGTAGTTTGCCTGTGCCGTAAGCCAAAAGAGTTCAGAACCACTCTGCTAGTGTGCCGCGAACTATTCTTCATTTTCAAAGTGTGCCGCGAGGTCAAAAAGGTTGAGAACCACTGGCGTAGATCATAAAATTCTCATCTCGAAATTGGCGCGTTACGGACTTCGGGGCCCACAACTTGAGCTCATGAAAAGTTACCTCACTGGACGCCAACAAATGGTTGCGATCTCAAACACCTTGTCCTCTCCTCACCTGGTGACCTGTGGTGTGCCCCAAGGTTCAGTACTTGGACCGGTCCTCTTCACCTTATACGTCAACGACATTTTTGAAACCTCCTCATTGAACACCACACTGTTCGCTGATGATACTCACCTCCTCTCTTCCGCATCTTCGACGGTAGAGCTGGATGCCCTGACTGGGGACCAAATGCCTTAAGTCCATGAGTGGACGGCCCAGAACAGAGGTGGTCAGTAAGGAAGTACTTCTACTTTTTGGAAGTACTCAAGTAGTTTCCCTCTACTTCTGGTACTTACTCAAGTAGATCTGATTTTCTCTACTTCTACTTCTACTTCGTAATATTTTGTGATCTACTTACTTACTTTTCGCTATTTTAAGTTTGTCAAGTAGAAGTAGTTTAATCCCCCAATACGAAAGATAGCCTGAGGAATTTCGGGGCTGTTTTCACGGAGTACCAACATTTAATATTCATAAAAGTCAAGTAAAGCCCAGAAATTTTGCTGCGCTTTGCGCACAGTAGTTATAGAGTGACAAATATGTTTTCACGAACGAATTAGTGAATATAATTTAGGTACCGGGTTGCTAATGGTTCCGCTCACACCGCATTGTCACCGATATGCAATATTTCATCACAGTAAATATGGCCCACCATAACGTTTGAAACTACCGTTTCGCAATTCAGCAATTACCTATCCTATCGTTATCTAGCAGCCCATGACGTGTCCTGCTAATCTGGAAAATCCGGCTTTTTGGAACGTTACACCTGTTTTAGTAGATCATCTTTGAAGTTTTATGGACAAAGACATGAAATATATATTTCCGCTTTATAGAAGTGGTTTTGTATTTCACTTTCAATTCCGAGTTTGATACTCGGAGTATCATACTTTGAGTTCCAATTACTCTCAGTTCTTTTGTCTGCAGAACATACATGTTGGAGCATAAAAGCAAGTGTAGTAATGCCACTATTTTCCGAAAATAAAGCGACACTAAATATAAATTTTACGATCCACAATATTTGTTATTAACGTTTACTAATCGCGAAAAGTCTTGAAACCGTATCCGATACAACTTCTCCGTATTGCTCTTCGCCTAAACTTGGGCCTTACATTATGAAGTAGAGCGCCATGCCATGATATTCTCTAAAACAGGGTCTTCTAGTAAACAAAGTGTTAGTATGGCATTTTCATATCAATACTATGATTTGCATCCCATGACGCGAAAGAATGCTTCTTCTGTCGTAAATCGATACCTCCTGGGATGCATCAATACGAATCCAGCTCTCTGCAACTTCCGCATAGCTCAATTTGCAGCTTTTGACAGTTAATGCGAACGATTTAAGACCGTTTTCAAAACTACTTACTTACTTGAGTAGATTTAAAGTCAGTCAATTCTGCTTCTACTTCAAGTAGTTTAAGGTGACTTATGAAAGAAGTACTTCTACTCGTACTTGAGTAGATTTTTTCGTCGCTACTTCTACTTCAACTTGAGTAGCTTTCTTGACTACCTTGACCAACTCTGGCCCAGAACAACCTTTGCATAAACGCCTCGAAATCCCAATTGCTAACAGTAAATTCAAAAAATAACCTAACCGTTAATATCGCTGGTCAGCCCGTTTTCAACACAGATAATGCCAAATATCTCGGGGTTTTACTGGACTCGAACATGTCCTGGAAGAGTCATATTCAGTCCCTACAAACTAAATTATCTCCGAAGTGCGGTCTGTTCTACAGCCTTGGGCGCTTCATGCCAGCATGGGTTCTTCTGATACTCTTTAAATCCTTAATCCAATCAAAGTTACATTATGTCGTCCTCTGTTGGGGGCTGCCAGTAAAACTGCACTCAAGCCACTGCAGAAACTACAGCATAAAGTACTCCGAATCATAGCTAGGGCCCCAAAGGGGCCTGGCTGCCCCTCCAATAAGTCGCTGCTGAAGAGATTCGGCGTCCTAAACATAGAAGATATGCGGAAACTAGAAATCGCCAAGTTTATGTATCAGTTCCACTGCGGTCGTTGCCCCGAATATTTCAATGACTTCTTTACCTCTGAATCAAAAGCGCATAAGTAGGCCTACAACACACGCGCGTCCACGTCGTCCAAATATCATATGATCGACCGAAAAGATCATCGCTCTATCAAATATGCCGGACCTGATGTGTGGAACAGTATCCCGCCGGCCATCCGGCAGTCGACGAGCATGTCCACATTCATCATCATCATCATCATTGGTTTATTAGCAATTTTATCAGTTCAATACACCACAAAAAAATGCGATACAATGAAAAGACAGGAAGGTGTCGAAGCGACAAGGAGCAGTCTATGGAATCTGACACCCACCTTGGCCTAGGCGATGTAAAGAGGAGGCATGCACACTGAATGAAAGTAAAAAAGATAATATAGAAAAAGAAAGCGACAATAAATAGGGCGGCATGTCATTGGAAGCGAGATCGATAGGTCAGTCGTGGTCCGGTAATCTTGAGGATGGACTGTATTTATTTAGTAGTAATTGCTTGTATTTCGACTTGAATGTGGACATGCTCGTCGACTGTCGGATGGCCGGCGGGATACTGTTCCACACATCAGGTCCGGCATATTTGATAGAGCGATGATCTTTTCGGTCGATCATATGATATTTGGACGACGTGGACGCGCGTGTGTTGTACTTGTGCGCTTTTGATTCCGAGGTAAAGAAATCATTGAAATATTCGGGGCAACGACCGCAGTGGAACTGATACATAAACTTGGCGATTTCTAGTTTCCGCATATCTTCTATGTTTAGGACGCCGAATCTCTTCAGCAGCGACTTGTTGGATGGGCAGCCAGGCCCCTTTGGGGCCCTAGCTATGATTCGGAGTACTTTATGTTGTAGTTTTTGCAGTGGCTTGAGTGCAGTTTTACTGGTAGCCCCCCAACAGAGGATGCCATAGTGTAACTTCGATTGGATTAAGGATTTAAAGAGTATCAGAAGAACCCATGCTGGCATGAAGCGCCTAAGGCTGTAGAACAGGCCGCACTTCGGTGATAATTTAGTTTCTAGGGACTGAATATGACTCTTCCAGGACATGTTCGAGTCCAGTAAAACCCCGAGATATTTGGCATTATCTTTGTTGGAAACGGGCTGACCAGCGATATTAACGGTTAGGTTATTTTTTGAATTTACTGTCAGCAATTGCGATTTCGAGGCGTTTATGCAGAGGTTGTTCTGGGCCGTCCACTCATGGACTTTGGGCATTTGGTCACCAGTCAGGGCATCCAGCTCTGCCGTCGAAGATGCTGAAGAGAGGAGGTGAGTATCATCAGCGAAAAGTGTGGTGTTCAATGAAGAGGTTTCAAAAATGTCGTTGACATATAAGGTGAAAAGGACCGGTCCAAGTACTGAGCCTTGGGGCACACCACAGGTCACCAGGTGAGGAGAGGACAAGGTGTCTGAGATCGCAACCATTTGTTGGCGTCCAGTGAGGTAACTTTTCATGAGCTCAAGTTGTGGGCCCCGAAGTCCGTAGCGCGCCAATTTCGATATGAGAATTTTATGATCTACGCAGTCAAACGCTTTTTTTAGATCGAGAAAAATGCTACATCCCACATTTCGCTTCTCTGAGATATCATAATACTGTTCGGCCACTGTTAGGAGGGCATGTGCGGTTTGGTGTTTGTTTCGGAAGCCAAATTGTTGAGGGGAAATGACAGACATTTTGGCGAGGAATGAGGACAGGCGGGAGAGGAGCAACTTTTCGAATACATCCCCGATGCATGGGAGAACGGATATCGGACGGTAGTTGGTGACATTAGTTCTATCCCCAGCTTTGTGTACAGGGACTACTCTGGCTTTTTTTAGATAGCTTGGGTAGACTCCATTTTCTATCATGAAGTTGAAAAAATGGGCCATATATTGACCGATATGCATGCTTATCATTTTTAAAAACCATGATGGGATTTGGTCATAGCCGTCGGCCTTGTGCGATTTCAGTTTGTGGATGGCTACTTCTACTTCGTATTTGGTCGTAGGTTCAAGCACAATTGACTGGGATATCGATCTCACCTCTGACCTGGCCGACACAGGTTTTGTAAGAGAAGAAGCAATATTTGGGCCTACGTTACAAAAATATTCATTGAAGTGATTCGCGATGGCCGCCGGGTCTGAAAGTTTGTTTCCGGTATCCGAATTCACAATTTCCGAAATAGACTTATGGCCTTTTTTTCGATGTAGGAGAGAGTTAAGTCCTGACCATGTTTTTCGAGTGTCCTTTATGTGTCTGTTGAAAAATCTCTCATTGTACTTTGCTTTTGCCTTGGAAATGAGATGCACGGTGCGATTCCTGAAACGTCGAAATCTTTCTCGTTCATGTTCTGGGCAGTTCTTGGTGTCTAATCGGTTATGCCACCAAGTCGAAATACAAGCAATTACCACTAAATAAATACAGTCCATCCTCAAGATTACCGGACCACGACTGACCTATCGATCTCGCTTCCCATGACATGCCGCCCTATTTCTTGTCGCTCCCTTTTTCTATACTATCTTTCTTACTTTCATTCAGTGTGCATGCCTCCTCTTTACATCGCCTAGGCCAAGGTGGGTGTTTGATTCCATAGACAACTCCTAGTCGCTTCGACATCTTCCTTTCTTTTCATTGTATCGCATTTTTTGTGGTGTATTGAAGTGATAAAATTGCTAATAAACCAATGATGATGATTGTAAGAAAATGTGATGGGCAGCTGGACCTAGAAAGATAGATGGTCAAAAGAAGTCTTTGAAGATATTCAATTGCATCAGGAAAGTAGGGATGGTGTGACCGTGAGGTTCACGTGCGCGTTCTGTGTGTGAACCTCAGAAATTTAGAGGTTCGCTTTCAGAAACGAACCTGTAGGTTCTGCACCGCGAATCTTTTTCATGTATTACATTTTGTCACGTCATTATTACGTCTTATGGTTGAAATTATTTACGTTTCAACTTCGGACCACTCTTCGCATTGCGCTGGTAGCATGAAATATATTCAGCACTAAACGAGCATACACCTTGCCAATTTCAAAAAATATTTGCTCGAAAGTTGCTCGAAATATTCAGGTTTCGATCTGTGGATCTTTAGTGACTATCCGCTGCGAGCTTTGCCCGCAATCAAACAATAACAAGAACGAACCACACTGCATGTAGGAAGTCAGTGAATTGTTCTTAGTCAACTGATAAATTATTTACATCAACGAAATTAATATAAAGAATGCATCGATGTCTAATGTAAAACATCTATCAAGCGTACTGGATCTATCTTGATTTGATATCCTTATTGTATCATAAACACTAAATCCGTCTAATTGGGGTGTTGTCTACTATGTCACTTGTTTTTGAGATATTATCCGGCGGAAGTATGAAAACCGCTGTTTCACTCTTCAGAATAGGCCTAGATCTATCCGGTCTAGCCGAGTCCTCGTCGAAATTGCTGGAAATCAGCGATTTTATGGAATCATTATAGCATTTGATTGGTCCAGTTGATAACATTAGGTGGGATTTAAAAAGTCTGGGGCATAATATCCAGAGTCGTTGTTATAGGTATCGTATGCTGTACATTTTTAAATAACTTTACGGAAATGTAGGGCTGGAATAGGTAATATGACGTCACGTGACGTCTTGGGTTCGCGTTCACACAGACCCTTTCGAAAATGTTCGCGTTCACACGTAACAGAACCTTTCAGAGGTTCGCAAGATCTCTGCTAGACAGTAATGATGGAAATTCCGACTCAACTACATGTATAGCAATCTTGCAGGCATAACAAAACTACAGGTCAGAATAGTAGGCTACTCGAATAAGTAGTTTGAAAACATAGATTGGGTTGATTTGCCGTTGAACACAGTAATATCATTCAAAAGCACTTGCGAAATATTTTCGGAACCAATAATAAGGCCAAAATAGGTGCAATTTCCGAAATTACATCCACTAAAGTTGTACGCAGGCTTCATTGCCAGTTCAATATTAAACTTTTCAACACTATTACCTTGTAATTGAGATACCTGGCCCGAAAAAGTAAGTAGTTCGACTTCAAACTGCTGACTGCATAAGGAAATAGTGCAAGGGCACATTTAGCAGAAATTCTACCCGTGTGTCAGCCTTGATATAGGCCTACGGGTGCGAATATATACACTCATGCCACACGAAGAACAGAACATACCTCAGAAGTAGGCTATACCGAGCAGTGCGGAGTGGATCGACGAATTCTCTGGTCCAACTCCGATCCGGCTCCGGCCGTATCAGAAAAATTACTGATCCGGCTCCGACCAAAAATGATAAAGCCCAACCGGATATCCATTCGGCTCCGGTCCATGCTCCGTCCTGCCCGGTACGGTGGTTCCCTGCTCGAAGAGCCCATATCTTTTGACGCGACTCTACTCGAGACACGTGCACGGACTCAACAAGCTATCAAGGTGGTATGGAAAATATTAAAATATCAAAATGTCGTAGCTTTGCGTCATCTGAGGTATCTTTATCCATGTTATCATCATCATCATCATCACCATCATCATCATTGGTTTATTAGCAATTTTATCGGTTCAATACACCACAAAATTGCGATACAATGAAAGATGGGAAGGTGTCGAAGCGATTTGGAGTAGTCTATTGAATCAGACACCCACCTTCGACTAGGCGATGTAAAGAGGAGGCATGCACACTGAATGAAAAGTAAAGAAGATAGTATAGAAAAAGGCAAGCAGCAAGAAATGAGGTGGCATGTCATGGAAGGCGAGATCGATAGGTCAGTCGTGGTCCGGTAATTTAGAGGATGGACTAATATTCACTTAGTAGTAGCCTAATTGCTCGTATTTCGACTTGAATGTGGACAATGGACATGCTCGTCGACTGTCGGGTGGCCGGCGGGATACTGTTTCACACATCGGGTCCGGCATATTTGATGGAGCAATGATCTTTTCGGTCGATCATATGATATTTTGACGACGTGGACGCGCGTGTGTTGTACTTGTGCGCTTTTGATTCCGAGGTAAAAAAAAGGTCATTGAAATATTCGGGACAACGACCGCAGTGAAACTGATACATAAACTTGACAATTACTAGTTTCTGCATATCATCTATTTTTAGGACACCGAATCTCTTCAGCAGCGACTTGTTGGATGGACGACCAGGCCCCTGTGGGGCCCTAGCAATGATACGGAGTACCTTATGTTGTAGTTTTTTGCAGTGGCTCGAGTGCAGTTTTACTGGCAGCCCCCCAACAGAGGATGCCATATTGTAACTTCGATTGGATTAAGGATTCAGAAGAATCGAGGATGGCATGAAGCGTTTAAGGCTGTAGAAAAGGCCACCCTTCGGTGATAATTTAGTCTCCAGGGACTGAATATGACTCTTCCAGGACATGTCCGAGTCCAGTAAAACCCCGAGATATGTTGCATTATCTGTGTTGGAAACGGGCTGACTACCGATGTTCCCGGTTAGGTTATTTTTTGAATTTATTACAGCAACTGGGATTTCGAGGCGTTTATGTAGAGGTTATTTCGGGCCGTCCACTCATGCATTGTGGGCATTTGGTCAATAGTCAGGGCATCCAGCTCTGCCGTCGATGATGCGGAAGACAGGAGGTGAGTATCGTCAGCGAACAGTGTGGTGTTCGCCTATTAAATGTGGCGAGTACAAAGTAGTCGTAGCCTAGGCTTCACAGCTGTAACACAAATGGATTCTTAGGCGATTGGGAATTTCAGATTGGGCTGTACTGCTCCAATGCTCTGATGTCAGATCAATATTTGTAAAATTCTAAAATTCTTCGTATAATCGCGGCACCGTCAAATGTCCGCTAGCTGCAAAATTATAACCTGACAGCTTTTACGATGTCCTGATGCATTTGTACTTTCGCATGGTATTGGTTTTGATAAAAATGTTATTTTTTCCGTGCCAGGCGTGAATTCACAAGAATAAATCTCATTTTTACGATGCGTGTAGAATGTCAGTCTGCAAGGTCCTGTCAAATAACGCCTACTTGGAAATACATTGAATTCTCCTGCGGCACATTGAAAAGTAGGAAATTGGCTGGCCAGCACATTTGAGTTTGTGACATCTGGCCTACTATTGCAACTTCGATATTTGGTGATCAGTGGTCCCTGGTACATACCGATCGTTTTGCTTCGTCACCTTTGCTTAGCAGTTTGCGTTTCTATGGTAACGATAACGCGAATGACTTGTAACTGCGCCGAAAGCAAAGCTACGAGACATTGTTTGTTGATTGGCAGTCTGAGCGTCCAAAACTGTCAAAATGGCAAGAAAAAAGGAAGTAATATTACAGGTTAGTGAATTTTTCACCTATATGTGCTGTGTCACAACGACGACGTATAAAAAATCCTAAGATCCTGATTCCTGATGACCAGTATTAGAATATCAATGTTCGTAAGTTATGAAATTTTATTGATTCAAAATAACACAAGAATTGCAATAAAATGAAAAGAGAAGAGGAGTCGAATCGATTTGGTATAGTCCATTTAGGTGGTAGACCTGCCGATTCAGATTTAACATTCACAATCACTAGTATAAAAGTGCAGGATTTAACTGCAAATTGGTATAGGAACATCAGACCCTAGGCGTAGGTTATTAAAAGTGGTATCTAATATCTATTGCCCTTTGTTTTGACTTTGTGGCAGTATCGCCTACATTTCGGTACAAAATACTGTCCGCCAACGGACAGTGAGCTATTTTATTTCTAAAGCAATAGCATAACGATAAAAACTTATCTTGTTTGTAAATTTATATACCTGTTCCATTTAGGAAGTTTTCAATACTACGGAGGCATGGGAGGAAGCTATGGGAAGAGAAAAGCTTTATGGTGAGTTTACTGCAATGTAGGCTATCATCAGACAGCAACAGCAGTCACTTATTTGACAAGATAAACATTAAAAAGCAACCTACTTTTGAAAGTATTCGAAAATTATATTTAATTTTTCCCCTTTCATATTGAAGTTTATATGATGCATGCCTATTAATCCAATGGTTCCCAGCCTATTTCATTCCTCGGACCCTTTGGGTCGAAATTCCATCCTAAGAAAAAGCTGTCTACTAGTGAAAAATAGGTGGTCTCTGTTCGCTTAGGCGGCATGATGGTAAATTTAGCATGTTTTGCCACTATACCTAAACTGGAATACTTTTATTAGTGGGTCGATATAATTGTTTCAGCATGACTATTTCCTGCTTAAGAACAATATAATCGAGAGGCCACAAAGTCGTCTTGCGAACCGCATTCTGGTATATGCATTTCTTACGTCCGTGATACCAAAATCTCTCCCAGGCTGGGAACTTCTGTATTGCACTTTAAATTATAGTGACTATAATAAAATGTTGTCATGTCGGTGATACATGTACTGCTATGTTCTTCAAAGACAATAATAAGCAAGAGAATTTCAACTTGAATAATTCAAAGATAACCATCAAGTACATCAAGTATACAAGTGACGATATTGCTAGATATGAGGTGTCTTAATATCATTCAATCTTCCAAACAGCTGTTTCCAGTATTTGAAACTGGACCAATGTATTTCTTGGTTTTCCTCAAGTGTCTGTTCTGCTTGAGTAGGCGTAATAGTTGTAATGCAGAAAGCAACCATTTCATATTATTATATATCCTATAAAACTGAGGTCGCCAACTCAAAACGGGTCGCTGGCCAATTTTCAAATTTAGCAGAGGCAGGCCCGCATGAATTCAATATCGCGATAAAATAGACCACACAGTTTAACAACCACGTTTTCAAAACTTTGCATCCGTACAATGTTGTGCTCTCTAACATGGACGAATAGTGTGTTGAGAAATATCACTAGATCACCAAACACATCATTTTCTGCCTTTCAGTTGTCGATGTTCATCAGAAATGGTGCGGCCCGTGCAAAGCAATCACAGGGATGCTGAGAAGAATCAAAAACGAGCTTGGTGATGATTACCTCGCATTTGCAGTTGTGAGTAAATGCTGTGATTCATTTTCACTTCAGAAAAACTTCTATTTCCTGTGATCTACTTGTATGACCTGGGACCACTGATATTTTTTGAAATTTGCGGTTGGAGATTTGATGATTTGGTTCATTTGGTAACATTGCCCAAATTATGTCCATAATGGTTATGTCATCTGTCAATGTCAACTGTTGCCGATTGAAATCAACTAGGGTTAAACAGTATTGTAATATTATGAAAGAGCTTCTTCGTTAGTGTGGTACGTCTTCTAGGTCTTGACTTGGGGTGTATACCTGCTGAGTCACAACTGATTTCAGTGACATAAATTCCGGTTCGTACAGTGACACAATGATATGTGACGTTTTATATGTATCTGAGAGGTAGTTGTTTGGAGCTACCTTATCCTTAACATAATCTAACCCCACTTAATCCTAGTCATCAATATTGTCACTCAAATAAACTGACACTCGAATGGAACTTACTCTACCCAATCTTGAATTGTTTGTCACTCGAATGAATGCAATTGTCATTCACTATTCAAATGAGTTTTCACTCAAATGACTTGTCACTCAGCTCAGCATCTACGTTCGACTTGTGTAATTTGTATGCATTTGAGGCAATTGTCGGCCAAGGTGAGCATTTAATAATGAGGTTTGCGAAGTTGTCCGGTCTCAGTCATGTGTTCTCATGGCGTTGAGACTTCGAAATGCATCAAAATTATATTTTTGTTTAAACAAATTCATTGATAAATGTCCCTGCATATTCATATATATACACATATACCTTACCACCCCTGGATGTCACTGCCAATTGCACAGACGTACAGTGTAACCAACACCCTGTCATTATCAGGTTTACCTGTCGCTAAAAAAATTCAAGAAACACCAAGAAATCTGACTGTCTATCATTGCTTCATACGACTGTTCTGTTATAAACTAGTGAACGTGAACAATATTTTTACTCAAAGTCGTTTCACAGGCCGAAGCAGACAGTATTTCACACCTGGAAGCATACAGAGGCAGATGTGAACCGGTTTTTCTATTCTACGGGGTAAGACTCTATTAAATTTCTGCCAACCAACCTAGTGCTGCATTGTTTCTGAACTAGATTTGTCTCCCTGCATTGAACATTGACATCTGACTTTTTTTAGTGCCTTCAAACAGCAATGGTCTATTCATAGCAGGGAAAATTTATTTGGGTATAAAGTTTTTACTTAAATTTTGCTCAGCAGTTTTCTCATTAATGGGCAAGATTTGATTTCATGTGCATGACCGACAAGATAGCGTAATGGTGGACCGTGCGGCTTCTTGATCGGTAGGTCGTGGGTTTGATCCCTGGCCGGGTCAGACCGACTGATTGATAACACTGCTATCCATCACTTCCCTGCTTGGCGCCTCAGCATTACTGGGATCGCATGGAGAGGTGGTGCAAGATTGAAGCCTTACAAGATTATATCTGTACCTTCCTTGTCCAGCATATGCACATCATGCACTCATGGTATGCATGTGCACTGTGCAGGGTGCACAGATTGCGTGTATGTATTATTGTATATGTATTATTATTAGATTACTGACATTTTGCTCCTATAGAATCACCTAGTTATCAAAGGTTGAGACGTTTGAGCAAGTATTTTTGAAGTCCAAAAAATCCTAGAGTATGTTGTTCAATATAACTTATAACATATGTATAAATAGGATCCATGGATCACAGGCTCTACATTGGTGCAAAATTTACGCTCGGAAGGCACTACTCTTTGACTGGCGTTGACATCTGCAAAAAGTGTCCAGTCTTATCCTCCTCTCTCCTGCATTTCAGTGCGGGCATTTGCTTTCCCGGGTTCGGGGATGCGACGCCCCCTTGCTACAAAAAACGATCATGGAGACGCTGGCTCACGAGAAGAAAGTGCTCGGGGGAGAAGCTGAAAGGAAAGCGGTAGGCCTTTACATTCGTGGTGGAAGTTTTGCAAACTCAAAGCTCTCATGCATCTATTTTATCAGATGAAAGATACTGCAGAGGAGGAAGAGGAAAGTAAAGAGGAAGAGGAAGCGGAAGAGGGAGAGGAAGAGCCGGCCGAAGGGGAGTTTGTAGGTACGTAGCAAGCGATCTGTATTCTAGTTCTGGACGTCACCAGTATTTCTTGTTCCGAATGGCCGATTAGTACACCTGAGCACAAGTATTGGAGTCCGTGGATCCTTGTATTGATTGTAATAAGTCTAGTCGTGAAAGCCGATTTTATTTCGAGTAGCATGTGTAACTGATATTTCTTCTTTGCGATCATACGGAAGGTACATAGGCTATTGAACTTTGCATTTCAATTTGATATTCATTTCTTTGCGTTCATATGGAAGGTACGTAGGCTATTATACTTTGCTTTTCGTTCTTACCGTGTATGATGTCATAGTTAGTGATATTCTAATACTTTACACCTCCCGAAGCTTAATACTCCACCTGAAGTCAAATCGGTCAGATACTCTAGTGATACGTGAAAATGGTAGGTTTTCGAATAGTCCATAAGTATCATCGTGAAACATTGCAAAATATAAGTGAAACGAATACTGATACTAAAATGACTTCAATTGTATTCCTAAATATGATATACTTGCGAAATGTGAAGATACGGGCATAAATATGTGACACAAACAAGCACATGGAAAACGACGTAGGCCATACATTTTCACAATCTTGAAGAAAGTTGTTTCTTTTACACCTCCACCTTAGGCCACGGTGTCCAGTTTTACATGCATATCTTTCGGTTTTGCCTGGCCGGGGTTCTATCTCACAACCTACCAATCAAAATGATACTACTGTACCACAGTGGCGGCTCGTCCTATAGGGCAACTGGGGCATTGCCCCACCTAAAATTCTGTTCAATAACAATTTAACCATTTATAGACACACAGCGCTCAATATATACCGAGATCACAGCGAAACCCGCGTTCTTCTTGTGCTTTCGCTTGCAAATGCCCAATTGCCCATACATAGCGAAGTCTCTGCGAAAATCGAATTCTCTTCTGTGTTTTCGCTTTGTGAATGCCTAGCCGGGGCTTGCCCCGGTAGCGCTCATAACAAGCTCTCACTATCTATTCTCTCAAAGCCGCGCACAATTAAGAAACGGTGATATACTCTCTCCTATTCGTAAAATGGCCGAGCAACCGGGGCATATATGCCTGTCGCCCCTAAGGTGTGATGTAACAATCGTATCTATATCTGAACTCGGATACCGTGATATGCGTTGAGTCGACCTTTGCTGGTATAGGTCGATTTTGATGGTGTTTCACACCATGAAAACTCTTGAAACTTGGTATGTCATGTCGTGATGGTGGTATTTAACACTGCCCCAAGTTTCAGGGTTTCTACTTAAAGTTTAGGGTAGTAATTCCGTTTCCGAAGTTGCGTGTGTGCTGATCCGTCATGTATCGCAAACAGATTTTACTCAAAAGCCGGTATTGGTATCCATTGATTTTGACGATGTTCAATACTGAGATCGGTTATTAAATTTGGCACGGTAAGTCTTAATGTTAGTATCGAACGCTGTACCAAGTTTTAAGTTTGTCACTGAACTGTGTTAGTGGTAATTTCGTTTCCTAATTCGAGTGAGAGCTGACTCGTCATTTATCGCTAACAGATTATACGCAAAGCCGGTATTGGTATCTATTGATTTTAACGGTGCTCCTTACCTAGATCTGTCATAAGCTTTTGCACGGTATGTCTTGGTTTTAGTATCGAACGCTGTGCCAAGTCTCAAGGTTGACACTCAGTGATTAGGGCAGTAATTTCGTTATCAATGTCGAGTATGGTAGAGATGTGCTCCGATCTGACACTTTAGCATACAACGCATTGCGGATTTCACGCAAAAGCCGGTGTATCTGCGGTAACGTTAACTTAGATGATGATATCATTCTCAGTTTGCATTCAAATATTTACTTTGATATTATATTCTCCAATGTCAACTTCACCGTGAAATTGTGGCCTTCAAGCCATTTGCTCACAACCCCCTGCTGTCAAGCGCGATAGCTATTTCGTTTTTGATGGCGGCTAACAGCTGATCACTTGATCAGCCTATTCCTCAGTAAATTTTGCGCAAAATTCGGTGTTGGTCTGTTCGCATTAATTTTGACAGTGTACCATACCGAAAAGAGCCATGAGACCACTTCTCGATGATGTCATGTAACAGTGTACTGAGTTTAAAGCTTTCATCCACGTATTTATTCGGTAATATATTTTCCAAAGGCGATTTCGCAGCAGACCTATAGACAGTAATAAAGCCGTATGTGTCGTGTTACAGTCTCCAGTTTCAAGGCCAAAATCTCCTATGCAGTACCGAGACCGAATTTCCGAGGCTGCTATTCTTAGTTCTTCAGAATGATGTTTTGGATTCAATATGACAGGCCCAATCTATGAGATAACAATTGCGTATCTGTCCGAACTCGTTGACCTTTCCAGTTAGGCTTACGTTATCTCTCGAGTTCTAGTCATTTCCAGGTCTAGTGCGAACATGAACCGTGTTGAATCTCTGTTCCGTACGCCGTTACGCAGTTGCCACACTTCAAGTGACAGCTCACCGGCGGACCTCTCGTGGCACATACGTTAAAACCACTGTTGCCGGCAAATTCATGTTACCGTACCATCATTAAGTTACTTGTTTACGTTGGAAAACGCCATGGTGACGTCATCTTAATAAAAAGTCGCTTGCAGCCCTTGCCCCACCACCCGATATTGTCACGAGCCGCCACTGCTGTACCACTATGCTCAGTTAGGGATTGCTGTGTATGTGCATGGTGCAATAAATAAAAGTTGATTGCTAGATTCACAGCGTTTTAATGAAGGACATTATCGAATCTATAGAAACAGAAATAGGCCTAACTCCTGAAACAGTTGTAGGTAGTAAATTATTTCGAAATTGCCCACGTCATAAAATATGACACTAAGCTATGGTTTAAATTTTGAAAATGTCATAGGCTATTGCTAAAGATGGTTTTGGGAATATGAATGCGTATTTTAATGATGTCGATTTATTCCTCTTTCACCGCAGCACGCAAACAAATCACGGTCGCCGTTATCAAGCCTGACATTGTACAAAACAGTCAAGTTGATGAAATTCTCGAAAAGGTTAGTCGACTTGATGATACACAATCACATATGCTTTATCAGCTATTCCAAGAATTATCTCCTAAATTCATTCCATAATTATGATGTAAGACTTTTATAAATGATCAGCGATCCTTGCTGAAGTGTATTTATAGTGGGAAAATCTATTCAAGTTTGATCGGGTAGACAACTTGCTACATGTAGCATCCTGTCTAGAAACGCAAATAAATACCGTCAAGCATATATTATTATCGAACTGACATGCGGAAGATTGAAGTTCGAGTACTCTTTATACCATCATCCTGTGTTATAAGCCTAGCGGATTTGTTTGTTAAAAATTTGTTGGCTTCAATAGATAACCATATGATAGCCAGTCACCCCGTATGCTGGAATCCTGTCAATGCGCCAATGTGTTCACAGATTTAAATTCGCGTTTTATATACAGATTAAGGAAGCCGGCATCGAAGTACTTACCAACGAGGAGAGAATCCTTACTGACGAAGAAGCCAGAACATTCTACCAAAATAAATCGTCCGAGGTACAGTTTGCGTTTCAATCTAGCCGATTGTTGTCAATTTTTAGTCAATGGGACATGAAATTTAGCTCTTTCGACTGTTGGGAAATCGCATTAATCTGTTCATTCTTGTATCATACACAGCTTAGGCGAGAAGCTTAGATGAGCAGGAAGTAGGGTTGTTCACAATTCGAAAAATTTCAAAAGTGCTGCACTGAAAGGCTAGGCTCCTTTTGTAGATATTTATGATGATGAAAACCCTAATGAACAATTAGGGATGTATTTTCGAGTTGAACCCATTGATTAAGCAAATAACTACTTCACTCTAACCCAGTCATTTCCAACCATTTTTCTTCATTCCCCACTTTTGATATTCTTTTGAATCTTTATTTCCCGCAACGTAAAATCCCTTCCTCCCCCCTGAAAAATGCTCCCCTTGCTATGAGTTTGTGAAGTAATCACTTTCTATTGGTACAAGTCAAGTCCGTATTAATGGTGACGGCCCGTTTAAAGAAAGTGAATGACTTCTGCAGTAACCCGTGAAATTCTATCAAAGCTTCATTGTTGATCATGCTGCTCGCGCTAAACGCGTTTGTGACCCTGTAACCCCAATTTTGGTTATCCGGAATTCAAAATTAGTTTTTGCGAACAACACGCCATAAAATTAGGGATGCATTCAGTCCAGACAAGTGAGCTGTGAACCGTAACTGTGGCGTTATGCCTTGGTACATTTGTATATATGTAGTATGTATTTATTCTACTAGTAGGCCTATGTCTCTTTTCACCTCCAGAAACCCCTGCATGCCCGCTTAGGAACCACTGTTCTAACCGAAGTTAAAATCCTGATATATGCCTTTCGTAAAACTCTAACATATTTCTTTGCTTTGTTACCGAGAATTACCTAGCTGTCAGCTTTGTTCGTGTTCATATTTGTTTGCATTCCGACGGAGCCATGGCGCAGAGGTGGCTGGAATAGAACCACATGGCGCTCAACAATAGAGACCGAGCTAGCGCAACGCGGGCTATCGCTCGAAGACGCCCACAACCGCCCACGATGGAGGCGCTTAATAAGGGCCGAAAACTCATTATCTTGATGTTCGTTTGTTTCCTGTTTTCTTTTGCCCTTTTATTTAATTGAAAGACGATATATATATATATTTGTTTGCAAAGCGATCGCGGCCTATTAACTGATGTCATTCTTGCAGGAATACTTCGAAGATTTGATTGCCTACGTCACGAGCGGTGCTTGCAGAGTTTTAGTTTTGACGAAGGCCGGCTCCGGGGAAGGTGTAGTGGAACTGTGGAGGGAAATCATCGGACCTTTCGACGCCGCTTTGGCTAAAGAAGAGAATCCGAACAGGTGCTGGTCTATTTAGTGTTGGCCAACGTAGTCAGTATTGAGGCCGAAGTAGAGATGGAAGTAATGTTGCTAATTTCTACTCAATTATGAGAAGTAGTGAAAATTTTCAAGACTTTCCAAATCTGCTTCAACTAAAGGTTGAAAATTAAACATGTGAATATTACTCATGTGGGATTTCGTCTATTGGTACTGGTACTTGAAAATCCGACCAGAAACTGCTAAAAGTGAAGAAAATCAGTATATTATAAATGCGAACCATTCGATATCACCAAGCAGACTTATAAAAAGTGGGTTTAGCAAGACTTCAACTGGAAACTGAGCAGTCAACACAATGACTTGGACTCAGACTTGAGTCATAATACCATGACTCGGACTCGACCCTCTGCTCGCTGACTTGGACTCGGACTTGACTCGGTGGTGAATTGAAAATGACTCGATTTGACTCGTGTCAAAACTATAAAAGTGAGATTGAATTGTGACTCGGAGCCTTGTGACTTGGTTACAACCCTGTTGCCATGATACAGGGACTATTTGGCCCTTTTGATATGATAATTTTACTCAAGAAGGATACAAAGCAATCCCCAAACTACTTTCTACATTTCAATGTGTAAAAAGTTTTGCGTTAAAAACTGTTGAATAGCGGCTGAAGGAGGTGAAAAAATTCTCTGACCTGTATTTCTCACACTGTCGACATTAAATTTCAGCTTACGAGCCATTTACGGCACGGACGCCAAATCCAACGCTCTCCACGGCTCGAGCTCGCAAGAAGAAGCAGCCAAAGAACTCGCGTTTTTCTACCCCGATTTCGAACCCCCCACGTATCAGGCCACCTCGCGAGCGGCTAGCGCCAAGAGCCGGGCTTCGGCTCGTCGTAAGAAGTCCGCAAAGAAGCCAAGTCAACTCCAGCGAACCCTCGCAATCATAAGACCGGATGCACTGAGGACTCACAAAGGTGTGTATTGAAAATCACAGGTGGTCAGTAGGGATGGGCTATCACGTATCAGTCATTATGGCATCAAAACAGCATGAATGATATGAAAAGTTCAAATATGTACCTTTTCTACGAGTTAAACAATGCCAGTTCTATATCACAATAAAGTTATGGTATTTTATTGACCATACCTATGTCTTTCACAGATCTGTCCTTTCCACTAACGTGCATAGCTCTGTGCTAAATGTTTCGATTGCTCCAATACGGCCAATCCTTTTGATTCTTTTCGAATCTCGAGCGATCTTTATCTGTTAAATATCTCTTTGTAAATCCTGTTGAACACAACGTTGAATATAGATGCTATCATGGAGAAAATTTCGGAAGCCGGTTTCGAAATATCGATGATGAAAGAAATGCAGCTCTCAGAAGAACAAGCCAAAGCTTTCTATAAGGAACACGAAGGCCAAGAATATTTTGAAGCACTTGTAAACCAAATGACAAGGTCTGTGTCTTTCGTGACATTGAGGTACTGACTGAGTCTGATACCCTCTCCGAAGACCAACGCTGGTCACGTAAATCACAGTACAAAATATTTACCAGATCACTGAAGGGTCTGTCAATACATTTTTAGCATAAGCCACAAAATAATAGGCTCTCGCATTAATTTTCAACGAGAGTGTGCTGCTGTCTTGTCTTTGCACTCTGGTATGCAAATAAGGCAACAAAATATTACATTTTTTGTTTAGCGGACCAGTATTGGCGCTATGTCTTGCCCACACGGATGCCATCAACAAGTGGAGAGATATGTTAGGACCGAAGATACCGACAGAAGCATTAGAACAACAGCCGGACAGTTTAAGGTAAGATAATTTTTATTATTAACACCTAATAAAATGCCCCCCCCCATCAAAAAAAATTATATATATATATTTGTTCAGTACGGATAGTCCTTGCAATTTCGTTGTTGAATTCGTATTTGACGGATGAAGTAAATTCACAGAAAGATGATATTATATTCAGTGATTCTTTAGTCAATTGGTATTGGCCTCTTGCCAAATTCAAGAACAAAAGTCCATAATTTTTTTGTTCTTTCATCACACGGTTTTATTAAAAAATAGGGCGCAGTTTCATGTCGAGGATGCGCCGGTCAACATGATCCACGGCAGCGACAGCCCACAAACTGCCACAGAGGAATTGAAGAGCATTTTCCAAATCGAGCAAACGCTGGCCGTGATCAAACCGGACGCTTTAGATCAAAAAGGTGAATTTGTAGCATATTTTCTATACAAGAGAAAGAGAGAGAGAGAGAGGGGAGAGAATGAAGCAACATTGATTGGAAAATAGATCCCTTCACTTGTGATCATGGAACACTTGAGTGTGTGACACTTGAGCATGGCACGCTTAAGCATGAGATACATTAATATGGGACACTTAGGGTGGAGATAATAAAGTTGGATTGGCAATAACGTTGATTATCGCATTCGTCAGGATTTATCAACCCACGAATAAGGAAACAGGTTGATGGCAGCGCATAAAGTTAGTTTTAATCTCATGATTTAACGGACCGGAACAAACTATTGATAACTAGTTATCTTTAAAAACTGCGTACACTGCGTACCATTCCTACGCACCAATATTTCCGATATGGACCGTGCCGATTGTCTCCTAGGTGCTGGCTTCACTAAGCAATCAA
This sequence comes from Botryllus schlosseri, assembly GCF_051294905.1. Taxonomy (NCBI): domain Eukaryota; kingdom Metazoa; phylum Chordata; class Ascidiacea; order Stolidobranchia; family Styelidae; genus Botryllus; species Botryllus schlosseri. Next base: position 16,352,248 of record NC_137248.1, on the reverse strand, counting down.
AGAATTATGTGCTCACCATTGTAGAGAGATATCAATATTCTATAATCCTTTTCTTAGATGTACTATTATATTTGGACACGACTTTCATTTCGCGATGAAATAAAACCAAACCTATTACAGTGTCAGTATTGTTATCAGCAGGCTGCTGTTTCATTCAACAAATTGAAAACTGACAGCTACTAACGCGTTTTCGCATTATGATGCAACAGATAACGCCACTTGATTGAAAACTCGGAACACCTCGCCTAATCATCGCGAGTAACCTTTTCCAACTTTATGCGTTGCGATTAGCAGTTTTTAATCACATGATTAGCATTCTCCCGGATCAGCTAACTTTATTATCTCCGTCCTTAATCATGGGCTACTTGTTACCGGTATGTTTTACTTGACGATATATTACTTCTGCATGCCATACTTGTGCACGACATTCGAGAATGGAAAACGTGAACACAGCCATGCATGCGATACCTGACCATATGACACTTGAGCTTGGGAAGCATAAGCATGCGGTACTGGGGCTACGTTAGGGTTAATCTTAGTTTGTGGTTTACCAATTCATGCTTTCAATTGTCACATTTCATTGTGTCGCGTGTGTTAATTTCGATTCATAAGGAGGGACGTTATCTAACGAGGTAACAAATCCTGGATTTGGGTCGATGAATATAGTCATAATAATGGAGCTAATTTTTGTCAGAAAGTCACGCAATTTCTCGTTACGGCTTTGTTTCAGAGGCGATCATGGAGAAATTGAAGGAAGCTGGATTCATGATATCATTGCAGCAAGACATGACACTTACCAAAGAGATTGCTGGTGAAATCTACAAGTCCAAGGTCAGTGCGGATACCCTGTCAATTGAAGACACAAGTCCCTTCAGTGTAAACAACGTTTCGATTCCTGTCTTGCCAGGAAGGGTCTGATTTCTATGACGACTTAATCGGTCACATGACCAGCGGCTCCACTTTGATGATGGTTCTGTCGGCGGAAGACGCCGTTAACAAGTTGAGAAGCATAATGGGTCCCGCTGATCCAGAACAAGCGAAGGAGGCCGCCCCGCAGTCGCTTAGGTGAGACCCAATTTGCGGTATTACTACACCGTTGTTGCTTTGAGCGGAATGTGTGTTTGAGGATTTGTTTCTGATTTAGAATCGGTATTTGAAAAGAGTTTTTGTGGTGCAGAGTTCAATGTACATTATAGTATCATATTCCTATTAAAAATAGATAAATTTGTAGCTTTTTTCAGCTGACGATATGTTGTAGAAACGCTTCTGACTCTGACTTCAGCTACTCCAATATGTTATTAACTGCTTTCAGTGTCTATCAAATTAACAAAAGTATATTGAATAAGTTTTTATGCATCATTGAAGCAGTGAAATACTTATTATCAATTTTATTGTTATATGTTCATTTTCATTGATTGTCGTTTCTACGCTGACTTCTGACTGTGTAGACTTACAACTGTATGTACAAACATGCCTCTTATTTACATGTTCTGAGCCAGTGGTCCCCGTCCGTTTTATGGTCGCGACACCCTTTTCAATTTGAAAATTTTCCCTCACCCACCATTGATCGCTGAAAAAGATATGTCAGTACTACCATCGTCCAGACCTACTCAGGGGCCTATTTGGGAAGCGAAAGCTCTGTGGCCAACTGAAAACAACACCATAGCCCAAAGGTTGAAAACCTCTGTCCTAGGCCAAGGTTGGTGTTGGATTGTAAAACTACTCCTAGTAATTGCGACACCTTCCTATCTTTTCATTTTATCGCAATCTTGTGGTGTTTGAAATGATCAATTTTTTATTAATCTCATATTGACCCTGTTGCTATTTTCGTACAGAGCGCTATTCGCAAAATCCGTTTTGGAGAACGCGATCCACTCGCCGTCCAGCAAGGAAAGCGCGGAAGAGAAGATCAAGTTCATTTTCGGCGACAAGGAGTTCCAGTGGGATGGTACTTTAGTAGGGACTGAGGGCCCAGTTTCTGAGGACGGTACGCATTGCTTTCGCTTTTGTTGTGACTGACTAATCTGGTTCTGGCACAAAGACAGCGAATCATATCCGGGCGAGTCAGCTTCAATGGAAATTGCTTGCATCCCCCTGAGTTACTGATTATCTTGTGCTGAATATTTGCGTTCAATCGGTATTTGTTTATTTGCCAAAAATTTACGTTCGTCCGTCCTCGACTTGTGTTTTTGTTAGCGTAATGAGTGTCGTGATTAATGGATTGGGAATTCGGGATTTAGTCGGTAAACTTGGAGGTTTCTGGCATGCTTTTTGACCACAGCTGTTGCAACCCAGTAGAACCGTGTTTGGTCTGCTAACTGTTCTGCGAAATTAAGCCTGGTATTCCCACAATGCTTGAGCTCCAATAATCTGTATAATCTGTTATCCGCGATTTAAAAACCTGTAGAGAACTACTGCTACCGGGGCGTAATTTGAATACATTTAAGGTGGTGTTCTGACCGTATTAATGTAGTTTGACTTTATATTATGTCTGCCTTCAAGCCTGCTACCTTGATGGCAGTTAAAATGCAACGCCTGGTTCCTCGACGGCAGTCAGAAACTGAGTATATAATTTCCGATTGCAAATTCGCGCTACTTTCAGGCTATTTTGACTTTTCAAAATGTCAACTTCAATCTTTTCTGCAAGGGCGGGCAAACCTAGAATGTCTGTTTCAGTTCAATATCTGTCACTTTCGGCTTCCAGTAACCGTGACCGTACCTAAAATCTCTAATGGTCCAGCAATTCTTCCACTGTAGAAGCTGTTTGCTTGTTTCAAGTAGCCCAATGGATCTATTTTTATGCAGTCGGCACAATTTTTCAGATTTCTTAAGCGTTACTGCAATGAATTTACTGGTTCATCAGCATTAAGGTTTTCAAAACAGTGACAGAACAGGCAACTGTATCTTTTACAGCACCATAGACGGTCGCCAATCACAAGCATAAACTCATATATCCCAATTTCACAGTCAACATCTATCATTAACTCGCATGCGCCGGTTCTGTTACTGATATTTGCAAGCTTCTCTCTGCCTTATTTTATGCCTTTTTCTATCAATTGCTTTTCTATATTGCTTCATAACCCTCGGTCCCTCGTTTTGAAATCCGATCCCTGTAATTCCAGCCCCAGAAGAGGATGGAGAAGCCTCTGCGGAAGTAGACAAGCCGGAAGGCGATAAAGAAGAAGATCCGCCTGCCGAAGGCAAGCCTGATGAAGACGCAAATGCGGACGAGGAGAAGCCAGAGGAAAGTGAGACGAACCAGGAGGAGGAAAAGGAGGAAGCTGCAGATAAAGCAGAAGATGCTGACAAGGCAGAAGATGCCGACAAGGCGGAAGATGCCGAGAAGGCGGAAGATGCCGAGAAGGCGGAAGATGCCGAGAAGGCGGAAGATGGTGATAAGGTTGATACTCCTGCTGCAGAAGAGAAAGCTGATGAACCAACCGAAGGCGATGATTCTGAAAAGCCAGCAGGTGATATTTTATGGCCTTGTCTCACTGCCATCAGGTGGTATTTAGAAGCGGAGGGTAAAATTATCGAATGTAAACATGGAATGGCAATGGCCTCGTTCCACTTCACTGAGGTTGGAATCGGGATCACCTCGTGTCAGCGAATGTAGGGTTTCTGGCAATTATGTAGCTGGGGTGTCCAGAGCGCAGAATTTCATGAAACTGTTGTTGGTTGAAAGCTACTGTCGCACTGATTTCGGAAATATAAATAATACTCTGATCAGGACACTGGAACCTCCCGGAATTCGCCCTCAAAGTCCGAAATACCGGCATAGTCCGATCAATCGGAACAAGCAGATTTAAATTTACATTTTCCGAGTCAGTGCTTGCCTTCGATCGTTGCCAGAAATCTTACATCTGGTGCCTGGACACAATCGCAATTTCGGTCTCAGCGAAGCCTAACGAAGTCCAAAAATTGGTTGTTGCCATTCCGTGTTTACATTCAATAGTAAAATGGCTGTAAATGCTAATATATCAAACTGTAGGAAAGTAAAATATCACCTTAACCCGATCGAAACGGCCGGCCTCAAGTCCAAATTTCAATGCATTTAGTAAAATGTTCATAAAATCTGAACCACGGGACTTGAACCGACTCCCAATATATCGCTGTAATCGTGAAACAGCCGCCTAACCAACTGAGCTACTCTCAAAGCGAGAGAGAAACAGGTGATGCCCCTATACCAAGAAGTGTTCTCAACTTTTAGAAAATAAAAGAGAATTTGATTTTTGAATTTGCGACTACGTCATACAAAGACCTGCTCGGGATAGAATCATCGCCTGACTGATTTCGCAAGGATATCAGGATTCTAAAATGACCTGAGTGAGGTTCTTACGATAATACAATCGAGAGTAACGACCGCTGATACAGCGATGGCTACAGTTGGATATAGCGCGATTGATGCCAGGCGTCTCGCATTCGGCGCACATACACGCGCCGTGAGTTATTCTAGTATCGACGACGTTCAATGATTCATTTCACCGCGCCGGTGTATATATTAGCTTTGTACGAGTTACTAAGTACTAGATAGTGCTTTGTCGAAACACACCTTGCTCTTGTACAACAACTAGATCTGAATATATAGTGGTTGGATTGACATACCTGTCATACCTGCAATATAAAATACAGTGTTTCACTGATATTTTACTGGGCATTTGAAAAAAGATTAGGTCATATTATGCAAGCCTTTTATCGATAATCGTGATGTAGACAATCGCTTTGAGACAAGGGCTGTCTATTGAACAAATAGGCATTTTGAAAACCCAGTGTTCACGACATGCGCACCGCAGCAATCAGTTTCGAAGTGCACAACTCGACCGCTGACTCTACACACCTATTTTATTCGCTAATTTGACAATGGACATTGGACATTCAGCCATATTTTGCTTTTGTTCTCTACCATGGGCCAGATCTGAAACATTTTCACCAGAAGTGAAGCCATTTACGGACATAACTTTGCTGTCATATCGATTGCGCGTTGGAGATCTTGTAGCTCGTTGCACATTATCATGCTGGTAATGCTGTATTAGTATAAAAAGCAGCAATCGATATGCGTAATCTGCAACAGCGAATCTGCGCTAATCACAACAGCAAATATATTACCGCGTGTTATTGTTTGGGTAATAACATAGTATCGCGGACGTTCATATGATTCATTTCACAACGTCGGTATATGTAATCGCTTGTCTATCCTTTGTACGAGTTAGTGCCATGTGTTGAAACTAACATTGCTGTTGTACAACACGCGCATCGCAGCAATCAGTTTCGAAGTGCGTTCGTGACCGCAGACTCTACAGTTTACATACCTCGATCCGCTAAATTGAAAATCGACCATATTTTTGTAAAAGAATTTATTGCATGGCGCAATATATCATGAAATAATGCACCACGTGTGTAATGCAATAGCAAATTGAAATAATAACAAGCCAGCACATCTAGCACCAACACATGGAAGAACGTAAGAAACCATTATAGCATTGGCAACTGAAGTTATTGCAATTATATTCGTTGCCCACACTGCAATGATAATAGGTCAACTGCTTTGACAGAGTTACGCCGAATTTTCTTGCCTCTCTCGTAAATCATGGACGAATAAAATACTTTGAATCAAGAAAGTGCATTGATTAGATGGAACCGGGATTTGATGCCTGGCTTTGCTGGTCGTCAAATTTTCATAAATGACCTGCGCGTTGTGGACGGAAATCTCGAGCAGACTCGAAAATACCTTTCAATACCAGAATCGCGACCGGAGCATTGATGTGCCGGTGCATTTCTTTTTATTCGCTACTACGGGAAAGACGTGAATCATTTCCACCAGAAGTGAAGCCATTTACGGACATAAATTTGCTGTCATATCAATAGCGGAGATCTTGTAGCTCGCTGAAGAACATCATGGCAGTATTGGTGTATTAGTATGAATAGCAAAAATATTCAATATGCGTAATCTTCAACAGCAACAGAAAGTACATTGCTAAAACCCGCGCATGTTATTTCGTAACATATTTTTACTTCCAGTTCGAAGAATCTTCTGTGCGACTAATTTTTGATTATAAGTATTCCAATAGATGGGCAATGGGCATAACCAGCACATGTTAGGAGAAAAGATCTGCAAATGAATTTGATGTCTCGGAGATGCGCTGATTTAGGTCACGGGCGCTGGTTTATCTCACGCGCGCACATTCACGCGAACGTCGTGGCGAATTGTATTTTGCGCAAAACATTTTTATGTATTCAATCTGCATTTTGAACAGGCTATTCGATAGTATAAGATGTTATTTATGGCTCGACGTATGCGTATTGATAATAGCTATCCATCTGTAATAGTTGTAATTGTCTACGACCAGAACAACCCAGGAAATTTTGGATTAAGTAAAGCGTGTTCGTGAAAATACGCTCAGTAATCATTAATGAGTGTGCCGTTTCGATCGGGTTAAAAGCATTGAAATCGAAAAAATACATCGCAACCAGATAAGTAACCAGATGCGAGATACTGGAGTCCGTTTCTATGTAATATAATTTATTCTCCCTATCAGACACGACTGAGGAAGCGCAACCAGCAGATGAAAACTCTGTTGAACCAACTGAAGAACCAGCAGGCTAGTTCATTAATGTGGCTTTTGGTGTGCTCTCAAACTAACGAAAGTGATTTATGCCCTTGATCAGTGTTGTTTAACTAACCGATGACATTTTGGGTGCCCTTTCGACAAATTTGACTACTAACAATGTTCACAACTGGATATGAAAATTTGTCATGGTTCAGACTTGAATATTTGTACCGGCTTGATTTCTTTTTTGTTACGTGTAGGTTTTTATGTGTGTGTGTCAATTCCTTTTGTTTCAGATGAAAACCGCCTATTCCCATATTTTTGTTTTCAAACTAATGACATTTCGTAAATGTCCCGGGATCAAACAAGCAAAATTTTCAACTCTCTGGTTCAGGCTCTGTTAAAAAAAATCAAACAACCAGCGTTTTTCTCATACAATATCGATGCTTAATCAGATCAGTTTTATTGCAGAATCAATGTTAGTTTCACTGTCATAGACAGTGGTTTAATTCCAATCGACATGTTTGCTTGAATGCCTTATTCCAAACTGAACCATATTTTTTCGGCTATCTGTAATAGACCATTTTCCGTAATGGTGAAAAAGGATCAAAATCTTGTGATATCACGGAAGGAGTTGGTTACTGAATAAACCGAGTTGACGATAATGGCTCATCTGTTCATTTCTTGTTTTGTCACTATATTCTTGACTTATATAATAATCAAATGACTGAAACAGCAACCGTGATTAAAGACCAAGTCAATGTAATAAAAATTAATCTTTGGCCAATCTAATTCCGGCTTGGTAACATCGTCTGTAGCTTATATTTAATCATAACCATAAAATCTGGATTTGTGCAATCATTACTATCAATCAGTAGCTTATTCAAACGAATTAACATTATGTGAGTGTGCCTAACCTATATAAATTTTGTGTTTTTGCTTTCTTTATATCATCTGCTCGCATTCTAATTGCGAACGAACCCACAAAACACCGCAAACAATCTCTGGTAATCGGAAAACCAACAGCCGAAACCGCAGACAGCAAAAACGTAGAGGAACCGACAACCGAGCAGGCGGCTGATGCTTCAGCGGTGACTCAAGACGAGCCACAAAAAGAAGATGCAACAACAGATGAAGCGGGAGACCAAAATGCGCAAAACGACTCCGAAAACAGCCCAGAAGACACCCCGAAAGATGACAAAGAAGCTGTAGACCAACCTAACCCAGGTGATGATAAACAAATCGACGACAATACCGAGAAAGAACGTAGTAAAGAGTCAGGGGATACATCTGAGAGTGAACCGGTAGCTCAGCAGAACGCCTCAGATGCCCATGACTCTGATGTTAAACCCACCGAGTCTTCTGACAATGTCGATAACACCGCCGAACAGACTAAAGCCGACAGCAAGCCCGACGCTGATTCGGAAAAATCCGCTTCCGAACACAAGGAAACTAAATCTGAAAGTGGCTCTGTAGCAGGCGTCGCAGAAAGTAGCTCTAGCGAACCGCTGGGTAGTACATCTCAGTAGATTGTTTTTGAATAGTCAATAATCCTCGCAATTACTGTATCAAAACAGAATAGTGTGTATTAGTGTTACATTCTGTTTTGATACAGCAATTGCTCGCGTGGCTTGGTAGCTTTGTTTTTAATTAACCACTTCCTTTACCTACTTATTCAATCACTCACGAATCGACACAAGTTAATTTGATTACTCTTGATTTAGAAGCTGAAGCGTGAAGAATCGATCCACGTAGCAAGGAATGAAACCCTATCACTTTCACGATTATTTAATCTCTTTTCTTTTGTGCAAAGTTCTATGTTGTTATGCCCAGCGCTGAAGAGCTATTTTAATAAATTTGCATATTTCGTATATTCTGTCTGCATAGGCAAGTGTTTATGGATTACGTTGGGTGAAGGTCTTCAAGGCATACATATGAGAGAGATTGTTATAATTTGAGACTCTTATCAGAGATTTTCACATTTATCAAAGAGCATACTGGATGATGGTAACAATTTGGATCCACTGATCTGTAATAATAATATACGTTACAGGCTCACCTGACCGTCATGGATCTTGCACCGAACGAAATGATTATCCCTTTTAAATTATTAATATCTCTTGGTAATCTCATGTAAAGTAGTTTGTTGAATTTGGTCTGAATATTCAATCAATTACTGCATAATGACATCATTGTGAAATAGCTAGTGAGAATGTTAGTCACAAACACAAAACATGGGGTGGGGATATACTTTAAGTGTTGTCACTTGTTAGGCATGCAAGGATATTTTGAAAAAATTGAACAATCAACCTAAACAACCCAACTTTCACTATGGGCAACATTATTGATCAGTTTTTACTCTGCCATTACCCATGTCTCAAACCATTTTATGTGTTCTGGAATTGGCCCTCATCCAATAAAGTTTCAACAGCAATGGTTTACTACTTCTTGTCATGCTCGCAGAAGACAAATGTCATTTTAAATGGACTAGCAAGTCAAAAACCTAATTCTCAGATGGCTACCCCCATCACCATGAAATTTTGACAGTCGCTAGATGTCGCAATGCTATATACAAAAAAGTTTAGTACTACCCTGCAGATTGTGGATTTGAATGAGAAAAAAATGCACCGACACGGGGAATGCAAAATCTCAATATTGCGAAGCCCTTTCTTCAATCTAACGCCTTCTTTAGGAAGTACTAGGACAGTGCTGTGTTATGCTAAAATTTGAAGGAATATGTGCAACTCCTCTAGGAGAAATCCCATTTTGAAATTTCAAATTTCAGATCATTTTTTCAAGAAGTTTGCTGTGAAGCACGGTAATTCAGAGCAAGGTAGACCTAGGCCAAACGTCTCTTAGCATAACACAGGTCTCTATGTTGACTTTTCAAAAACCCTCAGTGAATACTATACGACATATATGTCATACAAATTTTTGATTTACCATGAAGCTGTTCAACAAAATTTTACTAAATTTTACAATGGAGAAAAACGTTAATAAACATTTTACCAGTAATAAAAGATACTAAACCGGTGCCAATGAAAATCGAAATTATGAAGTTCTAGTTATGTTTCGGTTAAGATAAGGCCATGAGGTAAGAGTATAGGTACTATGTCGATATTTTGAGCCAAGAAAAAAAAATTCAAAATTTTGATATTTTTTTCTAAATTTTGACTTGCTAGTCCCCTCAACTAATTTTAAACATCAAATGATCTCTGAATGACACAAATTCCTTACCATAACAATAGGTTGGTGTAATAGTGAATCATTAGGACATTGATGAGAAGCGACGCAATTCGGACCCTTAATTTTGCTTTCTGATTTTTGATGCTGCGCTGTTCTGCTAATCGGCACTTGGAACTGATACCTCGGCCTACAGCCTTTCCAGAACACACAGTGGACAATAGACACAAGTTAGCAAATAGATAGTCCAATAAAATATCTACATACATATTTCTTATCAAGCAATAACTTCAAATCACGTAGCAGTAAATAAAATATAAGAGTCACCCACTAGATCAGTGGTTCCCAACGTGGGCGATATCGCCCCCAGGGGGCGATTTGGCGTCCTAGGGCAGCGAAAATGACGAAGGGGGCGATGACGCGTTAGAACGGCTATATTAGAGTCAAGTCAGAGAAATGGCCTTTTTTTAGTCAACCCGTCAATGATTACATTTTCGGTTCATAAAATCTGGGGGGCGATGTTCGGCGTTGAAAAAGGGGGCGATGAGTCGAAAACGGTTGGGAACCACTGCACTAGATGGAATGTCACGAAATACTCTTCTTGAATTCACTAATGATAGCATCAATGTCATCAATCGCCTTACTCGTTTGGGACAAGGCCGCAGACACATCATTCCCCGAAACACAATCGGCTGTGTTTTTAAGTGTACAAGGCGGTGTCGACAATTCCAGATATTGAAATCTGTCGGACGCATTCGAAAACTTTCTGGCCTTTTCACCAGTAGCCTTCTCGATTTTATCAAGCTCTTTCTGAACCATCCTCATTTGAGATTGATCATATATTGTTCCAGTGTAGAACGGGTGTTTGTCTCGCTGCGACTTTGAAAGGGACAGCCATTGTACCCAAGCGCGTACGTGATTAATGTAATTCCGTGCGCACAATGGTGCGGAAGCCAGGTCTTCAAGGACCACGTATCTACCATCATTCAGGACTACCCGACAATTGCTGCATTTCATAGTAGATTCATGTTCTTCAGCCTTTGAAAATACGACATTCATGTGCACCATAGTGCCATCATTGAATTTGATTTCAATGCTATCTGCTACTGCTGAAAATACACCCAGAGCAGGTATATTAGCAGTAGCATGTAAATTTGGTGTAGCAATACGCACATCTTCATTTCCCGATCCCATACTGACTGCAGGCTTTTGGATCCAACAAGGACTTGACTCTTTTGCAGACGATCGTTGAGACTTGTACGATATCATTCTAATACTCCGTAGCATCACGCTTTTTAGGGTTACATCCACAGGAACAAAAGCAGAGGACATAATTCTTTCGACATACGTTGCTTTTTCGGAAGGAAATCGTTTACACTGCATGTGTATGAAGTATCTCTCATTTTTTGGGTGTGATTTAAAAATATCACCGTTTTCCATCCACACTTCGATTTTAGGACTGACATCTTTACAAAACCAGTACATGTTCTTCTCGCACCATAAAAATCTGATACTCGTATCTGTAAATTCAGCTCTGTCATCATTCATGCGTGACTCAACATTTCTCCAATTGTGTCGATATGGATTCGGACATTTCTTTGGAGCAGACTGGAGCGCCGGTTGTCTGGAATTCGATAAGTCAGGACAGATATCTGAGATTTGTGCAGCTTTTTGAAGCAAGCCAACTGGGTACTGCCATTCGGGCGGGCAAGATGAGACGGGGAATATGAGTTTCTGAACTGCATACATCAAACGATCATCAGCATCAGTCGAAGAGATGTCCTCTGAATCGTGTGCATTACCACAGCTGGATATTATCACATTATAATGCACTACAACTGCGTGTTTGCAAGGATGTAGATGGACCAAGGCATGTCCTTCATTGCTGGCTATCTTAAACGATCCATCATCTTCGGAAATGATTGCTTCGAAACTTTGTGGCCATTCTATGGCGCAAGTGTTCTTATATCGACGAATCGGTTTGATGTGCATGTCTTCGAAATATTCCGCAGTCAGATAGGGTCGACAACACAACTGATTACGTACGCCTAGAGCTAGCGCTACTTTTTGACGAGTTTCGCTTGTGGCAAACACGCATCTTTGCGTCACGTCAAACTGACGTCGGCCGATAGCGGGGACGGGTCCTTTGTGAGGTTTGGTGTATCTGAAATTAGCGCCGCATGGTGATAACTGTAAGTTGGAACGATCCTTGAAAAATAGTTCGACGGACTCGTCTTCATAGCCGATTACCTGTTGAACAGACGGATTCTGCAAGTCATCGATTGATTGTAAAGGTAAGAAGATTTTATTACATACCAGCGCACGAAATAATTAGCTACTACTGCTAACAAAATCTAAAGAACATCTTAAATATAAAATCAAGCACAATACTGCTCTCTACTCAATTATATATTCCACATGCAAATATTCTAATAAATATGAATTTCAAGTTGCCTTCTATCAAGAAGTTTACAAGATAGCTAGCTAACAGACCGCTCTCAGTGGCTGCTAGTCTATTGGGTTGTCACTGGCAAGCATATTGCAACCTAGAGAAATTTGATGAAACATAAATGACGCACCCGTAAACCGGGGTAACTTTGGACACTAAGCAGTAAAAGATTTAAATGGTTATTGATGAAAAAGGGTTGCCGCTGGATGTCCAATTCTTTTTCATGAGGCAACAGTACTACAAGTAGTCTCTATAAAAGGTGGATTCATTTCACTACCAGATAAACTTGACCCAACATCGATAAATTAATGGAGGGGGTCAATTTCGCCAAAATTGATGGCCAATAAACTTCTTACAGCCAAACATAGGTAGCATGTGATTCATAGATTCAAAACTTGGCAGCAGATACCTCTAAGTAGTCTTAATCCATGGCCAAAATCTCAGTGGACTCACCCTTAGATCAATACGAGAAAATGTGATGTCCAAAGTTACCCCGTCAAATTTTATCCGAACGGGGCAACTTTGGACAGTGAAAAATGTGATATTTAGAGCTCTGGAAAGTGACTGCTTCATCTGTGTCAAAGGGTATCGTCAACTATATTCCTTATGACCGGCCTGATGGCTTCTTAAAATGGAATGAGAAGGTTAATAAATTAAGAGTTTGCCAAAATATGAAAAAATGGGTAGGCAATGAGCTGAGAGATTGTAATCGGGTGTAAGCTACTTGAAAAACTTATCACATACTCCTAAAGATGCGCATGCTGAATATGGGATATCGTAAATTACGACAAATATATCCATCAGAGGACATAGGAAAGGGAAAGTATATCTTTTCTAGAACAGTAATTTATTCGAAATCGGCAATAAATCACGCTAACATACGGTACTTAATGTTTGCTGTCGATTGCTGACACTGCCAGTGGGATACCCCATTGTCACCATACGTTATCATAAGTCCCGATTGGTGAAGGCATGAGGGAAAATTGAGTAAAGGGATGAATAAGGGGGCATTAGCCTTCATAAACTACCTATTTTTTTTTGGGGGGGGGGGGGGGATTAGATAAAAATCATGCAATAGGCCAGACATATACTATTTTGTTTCAGTTTTAGTCACTGCTCTCATCAACTCTTACCAAATAAGCCTAATTTACGAGGTTTCATAAACAATAGAGGGTAAAGGCATACAAAAAACTACATTGTCCAAAGTTACCCCACATGCACGGGTAACTTTGGACACGGATAATTTACAAAAATAAGCTACTTATTTATGACCATGAAGATTTTGGACTAGTTAATTCTAATCTTTGCTCCATGACTCCAAAAAAAACACAAAACTTGCCTCCCCTACAGCTGATTGGAATCTCCGTCCTTTTTTTGAAATAAATCCTGCGTGATAGAAGCTTTTTTCGCGTGACAGGGTCAACTTAGCGGCGTGACAAGCAAGGTTACTGACTTCAAATGACTGTGTTAAGCCAGTGAGAGGAGATCAGATGCTAATGGTTAGCAACTGGCAAGGTGCAAGTACTTTACCAACAGATAGTAATCAACAGGTCCTGGCTAGTGAATTAGGTCAAAACATTATATACCACATACTAACTGGAATATAGCATTTGGGGTGGCTGAGAACATTGACTTTTTTTCATTTTTTTTTTTTTTAATTTTATTTTTTAAATGAAATCAACGACCCGTGATGGCGTGATCGCGTGCAACTGGCGACCAAGTCGGCGTGATCCTGCGTGCCTTGGACACCGATTCCATACTGGCCTACACCCTAGCATTTCCAAGATACAAAGCGGAATTGTTGAGAATTGTCCAATGTTACCCCGGTTTACGGCATTGCACTTGTATCACAAATTTCACTGAAGAGGACACTGTAGTGTAGCCGGAAACCCGCCAAAATTCTTACTAGAATGGCAATACAGGCAAAGGTGATGTGTTTAATCTAGTCACAGATTAAAATAGTTTATCAAAGCAATCACGGCAGATTTCTCTGACATAAACGACACAACATTGACAAAACTAGACTAGACTAAATGGAATAGCTGCGAAATACCTGGTTTATTTTATCACAGTCGAACACGTCTTCATAGGGGCGGCGATGATCACTGCAATTGACATTTTCGAGGTCCATTACTTGTGTCAATGTCGAATCCCAACACACGGCACACGGCACAATCGCTCTTCTTGTTTTTTGTTGGTTTGTTTTCATTTTGTACTGCCGCGAACAGTCGGTGATTAGAGCGATTTGATTGGTCGAGCTTTATTGTGATCAGCTAGATTCTCCGGAAATAAATTCTACTTGAATCAAAATCAAATAGAAAGTAAAATCATGTTTCACCTAGAAATAATATTCGTTCGGATTTTTTTTGTCACAAAATATTATGAAATAACAGAGATATAGTCATACAGTACAATGCGCTTCATGCATACTTCACAATTTAGTTAGATAAGCATCGCTTCCATTTTCACGTGGTTTACGCTTTTCCGTGCAGCACGGTCGCATGCTTTTATACGAAAGTTTGTTTACTGTGTGGTTGATCGCGAAGAACTGTGCACCTAAATAGAGTCTCTGCGCTGTTGTTTTCATAGAGGTTTTGTGGCCATTCCTGTGCTGGCATTATGATGGTAAGTTCTTCTATTGTTGAAGCTAAAAGCTAAGCATTATAAAATCTTAATATGGTATTTTCGTATTTAGCTGTACGTACTGTACGAGCATGCCACTGGCTATGCGCTATTTCACGTCCAAGAGGTCGAAGAAATAGGTGCTTTATTGCCAAAAGTTGAAAAAGCAATCACGGATTGTTCACTTTTCAAGTCTGTTGTCAAATTGGTCGCCTTTTCACCATTCAAATCCGGGACCAATGCTCTCGATAATGTGAATTCGCTGTCCGAAGGTGAGTGACATACTGCGAGTGGAATATAAAATAGAAATAACTTTCTTTTACTCTCAGGCATTGTGCACGATGACTTGAAGCTCTTTCTTGAGACTAATGTGCCCACTGGAAAGAAGGGCAAAAAGTCAAAGGTTGAACTCGGAGTGTCCGACCCGAGAATGTCAGGAACGATCCAGGATGAACTTGGCATCAAGTGTGCTGGAGGAGATGCTATTACTGAGATATTCCGCGGTATTTTTCCTTTTATTATTATCTTGAAGAAACATCTTGCTAAGGAAAACTGGAAACTGTGGTTGTTTTCGCTTTTCGGCAATAAGTTCCACGTAACAAGCCAGACTGGAATCAGTGGTTGTTTTCCTCAATAAGTTGCGCGCGACAGAAGGATTTCTTCCATAGAATAATTAAGGAATTCAATGGAAAGTTGCGCGTGACGTTTGCCACCAATTCCACTCTGGGTAACAATATGTTTTTTGTATGGAATGATCCAGTAATTCCACGTAAAATTGCATGTGACTTTGCCATCAATTAAGCTTTTGAGAGAGAGAGAGAGAGATATGATATTCTTTCTCGCCTGCACCATCGAGATGCTTTGGCGACGGAGTTGCGATACGGCCCCATGAGGTCATCTAGTCTGCGCCCCCGTTTTTTTCTCCTCCATGCTATCCGTGATTGCTGAGCGCCTAGCAGGATAGCTGCGGATACCATTTTTCGAGTCTTTGGTATGACCCGGCCGGGGATCGAACCCACGACCTACCGCTCGAGAAGCCGGACGCATAACCATTACACTATCTCTTTTGTTGGTGATCGCCTCTTAGTTATTTGCAGATATTCATTTGCTATTGTTATGAGAATTACTGTTCAACCAATAATCATGATATGGATACATACGGCATACCGTAATCATGCGTGCGTTGATATGGGTTAGGGCATCTGATCTGTTGTTTGCCGTACTCTTTCGCTCTACCAGTATACTTCCTACTTGTTAGTAGCATTCATATGTCTACACAAGTGTCTGTCTGTCTTTGGCGTGTAAAAGTATGTTCGTGTCACTTCCACTCCGGTCACTGAAAGACCCTTATTAGTCGACAAGAGATGTCTGGAAAAACGGAAGAAACGCATGAACTGTCCGCTGTTGTGAATGCTGATTCGCAATCTTTGAATTCTTGGTTTATGTGAAATCGTGGAAATTGATTACGTTATAATTATATGCTTCATCAAATTTAATGTGTCAATCCTAACGCAGTAGTAGTGAGATTTGCAAAGTATCCGGTGTACCTCATAATACAACTTACGGTGTCCGCGCATTGTGACTAAAACATAATATGTTAAATTTCTTGTCTCAGGACAAAGTATCTTTGCTGCGGGTGTGTCGTCATATCTTCAATCGCGACCGCTTAGCCTAAACGGGTCATACATGAATCATATCGGTAGGCTAAGATATGTACCCAGAACGCCGTGATGATGTGACCCGATGCATAACTCGTTTGCTGCCAGGCAAAGCAGTTCCCTTCTTAGCTTGGTAGCAGAACCGCTCAATACCTGGTCGGTATAACAACGTCCTCATTGGACTGTTGAACATCATGTTGCAAGTTTGGTCGATCTGAGCGTTCAGGAATTGAGTGCTAGATGGGCTTGTACCTGTGTTTTCGGGTAAGATAGCTGATACTTCTGATATCTCAAGCTGTAGTAATAATATGCCTGATGGTGTTGCTATTCCATAGCTTGAAAAGTAAATTAGAATACTGGCACCTTGTTTTCGACTGCTGTTGTAAAAGTTGTAACGCCTCTACCTTGTGGTAAAACTTGATTTCTCAATAGGGCTGCGCATGCATTTTTCCGGTCTCGTAAAGGGTCTGACTCCTGTTGGTGAAGCCAAGGCGCAGCTGGGTCTAGGCCACAGCTACTCGAGGGCGAAGGTCAAGTTCAACGTCCACCGTGCCGACAACATGATCATCCAGAGTATCGCTCTGTTGGATCAGTTGGACAAAGACATCAATACATTCTCGATGAGAGTCAGGTAGGATATATCACGTCGACGCTTACTCCATTCCCAGCTGCTATTGTAATTTTGTTTTAGAGAGTGGTACTCGTACCACTTCCCGGAACTTGTCAAGGTGGTCAATGAAAATTACATGTACTGCCGCATGGTGAAACTGATCAAATGCCGCAAGAGCATCTATGCCGCCGACGACGAGCTGATTGAGAAAATGGAAGAGATCACGATGGACTCTGCGAAAGTTAAGGCAGTTATTGAAGCTGCGAAAGTGTCCATGGGTATGTGGTCTGTATGGCTTTTACAAAAAAAAGTATCGAAATTCCTGCTAGATTGCTGTTTTCTGTATGAAAATAGGAAATTGAGTCTTTTAGATCACGCACGGTTCATTAAATCCAGTAAAATTTGAAGCTATTACGGTTGAATGTGTCCACTTTACAGTGTTTGCACAATGCTTTGCACATTAGTTCAATATATCGGTTTCATAGAATAATTATCAAATGTTGCATACGGAATTAGTTAACACTAGCTCATTTGTGTGAACTGAATTCTTTCATTTATATTTAGAAATAGAATGGGTATAAGATACAGTAAAGCTTAGATAGTATATGTTGAATTGCAACAGCCTGATATGCTAATATTTGTAATTCTAAATCTTATTCCGTCTGTTTTTATCGTAGGTATGGATATCTCTCCGATCGACTTGATCAATATCGAATCTTTCGCCGCCAGAGTGATATCGTTGTCGGAGTACCGAAAATCATTGGTCAACTACCTCCATGACAGGATGACTTCTGTTGCTCCGAATTTGTCTTCGTTGATTGGAGATATGGTATGGATATGTGTTGAGTTTATACACCGTGCTACTGTATACAGCGGTACACATGAAAGATTAGAAACCAAATCTATAGACAGCCCACTCGAGGTCTGAAATTACTCGAAAATATTTCAAAGGTCTCTAAACAGCCACTTGAAGTGGTACTGCAAGTAAGCTTAATCTGCTACAGTGCCCTGTTGAGTAAGTAATGTTTCGGTACTGACCACCTCTGTCGTTACTTGCAGGTCGGCGCCAGGCTCATCTCGCACGCTGGAAGTTTGACGAATCTGGCAAAATATCCGGCCTCTACGGTTCAAATTCTTGGAGCCGAGAAGGCCCTTTTCAGGTAACGACCGCGTTTTATCGGATTTGTCGCAGATATTTATTCACATTCCGCTTCAGAGCCCTCAAGACGAAAGGCAACACTCCGAAGTATGGTCTTATTTTCCATTCGACATTCATTGGCCGCGCCGCCGCCAAGAATAAAGGCAGAATATCGCGTTTCCTCGCCAACAAATGCTCGATTGCGTCGAGGATCGATTGCTTTACTGGTGAGTGCCTTTTCATTGTCCCAGTGGATGCAATGCAGTTTTGAGTGTTGTTAGCGATCAAATGCCGATTGTGGCCTTGACATAATGACACAACATCTGGTATCAGTTTCGTCCCGCATTAACATCGTGTGATTTCTTTTGTATCTTCTGTAGAAAAACCGTCGCACGTGTTTGGAGATAAGCTCAGGGAACAAGTGGAAGAGAGGTTGCAGTTCTTCGAAACCGGCGACACGCCGAGAAAGAACGTGGAAGTGATGAAGGAAGCTCTGGACGAGGTACGTTACTGCTTGATATTTTTCAGTATAGTTTTGAGCAATCAGCTGCGCTACGGGCTAAGTGAAGCCGTCCCCACACTGTAGCGTGTGACTTTATGGCCTAAAGTCCAGACTTAAACCTCATGCTCAGGTGTTGTCTGCCATCGTGTGTGATGCTCATTGCCGGATGACAGCATTCCACAGAACTGCAGTTGTGCTTACTCTAGTTGTGTCCATATCTTTTCCAACTCCTTTCGTGTTGTATCTTGTGATTTTCCGGGTATTAAGCTACTGTGTCGCGGATAGTAATGTGATATGATCGCTGAAATAGCGTATGTTGACTATTTTGAATGATCTCTGGATAACCATGACATCGTTTGTAGTGACTCTGGCTAGCTCTGACCCCTTCCATTTTTTTCTCCAGTTCTCGCAGCTTGCAGACGCGGAAGAGGTACCTGCCGATGTGAGCGTTACAAAGAAGAAGAAAAAAAAGAAGAGGAAGTCGGAAGCCGACGATGCGGTTATCGCCAAGTTAGCTGACGAAGAGGTAACAATTCCAATTGTTAAGAGCATTAGCAATTTCGTTGATTTGAGTTGATTAGGGAGAATCAATGTTTTTGATTACCGAAACAACACAACCCTTCTCACTTTACACGTGTCATATGGACATTGTCCCGTGCTGTAGTTGCTGTATTTCGAATATCTTTGAACGTCGTTAACGAGATTCGGGCTATTCCACTCGGTTTTATGACAATTTCATTCACAAAAGATTACACCATCTTTTACCAAAACTGCATTCAAATTTTGGAAATACCGAGTTTCAAGAAGTATGTTGTTTTGCCTTAACAACTGTTCAAGTAGAAGTTGAACCGATGTATGTATTAGTACTTGAATAAATTATAATCAGTTCGTTACTCCGACAACCTATGCTATAACACGTATGTTCGTGTGGCGTACGTTCCGACAACTCCGTCAACCGATACCTTTTGTGTGTGCAGAACGAGGAACCCCCGAAGAAAAAGAAAAAAAAAGCGGCTGAAGTTGAAGTAAAAATGGAAGTCGACGCTCCGGACGAAGCCGATGTTGAGAAGGTCAAAAAGAAGAAGAAAAAGAAGAAAGCCGACACGTCGGTCGCAGACACGACCGCCGACGAATCTGTTTTGAACGCAGACGATTCTGTCGCCGACACCACGGGCGACGTGGCTGCCAGCGGTAAGAAAAAGAAGAAGAAAAGAAAGTCGGTGGCTGCCGACGAAGTGAAATCCGAACCGGTCGAGGTAGAAACGGTGACTCCAGGCAAGAAGAAGAAAAAGAAAGCGCTCGCCGAGTGTAACGGCGATGCGTCAGTCGCAGACATGAACGGTTCCGCACTCGCCGAGGAAGAGCCCAAGAAGGCTAAAAAGAAGAAGAAATCTTTGGGCGCTGTGGCGGCGGCGCCAGAGGAGAGTGCTGACGTTCCCAAGAAAAAGAAGAAAAAGAGTTTGAACGCTTCGTCTGCCGAGAACGAAACGGAGACGGTCACCCCGAAAAAGGTGAAGAAGGCCAAAAAGAAAGCGGAAGCCGTGTAGTGTCGCGCGATGGTTTGCTTTTGCCGAGCGTTGGAGAATTGGTTGGGTCTGATGTGGATCGCACTGCCTGGTTTTGTATTGTACGGTGACACGATTGCTGTATATTTTGATGATTAAAAAACGATCATGATTCTGTTTGGGATTTGTGTTAGCCAGATGAGGGGGCCCTCGCTTGAGTAGTTATTGAGTAGAATTTTCAATAAGAGCGGCTAAGAAGCCTTGTTTGTATTGCAGCTATTTCAGTCCCTAGCAATGACGTGATATTATTGACTGATAACGGCTGGGCAGTTGGCACCTTGGCTAATGCCATAAGTAAGTTGCAGAGTGATCTAAACCTGAAGATGATAGGGTCTGTAAAGTATTGAAAGATGTGGAAACCTATAACGGAATCTTTGTCAAAATCTCTAATTTTTCGTTAGCCGTGACGCAAGTTTTGCGACGAATCCAGCTTCATATCTGGATAAATCAGGCACATGACAAATATTGCGGGCGTGAAAAGGAGTGGATTTGGCAGAGTCGGATTCATACTTTTTCTTTACTTCCAGAATTACGTAATTTGCATAAGTCTGGTTTAAAATTGACTACGTCAGAGGTGAGTCGCAGATGAGCAAAGTGTAACCTGTGATAGTCCAAGAATTAACTGTCCAACATGCCTGGCTGATAGCTCCCGGCATGATCCTGACCTGCAATCTGCGGGCACCTTCAGCTCGAAGTCTGGCTATTTGCCTCGCATAACCATTAAACAAATTGAACAACGTTATTCTGCCTTGATATATTGCCATTTTGTATATTTGCGGTTATAAGAGGATTTCAATTGAAAGCATGGTAGCCTATTCGTTATTAAACGGAGATGCAGTCCTGTTGAAATTCCCGTACGCAGGGATAGATTTTGGTTTGAAATCTTGGTAGCCCGAAAACGCTGCTTCGGTCAGAGGGCTAAGAGTATTCGTTGGAGTCGCAGTAAAGGGCTGAATATGGGGTTCAGACTTCAATGTTTCTTTTACATCATACGGAGTAGACGGTCGTACTGGAAGCGGTGACCTGAAACCCCTATGAGCCGAATTCTCGAATGGCTTGTGATTAACAGCGGGATCAGATATGTAATCGAGTCCAAGTGTGCCGGAATGAGCCGATTTGAATTGACGCTGGCCGTAGGCCTCATGCACCATCTTTTCACTGGCTCCATTGGAATTAATTCGAACTGGAAAACGAGAAAAATGTTGGTTGGAATTTCTATCGCAAATGTAATCATACAAAGACTGATTGACTCTTTGCCATCCTCGACTGGATCGTAGTCGAAAATTGATTGCGGGTTTATTCGCCATCTCTTCATTTCATTTTCTAAAAATAATTAAAGTCAACGCTTCTATTATTTTCTTCTGCTCAAGACACGAATGTGCATCGTACAATGCGACGTAGCCTAAGTATTTGTTGGAGGATATCGAAACGATCAAGTAGGCCTACGGTATTTCAATCCAACATCCACCTCGATCTACTGCTCGATGTAGCAGATCGTTCGGCTACACCAGTGGTTATCCCAACCTTTTTCGACTCATCGCCCCCTTTTGAAGCTCCACACCGATCATCGCCCCCCAAATATTGGGAACCGAAAAACAGCACTTCGTGACGCCTACCCCCCCCCCCC
The DNA here is from genome assembly GCF_051294905.1 of Botryllus schlosseri. Taxonomy (NCBI): domain Eukaryota; kingdom Metazoa; phylum Chordata; class Ascidiacea; order Stolidobranchia; family Styelidae; genus Botryllus; species Botryllus schlosseri. Next base: position 16,330,346 of record NC_137248.1, on the reverse strand, counting down.
CGAAAAAAACGCTGGTCTTTGGCCCCATAGGGTGATAAACCAAACCCCAGTTCCCCTCAGCCAGTGGGCTTTTTGTCGCTACATATCAGCTATATACCCTATTTTATGTAGGCTACTGTTTGGTGAGTCACCGTAGCCTATATCACCTAAACGAGCGAAGCGCGACAAATTTATATAATTCATGTTTGAATCGGTCAATATGGTCGATGTGGTATGTTGGAAAAGGTAGGACCCCTAAATAATAATTAAACATCTTCGGGCGGAATCGTTGTTATATTGACTTCTTTACATGATGCTATTTCGTGACCAACTATATCTGCTATGTCAGAAGATATGGAAATCGTCAAAACGTACCAAACTAAAAGACGCACATGATTTCATATTGGTATTTCTTTACTGGCCAATAATTTTTTCCTTGTGGGATGGCATTTGTCCTGTAGGGTTACGGTCGTCAGGACAGGAACATTCGACGCCAGCCATTGACGCGCCTATGGACAATTAAACATATATGTAGGCCTATATATATCGAAGTTTTTGGTCAGCGCAAGGGCATTCCTTTTCGGCCAATTTCTTCTCGCTGCTGATCGTTCTGGCACACTTCTCGGAGTCGCATGTTACATGGCCTCTAACTTCATATGTCTTGGTGCGTCGTGGCGCAGTAATGGCCGACGCCGAAGTATCCCATTTCCATAATTCATGCGTATTTTTGTTGGGTGACGGCTACCCCAACAACAGGATACATGAAAAGATTAAATCGCGCACGGCGCGAAATTTTTTTGAAAAAGTCATATGAATTTCTAAAAAATGACTCTATATCATTCATGTTAATTCACGAAATAATTTTGGGCTTTCTTCGATTTCAGGCCCCCACCCCCAATTGGGGGGTTTGGGGTGCGGTAGTTACGGTCCAGACTCCAATATAGCCGTTTTAACGCGCCATCGCCCCCTTCGTTGTTTTCGCCCTTATCGCCCCCTTCGTCCGTTTTCGCCCCCCTATCGCCCCTTCGTTATTTCCGCCCCCCTAGACCGCCAAATCGTCCCCTGGGGGGCGATATCGCCCACGTTGGGAACCACTGGGCTACACCTTTCTTTTTGACACTTGACTTGTTCTTTTCATTCGCTTCCTTGTATTTGTCCTTCGTCCACTAGAGATAGGCTATTTCTGTGGGTTCTTCATTGTAAACCAGTGGTTCTCAAACTATTGGTCGCGGCCCCAGTTGGCCTATTCTCGGGGGTCGTGGAGACGAAAATTAAATACCAATCACTATTACAATAATGCTAATTACGCGGATCTTATCAGCGGCTCATTTCCGAGTATTTTGGTTCATTTATCAAAATAGAAGAATAGCACGACCTCTGAGGAATGCGAACCCGGTAAGCAAGGTATCGCGTCAGTCGAACATTCGATCATTTTTAAGCGGCACCTATAATAACTTATGGTTGGTGTGGTCATTTAATATGCCTGATAAAAATCAATAAGACGGTTATGTTTTCATCCAGGAAAACGACAAGTGACCAGCAGCAGTGCTATGTGTTAGCAGTAGGCCTGTAGTACATATACACACGCGCAATATCGAGATTGTTCGTGACACAGTATTTCACCTAGCATAGGGTTGCCATCGTCCGAAATTTCACTGTTCGAACTAGCGTCCGGGAGGAATTTCTAAAATATGCCAAATATCCGGAATTTTGAAGACTTGACTTAGGCTCATAATTTTTTCGTAAATTAACATGAGTAACAGGAGTATTTGTGCTGATGCATGATATTTTTCTTAGCGCTGCGCGCGATTTATCATCACATTTATTGATGCAAAAAGTGCAAAAAAATATAAATAAAAACAACCGTCATTTACTGGAAGAAGCCTAATTGTAATCGCAATTATAGGACAACGGTATATTCCTAGAGATCGTTAAGGCCGTTTAAATGCTTTATTCAATGATATATGATGGCTCCACACTTGGCGGTCGTTTGCCTTTATTCTGGGGTTCGCGAATATCTTGAACGTAGTCAGCTTCCAAAATAGCCCGTGATTCAGTCTGGGCAAAGGTGCTGACTTCTTTTAGTATTCAGCTCGTCAAATTTTGATCCGGGCCACGGAACATTTTCAAATTGGAGACGGAGTCGGGACCATACAAGGTTGGAAACCACTGGATGTTGGGTGTTTATAAAACTCCGTGGTGCTACCGGCATAAGGCTGATAAACAATCTTAGCGGTGGGACATGAACATGACTTAACGTCTAACGATGTACAATTACGCTCCCTGTATTTTCGAACTCATCATCCTCCACCAGCTCTACCGCTAACTCTGATCACGTGGGCGGAGAGAGTAAATATATAGTAATTGTAATATATGGAACAACCAATATTATTGACAGAATTTATTCAAAAATTTAACGACCAAATGCATATAGAAACCAAATTCATATAGCAACTCTCCCAGAAGTTGCATCGATTACCCTATGGTGGGCTCAAAATCATTGTTTAGTTGGGTGGGTAGGGGCTGAAAAATGTGGTTTCGGTCCCGGTCACTCAACACACAGCCACATACTCCTGAACCGGATCGTAATTCGTGACCATGACCACCTCTGGTCTATGAGCAAAGCTTTGCTAGTGTGACGTCATAACTCATTTTGAAATCCTTTAGTGGGCGCTAAAGAGTGTCCGGAGTTTGTGTCACAGAAATATGGTAACACTATCCTAGCATTACTTCACTACTTCGATTTGACGTATAGTAAAAATCGTTCCAAAAGACCCAGTGACGTGCGATCACTGAAAAGACCTATATACCCGTCCTATAGTCGTGATTGAGTTTCCAAGGACAGAGGTTGACGATTTCATAATTTCTATTACTGCGCATGCGCACATAGACGCCAGCTTCACAAATATAGGACGGGAGTAGGTTTGGGTGAAGGTGCTGACCATTTTTAGTAACCAGCACACCAAATTGAGAGGTGGGGTCGCGCAACATTTTGAAATCAGAATTTGGGGTCACGACCATAAAATGTTGGGATACCCTTGTTGTAAAGTAATACTATCTAAGAACAGCGACGGACAGTAGGACGAGCCTAGATTAGCTTCCAACACTTCGAAAAGTACTGATGACGAGATTCCAACCACATTCTTAACCCTCAAGGAGATGAATGCGTCAACTCCCCTACAATTGTTGCACTAAAAGCCTAAATATTCGTGGCTTCGGAACGATTTGGCCATGTATCAAAATACCCGCATGGTATATGCACTACCAGTGCCGTAACAGCACTTCATCACCCCCCCCCCCAAAAAAAACGTGGGTCTTGGGCCACCCATATGATGATAAACCGAACTTCTGGGGGCTTCGCCCCCCACACCCACCTTAGACTATACGGTGTTTCCCTACTTATCATCTGCATTGGGGACGTTGACTGAGTCAGCATGTATGACTTAAATGCGCGAAGCGCGAAAAAAATCGATAATTCATTGTTGAATCGGTCAAAATGATCGGAAATTGCATATCTATTGCTATCAATTTTTATCCTCTCTCTGCTATCGTCATCAGATCTACATGTAGAGCTGCGTGAGGTGTGGTTGAAAAGGTAGGACCCTTCAATAATAAACGTCTTCGGGCGTATACCCGTTGGCAGGAACGAACACTGCACTTCGTCAGCCCCCCCCCCCTAAAATCTTTGGTCTTGGGCTCCCGTAGGGTCATAAATCTACCCCAATCACGTTGTTCGCTTTTGCCTCGAAACTAGCCGTACCGTTTAGTGAGCCAGTGAGCCAGCGCGAAATGTTCGATAATTCATGATAAAATCGGTCAATATCATCGTGGCGGGGTAATGGCCAACCCGATATGCCCATTTCTATAAATCTTGGGTATTTTTTCTTGGCGGAAGAGTGTACCCCAAAATCAAGATATATGACAACTTGAAATCGCGCGAAGCACGAAAAAATTTGAAAAAGTTGCATAAATTTTCAAAAATACTCTATAATTTATGCTAATTCACGAAATAATTTCGGGCCCCCTTCGAGCTCGCCCCCCAATTGGGGGGTTTGGGGTGCGGCAGTTACGGTCCGGCGCACTGCACACCGTGCAGTAGTGGAAGCCGAATGTTTGACTGGCGTAGAATTCACACCTTTTTGGAGGATTTTAAGGCTGAAGTGGGATTATTGACTTCATAGTCGCCTGCACCCTTTCCTACCATTTCTAAGCATCGGGCGTTTTTTTAACGGATAGCGATATTGAAGGAGCTAATGATCTTTTCGGAACGTGAATACCATTTAGGAACGATTTGCACCCACGAACGAACGAGCAACGCATTTTTCATGTCGCGGTTCAGTTTCGGTTATACGCCGCTTGATGTTCGTGATCCATATGCCGTATTTGACCGTAATAAAAGGAAGATAGAACACTACAGTAAAGCACAGAATAATGCATAAGTCTGGCTATACTTCGGTCACGTTAACTATGAACTCTGACTTTCTTTACTTCATGAAGTGTTATAACAAACGCTTCGAATATCTTACTCGCATCAACATGTACTTGATTAGCAAGCACCGGTTCTGTCGGCGGGGCTTCATGATTGATCGGAGGACGGTGAGTTTGCGGAACAACTGTCACCAACGGGTAAGTATCGCTCTCTTTCCCGCAAAATATCCTCCACGTCTCGTCGCGTTCCAACCGTCCAAAGTGTCTGGCCATGTATACTCGAACTTTCAGTATCGATCGCTGCCTGCTTTGCTGTACTATGCCATCTATAACGATTAACGACTTATATTGACATGTCCTGGACTATGTCACAGTATAAATACTAGCAATGTCAAGCGCGTTACGTAATTCGCGGTAGTCTATCAACCATGAAGCGACCTTACCTTTGTTGTGTTGATGGAAAAAGGGCATGAGAAGACAATTGCATGTTGATTGGTGAGTGATGAATAAAGTCGCGTGTATGAGCATCTGGTAGTTGTTATTTGTTGTCGCTTCTTGCGCATAGCTCTTCATTATCTCATCATAATTTAAAATCTGCGTTTTCATATTATCTCATGAAAGTTAGATTATGATATGTTTACAAATATATTCAAGGGCTTGAGCGACCATGCAATGCATAGATCTGCATAATCAGGAAGACTCTGCAAAGTGATGTCAGATATCGGGCGGGGGTCATAATACAGAACACAACTATCGAATGTAACAGTCGATAATACAACGTATGCTATAATTACAAGCCTAATTTGTTGGATTTGCATTGAGTTGAAACACCAATTGCTTTTAAAAATGTCTCCACGGCCATAGTTGATGCCACACACAGAATAAAATATCCCATTAAGCCTTCGGTCGAAAGTTTGTAAAACACCCATTATTTTTATCAATGACTACCAGCAACACCGTATATTGATTTGATTTAGTGCAGAGTGATTCTCAATCGCCTGTCCGTCGACCGGTGCCGGTCCGTGGCAAGTTTCCTGTCGGTCAACCAAAGATATTAGAATTTTATAACTCAATTTTATAATGCAAGAAGTTGGGCGCGTGTAAATAATCTAATTCTAAATTGATCAGAATCATGTAAATTGATATGTGATCATGGCCCCAATAACTAACATTACACTGTGGGCACTGCCCCGACAATTTCAATGACTTCTTTACCTCGGTATCGAAAGCGGTGCATAAGTAGGGGTGATGTGGTACCGATGAGACAGTCCTGAAAAACGGTAAGTGATAATCCCATGATTGCAGTACGCAAATTTGTCTACAACTGCATGCTGATGCTGACAGAATCTTTCCTCACATGCAAACACCTTCGACCTGTGTGAGTTATGGGGTGGGTGACAGACGATTTATGTTTTTTGAGGTAAAATAAATTTGGCTATATATGACCTTCGTCAACTCCATCAAGTATGACGGACCTAATGTATGGAACAGTATCGCGCCGGCTATATCCCTCAGTCGTCGAGTATGTCCAGTGTCCACCCACATTTAAGTCGAAATACGAGCAATTTCTACTGAATGAATACTAGTCTGCCCTCTACTTTACCGAACCACGACCTGACATATCGATCTCACCTACCATCACATACCACCTCATTTTGTCGCTTGTCCTTTGATATCAACTACGTTTACTTTGCATTCAGTGTGCAATTGTGCATGCCTCCTTGTACATCGCCAATGCCCAGGTGGGTGTCTGATCCCAGTCTGATTCCAGTCGTTTCGACAACTTCGTATATCTTTTCATTGCATCGCAGTGTTGTGATGTTTTGAAAATATAAAATTTTAATAACTGGACTACTGGGTAATCTTTGAACTTTTCGGAAACAATTTGAACACCGGTATGTTTTATATTTTTAACCGTCAGAGGTCGCCCCGGGGCTGAGTAAGTTTTTGCTGCTTGGCTCTATTCGACATGAGTGAAGGCTAGTATAGATTCGCGATTGAATAAACCTGATTCGAAGGTTTCATCTTGATCGATGTTCATTGTTCATTGATCATATTTAGTTAGAACTCGAAACAGGGTGCACACTGCGCACTTTCGAAAACGAAATACGAAATGATTTCCTGTTATCACAGAGTTATCACAGAATGTGAATCTTCGATTTGTACGTCATACTCAAAGGCATATTTATTCCCTGCACTGCTCGTGGCGTAATGCATGATGAGATGATCGATTAAATTAAATGAATGACAATTATTAGTTCGCCAGCGTAACAGATCGATAGCCTCGACGTGCGATACCTTTTGATATCGAATAGCCTACGAGAAAATACAACACGTCATAGTTGATTCAATGTGGTATTCCGTATTCTGGGTATTCATATCCGATATTATTGTCAATACGCTGTATTATAGCAATAATCACTAGCTTACCGTTGACAGAATTATGGCTGCTTTGACGAAGATCTAATTTCCGTGCAATTGAGAATACTCGTCTTGATTATAATCGTGTCTGCCCCCTTATTTCATCATCGCTATACTATACAATACATGGAATTCCGAGCTAGCCTATATCACGCTAAGGCTAAAGGGATTTGCATTTGATTCCTATCCTTCATGTACAGTACACGCATCCTATGGATACACATTCAACTTTTCCCTGTCTTATCGAATTACGGTTTGTAGGGCCATAGACCGAAATCAAACTAAGAGCACGTCAGTTTAGGCTTTAATCATTCTCCCATGTGACGCGGCTCAGCGCTGTTGACGAACTATTACATAATCGGGGTGAATGGCGGTACTCGAACACTGCTTGCAGGGTTTGACTCGTTCTAATTTCGAACAATGTTTTAACAAGCTTTGGCCATTTCAACTCACAAGTGAAATCTCTGCGAAATCATGTCGCTACCTTGTCGCGATCGATAATCCATGTGTGACTCTTGTTCTGAGAATTGAACACTTCACACAATTGTAGTATTAACGTAATTTATTACACGTAAAGAGTCTGGTGGTATAGATCAAAAGCAGACGGAACATAGCAGAACGGATACAAAATAAATTAGAATCTCCACAGCTTCAACTTCAAACCGCCATATAGCATATCATAGCAGAAACTGTATAACTTTACGCCAACTCTTGGCGTTCCTCCGCGACAGAAATTTGCTCGACTTTTATTTCCGTCATCTTCTTCCTGGTTTCCTGCGCTACGTAAGTCTCTTTTCGCTTCTCAGCACATTGTAATTTCCACGTAACGTCAGGCTCTCGTTTTTGCTCGCAGAATATTCTCCAGGTCGGATCGTGTTTCAAAGATCCGAAATTTCCGCTCATGATGCCGCGATGGAATTGCGCTCCCTTTGTTGACTTGTGCCTATAAGGACGACAAACTAGAAGTTTTGCTACTTCGTTTTACCGAGCCATACAAAGGGTGTATAAATGCTAATCGATGGACTCGCATGACCTCACAGCTCGCGAAAAGTACACGATCGCTAAATAATCCTCAGGCGTTAATTAGTATGATTATTATCTAAACACAATTGAACGCTGTTGACTCTACTAGAAGATGGGAATGTGGTATAAAGATTGTATACCAACACGAGGTGGCTGGTATTGGAGTAGTTTCACTGTTGGTAATCAATTTCTGAATTTCGTCACAAATCTTAAAAAGAGATTTGACATGACGATAACTGCATGGCTCTTTTTTGTGCGGTTTTGTTCATCTGTAGATGACGCTGCTGCGTCGTGTTTGATGATGTTGGTCGGAGGAATCGCGAATGTTCAAGCTGGTGCGACATGTCCCGTTTCACATGCAATCATCGTATACAGTAGGTTATTGTAGAAAGGTGCACGAAAACCCCCTCTTCCGCGGCATAATTTTGAATGATGCATTTTGGCGCTATCCGTGCTCACCACGCCTCAGTAGACCTACGACGTCACGTCATTGTTGAAAGAACTTCTCCGGTCCCAATTTTCTGCTACCCTTTTATAATTTTGATTTGGTTGCGCGTGTACGGTTGCATTTAAAACGAAATTCAATTTAAATGAAACATGTTTAAAACAAGGCACTTGTTTTTATTTTGTTTATAATGTCACGATGTCACGAATATTCAATTATGACGTCATAATGGATTGACATTGACAATAGAAAATATAGGGTAAATGTAGCTCGTTTGACGAAATATCTGTACTGTTGCTGTTGAACCGATTAAGTGTTCCAACCATCCCATATCGATATCCGACTTCTATAGGGTGTTAATTGTCCGTAGGCTCATATAACATGTATTTTGGAAAGTATTTACACAATCATGGAATAATTTTACAACTTGAAAAAAACACAATTTCCTTCAGCTAGTATACTTCCAAATTGTCTTTATTTATTTTATCCTGAATGCTCAATGCTCATATATGCATTTGTTGTTATTGTAGGCCGATATTCGTTAATATGATTTATGTTATCTACCTAGTTGTAACACGGTCCGTCATCGCACGTAACCTTTATTGACTCAGGAACCATTGAACCATTACGCCAATCTGCAATCCTTCGCGGAACCCCACATTTTATCTGAGAAACAAGATCACACCGGGTCTTTTTATTTTTTGGCCGGATTCATACTTTCGCTTATAAACCTAGATCCGAATCGGAGCCGGATTCATACTTTTTCTGATACGACCGGAGTACTCGGGAGTAGTTTGCAGGATTTAGCCAGGTCCGGGCAGATATTGGCAGGAATTTGTTTGTTTTTGGATTGGAGACGGATTTATATTTTTCTAATACGGACGGAGTCGGATTCCATTTGAAGGAACGTGATCGGAGTCGGCTAGGGAATTTGTCGATCTGCCCCGCGCTGATACGCCGTTACTATATATATGACCGGTGCGGAAATTAAGTGTGAATCAGCAGACTTAACCATAAAATATGATTTTCACAGACCTCAAATGAGGCATTAGAATCATTATTATTTATTGCAAATCATTGTGACTCATGCAGAGACCAGTTTAGCAATGTCAGACGTCACCTTAGTACAGGGTGGTCAACCTGCGGCCGCAGAAGGAAACTCGAGCGACCGCCGACACGAAATTCTATTAGTATGTGTTGGCGGCCGTCGACATACTGATTGAATTTACGAATTGACTCCGGATTTTTGATTGATTTTAATTACACTTGAAATTTTCTTCGCGCTGGGCGCGATTCAATGTGAATTTATCTTTCAACTTGAATATAGCAGCAGCTTCTGCAATCTGAGCCGCAATTACAGACGCGAACAGCAGGGCAACCCGCGTCGGCTCGTTGGTCTAGGGGTATGATTCTCGCTTAGGGTGCGAGAGGTCCCGGGTTCAAATCCCGGACGAGCCCGCGTTTTGCATCTCGGGTGGCGTTCGCGCAAGAGCGGGAGGGTTCATTTGTAGCAGCATGGAGTAAAATTTAAAAAAAAATTCATCTTGTTGTTATAAATTCAAAACAATGAATCATTGCGTGGCAATTTTCAAATGGCAATAGGAGATATGTATCAAACAATTTGAACTAGCCGTCACTTGAACTTGTGACTGCCATGGACACGTATTGGCTCCTGTATGGCGGAAGGCCCATAGAACAGTGATACTCAAACCATAACGAGTCCCAGTAACTATTTATAACGTGGCCACCAGCGATTCCGGTACTTTTATTACGCCTATATAAAACATTTCAGTCCTAATTTAACCGTGAATGGACATGGACAGTTTAACACGTGTATTTGGCGTCCAGTTAGTTCATTACGGATATTGCTCGGGAGGTGGGCGTAGGCTTCATAAGTAATCGAAATGTGACCGTGAATAACAGAAAAGTAGAAAGTGCCAATCGGCCGAAACGCAGCGGCGTGATACGCTTTGCTTATTTACAAATGAGCGAATAAATATTGGAGATAGAATCGACATGTCAAAAGAACAGCGTCTCGATTTTGCACCCGGCATCTCTGCGTAGCCTACGCCACTTCACATGACGTGCCAACACCAACAGTAACGATTCGGCTACTGATGACACTTAGGTAAATGCAACCAATGATGGCCAAGATCGGAGTGTCATTACGAATCATACGTATTAGTTGAGAGTCTTGACCTCCGGTGGAACGCCGGAGACTGACGCAGGGAACCCCGGTAAGAACCATATTGGTATAGGCATTTGTAAGACACCGCGACAGGGGATCAGATGGCGAGGAGGAGCCAAGATAGATGAACTCAGGTAGATATTCTAGAGTTGAGATATTGAGTGCATGGTTCGACGAATTTAGAATCAAGGCGCGCCGATGTTTCGCGTCGAAACAAACATCCGAATAGTGAACGGCGGTGGTCGTGCGTGTGAAAATTAGCAATCAACAAGAACTTTGGTAAAATAACAAACAAGTAGTTGAATATTTAATATTGATTGATTACTCTAACACTCGTAGGCCACAGCAAATGCGGTTCTGCATATAATTCTACCATAATTCGAAGGCATCAAACGTAAAACTTAATTCCAGACGCAACATAGATTATATGAGGAATATTTATTATGTCCTTTCACGACACTCAGATTGCACAAATGCACAAGCACAAGATGTGATATATTTTACAGGGTATGACGAGATAAGCTTTGTAATAAAACGAAGTTGAATTCAAGAAAAACACGATAAAGCAACTGAATAACAGTCTTCAACATATCAACTCTTTCTGATTCCTTGCATTTGAAGATTTATGAGAATATTCCGCAAGCGGTCATAATTGGCAGTCGACTCATCGTCCGGGCGGTTTGTCAAACCAGCGGGTACGTTCTTTTCCGAGGAGATAAGCTGAAAATTCGACGGCATGTCACCTGTTCGTTACCACTATAATACGGCGCAATGGGTTCTATAACAAGTGGGGAAACGATAGTATCCGGCCAATTACGTTTGGTTTTCTTATAACGCTGCACGTTTCATTGACAAAGATGGATTGTACTCCAATAAATAACATTGCAAGATTTTGGCCGGATTCGAACCGGATTTACGACCGCCGAGACCGGATCATCGTTTGATTTGATTGTGGGATCATTAACGATTTTCGCGTCGCTTACAGTATAGAAAAAAGTCCTGGCATTTTATACTACATATGGGCTAAGAGCTGGTTGTGATGGAGTTCAAACACCGTTCCTATAGTTTACGCATTGCGATATCTCCTTTTCGCGACATGGAGTTTAGCCGATCCGGGGGATAATTGAAACTGAATTTCGCGTGTCAGTGACTATGGCAGTATAATACCCAGTCCACCTAGCGTTGATTTACTAGATGTATTAGCTCGCGTGCCAATCAATGATTTTGGAATGGGAAATAGAGTGGACTTGAAACAAATGTACAGCACTTCCGTGATTGTTTACCTTCGCTATCTGATACCACAGATCTCATGTCGTCGTCCACTAATTCCAATCTCTGCATTCCGGAATTCTGGTTATTCTGGCGGATCGGACCTCGCGAATGCTTTTCAGTCAGCGCGTCTTGGCGAATCCACACCTCTTTTGCGATGTTCTCCTGCGCTGCAGCGCTGTTCTGCGGCCGATTCGAGACTGCCAGCACAGCGTAACCTACAACAAAATGGGATTGTATTGTATCACGTATTTTATGTGTGGCTTGAGCACTTTGTGGTCAGGGCCAGGGTTGCCATCAGGGGTAGACACTAGACAGTAATAAAGTACTTATAGTTTTTCGGAGTGATCAAGTAAGTTTTGCCAAATTGCGCTAGTTATTCAGGTAATAATGTTTTTGACTACACTTCCACTTCTACTCGACAGTTTGATAGGTGAAACTACTTAATTTCTAACACTTTTGGAATTAGAAAAGTAGAAAGCAATTTGAGTAAAGTTTGCATCAATTTTGACAGAGAAATTTCAATAACCTGCTGGTTATATAGCCCATGTATAGCGATAACTGAATATAAATACGAACATGACACTTATTGGTGGTGTTATTACAGACATTCTGGATAAGTTGACATGTGGAAGGTAGCCATCCCCGACTGACTATACTGAAAGTGTGCTACGCTGCGAAATCTAATTTTTAAAACTGAAAATATAAATCATAAACCAAATCTTTTTCGATGTTGGTAAAGAGTGGGAGCAAGAAATAATGTTCCAAAATCTTAATAGCAGTGGTATACTCCACAGCTGCATCCGAGATGGGTGGCGCGGTAGCGCGATAGCGACCACGGTCATGACATCATAACTCTGGGAGGTTTATCTTTGGGCTCCTCATCGCCGTCTGATCTGCATAAGCGGTGCCTTATAATATGAAAGAATATATATTGACCAGGTGTAAAAAGACCATAGATGTTGTGACACTTAGAATACCGAACAGCAACATCATCGGAACCGATATCATAAGTTAAAATTACACCGAGTCGTGATCGTGAGTATATAGATGCCAGAGTGATATGACTAGTGTTAATATTTGTACAACTCCAGACGGAACGACAAGACCAGCTTCAAGAAGGGAAAATTAAAGGTTCTATTCCGTCGCCACTGCTGCAATAGTCCCATAAATATCATTCCTGAAGTGAAAATTATCGATGGCGCATCATTTATTTTTCATCCACGCCCGCGATCATGCGGTGCTTACTGAAACAAACCTTGATCCGAAAAATCCCCGTGGTCAGACTTGCAGTTGTATTGCACTTCACAATTCTTCTCCGCCTGGCCGGCGAATCTGGCAACGGCCGGTAAATTGTACTCCGCACGTTCTTGAAAATACGCGGCATGAGATTTGCCAGGCTTGGACGAGTTGAAAAGTTCTTCTATAGCACGATCGTCCTGCAACCTCTCGTTTTCTGTGCGAGGCCCGCGACGCCGTGACGATCGCGTTTCGTCGCTCTCTTGCACACGCCTCCTGTAACGGCTTTGATAGTCGGTTCCGGCTAGCTGTTCCGCGGTAGTATTTGGGTTGTTGGAAGGGTTTGTGTCGTGGAAAGCTGCGGATCGCTGGCTTAGTACGGTCGTATTACTGCTAGTGCCTCTGCGTACATGTGGCGAGCTTCCAGGGTCGTGAGATATGTCAAAGTTCCTTGAAAATGAGACGCTGTCTTGTGGATCACGTGAGGGTCTGGTGCGTGCCTTGTTAACGGGTGATTTGGCACCGCGGGATCCCGGTGATAAGTATTCGTAACCGGACGTTGGCGGTTGATGATTTGACCTTGGAGAGGAGGAGCGCGATCCGATGTTGGTATTCTTGATTTTGATGTTGCCGTCGATGCTGCGCATGGGATTACAATAAATTCAAATGATCGGAATTTGAAAACGACAATAGTTGCGTGGAAAGACGAAAATGTCACGGGTAGTTATCAGAATCAGAATAATTTACATTAAGAAGTTTCATCGATTCAAATATCCCTGCGAATTGTGATACAATGGAAGAAATGGATAACGGCAAGAGATGAAGACAAGCAGCCAACCAGACGCATGGCTCAAAACATGGCGATTTAAATCAAGCAGAAAATGACGAAGAAACTCCTCAATATGCTGGTTGACCAAAGCGGGAATCTATAATCGACCGCTGTTCACTAAGCCCATCACAATGTTCATGTGGCAGCGATGAGATCAATTTGACGCAGTTGAACCCAGGCATGATCAGCGAAGAAGCACTTATACTTGTTCGGAGTACTGAAGACGGTTTTGCTCACTTGAACTAATTGGTTAAACGGGTATATCTTTATGCTAAGTCATCTGTCGCGATGATGCACTTTCCAATTTCGAAAGGGCCACCTCCGATCAACTGTGAAATGCGTAGGCTTGATACATCTCAGAAATCGCGACTGCTACTTTCACAGCCCTCACTCACATCCAGTGTCAATGTTCGACGGTACTCGTACATGTAACAACATGCATCTTACCTCAGATCGTTGTTTCGCCGATTGGTGCGTTCCTCGTATCGGGGTCGGTCACTCCTGCTTTGAATGAGGTTTTCTTGCAGAGAAATTGAGTTGATGTTCGGACGTCTCGTTCGGCCTACTTCAAGATACTGAACACACGTTTGAAATAAGATGTTGGTGTCAAAGCCATTGTCATCGATGACCGCATAAGTATAACGGGACTTACATGGGTCAAATGCAGGGGACGGTAATGAAGTAGTTATACTTTTTCAGAGTAATCAAGTAGCGTTACGTGCTTGCGCACCCTACACGGATGGTCATGTTCAACATGCTAGCCTTCTATCGGACATGGGGGAAAATTTTGGGGAAAATCTTCTTACACCATGGATTTCAAAAGTAGTTATGCGTCACTTTGACAATAGACATTGTCACAAGAACAACGTGAAATAGCCTCTGTATTAGGGTAATTGAATATCCTTCCGAAGATAGTAAGCTACCTATCTGTAGTGTACGACGTAGTGCTAAAAGTATACGCGAGTCTGCGATCAAATCTACTTTAAAACTGATTACTTGAGTAGCCATTCATTTTTACTTATGTCTTGGGAATTGTTACTTCTACCTGTAACTAAGTAGTGAGTTGTGGCGTTACGAATGCTTGAGTAGCGACTTTAACCATGGCCACCTTGGGTCCAACGTGACATATCAACATCCAAAACATCGTTAAAAAGTTCGTGACTTTCGTTTGGGGCTACGACGTCGTCGATTTTGCTTGGGATTCTTCGTATTTTTTCAATTGCCCATTCGTCAAAATTCAGCTAGATTCCAGGGATAAGTATGCACATACGTTTGTGCAAAAATAATGTATTGATATCGGATCAAGATCAACGGATCATGCGAAAATCAATTACAGGATTGGACATAGGTTACGGTAAACCCGACTTATGCACCATTTGCAATCGATACCCGATTAGACGCGGATTCGAACATGATACGAAATGAAAGATACGGACCTCGAATCCTGAACAACATATAGTCGACCATTAAAGTGTGTGAAGCCAGCACCAAATCTACTTTTTGAAAAAGCCTTTTCAAGTACTTTTCTGACCTCACACCTTCTACTTCTACTAGAAGAGACACATCCTGGGAATCGCTACTTATGCATGTGCTTACAAATCTACGGTGATACATCTTCGACCTGATTACCAATCCTGACTATCCTAGGACCAACCCTGTAATTAAGGGGTTATATTTATGTTTACCTAAACAAAGCATTGGCTACGAAACAAGCTCGATGTCACCTACTCTCAAACGCAAATCCAGTTCCCGTTCTTGTTCATCAAGTTCAGCCATAGTCATCCTATGACGGCTTACGTCTCTGCCGTTGACCATGCGAGACCGACCTAAAAATCATGATATCTAGCGCTGTCAAACACGTGTACTCTGCGCATGCGCAGTCTTACGTGACGGTGGCAATCCCGATGCGCTCTGCTGCTTTGCAGTTTCGTATCTCCAACTGTAAAGGTCGTCTTCGGGCGGCTTTGGAAGACTTCTTCTTGATAACGAACGCGGCATGGTGCCATAAGAGTCTTGCTGCATCGAATAAGATCGAGACAACGATCGCGGCTTTCGTGATTCGAAGTGATTACTGCCGGCAGAGTAATCTCTATTTTCGTGGTTTTGAGAGTGATGACGTCGTTCCCGCGATCGTCCACCGTTACCGTAACTTCTACATGGCGGCGGAAATCTACCCGGGATTGGTCTATCTCTCGTTTCATAATCGTGATAGTCGAATGGTTCGCGATCAAGCCGATCATCCTCCTTATACACCTGCTCTTCACACTGTTCCGAATAATCAGTATCCAAACACTCACTGTCATAGTACAGTCTTCTTTGGCGCGAACCTTCATGCTGATACTTATGAGAATTATAGCGATTTTGGTAGCTATCCAGATTGTCAGGTTTACGAATGCCAGGATCTCCGTACTCAACGCGCGGTGAGTCATACTGGTATTTCAACTGTGATGGTTTCACGCGCGGTTGGCGGGCATTTTCAACCACAAACGATGGTTGGTCGTCATTCAAGGCAGTCGGTACTGACAAACTTTTACGAAGCATATTTATCATAGGCTCTGTTTTTGGAAGAACATGACGTTGTGCAGAGCTCGACAGGTCGTCTGGTGAGGTCGCACGAGAGTTACCACGCGAACTTACATAGCGTCCATGCGGACTAGGCTCCCGGCTCCCGGCTTGACTGACTCGTCCAGGGTCACGAACATACTCGTATCGGTAGACATCGCCCGGAATATGTTCTGCAGGCATTTGCAACCCACGGGGTTGCTTTGTTATCGGGCGATCAGCACCAAAAGGGTAGCCTTGATACATATCCATGCCGAAATAGTCATTGGTAGAAGGGTACTGTGCTAATGCCGGATCGTATTGAGAATGTGGAATATTATGCACTTTATTGAACTCCATCATATAATTTGGAGGGTAGCTGTAAATCGGCGGCCCATATGCATTTCTTTGGTAAGGATACCTGTGAGGACAAGGAGGAACTTGCGCTCCTATGTGTCCTGCAATGCCTGGATCAGGATATCGTACAGCGTTGCCCGACACTCTGTATACTGCGTTGTTAGGAATTACTCTGCTATTTGGCGGTACGAATCCATGTGGCGATGGGGACTGTCCGCATTGAAAATCCTGATTTGACCTAATGACGTTGTTCATATATATATTGCTAAGTGGGTTCTTGTTAATTCCTGGTGCTGCAGCATCGATATTTTCCATGTCAGTATAAGCACCTGGTCCTAAAACATTTCCGCCGTAATCTTGTTTTACTGTTGATGATTGTGAAACTGCACCCATGAGTTGCTGTGTGATGTCACGGTCCACTCCTCGTTCTCCAGTCTGTGACGTTGACGCCTTTGTTGACGCTTCTCTAATAGATTTTGCTGGGCAAGAGTGCTTGTCGGAGAATAATTCATCCAGTTCACTGTTGTTATTCAGAGATTCGATGAGGTTTTTGAGTTTTCTCAGATCTGCAATCGTCAATGCCCCCTCTGCAAACGAATCTGAACAAGTTTCATTTGTCGGTGAGACCTGCGTCGATGAATCTACCGACCTCACGCTACGTCTGGGCGTAACTACCACGTGCGAGTATTCCGGTGCTCCGGAAACTATCCGGGTTTTCACATCCATCGGCGATGACGATGATATGGCCTGTGTCGATTTTGTCCCACACGGAAAGCACTGTGCCAGCCCATCCGTGAAGATTCCCGCGCCAGACGAGCTATAGTCGCCCGTTACGCTGGAAGCGTCGCAGTGAATAGAGGATTCGACGGCGTTTGTATTCATAGGTTTTTTCGGCATAGTGAAATTCATGTCACGGGTAATATCGATGCTTCGCGTACTGACTGCAATGGCAGGACTACTCTCCTTATACTGCTGATATCCGCTTTGACTCCTTAGATCACTAGGATCTGAAAACGTTGGACGTACGGACGACTGATCGTCTGGCTTGACAGCGCTCGTGGGCTGACCTTTGCCGTACGGTAGACCGCATTTCTTACCGGCAGTCGATGATCGCGAAGTTTTGCGCGATACGTCAGTCTTTTGCAGTAAATCCGCGAAGCTATCCGTCGAAGTGGTGCGCTTCATAAACATATTAGCCAGCTTCTTCGGTTTGACCCTGGAATCTCGTGAATTCCTTTGCCCGTCTCTGTTCGCTTCGGCATGAAGCGGTTGGAATGTATATCCTCTCCCTCCTACTGCTGAACTAGGGAAAGTTGGTAGGGAAGTCGTGGCTGCTCTCAGGAATTCTTCCTCGTCTTCCGATTCCGTGATGGACGTAGGAGTCACTTCGCCTGATAGAATTCGCATATTTTCCTTCATTTTCTCTTGGAAATCTTGCAGATCTGTATCGACCGCTGACAGCTCATCTTCGATTCTGGTCTTCCTTTCGGTGCTGATCTTGATTTTACCTGATGGTTGCTTGAAATCGTAGGCCGTGCCGCATGTGGAAGAAGGCAGTGGCATTCTCGGGCACTTGGTGCCTGTCGGTTTCGGCTTAGATCGCTTATTAACATTTGAAATATATCTCTTATGATTACTCGATTCAGAATCTACTGCTGGAAATGATTTGTTGATCGTTTCTAAATCATTTCCGACTTGACAGCAATCTTGTTGTTGCAACCCTTTCGAAAGAGAATAATTGTCATCGCAGGTATTTTTGTTTACTATCCTATGGTACTGTCTTGCGTATTCGCCCGAGCCCATCATCGGGCTGTAGTTTAGTTCATTTTGCAATCCTTGTGGGTTTCCCGTAGTCAAATCGCCCGCCGACTTTGCCTTGTTTTCGTTCCTATGCGAGTCAATCATAGATTGATAGGATTCAGACTTATCCGCCCGAATCAGTTTGTTTGGAGCCGATGTCGTCTCAGCGTTCAGCAATTGCCCTGTGAATACATCATTCAAGTTGCTGCTGTTGTCTTACAAGAGTTTATCTGGCATGAGTTGTTGTTGCTGCGCAGTATTCATGCTGTTACATGCTTAGTTCTTTGATTGCATTTGCGATCAACATTTGCCATAATCTACTAGATCGGAATTAGATGTATAAATGACTACCTGTCGTGTCAGGGTGATCACCAATTCTGCCAGAGTACTCGAACAGGTTATCGAAATCACCCTCCGTGTCGTTCTCTTCGAGATCATAGTGATGTCCCGTTGACGCATATTGCTCCATTCTAGATAAAATCTGACCGGATAGCTCATCGCCTGATTGCAGATATCCTGAACGATGATAAGGATTCGTGTTGTACTGGATATTTCTATAATATTATATATATTGAAAGCAGGGCCGAAACAGCACTTCGTCATCCCCCAACGTTGGTATTGGCCCCAATAGGGTGATAAACCTAACCTCTGCGGGGCTTCGCTGTTATTTCTTCTCTGGCAAATAGTGTTCTCTGCGGCATGGCATTTGTCTTGTAGATTGCCAGGAGAGGATCATTTGGTACCAAACATTTATAGGCTCCTATGGATAATTGAACATATACATATATCAAAGTTTTCGCCCAGCATAATGACATTCCACTTCGGCCAAGGTTTTCTCGCTGCAGATCGTTCTGGCACACTTCTAGGGGTTGCATGTTACATTGCCTAAAACTTCATACGGTTTGATGCGTCGTGACGCGGTAATGGCCGACGGCGAATGCCGATCTCTATAATTCATGAGTATCTTTCCTTTGGGGGAAGGGTGCCCAATAATGAAGAGATTTGGCAACATTATATCGCGCCCAGTGCGAAAAAAATTTGAATACAGTTGCATAAATTTTCAAAAACAATACTCTATAATTTATTTTAATTCACGAAATAATTTTCGGCTCCCTTCGTATGCACACGAACCAACACCTTTTAGAGGTTGCCTTCATTCCCAATGTTTTCGTGGCATGGAATTGTCTGTATCATGAATATTTTAGCGCCATACCATAGGGACGTTATTCATGGCTTGGTTATTAATTCGTTTAGAAGTCGTTACTTGTAAGATAAGATTCTTGACAGCTAAGCTTGACAAATTTCCATTTATATTTTCGGTCGAGTTATCACTTTAATTTAATTAATATCACCCGTCCAATAGAGGCATACCGAATGTTAAACGCAGTCGTTGATTTGTAGTTGGCAAGTCCGGATACTGGCAAATGGCAGTTTGGGGGTGATAAATTATTAAAATCTCATTTGCATGGCTACGAATCGGTGTGACATCGACAAGAAAGTAACACGGCAATTGGGTCGATAAGAACCTTTTCCGTGGCAGGTTGCAATGTATCACATCGAGCGTATACGTTCGGAAGTTGAAATATATCTGGGACTATATAGCGGAAATTAGGGTTGCATTTAAAACAAAAAATCAAGTTAAAACAAACATGTTTAAAACAAGGCCCTAATTTAAAACATGTTTTTTATTTTTATTCAAAGCCATGACGTCACGAATATTCAATTGCGACGTCATAGTGAATTGACATTGACAATTGAAAATATAGGGTAAATATAGCTCCTTTGACGAAGTATCTGTACTGTTAATGTTGAGCCGACTTTTTTTAGGGTTCCAACCATCCCATATCGATGCACGTCGGCTATATCTGGTGGTAATTGTCAGTAGGCTCATATAACATGTTTTTTGGAAAGTATTTACACAATTATGGGATATTTTACAACTTGAAAAAAAAACAATTTTGTTTTAAAAAGGCTTTTTTTTAAAAAACACTGTATAAAACATGTTTCAAACAAAGTGTTTTAAAACACCGTTTGTTCTAAATGCAACCCTTGCCGAAATAGGAAGCATTCTCTTCACCACTAGCGACGTTTCAGATATCACAGCCACGTGTGTGGCTGATATGAAGTATATTTCACGTTTTATGTGTCAGCTCCGATTGGCATATTGGCATATTGGCCATATGAGGTACGAAAATATTATGGCCGCTTCTCTGATAACATCAACCGAACAACACCATACGAGTAGTCGCTCGTAGATCCGATGACGTAATGGCTGCTTTATATAGGAGCGACGTAGCAAATGACTGGAAAAATCAATACCCATTTCGGATAGTGTAATTTGGTTTAGGAACGCGCAGGTTTTGCCAGTCGATAACCTATTACAGCAAAAGGAGTTCGCTTGCAGTAATACTATATATATTCAAATTCAATTCAACAGCTCCTATAATGTACCACAATTTCACGGGACAATGTGTGCTGGATATAACTACCAAACCGAAACAGTTTCCAACAAATCATAGTGACCATGCCATGCGTAATCCGCGCACCAAAGCCTATATATCGTTTACTATAACTCAATAGAACGATGAGTCTGTTCTCATAAACTGCATTCATTGACTTCATAACACCAAATGTTATTAATGCCCATCATGAAGCACACCACAAAACGAAAGAACTTCAGGATAAGATACGATCTATACAAGACGGGGAACGTTTTCATGACACTCCGCCACATGACATTTCACACAACCTCAATTCAACTTCGGGTGTAATAATCCAATAGGGACATCCCTTGAGCAGTGTCATCTTTATTTGGGGAATTATAAGGAATCGAGATTATAGTCCCACTATTTTTGTTTTTGTAAGGAAGGCGACTTGCTAAGCCGTGACATACCTGTGTTGACTTGCGAGATGGCAGGTGCCAGAAAAAATGAATCGGTCCCGTCCAGTTCCTCTTCTTTCAAAATCGCAGGTTCCACACTGTCCTGGTATTGAGATTGGGATGCACCCGTTGCAGAATTTCGTCTTGGCACAACTTTAGGTAATTCTGTAATACAGATAACGCATATAGGTCAATTCCCCCTTAAATTCATGACCTGTAAATATATAGACCAGATGTGAACACCTGTAACAGATCCCGTGATATATTGATGCATTTTAGTTTTAATAATTCAAAACCTCTCAAGACGGAATCAATCGTGAAAGCTCGTTTTCCAGTTGATTCGTTACAATCAATTTTAAATCTAAAGACATATGATAATGATATGGTATTTGTTCAAGCTCTTGTGGAATACTTTAGCAATATATGTACTATTATTGCAATATGACGGTATAAAGTGGATATTATTATCATAATTATATTCTTCATTCACAGTAGAACTGGTAAATACACACAACAGTGGTGCTTATAGCCCGATTAGGGCTTTGTGCTCCACGACATTACATTTATCACACAGTTCAATGCATTTCTTCAGGTTCAATTGCTCTTTCACTCTCTCAACAGTCTCTGTATGTTCTAGGCTTTCATCGGTACTTTTTGTCGTCGACTTATATAGCTCGACCCATATCTGTTTTGTTTTTTTGAGTCGCCGCAATTGCAGTGAGGTCGGCGATGAGGAGCCCATAAAGTGGATATGTTTTCATGCGATAGTTTGTTAAATGTGAATCAGAGCACCCTTGTACGACCACTTTTGCAATGAGTATTCCTTTTGTCCGATTTCTGACTAAATATTGCTGGGATTTTATTTAAAATCATCCGTTTTCGTACAAATGTCACCCCCTGTTTTAGAAACTAGCTCAGACGTGCTAAACTTTCGGTCTGCGAGACCATTTTGTGCGTCCCGCGACAGCTCCTCCACATATCGCTCCAGAGCGGGAAAAAGTCATACTGAATCCATGGCTAGTTAGCCAAAATGTTTACCCTGTTTTAAGTCAAAATCTACCTGCCCATAATGTTCGCGAACAGAACATGCCAAACTTGACGCGATGTTGTCACTACCGAAAGCGACGACCTTGTTTTCTTGTGATTTATTTACAGCCAATACAACATATATTACACCGAGTGCAAAATATTTCAAACGGAAGGGATCAGGTGTATTTATGTATACATTACCGAAGTGTAATGTGGTCAGTTTTCAAATAAGTTTTTCCATATATTTTTCCTTAAGCTTTACAGCTGCCGTGTTTTTGTCAATTATTTATTATTGGTATTTTGAAATATAGAGAGTAAGGAGGCGGCTCTTATTAATGCGAACGGTATGGCGCAACAAGTGCAAGGTTTGTCGTGAAAAGTCGAGTCAGGAGAAGTAAAGCTCAAAAGTTATAACAATATGTGACAAGAGTCCACGAATTCGGTGACGGCTGCAAGAAGTATACCGGGTTAACTAAAAGGTTATAATAAGATTTAGTCCCTCATAATGTTGTTTTACTGTCAATAGTTGCATGCTCGGGGAAGTCACCAATATAAGTCACAGGAATACCTTTACCTATTGGGTAATTTCGGGTGAAATATTCGACGAAGGGGTCCGCGAAACGACCATGGTTGTAAGACACTATAGCTATTGAACTGCCCTATGGTCTAAACCAGTGATTCCCAACCTATTTCGACTCATCGCCCCCTTTTCAAGCTCGACGCCGATCATCGCCCCCCAGATTTTGTGAACCGAAAAATCGGTATACAAACTGTAATCAAAGGCGGGTTGCCTAAAAAAAAAAAAAAATAAGGTCATTTCTCCGACTTGACTCCAATATTGCCGTTTTAACGCGTCATCGCCCCCTATCGCCCCCTTCGATATTTTCGCCCCCTGTCGCCCCCTTTGTCAATTTTCGTCCCCTATCGCCCCCTTCGTCATTTTCGCCCCCTTAGGCCGCCAAATCGCCCACTGGGGGGCGATATCGCCCACGTTGGGAACCACTGGTCTAATCAGAGGTGGTCAAAGTAGTCAAGAAAGCTACTCAAGTAGAAGTAGAAGTAGCGACGACAAAATCTACTCAAGTACAAGTAGAAGTACTTCTTCCATAAGCAACCTAAAACTACTTGAAGTAGAAGTAGAATTGACTGACTTTAAATCTACTCAAGTAAGTAAGTAGTTTTGAAAACAGTCTTAATTCGTTCGCACGGACTGTAAGCTGCAAATTGAACTATGTAGAAGGTGCAGAGAGCTTGATTCGTATTGATGCATCCGAGGAGATGAGATGCAAATTATAGCATTGATATGAAAATGCGCTACTAACCCGTTGTTTACTAGAAGACCCCGTTTTAGAGAATATCATGACATGGCGCCCTACCCCATATTATAAGGCCCCAAGTTTAGGCGAAGAGCAATACGGAGAAGTTGTATCGGATACGATTTCAACACTTTGCGCGATTAGTATACGTTAATAACAAATATTGTGGATCGTAAAATCTATATTTCGTGTAGCTTTATTTTCGGAAGATAGAGGCTTTACTACACTTGCTTTTATGTTTCAACATGTAGGCCTGTGTTCCGCAGACAAAAGAACTGAAAGTAACTAGAACTCAAAGTATGATACTCAGAATTACAAGTGAAATACAAATACCACTTCTTAAAAGTGGAAAATATATTTCATGTCTTTTGTCCATAAAGCTTCAAAGGTGATCTGCTAAAACAGGTGTAACGTTAAAAAAGCCACATTTTCCAGATTAGCAGGACACGTCATGGGCTGTTAGTACGATATGATAGGTAATTGCTAGATTGCGAAACGGTAGTTTCAAACGTTATGGTGGGTCATATATACTGTGATGAAATATTTGATATGGGCAACAATGCGGTGTGAGCGGAGCCAAGCAATCCAGTACCTAAATTATATTCACTGATACTCTCGTGAAAACATATTTGTCACTCCATAACTACTGTGCGCGAAGCGCAACAAAATTTCTGGACTTCACTTGACTTTCATGAATATTAAATGTTGATACTGCATGAAAACAGCCCCAAAATTCCTCAGGCTATCTTTAGTATTGGGGGATTAAACTACTTCTACTTGACAAACTGAAAATAGCGAAAAGTAAGTAAGTAGATCACAAAAGATTATGAAGTAGAAGTAGAAGTAGAGAAAATCAGATCTACTTGAGTAAGTACCAGAAGTAGAGGAAAACTACTTGAGTACTTCAAAAAAGTAGAAGTACTTCGTTACTGACCACCTCTGGGTCTAAATGCAATACTTTAAGTGGATTTCACTGAAGAAGGTTCAGCACCCGATTATGTGCTACATAGGCTATATGACATCGCGTACAAGAAACTGTAATGCAGTAATTAGCAGTAGGCTACATACCAACAGATATTGATTTTTCGGCACCTTTCGTTATTCTTTCTGAATTCTTCGACGATGTTTTTCTTGGCAAAGCGCTTGGCGGTTTGGGTGAGCCCTCTCTACTGCACGCGGGTATTGCGGCCGAAGAAACAGGTGAGTGTTTACTGATTGAGGCTTGATTAGATCGAGTGCTTTGTATCTGTAAGTAGAAAGTAAATACTTAAAAATGTCACTCTTGGTATATACCCGATTTTCGGATCCACGAATTCGCACACAAATTCATACGATACAATTAAAGACTGCACCAATTGCAGACGACAAATCTAAATGTATAAACATCGGTCGGTTTAAATCAGTGGTTCCCAACGTGGGCGATTTGGTGGTCTAGGGGGCCGAAAATAACGAAGGGGGAGATAGGGGGCTATGGCACATTAAAACAGATATATTGGAGTCAAGTCGGAAAAATGACCTTTTTTTAGTCAACTCACGACAATTTAGCTGCTAAGTGTATAAGTTCGAGGTCGAGCCGAAAGGTTGACTTTTTTTTAGTCAACGCACCGGTGATTACAATTTGTATGGCCATTTTTCGGTTCAAAAAAATTTGGGGGCGATGATCGGTGTGGAGCTTGAAAAGGGGCGATGAGTCGAAAAAGGTTGGGAACCACTAGTGTAAATCATGCAAGAGGTTCATACCCTCGTACAAGTTTAGCGACTTGGTCGACACGGATTACTTGGTGACTTGAAATTGACTCGAAAACGATGCTTGAAGTCACGAGTCAATCCACGTTGTGAAAAGCCGAGTCAAGTCAAGGCATCTGAAAACGTTGACTAGAGTCCCCCCAACACTGCCTTACAGATAGATATTTAAAGTGATGCGTATCCCTGTGTATATTGTCGAAGAGTAATATGCCAACTGTATACCGATTGTAGGGATGGTGTGAACCTCTGAAAGGTTCAGGTTCGTGAGAACGCGAACCTTTTTGAAAGGTTCTGTGTGAACGCGAACGTGAACCTCATGTCGTCACGTGATGTCATATTGCTAATTCCAATTCTACATTTCAGTGAATTGATAGCTTTATTAATGTACACGATACCTAGCGACAACTCGGGTCACTGAATGCCACAATGCTGAGGTACATATTGACGTTTTAAACGTGGCCAAATGTATCAACTGGGGCAATCACATGATATAATAATACCATAAAATCAATATCTTCCGTCGCTTATCCAACAATTTCGACGAGAACTTTGCAAGGAAATATCTTATGCCTTAAAGGTCTAGGCCAGACCAGACAAGGTATTCGGCGTCTGAGTATTGCTACGTTGATATTGAGCAGAGTGTAAAACGGGTTTCTATACTTGCTGCCGATATTACCCCCAATAGCAAGTTATACAGCAGTAGCCCACACCGCAATCACACGGATTTTGTTTTCATGCTACAACAAACATATAAAATAGAGATTGACCCCGTACGCTTGTTAGGTTTGTTTTATACATCAGACAACAATATCAATTTCATTGATTGGTTGAAAAGGCATCATTCGATGACTTCCTACATGTAGTGTTTCGCTCTTGATGTTGTGTGATTGTGGGCCAAGCTCACAGCTGAGAGTCACTAAATGTTCTAGCAAACTTTTATAACAAAGCAAATAAAATTTTTGAGATTGTCAAGTTGCATGGTCGCTTAGCGTTGATTTTTATGCTGCCAGCACCATGCATATATAGTGACAATATTGCAATAAATTTCAACCAAAGGTGGTATAATGAAGTGACAATCGTCATATATGAAAAAGGTACACAGTGCAGAACCTACCAAGGTTCGCTCGTGAACGTGAACCTCTAAATTTCTGAGGTTCACACACAGAGCTCGAACGTGAACCTCACGTTCACACCATCTCTATGTCGTATAATAGCTACTACTCAAAAACATAACCCAGAGAGTGTTTGCTAATAAACTAATATGACACATGCTGACATGCATGCAATTGATGAAAATGACATAGCGTTGATGGTTTGTGCGTTGAATGCTCAAACAAACGTTAAGGTATAGGATCCTTAACTGACGAACGCGGTTTATGTATTGTACCGTTATCATGTCTAAAAGGAAGACGCTGCATGTTTTAGCATTATAGGCGGCGCGTTGATGCTGTACATAGGTGATAGCACACCTCTATCAGCAACATTTTTTGTGCTCTGACAGGCATTTGACGATCGCTACCCGTTAAAATTGTTCATACACATTGGCTAGCTACACTGATCAACCATGGGATTTTCACAATTATAACTACGATCTGGCGTAAATGCCAAGACGGAATGTTACGAAAATACGGCATAATGTGTAGATTATTAGCAACGGCCGTATGATCTACGTTAGCCTTTGTCCATATGTGTGGTATGGTGAATAATTTATTAGATTTTTGCTCTTCCCGAACGAAATCCGATGATGAGAAGCCGGCAAAGATAATGTCAGCTAAGGGCATATGTTATGGTATTACAACAGATAAAATTTTGTTTGCCGCTTTGTGGGTGTTGTCGTTGTTTAGTGTTCACAGTGTTTCAGCATATACGGTCATGGTCATATTATGGTAGGTTGATATGCTTTGTTATAATGAGCTTCCGACGACTTATAACTTGGTCCATTCCCGTTCTAGACTCATATAAGATATCGATTCTGTGGATCTGTGGACTATTTACTTGAGGGGTTCTGTCTTTAGACTTGACTTCCAAGTATACTTCAGAGTTTTGATTTTCGGGATAATAACTTACTGCTCACATAGACTTCGTTCACTAGATAGTAGTTTTGGGATGTGTTCGTATCACTTTTATGAACGAAAATGTCATGACACCAGGGCGAAAGAGCTCCGGATCATGATAACGGAATATATTTGGACAATGGCACGTATTTAGAGTCTCATGGGTAATTTTGCATTATAGTCGCAAACATGCACGCTGCAGTTTTGAAAGAGGCCACATTCGATTACCTGATTAACGTATGCGACCCATCGAGAAAATCTACATTTTGAAACTACATAACAGATATTTATTTTCTACTTCAACTTGGCATTATTTTGACATGTCTTTGTATATCTGCAAACTAATATAGGCTTATATATGCCTACGCGCATGCGTTATGTCATTGGGATTCAGACCACCCGTCGATATGAAAATTGTATTGTTGGAGAGATGATAGTGTAAATTGGTAATTATGAGTTTAGACCACTCTGGGAACGTAAATCATACATAGAGATCATGAGGATAATAGCAGTCAGGAACCTTTACGCCAAAATGCGGTATATAGTTATCACATTGAAAAAGAATGCGACTTTTTAGCAGGCATCATACAATTTGCATACGTTTATGTGCACAGAAATTGCAAAGACTAATTATGAAAAGCTACAATGTACCTCAAAAGCTGCGAATAAGCCGATAAAGACACCGAATTGAATACTCGACTGCGTAAAAGCTGTGCGACGCTATTCTGTGGACCTCTAATGTAATTGAGTAGCAATCA
The DNA here is from genome assembly GCF_051294905.1 of Botryllus schlosseri. Lineage (NCBI taxonomy): Eukaryota > Metazoa > Chordata > Ascidiacea > Stolidobranchia > Styelidae > Botryllus > Botryllus schlosseri. The sequence continues at coordinate 16,302,043 of NC_137248.1, read as the reverse complement.
GCGGCTTAACTTCTACTTCCACATCATTAGCAACGTTAGCTACGTTGATCACCTGTAACACGCGTGTATAGGCTACATATTGCAACAATCTGCATAATACGAATATAGCTAGTCGCCATTTCGAATAGCACGCTCATAACAGTGCCCTTTATAAATACGATTTCGTATTAGAAGGGATTACGTAGCGTTTTGTTTCATGAGTATGATCTTTTCTAATCTCGAATCAGTCAAGAAGCATCAGCTATGCGTATCGTGTGGTCATATTATACTCAGTTAGATGTTCAGTATGATGCTGAAACACAGAAAAACCTCAAAATCTTAACCAATTGAAGACGCGTTTTTACCAATGTAAAGACACGTGAAAGTACAACTGCGATTCCCAATCTCACCTGATTGCCAGAATTCGATACTTCAAGCTCGGAGCTTTTGGAACACGTGCTGGAGTTGTAGCTGTTGGTGTGCTTCGATGATTTGTCTCCCGCGTCGGAAGAATCGTGCCTTATTACGCCACCTGTAGTAATGCTCTCCGACTCCTTTTCCCGACTAGCATTTGGACCACTGGAATGTTTTACGCTGGAGGAATTTCTGGTAATTTCCTTTTCCTTTTGACCTCTGGCAGACTGCGTGTCATGGCTTTGAATTTTGTCATCGCGATCGATTTCTGTTGACAGCATCTTAGATACGCCATTGTGACTCGGCAATTCCGATTTGCCATCGGACATAGCCGCCTTTTTCAATTCCTTATCTTCCGATAATTGCTGTATTAGCGCTTCTGATACGCTGGGCCTCTTCGAATTTGAAGGAACCGAACTCTCTTTGGAGTTATCGATGCTTCTTTGCGCTGGCAATTGGATTTTACCAGACTTCACGGATTTATTATGCGAGCTTTCTGGGGGTGTGGCAGATGACAACTCGCGGGGATCTGCTATAAATAATATAGTTGAATCGAAATGAAAGTGATTTCATCCATTTGAAAACGTTAATATGGTCCTTCGATGTGACATAAAATATATTGAAACGAGAGGAAATGACGGAAAGCATTCACACTGTAAATATATCGGTGGATATTTTCTAGATTTCCACCATCGCGTAGGTTGCAAATCAGGTCTCTTGGTAACAAAAGTTGCTTTAACGCTCTTTTCAATGGATGAAACGAGTCAAATTCATCAATGCTCTGGAGATATAGCCCAAGAATATAGTAGATTCCATTTACTTCTAACATGTTTAAAAAAGCCGTTATCGCTCCAATACGATAATCAAAGGCACGCAAGGTTTCATCAATTATTATCAATTTCGGCCGGATAAAAACTCAATCTCGTATGGCAATATGGTGTTAGATATAACATAGGAATGAGAATTTACCTGTGGTAGTAGGGTTCTCGCTAATTGATTCGCATTCAGTCATAGAAATACGGGAACGTCCTTTTGTGCTCTTCGCCCATGAGTCCCTCCTTGACTTCACGTGCGGGCGAGGGTCGGATTGACTTCTCTGTCTTTCAATTGGTCCTGAACAAGCCAGAATATATTCGTGTATAGCGACACATCAGATTGCAAGACTGGATGATGTACTAAACGGAGCAGGTACAAGAAGTACCAAAAATTGGGTTAACGGGAATCCGGAACACTATTTATCCCGCATCCCGGATTGATAAATTATCAACTATGAAATTGGTTAATTGGTAATTGAAATCACGAGATTCATCTTCTAGACTAGACCGGAATTGTCGAATCGTTTCAGCGATATCAGACATAATAATGCTTACATATTTGTGCTTCAGGCTCATTCGAAGCAATGTACGGAAAAAAATATGCAATAAAAACCAAAGGAGCATATAGTCGTACGGTCGTGTTCACCTCCTCGAATGTTATCATGATGCAACTCTTGTAGTCTTGTATAGCCTATTCACGCTAACACGCTACTTCCAATCCCCAACATTTTATCTCATTTGCCAAATAGTATGATGTGCATATTCGCACCAAGGAATGAAGCCACTTCTATGAATTTCATCTGAAGTCGTTCGGATCTGAATACCTAACCGCAAACATATTTATGCTAGTGCTACAAGTAAAGGGTTCGAGCTTTCATATAACGTATCGATTGATTGACTTTCACCACATTTCTCTGAAACGTGTCATGGCCCGTGAAAAATCAGTAGCGGTCAATATCCCAGTATTACCAATAACGATGATTCGTAAAGGACACCACATAACCATATCCGCAGTGAAATCAAATTGAATATTTTCAGTCGTGATACTAGGGAAGACTATGACTAGAGTTAATATTCATTCCAAGCAGTGAGATAACGTTACGGCAAAAGTTATTCGGTCAATGGTTCGTTTGTTGTCTGAAATTTCTGTCTATTCCTTACACCTCAACATTGCGATACCAATCAGGCGAAAGACTCGATGAAGTTCATGAAGCTAACACCGCTCGCTATGAGGCTCCGCTTCCGGCATATCGTCTAATCAGGAATGCGTTCGCACTCAAACCAAATACACATGGAATATATAGGCGTCACTTCGGGAAATATATTGTTGAGTTTTGCCCGAATGTAAAGCAATCGCAAGCAATCTGAATTCATATCTTCGGATATGATATCCGATGCATGACTCAATGTGGGTAAATCGCGTATTGCGGGAATATTCGATACCATTATGTGATTGCTGCAATAGGACTTTACCGGTCATGAGCGGAACGGCCTCGAAATATTCTCCATCAAAGTCGGTAATTAATACTAAATGATTCATTGGCCATTTTCACACATGTGTCAATCTTTCAGCCCATATCTGTGTGAGAATGTGGAGCATTGATGGTACTTCATGATGGGAAGGCATTGAAATCTACTAGTTTATCGAAATGTACAGATTGGTAATCGCGAGCGCTATACGCCCTTACTTCCAGGTTTGCTCCGCGCACTATAATCCGACGAATCACCTTTGCCGCTATCCGATAAAGATCGCCTCTTTGAAGGTTGCAGATCGCCTTTAGAATCCTTGTTTTGCGAGTTTCGGACGGGATCCTAGACACCAAAAATCCAGTGCGGTTTAACGCTGAGCTATGATTTTAAATGCTTAGCAGCGTGCATTTATGCGGAATGAAAGAAAACTCTGGGCGACCACACCAGCTTTCGATGTAGCTTGATATGGTTTGTCGAAGACACAAGTCCCGTGAATATTTCATCAATTCGGCATTCCCGTGTGTTTTTGGAAGTATACTTTTATCTCAAAGATTCCTAATTTAAATACACATTTAAGAGTACACACACCCAACCATTGTTACCAATATCCTACAAATGTTATGTCAGGCATTTCAAAATGCGCCAGTCAGAAATTATCCAATCGCTTTATTACCATGATGTTGGTCGATGTAAGTGTCTGAGCCAATTGAGCTAGCTCGGTGCTCGAATTTCGTATTCACCAATCTTCACTACTGACCGTATGAGTTTTGATCAATCATTCGCTCTAATTATATCACATCATCAATTCGAGTAACTATAAATTATAAATGTATTTCCTAGCCTCCGAACATAACCAGTCGGCCATGCAAGTTAAGATGGCGATTGATATACAGGCGCACAAGAATTTCGCGCTACCTGATGACCCCTGAGCGTAAGAGAAGGTCTAATGAATAATTTGTCAGCTGATGACTGATTTTCGAACATAGAATACATTGGTGAAAGCACGCTCCATGAATTATTCATTTGAAGTCGCCAAAGTGTATTGATAACGGTTGGTCCGGCACTGGATCAGGAAGCCGAATAATGTAAAGCAACCGCCTACAGATGCGATATGATGTTCATTGGAACGATTAGTAATTTGTGATAATAGCGAAACTGCTCAAGAAAGTATCAAATTAACCAATACAACAACACTGGTTAACATAATGAAAAAAAAAAATGACAGAACATTTAGGAGCCGTTTCTGGGGTTTTCAAGGTTGCTGATTACGAATAGGCTATCACATTAGTTTTGTCAGATTGGCTCTAGAAAAGAAGATATCTATAATCCTAAAAAAGCTTGAAATCACTGTATTTTCCCATGATTATGGTAGAAAGTAAATCTCAGATTTTTCTACTTTTATTCTGCGCATAAAAAAATAATTGACTATATCGAACTCATGTCGTTCTCAGTTATTTCATCCACTTTAACATGAGCTGATGCGAAAAGTTTGTTTGTTTAAAAAGCAGTTTGTCAAGCCTAAAAATTGTACTTTTGCACAATGGAAATATATTTTCTCCTGTACCAATCGGTCATTCTACCAAGACTAAAGAGGAGTATAAAGCTATCAGGTTTGTCCCTATGGAAAGCTAAACAAAAATACTCACATGGGTCTCATCTCTTTTCACTAGTAAATGGATAATTTTCCGTAAAGCCAACAAAGTGGGTACATTTAGTCAAACGAGAAGCTTAAATCTGTAGTCTTCGATGGATCTCAGAATCGAATACGGACCAAGGATTACAATTTCATATTAGGAAAGGTGCTCACTGCATGGCAAACAGTTAGTCCGAGAATTGGTATCTCCATACGGAAACCTTGGAGCAAGCATGAGCATTAAATCCCAATTCCTGTTCAGTCATCTTGATATATTTTCTGATAATATTGTTGATTAAAGGGAATAGAAAGGGGAAAAGTTCCATCCAGCTTCATTGATCATTTGCCACCATTGTTTAATTTTTTTTCTATTTTCCTTTAACTAAACATTTCTTTACAGCCAGACTGTTCAGAGTCAAGTGTACCTGTTTGATGCTGGTGTGATCAGACTAGATGACCTTCACGGTCTTATCGATCATTCCTATCTAATACCGAATACTGTGCACGCATATTTTCTGTACCACCATCACTGCCGTTTGTTATGTATTTTGGTTCGATGAAAATAAAGACTCTCTCTCTCTCTCTCTCTCTCTCCACCAATACATCAAAACACTGCATATGCGAGAAACATATCATGGCAGACTATTGCTGGAACCTTTCGAAAAACTGCACTAAATTGCTTACAACCGAAAATAGTACAAGAACCAATTTTGCTTTAAGATAAGTTATTAATATTATATTCCAACTGATTACTTTGGATTTAAAATAGGTGGTTGACATAAAACTGATTCAATTAATGCAACGTTATCTGAGTATTTACGTATTTACTTTTATACTTGATTGAAGTTTATTTATGTACATGATATCCGTGAAAGTCTCAAATTATGATAAATCTAACACCCCGAAACATAATTTTGTTGATGTATTTTGATTTAAAACAGTCTTCAGCGTGTCAAAATAACAAGCAGATTGAATTACTGAACTTTATAGTACCACTGGGCCGATTTTTTATCCAGCCAATACAACTAAAATATGATATTTTAGTCAACATATAGTCAACAAAAAATAGAGCCAATTCGAAAAAAACTAAGGTCATACACGGAATCAGTACCGTTCAAAACGGTCTTAGTAGGTTAAATGACTTGAAGAAGTGAATGATTTGACGATATGAACACGGTGTGTCATGATTTAATACACATATGTATCACTGTGATAAAATCTGGTATATCGTCACAGCGATCATCCTGATACATAAGTAAACAATCATATGAGGGCTGCAATGCTACCGTATCAGCTAACAGACAACGATGTAGCGGTGTAAAGGTATTGATACCGGGATTTTGTGACTCAGAAGAGCTAAACGTCGTCTTAACATTACACCCGCTACTGTATCATGAAGAATTGTAGACCCCACTCACCAGAGACGTATCAGCGCTTTGACTGCGATTCAGTGGGTTAATTTTTGGAGATTTTAGCCAAAGATTAGAGCGAGCCACCAGCTCTCTCTGTTTCGCGCATAGCACGCACAATAACCCCTGCAATTCGAATATATGCATGTTACATTTGTATTATACACTATAACAAACAAAATAATATTTATAAGAACTAGTTGCAGATACTTCGTCGCCTTAGTATGTAACTGAACCTTTAGAATTGCTGTCCTCGAAAGAAATATCTAATTAAACTGCCCATCAATACATATCTAGATGTATTTTTTCTGCATACCATTTCGGTCTATACCTCTACTGATTACGACCCCTTGATGTTCCACAAATGATTCGGAAGACCTGCCTGTGCTGGTTAATATGCTACGTCCGCCTTGTCGAATTAACTCAAAGCCATACGGCAAGAGAGTCGTATAATATCGATCCATTTAGCTGGAAAATGCTCCTATCGGATTTACGATCGGTGACGACAAATAGTGTTATTGCGTCAGATTGACTGAAACGGTAAACTGAGAATCCATCTATCTTTTAAGGCGAACTAAAAGCAAAGTAACTTAATGCATGGTATTCGGGAGTTTATTTACATGGTACTGTCCATATCAGGACAATTACGTCATAGTCTTAGAAGAAACAGGCCAATGGAATCATGGAAATACGTCGAATGCAATACACATATTCGCTATATGCGCAAGTCCAGAACCGAAGAATGAAGTTTAACAGGAACATATACTCTATGATTCTTACATGGGTCAAATAGCACAGTGCATATTATACGAAAGACATGAACTACATGCTTTTATACCATACGGGGTTTATATCGCGCCTTTTCCGTTGATATATGTCGTACGGAACGCGTCCCTTTCATATTCATTAAAACCTATTCTTTCAGTGCGAGCTATCGTGGAATTCGTGCTGTCTATAAAATACTTTATCAAGTAACTTGTAACAAATAATATGGCCCATGGTTCAAAAGGCCAACAATAGCCATGAGTTATTATTAATTTACTTATAACACCATGTTGGGTATGTGGCGATCTCGATAATACGGGATGCATATGAGATCGTACGCGTGCTAATACCGCTCAGGTGTTCCGATAATATTTTTACCATGGTGATATATGTATTGTGACGGTTATCGAATCGGTTATCACGCAAATGATTTTGTCAAAGATAGACAAACTTTCGGCGTTGTCAAAAATACTTCACTAATGATGTGACGTCACGATTCAACGCGTTGTGTGAACACAAATGACGTCATGATATCGGACTACAAACTACTTGAAGCAAAGGCTATTTCGCTTCTAGCTACGCCGGCAACTGATTACGTGTATATTTAAATAATTGTAAAGGTAAAAATTGGATAACCTCACACATACCTCGTATGGCCACTGAAAAAAATAAAGTTTCAATGCTACAATACTGTGCCTCACCTTTGCTAACAGCGATGATCGAATGGAACATGTATCGCACACGACATGCCCACATGATGAACATTTGGAAGTTGCGTCCACACATTTCGACGATGCCAAATTATTCTCACTGCCTTTGTGGTCGTCGTTGACATCGATGCGAGTAACTGGAAGCGCTTTCGAACACAGGTAGCATTTGTCTTTATTTGATTCCTTCGCAACTTTAACTTGCTTCGAGTCCTCTTTGTGTTTTCGAGGTGACTCTGAAACGGCCACAACTTCTATTTCGTGGCTGAATGATAGCCCAGCAAATGAAAGTATTATTATTAATAATTTTGAAAATGGGACATTGTGGCGCTTGTCACCTTATCGGTCTGGTGCGCCACGACAGAAATGTCGTATTACCTGTCGCAAATCGTGTACCTTAAAGAAAATTTGTTCAAATCAAAACATTGCTGGCCAGGACGAAATGAAAGTATAGTATAGTATGTTAGCGGAAATAGGGCATTCCACTCATTCCCATCATAGCGTGCGGTGTGGAATCAGGTTATCGGCCCTTAATGGTGTATAATTCCGCTTTCAAACCCTTCCGAATAGGAGAAAATCATCTAAATTCACCAATTCGCACTGGGTATAGCCCAGGGGCTGACTATAGACCAGTGGTTCCCAACCTTTTTGCATGTCGGAGCCGCATTCCAAATCTCAGAGTACGTATGGAGCCGCATGAAAAAGCATGCACATTGCACATTTCACATAGACTTCTATGGATTCTATATCGGCTATACTGTAGCATTGATAGACGCAGATTGGCGAGTGCTATACATTGGAATAAACTGAAAATGCATATCACTACTACAACATACTATTATGTCGTTATGTGATAGTTCTTCATATATTCCAGCACTCAATGCACAAGTTTGTGGGGGATTATACGCAGGGTAGTATTGGACTTATTGCAATTTATACAACTAGACTATGAGCCATTATTTCGAAGTTAGTACACTTGTGTCAAAATTTACTCTTCACAGATACTATATATAGAGAGATCTATTACCAGTAGTATGCAAGAATTCTCTTTCCCGGTTTTCAAAAGCGGCCTTGGACGGTTTTGGACATAACTAAGATCCCTCATTTTAGTGTTTATATACAGAAATTGACTATAACTATTCATCGAAACAAAAAACAGCTATCGTCTATTATATTATTTGGCATATTTAGAGGTCAATCAGAGCCGCCATTGGAATTCACTGGTATAGCCCATGTTTGCGTGTGTCACCTTTTGTAGCGATAAGACGGACGTTCTGCGCTAACATTGCAATCTTAAACGATATTCGTTTAATGTACAGATTATGCACGGTAGAGGAGTGTAAATACAGTCATCTGCACTATATCCCGTACAAAATTCTAGGCACACTTAACAGTTGGTTTAAATGAGCCGTCCTTGTATGAAGTGGCTCTGTTCTTGTTTGCCGCTTCAAGAAGGCGCAAAAGATTGTGCAACAAACCCGCTACACCTCTGGAATACATCTTCATATAAAATGATGCATTTGTCTCAACTGCACTAACAGGCACGGGCGAGAAAACCAAAATACGCACCGGAAAGTACCACCGGAATGATTTGCACGTCCCGCAATGGTGAAAATCTGGTGAATATACCTATTTTCCACCCATTTTTTATCGTGTACAGTGTAATTCCAGAATGCAAACAAGTGGCTCAATGTAAATAATTCGACAGCTGACACAAGAGGTGTCGCTAAATCTATTAATACTAATCAAACGCATATTTCGTGCGCGAAAAGCCATACGTCTTGGTGTACAATTACACTGGTAATTCTCATTGCACTTTCACGCATACACGCAGTGTTTTATGGAATCTTGTCATACCGCTGTAACAGTGTTATTTATATCTCATGGCCTGCGAGACAATTTGCCTTCACCAGACACACGAATAAAATGAAGAAAAAACAATAGTTAAAAGGGCCCATTTCAATATACCGACATTCGAATTCATTACTACAGTGAAATATGCTGGACGTAACTAGACCGACTAAATCATATTCGATTGCTTTATCGATCGAGCTTTCATTGAACCTTGATTTCTCTTTAAATCCTTGGGTCGGCTCGTGTTTATGGAAATATATGCTTCACGGGTGTTGTTCTCCGGCTTGTCGCTGCGTTTCTCAGTATCAGCAGGTGTCCGTGTGTTCTGTCGAGCGTTCTGAGAGTACAACGCCACCTGATCTTCGATTTTCCTTTAGGAAGTTGCATAATTCGATTGCCAGCGATGACTAAGACGGGATATGCAATTACCGTATCTTCTGTTGCTCGACTTGCTCGACCTCTTTCGCTCTAGCCGCCACCTGAAGAATTACCATTCGTTCCTCGGCGCTGAGGTGACTCAAATCCAATCCAGAGAGCTCTTCGAAGCCACCAGGGTTAGGAAGAGCACCGCTTTGATCCTGGGACGAAATTGAAACAGGGGTGATATATCAAGAAAATATGGGATCGGTTTCTGGACTCCGTACGATTTGTCTTAGAATGCGGTTAATTAAATGAGTGTCGAAATTATTCCATCCATTAACGATGAAATAGTTTAAAACTGGTTTGAAAAATAACTTTTTCTAACGGACGTGCGTTTACAACTAAATACAGAAATGTCCGCTTTAAACGTTTGGTGTTCAATGCAACCCTAGCATACGAAAATGATTTGTAGGGTGAGCTAACAGGTGCAACTGGTTTTTCTCATCAGCGACAGGGTTCTAAATAGGGTTGCATTTAAAACAAATGGTTGTATAGAACAGATTGTATAAAACATGCTTTCCAAAAACATGTTCTATGAGCTTACTGGCGATTACCACGCGATATAGCCAACGTATATGATATGGGATGGTTGGAGCCCGCGAAATAGTCGGTTCAACAGCTATAGTGCAGTATAGATAGAGATCATTAGTACGAAATGCATGTCCTGATGATGGTGACCGCCGACCGTAAATATGCTGCATGACGATGCAGTCCTGGTTAAAGATATTTTTGGTCCGTATATGGCAAGGGTTGGAAGCCTATATTTCGTCAAAGGAGCTATATTTACCCTATATTTTCAATTGCCAATATCAATCCACTATGACGTAAAACTTGAATTTTAGTGACGTCATTGCTTAAAAAACAACAACATAATAACATATTTTTAGCAAGGGCCTTGTCTTAAACATATTTGTTTTAAATTTATTTTAGTTTCAAACACAACCCCAGTTCTAAAAGGGCAGCCATCGAAAATCGAACACGGACTAGTGACCAGAGGTGTAACCTCATAACATAAGCTACCGTCAACGCAGTCGACACGAAATATATATCCTGTCCAGTCAATCTAAAACTTCAACAGTGTACTTGTTTTCAAGGCTGCAGTTGCCATTACATGGCTAGTCTATAATTATATTGGTTCGCGAATTTGGTTGCTGTTACTTTGGTAATACCGGAAGTTCCGACGATGACTTATTACTGGGTCGATTTTTTGACATGTAAAAAAATCAAAATTTTGTCAAAATTGAAAGGTTAGGTCGAAAAATGTCAATAATTTTCACAAAGTCAAAAATATTTTGAAACCTATATTTCGTTTGTATCATAGATTTTGTACTGTCGGTAGACTTACCATTTAACATTTTACAGCTTCTAGCCTACTTTATAGGCCTACCGCTGTAGACGGCTCATTGTCTGCTCATTGTGAAGCATAAACATTCAAATGAAACAAATAGGTTAGCCCGGTGCGGGGCCTACGATATCGTAGTACAAACTACTTCGTAAGGACTAGGGTGGCATTAAAAAAACGGTGTTTCAAAACAGTTTGTTTGAAACATGATTTAAACAGTGTGTTTAAAAAGGCCTTTTGAAAAAAAAAGTTGTGGTTTTTAGCTGTAAAATTATGTCATGATAGTGTCAATACTTCACAAAAACATGTTGTACGAGTCTACGGACAATTACCACCTGATGTAGCCGGCGCATATCGATATGGGATGGTTGGAACCCACAAAATAGTCTGTTCAACAGCAATAGTACATATATTTCGTCAAAGGAGCTATTTTTACCCTACATTTTAAATTGTCAATGTCAATCCCCTATGACGTCAAAATTGAATATTCGTGACGTCATGGCTTGAAAAAAACAACATAAAAAACAATAAAAAACATGTTTTATATTAGGGCCTTGTTTTAAACATGTTTGTTATAAATTGATTTTTGTTTTAAATGCAACCCTACTAAGGACATACAGTTCCAACCAGAAATGAAGATAAGTAGAACAATTCTAGAATTATGTGGGAAAACACCTAATTTGAATACGTTAGGTAAAAAGTAAGTTTTTAATGTCAAAATTTTGATTTTATAGATCTTCCTTTTTTTAGGTCAAAACATCGCCCTAATTGGTTCATTCTAACCAGCACGGAAGTAGCGACAAGATAGCGTAATGGTGACGCGTCCGGCTTCTTGATCGGTAGGTTGCGGCTACGATCACCGGCCGGGTCAGACCAAAGACCTGATTAGTAACACTGGTATCCATGACCTCCCCACTTGGCGCTCATGCAGCATTGGGATAGCATGTAGTGGCGGTGCAAGACTTAGAAAGCCGTATAAACGGCTATTTCTGGACCTTCATTAACCAGCGGCATATGCACACATGCACTCATGGTAGGCATATGCAGTTTATGCACAGACCGTGCGTATGTACATCATGAGTCGGCGTATATGCCGCAAAAACATCAAGGACAAAAATAAACTACGTCCTTTCACCTTCCTACTTTCCTTGCACTCATCCTGCCTGCATATATTATATGTTGCTATATGTAATATCCGTGCTATCGAACATTGAAGAAATCACATCAAATCGACAGATTTGTCAATTTTTCTCTCCATCCAATACATGGAACGGCAGCAAATATGAACGAAAACGGCCTTCGAAATATCAGCAAACATTACCTGATGCGAAATTGTCATGCAGCATATATTGCATATTCGCATGTACTATCAAGGTAGACACTATAATAGTATATCTATCATATAACCTCACCATTCTTGCGCCTTCTCAGCTGCACTATGTAGAAGCCCGACCATGCATACGAGACAACAACTGCGGGCCTACGAAACGAGTGCAGGCCTTCCACCAAGCTTAACAAATGCGCGTTACTGTGAAATGCAAAGCAATTTCTATCGATCAGTCGACCACAGGTCTCCAAGTTCGACAGATTCAATACAGTCATTATTTAGGCGCCAAATGCTACCTGTCGTAGCGCTTTAGACCTTTCCGGAATCTGGAAGTACCCTAAATACTGTCTTAGGCGTAGTTATTGATAATAGGCGTACGAGGATGTGTACCTTTCAGGAAATCAGAATGTTACTGCCACCATTAATTCAAAGAAGCACGACTAAAGCCTAATCGAACATGGAACGATCAAGGAGAATCGCAGGGGATTCAACTATAGATGACTATCGGACCGCTTTCGATATTTCAGAGTCCGAAATTTCATCACCTGTCATAACTAGCCTGCGAAATCACAAATCCTAAGTCTCCGCACTAAATGTGCCTAGAACCATCATGAAAAGCATACAGCGGCATCGGTTCATCGATCTCATCACCAGTGGCATTGCATATTGTATATGGGCTGCGACGCGCGGCGCTTATAGTCACAAGAGCGATGCAGTGGGATTATCGACATTGATGCTATGTTGAAGACGAACTGACACTCGAATTGAACTGAATAACCGTCGCCTTACTGCAAATCACTCATCGATCACCGGTTCGGCAGCGCAGAAAAATCGTTGGATTTGAATCTGTCCGCGTATACATCGATATACAGAGAGAGCTTGAGCATGAGTAATAGTATGCGCGCTCTCATTTGTTTGATAACAGCTGATTGCTTTATCGATTATTGTGCACTTACCATTAGTTTTAGTGCCTGAGTTTCCATTCCATCCTTGGAGACTCTGTCGGCATGGTGCCGTGTCGCTGCTTCTTGGTTTCTAGCAGCGAGCCTTGTATCTGAGTACTTTTTACCGGCATGTTTGATTGGTCGATTTGCCGGTATATGATGCGTCTGGTTGGAAGTTTTAGGTGACGCAGAAGACGAGCGCGGATTTTGTAAGGAATGAATAGGTCTAATATTGACTCCATCAACTTTCCGTTCTTGGCTATTCGCTTTTCCCGATGCATATGAAGACGTGGTACTGAGCCCGTTACAATTGGATTGCCTGTCTGAAGTCTTGTGTGAATTTGTGTGATGAATTTCGTCTCCATCCTTAACTTGGGATTCAGAATGCATTTCTGAATGTGACTTTCTACGGCTTTCGACTTTGCCTTGTGGTTGCTCGCTCTCGTTGCTGTACTTAGTAAGATCATTACCCTTGATTTTGGGCGCCATTAGCGTCGACCGATTGCCCGATTGAGCTTCACCTTGTATTGATCTGTTACGAGCTGATTCTGCTTTGTTGTTTTCCCCTTTTTGAGATCTGCTGCGATGTCTGTCGGATTGACGTTTTGAGGTGACAAATTTTGGGTTATCCATAATTCTTCCTTCCACTCCTGGTTTGTTCGGTTGTATATTCACTCGTTTAGAAGTAGAACCTCGAACCTGGCCATTATCGTTTGGAACTAATCCTTGCTGATCCAAACTGTATTCATTACCCATCAACACTCTGGATTGTGCGAAAGTTAGGGATTCTGAAGAGATAGATTATTCTTACTTCACATTACTTTCCACATCTATAACTTTTTGGCTAACTTTGATAAATCTATGAAAAGGTAACGTCACGCGATGACTGTCGGGAAAAAGTAGTGGTTTTCGCAGAAAAGCTGGAACCGAATATCATAGTAAAATAGGCCGTTTCCTTCAGTGCACGAAGGAAATGGAGGGTGTATTAATAATTTATAACCGCCCGCTAAAAGGATATTCGACAGCACGCGTAAAGGTAAATTTCACGTGAAGGCGAATGGGTGCACATGCACATGCACAAGTTCAGTAATCTGCGGAGTATTATACAGCGTCATAGTGTTCCATTCAATTTTAAAATCACCCATTGTGTCGGGTCTACAAGCGTGGAAACTTCTGGGGAACTCAATCACGGTTGCTGCGAGGACAGCAGGGTATCACAGCACCGTCACGCATAACATGGCGTGACTCTAGCAAGAGCAACATTCTACGGCAGAGGTCTCAAACTCAAATGAGTTCGCGGGCCAATTAGAATAAAATAGTATTTACAGTGAGCACAACTATAATAAATAAACAAAGAATCGGTCACCGTAAATACTATTTTATTAAAATCCAAATTTTTCGTCGGCAATAACTCCGCTTCCACTGGTTGGAATTGAACCAAATTTGGTGAGCATAGTTTCTACAGACAGCCTAACACTTTCATGGGGTGAACAGAAATTTTCAAATTTTTTATTATTTATTTTTATACAATACATAGAAACTTTCTTCTCCTGTAGCAAAGCGGTTACTGGCTGGAATTGAACCAAATTTTGTGTGCAGGCTTAAATTAGATAACCTAACAATTTTATCAAGTAGCCAGTACGATTTGAGAAACAAATTCATTTTTGAAGAGCCCTACTGCACAATGTAACGCAACGGAATCTCCTGCTGAAAAGATCGCGAAATTAGGTCATTTATTGCCGCGCACTCGGCTATCGCCGCGGGCCTGATTTATCACGTCTTCAACAAGCCCATAGTTCCGCTGGGTTGTAGAATCGCATCTGCGATAGGCCCTGTACACTGTACAGTGTGCACACTATAGTAACGCTGACTTGCGCAATCGCATATGCATTGGCTTGGTGCTCGCGATATTATCGCTGGCCTACACAATCGCATCTGCAATAGACCCGGTACGAAAGGTATCATCGCTGGCCTAACTATTGCGGCCCGGGCCTAGCATGCGTTGCCTCCTATCTCCCGATGGCTTGGAGACAATATGCCGTTAAGTGTATTATGATTAGCGATGTAATTAAAGGGTGACATCGTGAAACTGATTGACATCGAATGTTAGCAAACATGTGCGTGCGTGCAAGCGCAATTGCACTCCGATGATACTTAATTCGAAAAAATCGAAACCTCTCTTATTTCACCCCCCCCCCCCATATTTTTCGGTTGGCTACGCACCTGATCACGTGAATTTCTCAAGGAGGAATTAGAGCGAGATATAATGTCGGCATCAATTCCGGTATCTGCTACTCGTCCTTCCAGTATACTCCAATCCTAAACAGAGGAATGGTCAAAAAGGAATGTGAATTCTTTGAAGCTTCCGGGAAACGACACGCCAGCGTTTAGAGCAGTTCTTCTCAACAGGGGGGGCGCGCCCTCATTGGGGGGGGGGGGACGTGAAAATATTGAAGGGGGCGCGAAGAAGCGATCAACTGAAAAAATATTCGCGCTTCGCGCGATTTATCCCCAGTTCACGCGTGTTCCTCTACATACAGACCAAATCTCATATTTATAATTCTCTCATCAACACTCATAACCTTCCATGCCATCAAACAATCTGTTGAGGTTGCTAGCATCCCGGTTGGATTTTGTGATATGACGATAAGGGGGGCGTGAAATTTTTCACTATCAAAAAGGGGGCGTGTCTAAAAAAAGGTTGAGAACCACTGGTTTAGAGTTTTAGACTCTCTACGAAGCGCTGCTTACTAGTCAACCCACTTCTGTGGAAGCAGAAAGAGCATTCAATGCATTCGGACTCTTTCTTACAAAATCCAGTCCTGGCTACAGAATGCCACAATTGATGCATTGTGCATTATAAGGAGGGAGTTGCAGAAGCAGTGAACAATAATTTTGCGTGATATTTCTCATGTTCGCTCGCACTGCGCGTGTAGGCTACGTATAGATCTACTATAACACTGTGTACTGATTTTGCGATCCAGTTTTCATGCAGACCTCGAGAAATGGATTGTCTCACTTAGCAATTATTATCCAGTTAACCGGTTAGATAAATTCCAAATATACGGATATATCCGTTATCCGGATAGTGAAGATTCTTGATATCCGAATTAACTCTAATTGCGATGTGTCCCGGTTTAGTAGACAGAATACTAACATTTATTCTGTTTTTGGATTAGTATGTTGTCGCTAGTAGCATAGTTGTTGCCAATCTTACCAGTTGCGTATTTCTTTTTCGTTGTGAATCCGCCTTGACGCAACAATATCCAACGGAAATTGTAGCTCAGCTGAAGTAACGCATTCATGATGTATCATTATTATTAGGTTTTCGTTGCTGCGAAGGACAGCTAATACGAATAAAAACCGCAAAGCCCTGTCACCGAGCGAGATAGTGTAATGGTGATGCGCAGGCCGTGTTATTTTTGGCATATGCCAAAACTGCCAAAAATAACTTATTTTTGGCATTTTTCGATTTTTATTTTTGGCAGTTTTGGCATCGTCCTCTAAATATATAGTTTCAGCCTCGAATTAGTCACAAAAACGCTTTATTTGGGCTAGTTTGTCAAAAGACACCACAAAATGTGCAGCATCCACGTATAATCAGTGCCAACAAACAATAAGAAAAATAAAAAACCTAACGATTTCATAGGTTAATAATATCAAACGAAACCACAAAATGTGCAGTATCCCTCGGAATCGGTGCCAATAAGCAAAAAAAAGAAAGAAAGAAAAGCCTAACAAACACGCTCAACAGCTGATTGTTACAGCTGTTGAATAGACTTAAATCGTTTGCACAGTAACAGTGCTTCCAATATAAGGTCAGCTAAGTTTCTCCTAAATTCATTCTCGCCCAGCGAATCTGGGAAATATTGGCTTCAACAGTAGCCGTTGAGGAAAGAATGTTGCCAGTCATCCACAAAAGGTTTTCAGAGCTTCAAAATCTTTGGTGGGCCGAACCGGCTTCCGTGCATCATGAAAAGACATCACTTCGCCAGTGCCATCGATCTCATCGCGGAAAGAATCTTCTTCCCGATCCTTTTCCAGGAGTTTCCTGTGTTGTCTCTCAACACATTTTATTTAGTAGCCCGACTATCATTTCTCCTTCAGTCTACCGATATATTTTCAGAGGACTTTTGTCACTTCAGGTGGCTTTAATATTACCAACTCGCTTGGAGGAGTCCTGGGAAGGTTAGCTTATTGACGCAACAAGACTGTCTGGCAAAACGAGACCATGCAGCTCACAAATAACCAGACAGTTTGTTGCGTCACAATGTTCAACTCGATCACCATGCAAAAATCGTGGTTGATTTTGGGGGTTCCAGTTCCATGAGCAGAATATAATTTATATTTTAATAATCAGTACTGCGGCAGCTTCTCATTGATACACGTTTTATAAAATTTAGCGCTCGAAAAGCCGGTCAAAAATGGTCGTAAAATTGCCTTTGGACAAATGGAAAGTATGACGTTAACCAAATGCAGTCAGCCGCTCAATCTCGCTGTGCCCATACCATTTAGGACACCATGCTTTCACCCCTAATGGGTGGGCTGGACCCAGATTAAGAAACCTGCCTTTCACAAACGCTCTTCTCGCTTGTAACTTGTCCTGTTAACACAACACCATGAACGAAATACACTATTTGGCAAGCCGTGTTATTTTTGGCATATGCCGAAAATTGCTTATTTTTGGCATTCTCAAATTTTTATTTTGGGGAGTTTGGGCATCTGGCTTCTGAAATGCCAAAAATAACACGGTGTGGTGATGCGTCCGGCTTCTTGATCGGTAGGCCGTGGGTTCAATCCCCGGCCGGGTCGGACCGGGCTATCCTGCTAGGCGCTCGGCAATCACGGATAGCATGGAGGAGAGAAATGGAAGTGCAGACTAGACAACCTTGCTATAAAAGCCGTATCGCATCTCCGTCGTCAAAACATCACGATGGAGCAGGCGAATAAGTATATCACATTACTCTCTCTCTCTCTCTCTCTTCGCCTACCTCTTAAGCTCTCGCGTAGCACTAGTGGTACGTTTACGACAGTTTTAGAATCCCTGTGTTAGATCAACAATCCACCATGCATATAACGATTACCCATATAAAAGCCAGTAATTGTGTTTATGTATATTGACCTTTATAGTATGCTATTTTCATGACATATCTTAAATGTCCTCGACGTTAATTTATCTCTACAAAAGGACTTACTATCCGATCTATAGTAGCATGATAACAATCTCGTGATTTAACCTGACTATCGCTGGTCACACGAAAACAATTCGCGGTCTAAAACAAATATGTATCAGATAAAATGTAGTCTATTTGTACATAGTAAAATTTACATTATACATTTACGAATGGCTTCACATATTTATTGCGGTGTTCAACATTAACAAGATATTAGATTTACTGTAAATTTTGTTCAAAGTCGGCCCTTTCGTCATCTGTAAAATATCATGACAACGCTTTCGATGAGCTTCGGCGTCACAAATCCGTCCCGATACGTATAGTCCCCGCATTTATTAGTATCCTCACTTGTAGTTCCAATGCAGAGATCGTAGATGTATGCACGCGATTGTGTTTCGATTTTGACACCAGGACAAAGTGCGTACACAAGGGTCTCAGAGTGTATCACGCGAAACTAAAAATAATATTTCTAGTTGGAAGCATATAATAGGCTTACCATAATACTTAGAATCCAACAAGAGCATTTTTTTCTGGGCAAGTAGCCCAATGCGAAAGTAGCCGCCGGCAAAAGTTATGAAAACAACAAATCAAATTTATTTTTCAGATTCGGCCTATGTACACTTGGCGGTTCCCCTAACTTTAGCCAATAAGGAATTATCATTCGTAAGTAGATCGTGAAATTGATCGTGAATTTTGAGTCCAACATTTGCATTATGGATCATAATGCTGATGCTGATGCTGATGAAATTCGCGATTTTTAACATTTCATTCAACAGAAAGTTGAAAAATGTTTGAAATAACAAACAAGAAGGTAGGGGTGGCAGGGGAATGTCTTAGAAAACCAGTGAATTATGATGTATCATGGATGGTGGCTACAGTATGTTTTTGGAAATAAATACAACGTCACGCCTAAGTCTTGTTGAAAGTAAAAGCAGCTAACTCGAAATACTAAAAAGAGCACATTCTGGCATTTTCTAGCGTCCTCGGAGGACCATTCACTTTTCTTGAAAAAAGAGGACAAATCCTCCTAACAGAGGACATATATGGCAGGTCTAATCAATAGAAATACAACGTTCAATAACAACTTTTCCGACAATGCGAAAAACTTTCTTATTCTTTCAATCTTGCGGTGGTCTAATGCAGTGTTGGGATCAAGTCACTACCTTCGAGTCACTAGTCATTGCACATTTTGACTCGAGTCAAGTCAAGTCAATCGATTTTCGAAGGTGACTCGAGTCAAGTCAAGTCACTCGATTTTTGGAGGTGACTCGAGTCAAGTCGAGTCAAGTCAAGTCACGAGTCTAGTCACAATTCAAGTCAAGTTGCCTTTTCGAAGTATGAGGCATGATTACGTCGTTGCATTTTGCGAGGTGTCTGAAATACCAATTGCATGATCATTGCTTTTGAATTAAATAGTTTGATTTTTGATTTTGAGTTAAGTATATACGCGAGAAGGCATTTTATTATTCACATATACGTAAAGCTGCTGTAATTGCATAGCCTCCGTTTATAGTTACCAGCCGAAATGGAGAATAGAGAAACGAATTAATAAGGTGCAATACATTACCACCAGTGGCGGCTCGTGACAATATCGGGTGGTGGGGCAAGGGCTGCAAGCGACTTTTTATCAAGATGATGTCAAAGTCGCGTTTTCCAACGTAAACAAGTAACTTGGTGGTACGCCAGGTACGGTAACATGAACTTTCCGACAACAGTGATTTTAACGTATGTGCCGCGAGAGGTCTGCCGGTGAGCTGTGACTTGAAGTGTGTTAACTGCGTAAACGGCGTACGGAACAAAGATTCGACACGGTTCATGTTCGCACTATACCTGACTAATTATCTGCAGAAATGGAAATTACTATAACTCGAGAGATTGCGTAACATAATTCTGAGGAACTACGGATAGCAGCCTCGGAAATTCGGTCCCGGTACTGCATAGGAGATTTTGGCCTTGAGGCTGGAGACTGTCACACGACACATACGGCTTACGGAGTTACGGTCTATATGTCTGCTGCAAAATCGCCTTTTGGAAAATATATTACCGAATAAATACGTGGATGAAAGCCGAAAACTTGGTACACTGTTACATGAAATCATCGAGAAGTAGCCTCATGACCGCTTTCGGTATGCTACACTGTTAAAATTAATACGAACAGACCAACACCGAATTTTGCGTAAAATTTACTGAGGAATAGGCTGATCAAGCGATCAGCTGTTAGCCGCCATCGAAAACGAAACATCTATCGCGCTTGACAGGGGTTGTAATTGTAAGCAAATGGCCTGAAGGCCTCAATTTCAGGGTGAAATTGACATTGGAGAATGTAAAATAAAAGTAAATATTTGAATGCAAACCGAGGATGTTAGTACACTGTTTCATGATATCATCATCTCATCACCTATCTCAGTATGGAACACAGCGTTAACACAGATGCAGCGGCTTTGCGTGAAATCCGCAATGCGTTAGGTAGGCTAAGTGTCAGATCAGCGCACATTTCTACCATACTCGACCTTGATAACGAAATTGCTGCCCTAATCATTGAGTGCCAACAATGAGACTTCGCACAGCGTTCGATACTAAAATCAAGACATACCATGCAAAAGCTCATGACGGATCTGGAGGAGCATCGTTAAAATTAATGGAGACCAATACCGGCTTTGCGTAATATGTTTGCGATAAATGACGAGTCAGCTCTCACTCGACTTAGGAAACGAGATTACCACTAACATAGTTCAGTGACAAACTTGAAACTTGGTACAGCGTTCGATACTAACATTAAGACTTACCGTACCAAATGACATGACCGATCTCGGTATGGAACATCGTCAAAATCAATGGGTACCAATACCGGCTTTTGAGTAAAATCTGTTTGCGATACATGGCGGATCAGCACACACTCAACTTCGGAAACGGAATTACTACCCTAAACTTTAAGTAGAAACCCTGAAACTTGGGGCAGTGTTAAATACCACCATCACGACATGACATACCAAGTTTCAATAATTATCATGCTGTGAAACACCGTCAAAATCGACCTATACCAGCAAAGGTCGACCAAACGCATATGACGGTAACGGAGTTCAGATATAGATACGATTGTTACATCACACCTTAAAGGCAACCAGGCTATGTTGCCTCACCTGCTCGGTAATTTTATGAATAGGAGAGAGTAAATCAGTGTTTCTTTATTGTGGGCGGCTTTGAGAGAATAGACAGTGAACGCTTGTTATGAGCGATACCGGGGCATGCCCCGGCTAGACATTCGCAAAGCGAAATCACGGAAGAGAATTCGATTTTCGCAGAGACTTCGCTATATATGGGCATTTACAAGTGAAAGGACAAGAAGAATACGATTTTCGCTGTGATTTCGGTATCTATAGATTGCTGTGCGTCTATAAATGGTAAAGAACAGAATTTTAGGTGGGGCAATGGTTGAGGACTATATAAACTATACTCGAATTCAATTTCAATAAAACAAGAGGTTTGGTTAAGGTCAGAGAATAGAAATAGACATTTTGCTATTAAATTACTTTACTATACTAGTTTACGACAACGTAAGCTGTAAGCTTCGTTCACTCGTTTGAGGTCAATTTATTTGTGAGAGAACAATGGAGGCTCAGTAAAACGCACGATCATTGGATGATTGGTCGCTCTCACGGATTACAACAACGTTTCGTGAACAATCGGAAGATATGCAAGATACAGCAATTTTTATCAACAGCGATTTTTATCAACACCGATTACTTGATGACTTGGAATTGAATGGTGAATTTTGCTCCGAGTCACGAGTCAATCCACATTTCTGATACGACGAGTCAAGTCAAGTCAAGTCAAGTCATTTTAGCAAAGTGACTCGAGTCAAGTCAAGTCATACGTCAAAGGTGACTCGAGTCTGACTCGAGTCAAGTCATGACTCGAGTCATCCCAACACTGGTCTAATGCCATTTGTTTGCTCGTATACTTGGTCAGCATGGTTGCGAATAGTAATATGTTCCACCACTATACAGTTCCATATAGTTGTAGTTTCGAGTTGGATTGGGGTCGATAGCAGAATTCTTGCCTAACTGTTGGAGTTTTACCCAAGCTTCTCCGATCCACGTAGAGTATATTATATTATAGGAGCCTAGAACGAATGAAGGGCGTGCAATAATGTCGGCAGCTTAAAAATCATACATAAAACATCGGCCTGGTGTTTAAAGAACACTCTTGTCGCCATAACAACAACAGGTGCAGGTGGCGAGATAGCGCAGTGGTATAATCCGCGGCTGCAACACCAATGGGTTGGGGGTTCGAGTCCGACAGAGGTTGACTTCAGAATTCCTGTACCTAAGTGATGAAGGTTTATCTACGCTCCTCCTCGCCACCTCAGCCGCGTAAGCGGTGACTTACAAAAAGCCTAGAAGTGGGCCGTGCTATAAGTCGCCAGTTGCGGGATAAAAATGAAGAATAACGACCTGGTGTAAATGACCATAGTAGTCGACAAACACCATTAATAACAAATAAAACAAACAAACAACAGGAGCAAAAAAGTAACAACAGCAAGCCCAGGTCCAGGCCGCTATAAGTTGACTGAATTCATTTATGCCGAATTCACTGCAAACTTCTAGGTTTCAATAGGAAATTGTGATGACGTCCTAGATTTCAAATTGATATAAGGACGTGAACGCAGGTTGATTATGGAACTAATTCGTTGTAATTACCCTATATCCTTTTCTATTGTGTATATTTTCATAATGACGTGAAAATGACCGTAAAATAAATTGAAATGTAAAACCGTCAGCTGGGGTCGTCCATATGTTGATATGGAAGTTGGAGTTGGACCAAATTGCGTAAGAGAAATGAAATCCTAAACAGGATCACAGAGGATAACAGAGGTTAAACTTCAATTTCAAAATATTTGCTGATCGTTCAGAGGTCAACCGACCTAAGTGATACAGACACATCGGGTGGAAATAATGTTATTCAGCGACTCACATGTATGTATTCTGGGACAATCACACCATCTGCCAAGATATCTCCCGTATACATGCTCAATAACTCGTTTCCATCCCCTGTATCCCAGACTACTGGAACGACCGGACCGTCGTCTAAACCGTTGGCTTCGTATTCGCTCGAACGTAACGTATAATTGGCGTAGAAGAAAAATGCAAGATTTCCGCCATAAGATTGCAAAAAGTCGGTTTCGGTGTGATACCTCAGAAATGCTCTAAAGTTAAAATATTAAGCTTGATCAGTGTTAAGTGGGCATTTTGATTTTTTCTTGAAGTCGAAAGCCTGTACCGGTCAAGATATTGGGCAAAAGATCCCCAATGTGTGCTGCAAATCTTAGATTCTTTAGAGACCATCAATGTCAAACATACGACCCACGACCCGTCAGATAAGTTCATCCACCCGCGAAGCAATAGTGAACAAGTTGAAAAATGCTTGGATTATTATCCAACGCATATCTAACAAAATTTGAGATTTTTACTAAGGAATACTTTCACGTAAATAATTGAATCCCTTAGTTCAGAGTATGCTGGAGAAATGGAAATAGTTATTTACAGAGATGCAAATGTGAAACCGTTGTACGCAGGTTACGCGAAGAGTATTTGTTACACATAGGCCTACCATATAATTCAAATATATGTGGTTGTACCGCAGTAAAACTTCTGATTGAAAAGGTTCCCAGACGTCCGGGTTTACAGTGAAATCTCATGTATTCCTCACAGACGCAGGACCAAAGCCGTCTTACGACAATAAAACAAAGAGAGCATATAAATATGCCAACTTCAGAAGGTTTAAATCTAGCCCGTGATCCAAGTTGAGTTTGACACGTCTGTTTTAGACATTACATTACAGAGAGTTGTCCTGATCTAAAACTTATGGCTGACTTTGACTGCATGTGAGTACAGGTCGATCTCTAGTTAGATGCGGAGTACAATATACAGGAGATAAAAAGCTCAAGTGGTTTGGAAACCTTGGAAAATCATAAGCTATTTAACCTTTCGCCGAATTGAGTCATTGGAGTATCATTGGGCATATGCCAAATCATCATGTTCTTAGCCTTCAATCCGAAGTATCCTGGATTCTTGTAGTCATCGCATGCAGCTGAATTCGCTCTTCCGTGGATGGCCCTGTTCTTCCAGAAACCATCTCCATGAGGGTGGCTGGAACTGCTTCCTTGCTCGCTTGACCAACGATCACCAGGTGTACATTTTCCATCGATGTTATTTTCATGCACAGAAGCAACCAGCGTCCATCCTCCACCTGCCGTGTTCATGTCGCAGTAGACTTCGAAAATTGTGCCCTAGGTATAACAATATATATGTCAGTTCTCGAATTATTCTCTACGTTTTCATATTATTTTATTGAACACTCAAAATATTTTGTTTAGTAATAATTTTTTTGTAAGGAAGTACTTCTATTTTTTGGAAGTACTCAAGTAGTTTTCCTCTACTTCTGGTACTTACTCGGGTAGATCTGATTTTCTCTACTTCATAATATTTTGTGATATGCTTACTTACTTTTCGCTATTATCAGTTTGTCAAGTAGAAGTAGTTTAATCCCCCAATACGAAAGCTAGCCTGAGGAATTGCGGGACTGTTCTCACGGAGTACCAACATGTAATATTCATAAAAGTCAAGTGAAGCCCAGAAATTTTGTTGTGATGTGACACATTTATAATCAGTGAATATAAATTAGATTGCTTGGTTCCGCTTACACAGCAATGTCGACCATATCAAATATTTCAATACAGTAAATATTGCTCATCATAGCGTTTGAAGCTACCGTTTCGCAAGCTAGCAATTACCTATCACACCGTAATCTAGCAGCCCATGACGTGTCCTACTAATCCGGAAAATCTGGCTTTTGTTAACGTTACACCTGTTTCAGCAGATCACCTTTGAAGCATTCTGGACAAAAGACATGAAATATATTTTCCGCTTTTTAGAAGTGGTATTTGTATTTCATTTTCAATTATGAGTATCATACTTTGAGTTCTAATTACTTTCAGTTCTTTTGTTGTCTGCAGAACATACATGTTAAAGCATAAAAGCAAGTGTAATAATGCCTCTATTTTCCGAAAATAAAGCTAAACTAATTATAAATTTTACGATCCACAATATTTGTTATTAACGTATACTAATCGCGCAAAGTGTTGAAACCGTATCAGATACAACTTCTCCGTATTGCTCTTCGCCTAAATTGGGGTCTTATAAATGGTGTAGGGTGCCATGCCATGATATTCTCTAAAACGGGGTCTTCTAGTACACAAAGGGTTAGTATCGCATTTTCATATCAATACAATAATCTGCATCCTATGATGCGAAGAAATGCTTATTTTGTTGAAAATTGATACCTTCTGGTTGCATCAATAAGAATCCAGCTTTCTTCACCTTCCGCATAGCTCAATTTGCAGCTTTTGACAAACCACGCGAACAAATCAAGACTGTTTTCAAAACTAGTTACTTACTTGAGTAGATTGAAAGTCAGTCAATTCTACTTCTACTTCAAGTAGTTTTAGGTGGCTGACGAATGAAGTACTTCTACTCGTACTTGATTATACTTTTTCGTCACTACTTCTACTTCTACTTGAGTAGCTTTCTTGACTGCTTTGACCACCTCTGAATAATTCAGGATAATTGTTTCTTGAAGTCAAAAAATTCAAAAGTAACAATATCATTGATAAATATTCCTGCCTCGAGATCTCTTAAAAAGTATGGTCCATCTTCCGAAGAGTTGTCTTGTCGTTTGATTTCGTCACAGCTAGCTGCAGGGTTAGTGATTGATCCAGGTTTTTCGACGTCTAAGTGTATATAAGTCAATTTGACAAAAGTTACATGATCGGACTCCGCTGCGTATAGGTCAGTAAATATGTAGTCAAGGTCAGAAGGCATGACGAATTTTAACGTCATTTAGAAGATATCCTATAATACGTTTTATTAACAACGTCGCATATCCAAGATCGTTCCATGTCATACGGGAGCCTAGAGTGATGAATTTTGAGAATAACATGGTCCTCAATAACCAAACGCCGCGGACACTTACCGTTTAATCTCCCCTCAAGTCGAGAAGTATCCTGAACCGATTTCTCCAAATCGCTTGATAAATCGTTAAATTTGTCGCCGTTCTCTTGTAAATCTATGCATGGAATAGTTCGTAAGCGGTTAAGACACACGATCTCATTTCATTCGAACTAGGATACACCAACCACAAAATTTAGGTGATTTCGTTATTAATAAATGGCAGTTTGTGAATGTTTCAATTGTCAGAAAGTGATCGGTTCTACAGCAGTGTTATGACGGCATGATGTGAAAAAAGGCGACCAGCATAAAAGGTAAGCAGTGTATTCGCTATACGTTTTTTTACTGAATACTAATAATGACAGTGATGACGTTTACCAATATATGTTGATCCAGGGCCGCAGCATATCAGCAGAGCCGCCATTAGCGCTCCTATAGTTAGTAATGATCAAAGCGTTTTGCTGTGGCCGGGTTGTAACCAAGTCACAAGACTCCGAGTCACAAGTCAATCGCACTTTTATAGTTTTGACTCGAGTCAAGTCGAGTCATTTTCAATTCACCACTGAGTCAAATCCGAGTCCAACTCATCGAGCAGAGGGTCGAGTTCGAGTCAGGGTATTAAGGGTTGAGTTCGAGTCAGGGTATTATGACTCGAGTCCGAGTCATTGTGCTGACTTCTCAGTTTCCAGTTAATGTCTTGTTTAACCCACTTTTCATAATCTGTTTGGTGATATCGAATCGTTCGCGGTTATAATATACTAATTTTCCTCGCTTTTAGCAGTTCTGATCGCATTTTCAAGTACCAGTACCTGTAGCCGAAATACCAATAGTGTGGTTACTTTACTATTCTTCGAAATAACAATGAAATATCGGTCTTGGCCGTCAGAGTCTCGAGTCATATGACTTTGTTCGAGTCATGCACAAAGACTCGAGTCCAAGTCAAGAAAACACACGAATTGAGTCGAGTCGAGTCATTTCCGTATTTTAAGAAAATGTCTCGAGTCAAGTCGAGTCATCAGAAAATCGTGCTTCGATTCGGACTAGAGTCATTACAGCCCTGTGCTTTGCAGTTATAGTAGTGCGATAATCAACAAAACAAAACTACGATAAATTATCTTTCACTTTTCGCTAGCTCGATATTGAGTCAGTTAATACGTAACTGCTATTCTGACTGAAATTGCATATATTTTCTCACTCTTTTTCACCACTAGCATGGCGCGATTTCAAAGATTACTGTCATTTAATCCAGTTTTTTTGTACGCGGGAAAAGGACCGTAGGCCTACACTAAATCTAAGCTTCATGTTAACTTCAAAAGGGAAGCGTGTGTTAGTTGGGCAGATTAAGATGAGTTTGGTAAATAGGCATATAGTCATAAAATTACGTCACTGTCGAATTATCACAGAGTGTATATTGTATATGAGAGGATGAGTTCATTATAATATAGACACAGTTACATGCTATAGATATGTATGCTGAGAAGCAAAATAAACAGGTGGAAACTGAAGACTACAATTACCACTGTCTTCTACTACAGATCTGCCTATGTAAAACCGCTTCATATCACGATAATCCCACCTGTTTGCCACTCGAATCTGTGATAAAAATGAAGCCCGAACAAAGCTGCGTTCAGCGACAGAGACAGGAAACTCAAAACGGCGAGGATCGTCAGCGCACGTCTGCTGTGGCCGCGACTTGGTTTCGTAGATTGATCCTTGGTAGTGTTTTTGATATGTTTTGATTCATCATTTCCGCGCGAGTGCCTGGGTGATGTATTCGATGTCTGTGGGTCCGGAATCGCATACTGTGCGTAATCTTGACTTGGATCTGTGTTTTGCGGCCCACTGTCGATGTAGTCGTAATACGTTTTATCAGACATAATATCAGCGTTTTTGCTTGGTTTGCGCTGAATGCAAAATATTCGATGATGAAACTAACTGATCCGACAAGCCAAGCCACTTCAATTTAGAGATCCTCATTTTTTAGATTCAAAGTGCATGTTCTACATGCCATATGGCATGACCTTATACGAAAACATTTCAGTTCTCCGTAACGTTGTGTCCTACTACGAGCTCTGGACAGGTGCTTGACAGACAGACAGACAGACAGACAGACAGACAGACAGACCATAAAAGCATCATCGAACACCTACATACACGTATTCACAGTAGGGTTGCATTTAAAACAAACGGTTTTTTAAAATACTTTGTTTTAAACGAAAGTCATTTTGATTTTTTTTCAAGTTATAGAATTATGCCATAGTTGTATAAATACTTTCTAAAAACATGTTGTATGAGTCTACGAACAATCACCACCCGATATAGCCGACGTCTATCGATATGGGATGGTTGGAGCCCTCAAAATAGTCGGTTCAACAGCAATAGTGCAGATATTTCGTCAAAGGAGCTACATTTATACTATATTGTCAATTGCCAATGTCAATCCACTATGACGTCGCAATTGAATATACGTGACGCCATGGCTATTAAAGCAAAACAAAAAAAAACAATAAAAAGCATGTTATAAACAAGGGCCTTGTTTTACTAAATTTGTTTCAAATTGATTTTTGTTTCAAATGCAACCCTAATTCACAGGCTACTCCTAATTCAGAGTCATAATTTGTTCAGCGCAACGTCCGGTGTCACTCACAATCCAGCATCGGCGTATTGACGGTACGACGCAACTATGACATTTAAAATCGTAATACCGTTCGGATTATTATGATTGTATAAAATTGGAAGTTTCAGCATATACTAAACTCATTCCGAGTTCAAAAAACTTCCTTTCTCTCAAGCGGCTTCGTGCCCCCTTCAGATGCTTTCAAGCCCACCAGTTTGAAAACCACTGATATACACGATGTTGATCTAGCACAGGAGCGGGCAACTTCTCCAGTCGGCGGGCCGGATATGAGAAAATGAAGTACTTGGCGGGCCGGATTCCTGAATCGATATATCAAACGCGTATTTATCCACCTATACAAGGATTTATTGTATTCAATGTTAACTTTAAGTAAGCATAGCGATCAAAGTAGTATTCAATGAATTTAATAACGTACTGTAGGCTAGGACAATAACTGTTTAAGTCAATGAGACATCAGTAGTCGAACAAAGTTGTAGTCACTATAATTTGACGTAGTAAGCGAGGAGTGGAAAATCGCGGAAGACTGTGACCGCCCGCCATATTATCAATTAGGAACAAAAACTGTCTGCGGGCCGGTCAAAATCACGTCGCGGGCCGGATCCAGCCCGCGGACCGCATGTTGGCCGTCCCTGATCTAGCACCTTTATTCGCAATCTATGGAATAGGCAGATGTACATTGATTGGCCGTTCGAACACAGTCATGAAGTCATAAATTAAAACAGTGACAACGCCGATTAAAGTTATAATTTTTTTGGGCGCCCTCCCTGCCTTATTCGTGACGTCATGTCGGACCGGCGTATGCACTGTGAGAGACGCATAAGATTTAGTTTGAATTTGGTTCATTATATGCGAATAAATATTCGGGTTACTACGAATATCATTTCAGGTAACGCTGAACTAACTGAACAGTAAAGAAATTAGGATTAGTGGATAAATTACAGTAACAGCCTGTGACATACTTTCCAAGCGCACACTATACGGATAAAATAAGAGCGAATGGGTTGTAACGCCGGAACCTATTCCGGCAGAAGCTATTCGCACAAAGACCACATATATTCTGCATTCGAACGAATTAGCTAGTGTCAAAGCAGCGAGTTAAAAATTGTGAGGCATTCAGAAGATCTAGTGTCAAACCAGAGTGTCTCAACGCGGCATTCAAAATAGCGAATATGATTACATCTTTAATGCCTTGTTTTCAGTGTTTTGACACTCGCTAATTTGAACCCGAGTTACATAGTTACACTACGTTATTTGTGTATTGTAACTGACATCCTTGATACAAGGGTTTAGGTTTAGGGGTTTCGTCTCTTCAATAACTTTAGATCAGTTCTTTTTGAGAACTATGGAGCAGGGTTGTAACCAAGTCACAAGGCTGCGAGTCACAAGTCAATCTCACTTTTATTGTTTTGACTCGAGTCAAGTCGAGTCATTTTCAATTCACCACCGAGTCAAGTCCGAGTCCAAGTCATCGAGCAGAGGGTCGAATCCGATTCATGGTATTATGACTCGAGTCCGAGTCCAAGTCATTGTGGTGACTGCTCAGTTTCCAGGTAAAGTTATATTAAACCCGCTTTTTAGAACTCTGTTTGGTGATATCGAATGTTTCGCATGTATAATATACTAATTTTCCTCACTTTTAGCGGTTTCTAATCGCATTTGCAAGTACCAGTACCAATAGACAAAATCCCAATAGAGCGGTTACTTTACTATTCTTCGAAATTATCATGAAATTTCGGTCTTGGCCGTCTGAGTCTCGAGTCATATGACTGGGTTCGAGTCATGCGTATTTTGGAAAATGACTCGAGTGAAGTCGAGTCATCAGAAAAACGCGACTCGAGTCGGAATCGAGTCGAGTCATGACTCGAGTCATTACAACCCTGCTATGGAGTTCACGCACCTTTTGCCCTTCTAGGCATATGCTGTCGATGTCACGATGTTGTTTATCATACTGACTATGGATTGAAGACGCAACATTCACGCCGGACGGTTATAATGTGACATATTACCAATCAACGATGATTATGATCGACATATAATGATTTGTAGAGTCTAGACCAGAAGTAATATTTACTTATTTATTAAAATCCTAACTATTGAGAGAAATGTGTGGGATACCATATAATTTTCATTGGCGTATCAATGCATCTCGGGCCAGGTTTTACTGTCGGCTGTAATTCTGACATGCCTGTCCTAGAATAGAAAAGTGGATGCATAAATTTGCTAGCAAATATCCTTTCTCCACCCTTCATAATAATGTACTGTAATATTTCTGAAAATCTACCTTCAGTAATACATTATTATAACGAATAAAGAGAATATTTCAATACTTCGTTATCACGTAACTGTGTATACGTGCAGTACATTCGACCTCTATATAAGCTCACCCACCAATGTATGGTCAGCCAAGGTTTTGCCGACCTCTAAATACCGTTGGTGGCAATAGGATAGGTAGAATGTTCCATCATCCGCAATTGGAAGCGAGACAAAAATGAATAGCCTAGACGTCATCATAACATTATTCATCAATGATTCACATGAAAATTCACACTTTTGATGCTTCTCCAGACCTCACTCATATAACAGTTATTCATCGGCCAACCACGGCTGACTGCACAATACACATGCACGCGGTTGGCGGACTAATACTAATACTATAGATTTCTGCTATACAACATTTGTTAAAAAGAAAATTAAGATACGTCAGTTCCAGTTACGATATTTTCTGGTCGCATACCAATAAGGTGACAAGTCACTCACCACAAGAAGATCTATGCTTTTTGAAGCATAGATAATATGTGACGCATATTCTGAATTGATTCACTCTCTAAATAATATCATATAACACAGGGGTTCTGAAGCGAGTGGTGCAGTTGGTTAAGCGCCATCGTCGCGTCACCAATAGTGGTTCGAGTCCCGGTTCGGACCAACTTCTATGTGTCGAAGGTTTCTCTGGGCTCCTCATCGCCGACCTCGCTGCGGTTGCTGTGCATTGAAAAGCCCCGACCGAAAGTGAGCCGTTGTATATATTAATTTAGCTAATCAGCTAATTTAGCATATCAACTCTCTCATCGCAACGTTTGAAATTGGTACTGTTTTAATAATCGGTATTCGTCTGGACCTGTGGTTCCCAACGTGGGCGATATCGCCCCCCAGGGGGCGATTTGGCGGTCTAGGGGGCGAAAATAACGAAGGGGGTGATAGGGGGGCGAAAACGGACGAAGGGGGCGATAGGGGGCGAAAACAACGAATGGGGCGATAGGGGGCGACGGCGCGTTAAGACGGTTATATTGGAGTCGGGACCGTAACTACCGCACCCCAAACCCCCCAATTGGGGCTGGGGGGCCCGAACTCGAAGGGGGCCAAAAATTATTTCGTGAATTAACATAAATTGTAGAGTATTTTTTAGAAATTCATGCAACTTTTTCCAAAAATTTTCGCTCCTGCGCGCAATTTTATATTTTAATATATCTTGACTTTGGGGTATACCCGTCCCCCAACAAAAATACGCATGATTTATGGAAATGGGAGACTTCGGCGTCAGATATTACTGCGCCACGACGCACCAAGACATATGAAGTTAGAGGCCATGTAACATGCGACTCCGAGAAGTGTACCAGAACGATTAGCGGCGAGCAGACCTTGACCGAAAAGGAATGCCCTTGTGCTGACCGAAAACTTCGATATATATACATATATGTTTAATTTTCCATATGTGCCTCAATGGCTGACGTCGAATGTTTCTGTCCTGGCGACCTTAACCCTACAGGACAAATGCTATCCCGCAAAGAAAAAATTATTTGCCAGATAGAATCATGTAACGAAGTCAATATGACAACGATTCCGCCTAATTTCGTGGCAAAAGCAAACAACATGATGGGGGTCGGTTTATCACCCTATGGGAGCCCAAGAACAAAGTTTATTGGGGAGGGGGGGGCTGACGAAGTGCTGTTTCGTTCCTGCCAACGGGTATACGCCCGAAGCTGATATGTAGCGAAAAATCCCACTGGCTTACAGGGGGTCTGAGGTGGTTTATCACCCTATGGGGCCAAAGACCCACGTTTTAGGGGGGTGACGAACTGCTGTTTTGCGGTTCCCGACATTTGGGGGGCGATGATCGGTGTGGAGCTTCAAAAGGGGGCGATGAGTCGAAAAAGGTTGGGAACCACTGGTCTGGACTCTGGTTTAAGGGTATCCCGCTGGGTAGAGCATTTTTAAAGAGTGTTTACACTCACCCCCACTGACTTGAACAGATCACGACAAGGAAAGGGAATTAAACCACAACTCAGTGTGGAACAATGAATTACCTTTCGCAGAGATAAATGGAAACCTTACATTACGAAGAGCCGTTGTCTTAACAAAGCGAGGAAATGTGAAACGACATCATTAACAGTTTCATTCGGAGTTCAAAAACACATATCCCCCTTCTCATTAGGAAATTCGTTGCTAGCTACGGATCAAGCCCAGCAATCCATATTTTGAGGTATTGTTAAAATTGGCGACAACGTTACAGAGGCATACTTCAGAATTGCTTGGAATATTGCTAAAGCCAAGAAGTCAGCTTGAGGTGATGGGTTTTGAGAGAACTTTAGCGGACTGTGTGAATTCCCTGTTTCCGGAATGTAGCAACAACGACAACATTACCTGGCACATCTTCAAGATACAGTTGTCTGATTCAACTGTGTCCAAATGAGTAACAGCAATGTCAGTCGATCTTTTGTCGCAGTTTTTGAGACAAGTTGTCGCGTTGGCTATACTTCAGCCTAACATCGGACAAATCCACCGACTCCACGGATACTGCATAGCTAATACCTTCGTCTCATATCGAGGAATTTTGCGTGGGAGGCGGAGAGCTGAAAGTGACCGTGGCCTCTGCGAAGACAACAGTTACCGTAATTTGATACTTGTTCGCTCAAGTATAGTGTTCCGTGGTGGATGGGTTGGAGGGTGCATGTATTTACGTGTTGCTGCCAATAGTAGGCATATTTTTAAGAGAAAAATCGGCGTGATTTACTTACGCCACTTGAAGATAGCATACTCGCACAAATAACCAAAACTGCAGACTTGCAAACGCTGTCCAATAATGATTGAGAATGCATAAACATGTATTGAACGTCCATGATTTTAATATAAGAGAACGGTGGATATTTCTAATATATGTTGGCCTTGGCTTGGTGGTATGCAATTTGTGTTACGGGTCCTCGTGAATCGTCTTAATTGGGCGGCAAGAAGATGGCCTGAAGTTAATTGCGACTCCCAAGTTTTTGACGACACTTCCTCCATCAGATATACTAGTAAATCCGATGACGGGGGTAGAGAGTAAATAAAAATTGATAGTAGAATATGGAAGTAATATTATTATTGACAAAATACATATTAAGTTGATAATTATTCTGGTTTTCGCGTGACTAAATGCACATGGATTTTTTATAACATTAATGCTTGCGATTTTGGTGTGTAGGCTACTAATAAATACTATACTATAAATAAATAGACAACACCTAAAAGACAAATATATGTGCCAAGTGATACAGTAAATTTCTAGCTGTATCATTCACAATGCATTGCGATATTATGTGATATTGTGATCATCGTTCATATGCCATATTAAACCGTCCGAGGGCAGTGTTGCCTTTCTACTGCAGCCACAGTTGATAACGAGTTTGTGATGTAGACGCCAAATTTCGAGAACATAAAAAATGCGCAAACGGTTGAGAGGTTTAAGGTAAAATGGACCGACATGTGTTTATTCATATTGTATGTATGTTACACGTGCCCCAAGAATATGGCAAACATATTTTTGGTCGCGCTGCCATATTACGTCTGACTCAAACTGCCCCCGCGGTCTTGCAAAACCATTTGCACTATATTCTATCGATAATATGTCCATTTTCAAAGCATGGGAGTTGCGGTGAAAACTCTTTAATTTCCCACTTTCTCTACGGTAGTGATTGGTTTCGGTGACGCTGTTCAATGACCTTTTTATGTCATTACCCATAATCGTATCCGTAACCAGTGACCACCCAAAGGGCGATTCATGAATAATGAAAAAATCGTATGAGTTCGGGATCATCGTTTTTTTATTATGATAGAATGGATTGATCATTCAATCAGAAATTTCGAATAGTAATATATATCCTGGAATCAGATTACCATGCCATTATGCACTTATTCGAAATGATTGCTTCCTTCCAATGTTATATTACTGCTAGCGAAGTAAATGAAATAGCACTGCATTCAATAACACGCTGCAGATTTCATAGAATACTATAGAATACTTCTTTTTTACTTACTAGAAATCGTTACTTCTACTTACACTTGAGTAGAATTTAACTTGAGTAGAAAACTAGGCCTACTCGAACCATCTGTGCCGATACACTATTTGCAGATACATTACATACCAAGCTCATCCAGACACTCGGTATTGTGGTTAACCAATCCTTGGTGATTTGCAAATTATGTAATTGATATATTATGGACAAAATTGTTTGGGAGCCACTATGGTATATTATCCTTGAATTTTGTATAGTTTAAGTTTCTTTTCCAGTTTCCAAGACCGTGATGCAGCGAGTTCTATTAAGTTGAAGTTGAATTATAGTTGATTGAAGATATCATGATTACTGCAAAATTATGTTATTTCAGTGGTAAGTTCAATTCAAAGTGTAGACACACAGTGGAACCTGAGATTCCGTTGCGGACGCGCGTCTCAGACTTCATTTGGCTCGCATATACCGATCGCGAAACTGAACACAACAGCGGAGTTCCGCATAAATACCATTATAATGTACTTCAAGCGCAGGCTACAAACTGTAGTAGAGATACGACTTGAAAATTTCAACAAAATAATAAAGCATGTCACTGCCAGTAGGCATATCCCATCAAATTGCGCCCGTATCACTCTTGCTGATTGAAACGCGAGTCGTAAATCTTCTAGGACTAGAAAACCGGTGTGAAATTATGCACGTTAGACGTGACATAATCGGTCACAATGTTATAACTTGGTCAAATGTAATGTGTATTGGTATATACCCTAGTTTGTGGGGCTTTTGTAGTTTCGATACGAAATTGCTTCATCAAGTTTGCTGCCATATGTCTGGGAATAGCGATTCGACTAGAGCCCCACCGCCTCAATACGGGACTCAACCTCCAACTGCACCTATGATTCAGCAACCGCTATCAGCGAATGGCTCCATACGAGCAGCAATCAGCGTACCAACCAGCACCCAACTCAATGCAACAGATGCCGTACTATCAGCCGAATCCCGCATTGGCTCAACCGTATCAACAGCCAATGCCGGCAGCAGTCCCTAACGTTACTCAAGTCAATCAATACAATTCTCCCCCAGCACCAGCCCAGCCAATAGTGCATTATTATGTTCCGCCACCGGCCCCAACAGTACAACAGCCGGTCGTTCAAAACAGCATTCAAAACAACATTGTTGTGGGAGCAACGGAGCATCAACACAGTCGGTGAGTGATGTTTCATTCCTTTTTTTTTGCAATGGCGTTTCGGTAAGAGGTTAAGTTCTTGTAGCTAAATACGTTACGCAGTGATAACTCAGGTCTTGTAAATTAGTATGTATGTATGTACTATAAATAAAATAAAGTTTTAGGCAGAATAAGATTTGTATTTCGTCTATTTCATTTTTCTTCGAATTATGGGATAATTACATCGATATTATTATTTGAGGTATTGTAGTATATTAGTCTATAAAACCTAGTTTAACGTCACCTAAATCATGTCGCCTTGTTTTAATAAATGTGGTGGCTATTCGGCTACGATATTTTGCGAGTATTTACAGATTATTTGGTTATTGATGGGCTTGTTTCTTAATTTCTTTTATATGAACGAATTGGTGTCCAACCGCCAGCAACACTCAATTAAGTTGCGTTAACGGCGGAGTATAGCTCCATCCAGGATAATCGCATCGGTACATGTATTGAATATATTGCTTTGAACAGTAATCATATTTAAACCTCGACATTCAATGGTATATGGAACTGGAGATTACGCTATATGCCGTACCTCTTTCTTGCCAGTATTAATATAAAAACTTACCGCATTTGCTTATTTACACACCGGTGCTGTACACTGACGTGGCGAAGGAGTGTGCTATCACATAGTAGTAAATTGGGACTGCATTGGTGTTTTTTAAGTCACACTGTATACTGTCACAGTTGAAATTACTCGCCACATATATTCCAATCTCCCTTTCTAATATTCAATGTGGCTATAGTTTTGTGGGTCCTATAGCCTATACATTTTCCGTAAAGCGATCGGGTGGAAATGTTTTTGTTTCAAAGGTACCCGGTCCGTCGTTCCGGGTAAAATGATGTGTTCCATTTTCAACTTGATCTGCTGTGGCTGCTTGTTAGGAATTCCGGCTATTATCCTGGCTTCTCAGGTAAAGTATGGATTAGATTTGCGACCTTGCTGCTCATAGTTTACTGGCACTGGCTACCACAGATCACCATAATTAGTAAGGTATTTTCATGGTCATTGGTCCAGGTATCTGCACGTTCAAATAAGGGAATTTCATATCAGGACCTGAAATATCGCCTACTGCAGGTGGGCAACGGGAATATTCCGAGGTGGGCCGCAGACATATTAGGAAAATTCCCAAGGGCATATGCCATGTACTGTTAAAAAGTCTGTTACTATCCTATTACAGAGACAGAATTCATTATACATTTTGACATTGAGCACCACATGAGGTGGGCCACGGGATATTTGCGAATCGAAAAGTAGACAACAACTATAAAATCATTATGAACCACTTACTACATCACGTCATCGCATAAAACTATTCAAGTGAAGATTTTTGTCGCTCTTAAAGCGATGTTACAGTCATCTGTATGAGACAGGAAAGCATGCATGGTTTTTTTATTATCACATCAATACTTCACATTCCAGGCGAATAGCTTGAGGAGCCACGACCCGCAAAGAGCGCTTTCAAAGGCAAGGGCTGCCAGGGCTCTTAACATCGTGGGTTTCGTTCTTGGAATCGGTCTCATTGCAACTGTGGGAGGCCTTTCAACTAGAACAGCGACAGTCGCGTATAATTATTCCTATAATAATTAAAAAGTTCGAAATATGCTGAGAATATCATAATATTATCATTCAATAAAAGTCTAAAAACTTTCCATGCTCAGTGTACCATTAGTTAACTATAGTTAGCACCATTGGAGTTCTACAGAATATGATATCAGACTATAAGCGCAACGGATGACTTTTATCCTTACGATCATGAAACCAGCATCTAGATATAGAGGAAAACTACCACTACACTACGCTGCTTTCAGAATAAACACAACAATGAGCTAGTTTTGATTTTTCCTCCAGTCGTTTGCTTTGTCTATGCAAAGTACGCATAATTATACGACCACCAATACTCGCGTCTTCAAAACAAGTATACAGTCAGAAGACCGTGGGTATCCATGAGGTGACTTTCTAGGGATGATACCTTGTAGGGATGGTGTGAACTGTGAACCCCTGAAATGTTGAGATTCGTGTGAACACGAACCTTTTTGAAAGGTTCTGTTTGAACGCAAACGTGAACCTTAGGACGTCACGCCAATTCCAACCCTACCTTCCAGTAAAGGAATATATTTAATATTAATGTACACAATACCTCGCGACGACTCAGACCACGTTATCCCACGATGCTGAAGTGCATGCTGACTTTCTAAACGTCACTAAATGTATCAACTGAAGCAATCAAATGCTATAATAAGCCCATAAAATCAATATATTCGATCGCTTTGCAAACAATTTCGACTAGGACTTGCAAGGGATTATAAGCTTACGCCAGGCCAGACCGGACAATGTATTCGGCGTCTGACTATTGCTATAGCCTACATAGATATTGAGAAGAGTGCAAAACAAGTTTCTTCACTTGCTACCGATATTACCCGATTGACAAGTTATAGAGCTGTAGCCAACACCCCAATCGCATAGATTTGATTTTTATGATACAATACACATCAAATTAAGATGGATCCTGTATGCCTGCTGTATTTTTTACCTTAAACAACGACGTATTCTTCATATAAATTTCAATGATTGGTTGAATAAGCATCAGTCGCTGACTACCTATACATTTACTGTATTCCGTCCATGATGTAGTGTGATGGCGGGTCAAGCTCATAACAGAGAGTCACTAAATATTCACATGGAAAGCTGGATATTTCGAGCAACCCTTTTTAACAAAGCAAGTTAAACTATTGAGATTGGCAAGGTGCATGCTTGTTTAGTGTAGATTTTCATAGGCGAGTGGTCTGAAGTTGAAATGCAAAGAATTTAAACCAAAAATGCTATAATGACGCGGGAAATTGTTATAGAAAACAGATACATAACCTACGAAGGCTCGTTTGTGAACCTGAACCTCCAAATTTCTGAGGCAACATTCAATTGTTCATACGCGCTCGATAAAAAACAGTAGTGCAAATGTAGGCTACTTGTGCACTATTAGAAGGTTTTCAAATTCACTTGAATACACACATTTTCAAGTCAAGCTTGGTCGTGAGTTGATTGAGCCAGATATATAGCTGAATTATGCAGGATGAAAAATTGGGATTGGTTTATATTAGGTATATAACAATGGTTCCTCAATCGTCGAGGATTGTTTCTGTTTTTTTTTGTGTGGTAGCCTATTTATGGTGTTTGTCGACTACTATGGTCATTGGTCATTTACACAAGGCCAATATTTTTCATTTTCCGTAGCTGCCAACGTGTAGCACGGCCTACTTCTAGGCTTTTATAAGACACCGCTCACTCGAGGTTCTGATTTCAAATAACAACCTGCCATCTCATCCGCGTGTAGTCGGTGTCTTAAAAAAGCATGGAAGTGAGCCGTGCTACAAGTCGGCACCTACGTAATAAAAATGAACTAGATTGACCTTGTGTGTGCGACCATATTAGTCGTCTAAGACCATGAAAAAACCTGCCATTGGTACACGGCGTACCACGCGTCAAGAGTCACTATTCGGATACTGATCGGGCTGAATTGGCTGCAACCAATGATGGCCAACACGTTCTGGTTATCAGGAGTCATACGTATCAGTTAAGGGTGCGTTTGGAGCCAATTATATATAAGCCTATCTAAGACTTCACACATGCGTAATTGCGGTACAATGTAGTCGACACATTACGTACACGTTGTTTCTTAATATATGTATATGTATTGAGCATTATATATGACTTGTCATGCCAAGATGGTTGGAACGGAAATTAACAAGATGACGTGTTCCTTCCAGCTATGCACGTATGTAGCGAGAGCGTCTATACCAGTGGTTCTTAACCTTGCCACCAGCGCCCCCCAGGGGGCGCTGGCGATTTTGAAAGGGGGCGGAAACGCTCAGGGGGCGATATGGGGGGCGCTGGGCTCAGGGGGGCGGTGTGGGGGGCGCTGGAGAAAAATGGCTTCGCAGTAGATGATGTGGTGGTATGACATATCCTTAATGAGTATTCAGAGAAAATGAACACCGAAAACTTCGTTATATATAGCCTACAAAAGACATATAGGTTTAATTGTCCATGGGCGCCTAAATGACTGGCACCGAATATTCCTGTGTTGGCAATCTGAACCCCAGAAGACGAATTCCATCCGGCAGGGAAAAATTATATGCCAGTAAAGAAATACCAATTTGAAATCGTGTTCGTCTTTTAGTTTAGTACGATTGGGCGACAGGGATATCTAAAACTAGATATTCTTGTTGGGCGATATCCCTGTTGGGCGATTCTATATTTTTTGATATAGCAGACAGGAGGTCACGAAATAACATCATGCAACGAAGTCATACCAACGGGTTCACCCGCCCGAATATGTTCAATTATTAGTTACGGGCCCTACACTTTCCAAGACACCTAACAATGTTCGCTCTGCGTTTTGATGAGTCTGCGCACACTCAATAAACTCACTGCGCAGACCCTTGGACAACAGTGCGTAAAAAGTAAAAAAGGGTCAAAACTTCGGATTAGTTGTACGCAACGTGGATTTTCTGTGCATAGATACCATGTCCTCACTGCGCACGTGAGCAGCTTAGACGGAACATTGCACCTCACTCAGCTCTACCGGTAAATCTGGTAACGTGAGCAGAGAGGACAAGAAATTAATAGCAATATATATGCAATTCCCGATCTTACTGACCGATTTTATCATGAATTATCGAAAGTTTTCGCACTTCGCACTGGCTCGCTAAACAGTACAGCTTATTTCGTGGCAAAACGAACAACGTGATGGGGGCGGTCGGTTTATCGCCCTATGGGAGCCCAAGACCCAAGTTTTTTTCGGGGGGCCTGACGAAGTGCCGTTTCGTTCCTGACAACGGGTATAAGCCTGAAGATGTATAATTATTATTGAGGGGTCCTACCTTTTCAATCACACATCACTCAGCTCTACCGGTAAATTTGTTTACGTGAGCAGAGAGAGGATAAAATTTGATGTCAATATACATGCAATTCCCGATCATATTTACCAATTCAATCATTAATTATTGAAATTTTTCGCGCTTCGCGCGTCTAGGCGGGAATACCTGGCTCAGTAAATGGACACCCAATGTAGATGACTAGTATCAGCAAATATAGTGGATAGCCGAAAGGGAGTCTGGGGGCGAAGCCCCCTGGAAGTTTGGTTTATCACCCGATGGGGGGGGGGTTAAGACCAACGTTTCTGGGGGGCTGACGAAGTGCTGTTACGGCCCTGGTAACTAATTGATTGTACCTACAGGCACGCCCGAATATGTTTAATTATTAATTACGTGCCCTCCATCTTCCCATACAACAGCTCAATCAGCGCTACTGGTAAATCTGATTACGTGGGCTGAGAGGATAAAAAGTTTATAGCGACTTGTATATGTAATTACCACCTATTCATTCATGCATTATGGAAAATTTTGTTACCTAGGGCGACCATGCCACACGAACTTTGCTGACCATCGAAATCACGCTACGGGGTTCATAGGGGCGAAGCCCTCGGAAGTTCGGTTTATCACGCTATGGGTGCGCAAGGCAATCATTTTTAGGGGGGATGACGAAGTGCAGTTACGGCCCTCCCTCTTACTCATTGTCTTTATTACATTCCTTACAATATGCGGTTGGGGGGCGCTGGAGCACGATAATTTTTGAAAGGGGGCGCTGGAGGAAAAAAGGTTAAGAACCACTGGTCTATACTAAAGTCGAGATATATTTCTCGGTTCACGATAAGGTATAGTCACCGGCTGGTACATTTGTCAGTGAAGAATGCTTAGTCATTCGAATATAACTTCACGTTTAGGCGCTCAGTATGGCATGCTCCTATATCGTTTTAAATAATATATCTTCCTATTGAAAATAGATTAACACTTAAGGCAGGGTTGTAACCAAGTCACAAGGTTCCAATCACAAGTCAATCTCACTTTAATAGTTTTAACTTGAGTCAAGTCGAGTCATATTCGATTCACCGCCAAGTCAAGTCCGAGTCCAAGTCAGCTAGCAAACAAGTAGAGGGTCGAGTGTGAGTCAATGTGTATGTCTCGAGTTTGCGTCCAAGTCATAATGTTCATTTATCAGTGTTCAGCTCAATCCGGTTCAATATTCTTCTTTCAACTCTACTCGATTGATATAGAATGTTAAGCAATTGCTATCATGCTGTTGCGTCTCGACCGAACATTACGATGACACTTTCCAAGGTGAAGCCTCGCTTTTTTAAACTGGTATCTAATTGGGAACATCTGATGTGGCACTCATTTTCATAAAATATTCATTATAATGTCATGAGAAGGCATGCAGTTTATCGTATGTGTTCTACGGGTTAGTAAAGATAACGAACCACTGGTTTAGGGGCAATCGTCAGCAATCGAGGATGTTTAAAAAACTGACGATTACTGCATCGTATGTAACGAATTATGACGTCATAGAAATAAAATGTAGACGAACGAGAACTCAGATATTTAGTTACTGATTTTTAGCTTGAACAAAAATACCTTCTCCTGGCACAAGCACGGTTGGTGGATTTTAGTAAATGTCGACTCAAGTATACAAACAACTGGAAAAGTGTGTGACCTCTCCTACATATCCAAAATCGGCCGTCACTATAATAAATAAACTCTTGTCAATACAAGAGTTTCTAGCCATTGTATTCCAGTATCCGTATGTTAGTCAAGGATACACCTTGTCATAAGTGTAACGTACGCGGAAGGGATTCAGATAGTTGGTGGATATCAAATACTTTTGGGTACGATGAATCGCGGTTTACTGGAAGCAGATACATTTTCACACTGCACTAACCGGGGTGATTAGTGCCAGCAAAGGAGACCAAGGCCAGACGTACAACATATCAAAGGGCATAAACTGCTAGAACAACTTACTAAAATCGCCATTTCATAATATGGAAATACAAACATTCTATAGCCCAGTGACTCCCAACCTTTTTCAACATATTGCCCCCTAATCAAGTTCGACATATATTTAGGTCTCCATTATTTTTGGATCCGAGAAAGAGAACATATAAACGGCTGTGATCGCTGGTAAGTTGATATGTCAACTTTTCGCGTCGATCACGAAATCTCGAGTCAACTTTCGCGACAGTCCAGAATAACTGATTTTCCCGTGTATTTTGTGCCTGTATCCAGTTGCTTGGGAATTGAACAAACGAGCAACTGAACACATCCCCATCCTACCCTTTGTTATTTACGCCCCTGACCCTTCTTTCTCAAAATCGCCCACGTTTAGAACCACCGTTCTAGTCAATACCATGGGCATTACTTTACGCGTGTCCGTAAATTGTAGGGCTACGTCGCGCTTCAACAGTAAACACATGATAAATCTAAAAAGCAAAATGAAATTCCGCGTATAAACTGCACCAACTAATATGAGTGAAAGTAACCTGTAATGCGAATTCGCCCTCGGGTTTGCTGTCTGGCATATGTAGGTTGTACTGTAATGGGTAGTAGGCTCTCACCAGTAATACACATTACACATGAACCATGCTATTATTGTTATTATTTCTATACCAAAATACTGTTGGTATATTTGTAGTGCCACAGATAACCAACACCAATTCGCATTTGATGTCGCTTATAACACTGTTATTGGTCACATTGTATTTGCTGTATAATATCGTACGCAGGAAGCACGCAATCGCCACCGTCGTAGCCGACGAGGTGCTTTCCCTGTCGCTGTCGCGTCGCGAAGTTATAGTGCACGGGCCTCGATGTGGATAATATTGTCAATATTATACAGTATGGTTGCCGTT
This sequence comes from Botryllus schlosseri, assembly GCF_051294905.1. Lineage (NCBI taxonomy): Eukaryota > Metazoa > Chordata > Ascidiacea > Stolidobranchia > Styelidae > Botryllus > Botryllus schlosseri. The sequence goes on along the minus strand of NC_137248.1, from coordinate 16,257,916 downwards.
GATGTACATTGTATTGTACATGTATGATGGCGATAGGATTACCTTGAGATTATACTATGCGACTTGTAACCGCGCAAGTATCATGGCCATTAGTTGTCAAAAGTTCAGAAACTGCCCACGTGCCAAGTTCCGTGTAAACATAGGACGCGTCTGCGACGTGAGTGACTGCTTGCTTGAATTGCGAGGAAATCGACACTAATTTCCCCTCCATCGAGAAAGTCTTCTTATTCAGATATACTGTTCCGTCTGTTGCGTGTAGACGCCAGGAACGTATCGAGATATCGATGTACCTATTCGATTTTTTCAAGAACACGATATGCACATCGCACAATGACAATGCAACGTGATCGATTTTGACACTGTGACGCAAGAATGCAGTCTGGCTCTTTCCCCTTAGCTTCACTCCCGCTATGCGAGACGGAATTGTTGCGTCACCATACGGAATTCGAGGCCAATTTTGGGGGTTCCAGGGCAATGAGCAGAACAAAATTCATGTTTTCGTAATCAGTACGCCAGTAGCTTTCCATTGATATCCTTGTTATCAAATTTATCGCTAGGCAAGCCGGTCAAAAATGGCCGTAAAGTTGCTTTTGGTCAAATGGAAAGTATGACGTAGCTTAAATGCAGTGAGTTGTTCAATCTCGATGTGTCCATACCCGTCCTTGTCAACCTTTTTGAACTCCTTTCGCGCGTTTTCTGTAAAATAAATTTCATTCGCTCACACTTATCGAAAATTGTTATACAAAAAGAAGATGAAGGATACTTAACATTTGTTCAGATGTGTAACAAATTGGCTACTATGTAGCTTAAGCCATCAAGTGTCTCATTAAAAAGGCAATTTTTTCGTTCGTTTTGCTTTCAACTATTTCACTAAAACGCTTCTCGGCAAACAACAATGTTGTTGGTTTTTGCACAAGAACGTCTTGGATGGCCAGATCAAAATAGAGCGTATTTTTGGCGAGTGAAAAATGATTGCTGGCCGAAATCGTTGTTGAGAGCTGACACAAAGGTTCCGGTGGCTCGAGTTCGTCGAAAGGATGAAAAACCCACATGTTTATGTTGAGACTGTTACCTTATGTCTTGGAACATAAGGTGCAAAACGATAAAGGTATGTACATTAGGGCTCGCTACATTGATACGTTGCTCCAGCTTCTGCCTCGCGAGTATATGAGAAGAGCAAATAAACTCACGATAATGTGTGTCTACTCTATAGTAGGGTTACCATATTTTTGTGAAGCAAATTCCGGACACTCTTTAGCGCCCACTAGCGGATTTAAAAAATGAGTTGACACATTGTCTCTCAATATGACGTCACACTAGCAAAGCATTGCCCATCGACTGTATACAGCAGTGGTAATGGTACACGAAGGTCTTCCAGGTGGTGTGCGAGAAGATTCTGATTTTTTCGACCGAAGGAAGTTATTGGTTCAAGGGTTGATTCTAAGTTTTTGAAGACGCCGTCGTTGTTGGTAGTGGCTATCCCACCAGTGATTGCCTACGGGAAAGAGATCTAGTCGTAAAGCATTGGGGTTCTTACCTGACCAAATTCCGCTTTATTATATTTGACCACAAGAATTTCAAATGGATCCACTACAGAAATGATATACTGCGCCCTAAAATGCACCTCAACACGGTGGAAACATTTTTGACTGCCTTCAGCGCGCTTATCTAATGTAGGTGGTACGCGAGCACTGCATAAAACCTCGAAATGGTACTTGGGAGAAAAAAGGTTGGGAACCACGAACCACTGGTATAGGGGAATGCAGTGGAACATAGGTCATGAATTGGGCCACGGTCCGGATGAAATCGACTGACGGACCGTGTCTGGCCTGTTGGGATTGTGTTTGACAGCCCTGCTATATCGTTAGGTCGGTGCGGCTATCTGGTTATGTGTTTTAATCAGATCCGAAACAACATTTTTTCTGCCCCCTTCCGCCGAAAAAAAAATAGGCCCGCCATAGGGTAGTCGATGTAACTTCTTGGGCACTTACAATATGGATCTGGCTGTAAAATAGTTTGAATGACTTCTGTCAATATTATTGATTCTTTCATATATTAGGCTACTATAAAATGCACCAGCAGGTATATCACATCCGGTGATTTCCAACTTTTTATGGTCGCGACCGCATTTCCAACTTCAGAATGTTGCGTGGACTAGCTCCAAACTTGATAAGCTGATTACTAAAAAATAAGCTTGCCCAAACTTTCGGCATAGAAAGCTGATTATGCGTCCAACATCATCGCGAACCCCAGATAAAAGAAAACGACCTCAAGGTTCGGAACCACTGTCTGTTGCCTTAACCAACTCTAGTATTATACCGTTTGCGATTACAATCTGACTTATTTCAGTAAATGACGGTTATTTATATTTATTTTGATTGCAACTTTGGCGAGGGTGGTGCCTGATGCCCATACTAATAATATCAATATACTTTGCATTAACTCGCGCGCGAGGAAACACTTTTAAATTGCATACATCTGCTTGAAAATAATATTGTTTATGTTAATTTACGAAAAAATTTTAAGCCTACTTCAAACCTTCAAAATTCCGGACATTTAGGCAGATTTTGAAAATTCCTCCCGGACGCAGATTTTTCAGTGAAATTCCGGACATGTCCGGAAAATTCCGGACGTATGGCAACCCTACTCTATAGCTCAATCTAACTTGAGAATTCATAACAGTTTAATAACGGTAACGAAGTTTTTGTGGCATTTCGAGAACCGAGCCTCGCCCTTGAAAATTAATTCATTTTTATTATTACACTATCGTTCATTCCAACGGTCTTCGACCATGTTTTCCAGAAGAAAAAAAACAGTCGGACAAATCTTATCATGCATTCTCATGATATAGCCATATTTTCTGCGTGTCTCGCTTATTGGCTACAGTATGGGCCTACCCAACACAGTGACCTTGGATATGTAGAAACTATCGCAGGATTTTTTGCAATAAATCCAATAAATAATATATACATATTACCATACAGGCATAGCCCTGGCACCTTGTCGACCCAAATGTATACCCTTTGCGGTCCATACTTTAATAAACTCGAAGGGGTAAATACCTGCGTTGCAGTGACTTGCAAATGTGAGCCTGTAATGATGGTATTTAGTACTATCCTCGTGCCTCGCGCTCATCGAATAGTTATTACGAAAATATGATATTGTTTAGCGAAAGAAAGCAGAAAGTCAATTTCATGCCGTGGGCTCAGAGGGGCTGGTATACTGTATGTCTGGCACTAAACCAGCTTCCAAACCAGGCTTTTGTTTACGTAACAATTATAGTGCGAAAATATTAATTCACTACGGCTTGTGAGAGCTACGATTAGTGGTGCGTCGTATTAAGTTTTTACGGTTGCGTCGCAACTGCAATAGGTTACATTGCCTTTAAATTTCCTAATAGGTTTATTTGAATTATTCCACGTCAGAAAAATTAACAAATAATCATGATTTTCATTCGCACTTGATCCGGATTTTCATTCGCACCATTCGCACCACCTTTGTCATTCGCACTGCTATTTTTTTTCATTCGCACTAGTGCGAACCATCACACAGGTTGAAAAGCACTGGTCCATACCATACCATATAGGACACTGTGGTCAGACACTTCTGGCTTCCCAGTAATGCTTAGGTTAATTTACGTGGCTTGTAAAAGACTCGAGAGTCTGCTTGACGGGTGAATAAAACTGCCGTGTTTCGAATACTGCATTTTTCACTGACGCAAGAGAAGTTATAATTTATGTTAATGATATAAGTCGAGTAAGGAGATATGACTCTTCCGAGTATCACTTATAACTATGAGGTAATTAATCAATTAAAATTATCGTTTCGATTGTGTTTTCCATGCACTGTGGGAGCGAATCGCTCGTGTACTCAATCTTCCAGCCTTAGTTGGGACTAACCCAAAGTCGACTAGTTGTCACGGATATAAATTCGTAACTATTTTACTAATTATACCGCTATACATCTCAATAGGTTTTGTAACTCATATGAGGTAATCATGATACGAATTCAGTTTGAATGCCCACCCAATATTCATGCATATACCGAGATCGACATCGTTCTGGGATGACTCGTAATTGCAACGGCGCCACTCATATGGCCTCTAGACCAATGGTTGTCAACCTTTTTGACCTCGCAGACCGGCAAAACTTTAAAATAAATGTTGCGGACCGTTGAACCTTAAAAATTCGATATTAAACATATATTTCATTGCGACAAATGTATGCATATCTGAAGTAATATTGGAAGGTTGAGCCCCACTTTTCGCATATTGGAATTAAGATATGTAATGCTAATATCTATATGGCGGACCAGCAATAAACTTTCAACGGACCAGTACTGGTCCGTGGACCGGTGGTTGAGAACCACTGCTCTAGACTAGCTGTGTCAAACTCAACTGGCGTCGCGGGCTGGGCCAGTCAAATGATTCTAAAATATTACCCTAAATAGATATCCTCAAAATAGATATCCTCGTTGTCTCCTGAACATATTAATATCAAGCACATTCTACATCTACATAATAGTTCATTGCATTATATTTCTGGTCATAGATGCCTTCTAACACTGGCCGGTTTGATTCAGTTATAAGCCGTTGGTCTAACGGCGATAGTAGATGGGCTATTTCCATGTTTCCCTCGTTTTATGTCATAATCTGGCGTTGGTTTTACCTTCTGTGAATGACTACTTTGTGGTCCATTTTTCCATAAAAATCCAATCCGTGTGGCATTGCGTGAATTTGAGCGACTGGTTCCTAATAAGGACTGGAATGATAGTTTTAACACCGCTGTCGGATGGTTATAACGTGGCCTGAAGATGCTCGACGTATACTGTCTAGCTAGAGCAGGGTTGGGCAAACTTTTGAGCTCGCGGGCCGCATTCAACATCTGAATCCATTCGCGGGCAGCACTATATAAAATTGGGATTATAAACCAAAACGCAATATTGATATTTGATTATATAGTGAGGACATGGAGATAATATATGTGCTTATTTAAAACAAGCCGAACATTGCTTTGATGATATCGTACGCGCGTCAGAAACATATAGTGGCGAGATTTCATAAGCTGGCGGACCTCAATAACCAATTTGTCAAAACTATAGAGATGAAAGTCGGTTGGCCCGATTCTTAGAACAGGATTGTAATTTAAATCTGTGAGCAGAAATTGTTCATAGATTTACTAATCCCACTTTTGGTTCAGTTCCAGGACACGCAATGCTGACAGCATCATAACAATGTTAGCTTCAAACACGCTTTCACTATGTGTAGGGGAGACCGGGAACAAATGTAACTAGGGCCAAATGTAAAAATCGACCTCACCGCTAGTAGGATGGAGAAATCAGCTTGATATTTTAAGTGCGCATACAGTAGTTATCTCTCCTATTATACCTGGAGTTACGTTGAGCTGCGATGCGAAACCCCGGAATAATTTGCAAAAAACGAAATTTTTGACCCCTGAGTAAAGTTTTTCTAGTCTGGAATAATTTGTCTAGACGAATAGTACCTCAAGTAGTTACAACGTAATATGTGTAGCTGGAACGATGTTACTATAGTCTACCGTGGTGATAGAAAGAATAGGACTTGCATCGCCGGGAAGGTACCATACTGAGACGCTAATCATGGTCGAGAGTGTCAGGGGCAATCGTAACACTCTGTTACTTTTGCCCCGTTACAATATGTTATCAATTCTGAATGTCTTTGTTCATATGTTGGTATTACCATTTATCTACTGCAGAATAATCTTGCAACAGCCAGAAGTTCAACAGAACAGATACTGCCTTGCGATACCAATTCTAACATGATCATCTGGCGAAACGGCCATACAATAGTGTTGATGTGAATCTGACGGTTCGGTTATTTTCGTGATTCAACCACCCTTTATCATGTTGATCGACTTACGGTGTGTCGAACTTCAATAGTCATGGCTTAATTCTCGTCCTCTGACTATGATCATGGCCCACTTACATATGTACAATGACCATTGGTCATGCAATGTCGTACTCATTATACCATAAATTTAAGAGAACGCAACATCGTCCGAGGGCCCTAATCCAACAGAGGGCGTAGTTTGTTTGTTTTATTGACACAATTGGCGCTTATACACACTTTTCTGGTATTTTGCTGCCACCTTTCTAGAGTTCGGCACCCTCTTCCTTCTAGGCTTTTTCAAACCGCTGTATTTCAGCCCCTACACCGGCTTTCAAACCAGGCGTTCGGTTACGTAGTAATTATGGTGCGAAAATATTAATTCACTATGACTTTTTAGAGACAAAGCTACTGTCCTCACTGATTCATAGAATTCATAATCATAAGACGCTGTGTTCAATTGTTTCAACCGCTCTTCGAACCACTAGACCGCAAAAGGCAAAAGATAACCATTTCGAACCTAAGTAGCCTATGTCACGAAGGCACAAGCCACGAACCCGCTTGGGGACAAACGACTCAATGGGAAAGTTCACATTCACAATTCACCTAGCGTCTAGGATCGACAAGAGTTAAGCAAAAAAAACGAGTTCCAGTTTTTGTCGAACTTGTTCAGTTATATCCAGGCCGTGTTATATTAGCATTTTTCTGATTTTAGTTTTGACAATTTTGCCATCGCCATGAATTCATATTTATAGAAGTGAGTGAAAGATGTAAATCACTTCAGTTTGGTCTCTCTTATGAAACGGAAGTCACCGGCTTTACCGGCATTCACGCGGGTCACAATACTTACGATGAAAATTCAAAAGGGTTTCTGACACGTTTGGACAGCAGCCTTCATTACCCAACTAATGGTTAGAAAGCATGAGTGAATGTAAAAATCAATATAATATGAAAAATTATCCTGATGCTTAAAATTCACTCTAAATGTATGAAAGCGTAAAATCTTAGTATTCGGACGAAAATCATTCCGATTAATACTCGATTCGGATGCGAGTACTTGAGTCATTCTGCCCAGACCTGCTCCAACGTTGGAAATTCGTGACATGGAAACGCTTCTAAGGCAGTCCCCAGATGCTGGCAACGCATTAATGAGCTGCCACCCTCAGTCAATGAACTTTTTGGAAGTGAAAACGAGGCCTGGAAACCCGATCGTTCTGTAGTTAAGAACGACTAATTCCTGACTATAAACTATCATCTGGAACAGTGGTGGGCAAGTATTTTTCTCCGCCGGCCAAATGAGATGCAGAAAATATGTTGACGGGCCGAGTCAAATATTTTAGCAGTATTCTCCAGTTTGTTGATTTTGGTTCTAAATTGAAATCACTTTGACCGGGCCTGATCTGGAACAAGATCTGAAATTCTGAAAGCTCCAGCACCGATGAAAACTTTTTACCGATAGTACTGTGTCGACGAAAAGGTTATCACTAGGGCAAGTTTTTGTTGCACTAAAATCCTGAAAAAGTTGCATTTATTTTTTAAATTTTAACAAAAGTTGAAGAAGTTGCATTTATACAATTTTTTAAAATCATGAGGGTATGAGATACTCGAAAGGTTCCAGCAGTTTAAAATTTGCATGGTGTCTGCTTGTTCCGTTTCTTCCTTCGCTATTCAATCGATTATGGTTACATTTTTATTTACATAGGGTTCGCACAATTTACCAGTTAGTTCAGGGAGTTTCATGACTGACGGAATAGTGGGTATGCCGCATACCTGAAAAAATTGCTAGGTAAATACGTCATACCCCGTATACCTGTGTCCGGCGCCTATGGTGGGCCGCATTGTCACTTGAAATCCATTAATTTAGTATTTATTATAGTTTTATAGCATATTTTGCACATTACCTGATAAAAGTTGCAGAAAAAAGTTGCATGAAAAATATAGACAAAAGTTGCAAAATAAAACTCTTCCCAGCAGATTAAAACACCATACTACATACATTATGAGTATTTACGAAGCTTCCAGAAGCTGTAAAAGTTGCAAAAGTTGCAAAAACTTGCCCTAGTCATCACTTTGACTCGCCTCCCGTTTTGCCCGATTATTTCACGGAACTCCGACGTTCGCTGCGTCGGGGTCGAGTTTTCGATTGCATTTCAATACGTTTTAAAGAAAAAGATAACGAACTCCCAAAAAAGAGGACACCTAGGCGTCCTCCGGGGACACTTTCAATTTATTGAAAAAAAAGGAAAAATCGTCTTACAAGAGGACGTAAGGTAATGCTGAATAAACTGAATAAACCGTAAAGTACTGTCTTAGATATTGCAGTAAATACCATCGTCCGCGTAAGTGGTGTCATACAAAAAGTCTAAGTGGGCCGCGCTATAAGTCAGCAGTAATGGAATAAAAATGAAGAATATCGGCCTTGTGTAAATGACCATAATAGTAGTCGACAAACGCCATGAATACCACAAAACAAACAAACCATCACGCACCTGCCTCGATAAAATCAGTGCGATGATACCCAGACTGGAGCAACAGCATAATGTGGTGAAGATTGAGAATCCCGTCTCATCCCGGATATAGAATACACGCGGAGCCTGAAAAATGAGGACACCATAAATGCATATATGTAGACTTATGCGGCAAAAAGGGTACTGGGGATGGCAGAAGTCAAATTTCACTAGTTTTGTTCATCAACTCTTCTGCAGTAGGGGAGATGTGGTACCGATGGATCACTGGGACCGAAAATACTTAAAAAATTCTCCATGATAATTCCATGATTACACTCCGTGAATTTGTCTACAAGTAAATGCTGACAGAATTTTTCCTCACATGCCAAAAAATTCGACCTTCACGAGTTATGGGGTCTGGGACGAATGATTTACGTTTTAGGGGGTGTAAAGTAAATTTGAATCGACATTTGCATTTTCTATATCACATTTCAGACTAACAAACCCGCCATAATTTTTGATGTGAAGTATAGGGCTTGTATCAGGGTATATAATGGCATATATTTTTTGAATCAATACCATCCTCGAGTGGACTATTTTCAAGTCAATTACAATATTTATGGGGTGGGGGACCTATGGTACCACAGCCAAATCAAGCAAAATAAATGGACCGACTAATCACTTAACCACAGAAACTCGCCTACATATATATAGGCTGTAAATCATAGTTACCTGCGTTGTTTTATCGCTATTACGAGGTATTTGAAAGTCAAAATGTTGATTTGCGGGTAATATGTATGTGGCATTAATTTTGTAAGTTTAGGCGTAAATCAAAACATGATTTTATACCAACATTTGAGTTGATATAATTTATTTTATTCTTGAAGGTCGCGACGAAACATTCTTCGTTGGCTTGCTGTAGCTTAGCTTATAGTACACAACAAAACAAGTCAACAAATTTGAGTTTTTGAGCGTATGTCTCATAGGTCTCATGGTCGTGTGCCTTTTGACCCACCGGGTGGGGACCGATGACACGTTCGAGCAACAAATTTTGAACGTTTATAAATATTTTTTGAAAAGGCGGATATTCATGTAAATGTCCGCGATAGGTAGAGCTTGTATCGAAGTGTAGGGACTGCAAAAGATCTGCTATTCTCGGCTGAAGATTTGACGGCCAGAGATCATTTTGTAATTTTTGATCCATCGGTATCACATCTCCCCTACTTCTGAAAGCTAAAGCACATAGCGTTCAGACAAGCGTGAAAGTTGCTGTGTGGTGTTAAATTTACATCTCATCTGACTCGTATTCGCCCAGACTCAAGCTGTTGTAATACTTGATTGTTGCCGTTTATGTTATTTAGGGCATCGGCCTTCATCCTTGTTTCATAAATCAGTGTGTTGTACACCGACGAGTCATAAATATGTAGCCTACTCAGCGGTTTGTCGCAAAGCTTAGTAAGGAAGCAGCTGTTATAACTGCATCGTGGCAGCGGTGTTGGCGTCTATGCTAAAAAGGTACGTTTTGTTTTCTACATTCTTCAGAGACCTTACCTACAATGGCTAGCTTTATTCCAATGCCATTGATATGAGTAGATCTTTTGTTAATGCTTTTTGAGTGGCATCATATGAAGCAAATCGCTGGGAAGAAGAAGTTTGGAAAAATAACTTAATAGGTGGTTGACTCTTGTTTTCTTCGTGTTTTCCTGGTGTTTTCTTTTTGGATTTATATATTTAGGATAAAGATTGGGAGAATATCTCTTGAAATGCGTGATCAAGTTTGATGAAGACTTGGTTAAAAACTCAAATTTCTTTTTGCAGTTGTTGCAGCAAGCCTCAGTACTTGTCAAAGATTTTAAAAAACTCTGACGGGGGTGTAGGAAATGGTTCAGCAAAGGTTTCAAAAGAGTTTATTTGCTGTTCATTTATTTTTTGAACATCAAGATTAAGACTATATTCTAATTTACCAAATTTTCTGTTGCTACTGAAGTATGGGAAACAGTTTAACATGGCTAAATTATCTAGTTAACGAGGCACGCATAGCACACTTATGTCAATAGGCATAATTATTTTTTGTTCTGCTTGTCAGGTGGCAATAACAATGTACTGTAATCGAACTTGTATTTCGGCAAAAAATTGTCAAGTTACCATTACATAAATGTAATAATTGCATTCAGCACAATTACAAATTACCATTGATCCAACTCTGTTCCATGTGTTGAAATAATGATTTAATAGTTATCAATTCCAACTGCTTTACTCCAGGATGAGTTATATATACAAATGTTAATTGATGAGTAATTCACATCCATCAAATCTACACTCATCTCACCTGTACTCGGGTGCAACCGTTGCAAGTGTTCTGCTGGACACTTGGTTGCACTTGAGGTTGGTACATCGATGGATAAGTGCCCGTCTGTGTCGTGTGAACTGGATACTGAATAAAATCGAACCGCTAAGATTTAGTCTTTGTTACAAGATATATAAAAATGGAAAGCAAACAGACGAGAATCGACAGTGCGTATATACTCGGAGGTGGTCAGTAACGAAGGACTTCTGCTACTTGGGTACTTACTCAAGTGGATCTGATTTCCCGCTACTGCTACATCTACTTCTAATTAGTAATATTTGGTATATACTTACTTACTTTTCGCTATTGCCAGTTTTTCAAGTAGAAGTAGTTGAATCCTCCAATCAGAAAGATAGCCTGCGAAATTTTGAGGCTGTCTTCACGAAGTACCAACAATTATTTTTGATAAAAGTCAAGTCAAGCCAGGAATTTTCGTCGCGCTTCGCGCACAGTAAACTTTATTTCACGAACATATCGGTGACTATAATTTAGGTATCGGGCTGCGTGGTTAGGTTCACACTGCATTGTCGCCCATAAGAAATATTTCATCACAGTAAATCTGTTACATCATAGAGGTTGAAACTACCACTTAGCAATCCAGCATTTAAGTATCATATCGTCATCTAGCAGCCCATGGCGTGTCCTAATCCGGAAAGGTGGACTCTGACTTTTTGTTAACTTTACTCTTGTTTTAGAAGACCACTGTTGAAACTTTCTTGACAGAAGACATGAAATATATTTTCCGCTTTTTCGAAGTACTATCTATACTTCTCTTTCAATTCCCAGTATCATACTTTGAATTCTAATTAGTTTCAGTTCTTTTATCTGGAGAACATACATGTTGGTGATGCTTCTATTTTCCGAAAAAATAAAGCTACACTACTATACGGCTTTTTTACGATCAGTCATATTTTTCTATCACCGTTTACTAATCGCGCAAAGTCTTAATGCCCTATCCGACACCACTTCTCCGTGTTGCTCTTCGACCAAACTATTGGCCTTATGATATGAGGGAGGGCGCCATGCCATGTTGTTTTTTAAATGGGGCTGTTGGAGTAAACAGGGGATTATTATCGCATTTCCATATCAATGGTATCATTTTCATCCCATGATGCGGGTGAATGCTTATGGAGTCGGAAATTTATACCTTCGTGGATGCATAAATATGAATCAAGCACTGCACCTTTTGCATATCTCAATTTGCAGCTTCTGACAATCTATGCGAACGAAATACGATCGTTTTCACAACTACTTACTTATTTACTTGAGTAGTTTTAAAGTCAGTCAATTATACTTCTACTTCAAGTAGTTTGGGCTGCGTTTGAAAGGACTACTTCTACTCGTACTTGAGTAGATTTTGCTTCGCTACTTCTACTTCTACTTGAGTAGCTTTCTTGGCTACTTTGACCACCTCTGTATATACTCTATATAAGTGGTTCAGCTAATTGGACTTTTCAAAGAAAAAATTGACGCCAAGTATTTCTAGCAATCAAAGAAATCGCATCATCCTCAAAAGACACCCAACATTCAAATGGATGTTTTTGTTTTAATGGGACTATACCTTGCTGAAACCTCAATAAAACAACATGAGTAACACCAAGAGGGCGTAAGAAAATGTGTCATGATTTTAAAATTTAATTCCTTGTTTTGGGGTGCATGTAGTTTGTTGTGATTACAATATGTTTTTCTGGTCAGCAGAATTTGATTTGAAAGTTTATCGGTCGCAACCGCAATTAGGTTGAGGACCATTGCTTTACATTGAATTACACTGTATGTGCATCTCTGAAGTACCACTAAGCCGACTGAGATTATTTGGAACGTGGTTTCACAAGTAGAAGACTACACCGTCACATGTTTCGTTCGCGCTAAAAGTATTTCGATCTTAAAATTGAATAAATATTTCGATTGAATGGACATTATTAGACAATTCTGATGCTCAGACAAGTTTCTTTGCTTGTGAACGCAAGTTACAAATCTGAAACGCCGTACACTGTGGCATGAGATACAACTATTGGGTTGAGAAAAGCATTCGAGTACGCAAGTCAGAGTCGAACAGCGATTATAATCATTTTAGTCGAACAGTGCCAGGCAATTTTTTTTCGTGTACTGACTTTATAAAGATCGTGCAACTCACAGCATTCTCATAGGAATTCACTCATAACGGTGGTGGAAACTTTCCGACATCTACTTTCCACTTCACAAAATACAATGTCTAGCTAGAAAGTAAATCGCTTTGGCCCAAAAAGTGTAAAGAAGGTGTGGAAGTAGTCCAAAAACATATCGCCACTTGAATAAGAAGTGAAAGTAGTCAAACCATACTTGAATACCCCAGTGGTATTACTTCGCTAATGATAACGGGTATCTTAATTACATGTTTATAATTGAGGGTTGCATTCAAAACAAAAATAAATTTAACACAAGCATGTTTAAAACTAGGCCCTTGTTTAAAACATGTTTTCTGTTTTCTTTAAAGCCACGACGTAACGAATATTCAATTGTGACGTCATATTGGATTGACATTGGCAATTGAAAATATCGAGTAAATATGGCTCCTTTGACGAAATATCTACCTAATATAGCTGTTGAACCGAGTATTTTGATGGTTCCAACCATCCTATGTCGTATACGTCGGCTATATCGGATATTAATTGTCCGTAGGCTCATACAGCATGTTTTTTGGAAAGTACAATTAATTTTACAACTTGAAAAAAACAAACAATTTTTTGAAGGCTTTCGTTTAAAACACTGATTAAAACATGTTTTAAACAAAGTGATTTAAACAATCATTTGTTTTAAATGTAACCGTATTTATATATGAATCTATATTGACCGATATTTTTCGATATTACATTCGATTGACCTCGATGCGAAAGGTCATGCTCATGACATTCCCGTATGCAGAGTGTCGAAGACTATATAGTTTACGGGATCGACTCGGGCTCAAGTCGAGCACAAATATCACCTTTCGGCTCGGTCACCAAACTATCGGGTCTTATATACAGGTTTGCATGCATGCACCATGCTGATACATTACCATGTCGCATTTCTCCTTCATTAACGTTTCATTTGATCGAATAATGTGGTTTTATTCCATTAATCGCATTCAGAAACATTTTGTAATATGTAAATTGAGCATTTTCATCAATTACCTGCTGTTGAGCAGGAAACGGTTTTTGATTCTCTACTCCACTGATGTCGTGTGGAATAGAAAGTTTCTCGATCTGTCATTAAGAAATAAAAAAGAGTAACGCAAAACGATTGACGCCGCCATGCTGGTTGAATTTGTTTGTGGTATTCATGGTGTTTGTCGACTACTATGGTCATTTAAACCAGGCCGATTTTCCTCATTTCCATCCATAGATACTGACTGGTAGCATGGCCCACTTCTAGGCTTTTTGAGGACACCGTTTACTCGGATGAGATGGCGAGGTACACTTAGGTAGGACCTACGCATTACCAAAAATGCCAGCACCGTCGCAATGACATACACAGCACCGTAACTGCCGCACCCCAAACCCCCCAATTGGGGGGGGCCCGAGCTCGAAGGGGGCCCAAAATTATTTCGTGCATTAGCATAAATTATAGAGTATTTTTTGAAAATTTATGCAACTTTTTCAAAAATATTTCGCGCTGCGCGCGATCTCAAGTTGCTACATATCTGGATTTTGGAGTACTCTTGCCCCCCCCCCCCAAAATAAAATAAGCAAGATTTATGGAAATGGGCATATCGGCGTTGGTCATTATCGCGCCACGATGTACCAAGACATATAAAGTTTTAGGCCATGTAACATGCGACTCCAAGCAATGTGCTAGAACGATCGGCAGTGAGAAAACCTTGGCCGAAAAGGACGGCCCTTATACTGACTGAAAACTTCGTTATATATACAAAATACATGTAGGCTTAATTGTCCAAAGGCGCCTAAATGACTGGCGCCGAATGTTCCTGTCTTGGCAATCTGAACCTCACAAGACAAATACCATCCCGCAGGGACAATTATATACCAGTGAAGAAATAACAATTTGAAATTGTGTGTGTCTTTTAGTTTAGTAGCCTACGTTTGGGCGATTCTATATTTTTTGATATAGCAGACAGGAGGTCATGAAATAACATTATGTTACGGAGTCATACCAACGGGCCCTACAGTTTCCAAGACACCTCACTCAGTTCTGCCGGTAAATCTGATTACGTGAGCAGAGAGGACAAGAAATTGATAGCAATATATATGCAATTCCCGATCTTATTGACCGATTTTATCATGAATTATCGAAAAATTTCGCGCTTGGCGCTGGCTCACTAAACAGTACGACTAATTTCGTGGCAAAGCGAACGTCATCGGGGGTCGGCTTATCACCCTATGGGAGCCCAAGACCCAAGATTTTGTTAGGGGCCTGACGAAGTGCTGTTTCGTTCATGCCAATGGGTATACGCCCGAAGATGTTTAATTATTATTGTGGGGTTCTACCTATCTAAACACGCCTCACTCAGCTCTACCTGTAAATCTGATTAGGTGAGCAGAGAGAGGGTAAAAAGTGATAGCAATACGTATGCAATTCCCGATCCTATTTACCGATTCAAACACGAATTACATAATTTTTTCGCGCTTCGCGTGTTTAGGCGAGAAAAGCGTACCCAGTGAACGGAGCCCCATGTAAGATGATAAGTAGCGGTTAACGGCGTACAGGATACAGCCTAAGGGGGGTCTGGGGGGCGAAGCCCCCCAGAAGTTAGGTTTATCATCATATGGGGGGCCCAATAGCAAAGTTTTGGGGGGGGCCTGGCGAAGTGCTGTTACGGCCCTGCATACAGACGGTTCTATTTTGTAATTTGATTGTTAAAAAAGGGAACACAGAGGCACCTTCACCTGTTTGTAAAACAATCATATCAGTAAATCTATGTTGCCCATTGAAAACAATATAAGTCCCATATATAGTGGGCCGAGGACGATATATTTAAAATATCTGTACTATCATATCGCGATAACGAAATATCCATGACGACAAATCTGATTTGTACGGATAATATCCTATGCTTACCTCAGTCTGTGATGTTGTATTCGGAGTGTACTGCGGTGGTGGCTGGTAATATTATTGTGTCGCCGGCTGGTAATACTGTTGAGACACAGGTTGGTATTCTTGTTGAAATGCTGACTGCGGTTGTCCAATTGGTGATTGCGCTGAGAATGGTTATGGATCCAGGATTATGCCTTAAAGGTCTGCAGAGGGTTCAATTCGGCTTAACGAATACTTGTTTGCCAGAATTTTCCTATTTTGAATATACCGAAATCACAGTGTATGGCTAAACCTAGATAAACCCAATTGAGAATTATCACCCTATGGTCTTTTATCTGTTAAATACATGACTATTGTGTTATAAATAATATTGATTATGAATCAAAACTGAGACTAGAATACTTCTTTCTTGAATCACCGACGACTGCACTATATACTGTTCAAGTTTTCATTTATTTCGCCACCATTCATCATCCACGGAATAAGTTCAAAAAGGACCTATCTGGAAGTGGGCAATCACCTACAATTCATATTTTGGATTGGATATTGTACAAATTCCCCTCACAATGATTCTTGTTTTGCTCGCGCAACAATCGAACGCATGCATTGATACTCTTCTCGCAGACCCAAGGACAAACTGAAAGTTTCCCTCGTGTTATCCAATGTACAAACCCTGACGCACTTACGCCCCGCTCGAAAAGAATTATACCTTCATTTCATAACGAATCGTATATAAAGACATGCAAAACGTGCATGCGATACCCTATCCATCATTTTGATGAAAGACAAGGAAGAACGCTATGCCTGTTCTCCCATTCATAATAGTATAGGAACAATAATTTGAATTACTTTTTAGATTTCGTTATTGTGTTTTTCATTAGTCACAGCTCTTTTTTATTTGCTTCTTGTGATCGGCAGTGCCGGAAACATATTTTGCCGAAAAGTGTCTTCGGTTCGCTTTACCACTAGATATCAGCCACAATCTAGAAACCCACACCCGTAGTACCAATATTGTCGTTAGTGGATGTATCGGCTCTCATTGCAAAATCATTTGCACCCGTGTGGGTTGGCTGCGATGATTCGACCACCCCTTGGCCATTTCCCGGCGGCTGTTGCAATGCCTCGGGTGATTTTGATTCTGAAATATCACGACCGGTTATATTATACGTTTATATCGCAGACAGCACAACCCATTGGCAAGGTAAATATATACTCACCGAAGTTCGAATAACCTTCCATAATTCTAATTAGGTATTTGCTAGGTCTTTCTCAGGTTGGAATGCGCCTTGAAAAGAATGAAATCGGTAACTTGAATATCCGACTCTCTAATCTTGATACGTAATCACGAACGGATATAATTTCTGACCCATCCGCACATCACCAGACGCCTATCTCAAGTGATATCTGCAACGTGATATCTGTCAGTTGCTATGCGATGACAGGCAAATTGCAAGATAAAATAAGAATGTCTCGTTTTCCCGATTTCGTGATCGATTAAGAAATAGAATCAATGACCGAGATTGAACTTTCAAGCGTGATTTAAACAAATTACAAATTAAAGATTGTACTCTGAATTTGCAACGTACTGTTCTACCATTGCGACGTTTTCAATGTGCAGGGTGACTAGTACACTATTCAATCCAAAGGAGCAACACAATGAATTTCGACAAATCGTCTTCAAAATGAAGCAAAAATTCTCGAATCGCATAATGTATTCCTCGATACAATTGGTCATGTAATATTGGATTCCGTGAAAACATATGCTTCAAATTTCCCTCTATTTTATATTTGTATCGGTATTGCTGCGATGATTCTAACTGAGTCGAGCTGTCAAGTCGAAAGACGGAGGTGACTATTACTCAATTCATACAGAATGTGTGCAACGCCAACGTCACAGTGCAGTCTTATACACGGCCAAAATATATTATTCTGGCGCCATTAATCGATCGCTAAATAGACGTTGCCAGTATATTATTCTGCACATGCATTCTTACACGCGTCCGTATAGAATAGGCAATTGGAGGAATTGTAGTCTATGAACTACCGCTACAATCACCATCTAGTAATATTACTATTTATTGAGCCAGAACCTGTACACTAAACGGATTTTGTACAATTCCATGTCCATGCCAAACGGCAAAAAGTGGCTCTACCCTGTACGACGGAGACTCATCTGGCAGAGCACCCTAATATTCGTTTACAAACGTTTACGGCAGCCCTAAAGAGAGTAGCATGCTAGCCAGTAGGTCGTTGCTATGCGAAAATAATCACGTGACTGAAAAACTCCAAATCGTTAATTGCAGTGTTTCTTAACTTTGTCGTCAGCGCCCCCAAGGGGCGATTTGGATTTTGAAGGGACGGAAACGCTCAGGGGCTATATTGGGGCGCTGGGCTCAGGGGCGGTATCGGGGCGCTGAAGAAAAATGGCGTCGCAGTAGAGGATGCAGTAGATACATATGATTATATAGTACAACAACAGATCTATGTACCCCCGAGTGCTCTAATGTTAACCGAAACGTTCGATATTGATATGTCAACTGTCCAGGCACCGAAATGACCGGCGCCGAATAGTCCAGCTCCCGCAGCTTGAGCCGCATGTACCAAATGAGACCCACGAAGGAAAACAGATGAGCCACGTGTCGAAATACTAATTTGAAATCGTGTTCGTCTCACGAAAGCAGATATAATAATCACTTTTGTCTGGTACGTGGAAGCGATTGCAATATATCTGGAGCAACGACAGCCTTTATTATCGCTTTACCGCGACCTTCAGAGCTTTGCAGACATAGGTTATGTAGTGGCGAACCAACCTTAATGTGACATCCGACTTGTATGATACAGGGGTCAGAACCAATGTTCCCTCTAAGCTGCGCACGTGCGCAAATGTGCAGTGCTGACACGGTCTATGCGCACAGAAAATGTAAGTTACGCAGAAAAAATCCGAAGTGATGAACTTTTTTGTGGTCGTTACGCACTGTTGTCCTAGGGTCTGCGCAGTAAGTTGGTGAGTGTGCACAGACTCGTCAAAAATTAGAGGAAACATTGGTCAGAACATTGTTCATCATCAGGCCATATCATCGTAACATCATTGATGGGCCCATCACTTATTGGCTATAGTACCGAACACAGTGGGCTTGGAAACGACCAAAGCAACCACAGAAGATCGATCATCAGCGATCGCAACATGCCACCAGGCATAGACGTGAGCCTTGTTATTATTTCTATGCCTAAATACTGTTGGCATATTTGTAAGGCCACAAATAACCAACACCATTTCGCATTTGATGTCGCTTATGTTATAACACTGTCATTGGTTACTTTGTATTTGCTAGCAGGAGGCACGCAATCGCGACCATCGCCAGAAGCGAGAGTCGAAGGCGACAAGATAGCCTACTTTCCCTTCCCTGAAGCTGTCGTGTCGCGAAGTCGGTGTAAAGTGTGAACCGGCCTCAGTGATTATAATATCGTCAATATTATACAGTATCGTTGCCGTTGATGTACAAGGGGCGATAGGATTCCCTTGAAATCATTCGAAATTATGCTACGTTACTTGGGCCTATAACAGCTCAGTTTCGTGACGACATAGGATTGTACGCGTCTGCGACAAGAGTAACTGCTTGCTTGAATTGTGAGAAAATCGATACTAATTTCCCCTCCGTCGAGAACCCCTTCGTTTGCGTACAGACGCCAGGAATGTATCCGGAAATTGATGTACCTATATTCGATCTTTGCAAGAACACGATATGCACAATGCACATCTCACAGTGGCATTGTTTGTGCCTTCCAGTTCCCCCGTGCTTGAAGGCTGCTATGTGACTATGGCATTTTTGTATATTGTAGATAATGCCACTATCTTGCCAAAGGGTGTCCAACACGTGGCCGGTGAGTTATTGATCGCCCGACTAAACCCTGAGAGACGCTCGAATGAAAAACGCCGTGTGTCCGAAATTGCATTTTCACTAAAACTCGTATGGTCATACTCGAGGTTCTACTATATGTATATATATTTCGATCGGCGTGAATTCTATGATTATCATTGATCAGGTATTGCTTATGTTCTGTGGAGAGTCACGGCGATCGAACAGGATCCAACGTTCCGACCAGTGTCACCGTTGTCGCATACCGCAGATAGCGCGATAATATTAGTTATTTGTTGAAACTCGACCATGCAAAATCGCCTCACTGTAACGAGTAGGCAGTGGTTTGTTTGCGAATTGGATACATACAGAGTGGCGCGTTAGCCTATTACGTCCTTTGACGCCACCACAATGACTCAAGTAATGTGCTTATGCGATTATTTCTATAGCGTGATATCATTTGAGCATTTTCATCTGCTCTATTGTGACATGCGATGTACAATACAATACACAGGACACTGAACATATAGAAGGATGTGTGAACGACCAGTTTCGGTCTGTTAACGATACAATCATCAACAACATCCCGATATGTAATATTAACGGCGATATGTGGTATCAATCTTTCGACTGTCTTTACCTTTGCTCAATTTGATGTTGTGTACGATATTCGTGGGTCATCTTTTCAGCTGTAAATACACCGTATTAATTTAGAGCGCAGTGGGGGGTGAGCTCCAGTGATGAGCGGAGTCTGCTTTTCGAGACTCCGAGTCCCTCCGACAACTTTGGCCTCTGAGGCAAAGTCCCTCCGACTCCGGGGATCTCAATCCCAGACTCCGAGATAACCCGGAGAATCTTGTCCAGTCTCCGAAACATATTCAGACCATTGTCGAAGAATCCCAATCGATGTTTTCGATAGCCTGTCTGATATTCATACCAGTTTTTTAGTATCCGTGAATTGCCGAACAGTCGCAACATTACTTCTGAGAGTCAAGTTCTCTCCAACAAAATGGACAGTCAAGCTAATAGAACTGCGACCCTTCAGATCGGTCCACATATCTGTGGTGATGCCAGCCAGCCCATAACACTTGATAGCAACTCTTAGTTCCTCTGACAGCTTCTGCTTCAAAGAAAAAGCCTCCTCATCCAACTTACGTTTCACCGTAAATCTGGATGGCAAAACGTCTTCTGCACAACACCACGGCAAACCGGGACTACTTCGGTATTCTCCACCCGGCGATCAGTGTTCCCCATGATCACCTTCTCCTTTGATTTCTTGCTTACTTTTTTGTTGGAAGAAAGGAACTTTCTTCAACTGCGATCAATTCTTCTTACACGCTTCGATATGTCTTCGAAGATGCGACGTACCACTTGTCAACTTGTGATGCTTTAGCTGAACATTGCAATTTTGACAGCTCGCAAACCCGGTATACTGGCCGTTATTATCATGCAGCACCAGAGTGAAATCCTTCCACACGTCACTCTTTTTTTGCGTCTTTGTGAGTAACCCACTTGACGTCGACGGTGCTTCAGCCATTATATTAAAACGACGAAGGAAGACCAGTCAGTTCGAACTAACTACCACTAACACCACTGAAATCGACAATCACATCACAGGTTTCAGTAAATTGAGTTCCGCATCGCCATGAAACAGTTGATGGAACTGCACTGCACTAAACATACATGATGCATCACTGACGCACCGATCGACGCTCCTTGGAGTTGACTAAATGACTAGTGACTTCCAATTTTGAAGCTGATACATGATATCTGGAATTTGGAGTCTGAGACAGACCAGCAGCAGAAACTTGATTGCGGTGCTGATTTTTCTTATCACATCAAAGTCATTTCTCAATCAAACCAAACATTACGTGACGAAAATTCAGAAGAGTTCTGGATGACTGACTACGTCAATCAATATTGAAGAAAGCGTAGTTGAATCAAGCCCCGAACTACTGCCATCTCCGGCTAAGCAAATTTGCGTTGTCACCATGTTACAGTTGCATTGTGGGGGATAGGCTGGACGACTTAGTACAGGCGCTTATGGAAAAACGTCCAGTTTTAAAATATATTTGATTCGTATTGGGTTTGTAGTATTTTATACGAATGGAGCTTTGAATGAATAATCATCGTAACATTCAGGATTTGTTTCAGCCCAATATCTCGTGTTTATATCCGTGTTATCTGTGTATTTCGACATGTCGAAGACATCTCGTTTTGGTGGTAGCGTTTGTTGCGCCTACGGGTGCAGTAAAAGGCAGAAAAAGATATGCACGGAGTCATATATGAGAAGTAATAGCGATGGTAGTAGCGATGAAGAGTCTTTGGTAAAGCGTCGGCATCCAAGAACATTTCACCGGTGAGTGAATGGCAGAATATGCAGGGCAGCAAGACTATCTTTGAAGAATCAGTTTCTATTTTTAATATTTCCTGACCATCACAGTTAATCAATGTCCAGATAAGCCACAGCATTAATGAATAGGCCATGTTAAAGTGTCATTATACCAGAACATTTTGTCACAAGTATAATGATGTTGGTATGATCAGAGCAGACTATATCAGCAGTCTCAGCACCATGTCAGTTCATCAGTATACCTGTAATAGCATGACCAGCCAGGTCACTGTTTGTATTCTGTATGGGCAGTTCAGCCAATAACTAGCTTAGTACTCAATCCTTGCTTAAAATTGTCGTGAAGGTTGGAGGTAGGACTAGAAGGAAAGGTATAATTGAGGGCCAGACGGTTTTGTCCAGCATAGTTGAGTAATAACTCTATATTTCTGGTGCCAGATGCTCACACTAAAGTTCAAATTGCTAATTCCGTGGTCGAGTTCATTATAGCTTTGTGCGTGCGGGACGTTCGATTTGTCTCGTAAGATGTTTTTTTTAGGTTAACCTTTGGCTTTGGATTTAAAAGGTTACCTAATAGTTTATCCTTCTGGGGTAGAAAGTAACAGATATATCTAAATCAAACAAGATAATTTCACATATGTTCCTGCTACTTTTATCATCGTTCATAACAAAGAATGGTCAATTTGGTGTGCTTCGTATCATAGAATTACTTGTGAACTGATACAATGTTCTCTACAACGCAGCTTTCCTACCAATGATTCCCTGAAAGAAAGATGGATAGAATGTATTAGAAGAAAAGACTGGGAGCCAGCAAGATCGTCGGTCATCTGTTCTGATCATTTTTCAGAAAGTGATATTTACCGTGTTGGCGGGAGAATTCGTTTAAGGACGAATGCGGTGCCGACAAGATTTCTGAATTTTCCAAAATATATGAGGCCAAAGGTACGGTAGACACTAGACAGTGACTATATATTTATGAAGTTTGAGTTCCAATTACTTACCTTTATTTTAGCCCTAGTTAACATAAAATTCACAAATTTCAGGCTTCAAACAACCGACGAGCGAGACCTTCTGCAGTTCCAGATAAGAAACGGCATTATGAAGCACAAACCGCTGAACCTGAAGTAGTTCTTCACGACCACAGCTACTGTGCGCACACGTCTCCTCGAAAAGTCGTTCAACAGCAACGCCGTAGGGTCGCAGAAATTAAAAAGAGGTTGGTTGCAGCCAGAATGAGAACATACCGTCTGCAAAAAAAAGTGAAATCTCTGGATGAGGTCATTGCATCTCTTAAGAAGAACAATTTGATAAGCGATTCGTGTGTGGAGGTAATGTCACAAAAATTCAGTGGTCTACCAAGTGAGCTCTTGCAACGTATGAAGCTACAAGCTGGTGGAAGAGGAGTCAAATACTCCAAGGAACTGCAATCATTTGCAATGACGCTTCAGTATTATTCCACTAAGGCATACAATTTTGTGCGTCAGAATTTTCAACTTGCTCTTCCCCATCCAAGTGTGATAAGACGCTGGTATGGAAAACTTCCCGCTGAGCCTGGCTTTACTAGTATTGCCTTTTCTGCCATCAGAGGAAAAGTAGAGGCATCAGCAAATCCTGTAATATGCTCCATAATGATGGATGAAATGTCGATCCGCAAACAGGTTTTTTGGGATGGAAAACGATACCGAGGATATGTAGACATGGGTACTGACTGTGAGGATGATGATTCTTTGCCTCTTGCTAAAGATGCATTAGTTTTTATGGCTGTTTGTATCAATTCATCCTGGAAGATCCCGCTTGGATACTTTTTCATTAATGGTTTAACAGGATCGGAACGAGCAAATTTGGTCAGAATTTGCATAAACAAGCTTAATGAAGTGGGTGCGACTGTTGCTTCATTGACATGTGACGGACCTTCATGTCACTTCGCAATGCTTTCTGCATTAGGGGCAAATATATCCTCCAGGAACATTGTGTCTAGTTTTACTAATCCGTATTTACCCGATCATCAAATCCAAGTAATTCTAGATCCTTGTCACATGCTCAAACTAATCAGAAACTGCCTAGCAGAATGGGGTACTTTGCAAGATGGTAGTGGGCACCAAATTTCTTGGAATTTCATCATTTTACTGCAAAAACTCCAGGCATCAGAAGGCCTGAGACTTGGCAATAAGCTGAAGAAGTGTCATGTGGAATGGCAGCAGCAAAAGATGAAAGTGAATTTGGCTGCTCAAACGATCAGCAGCAGTGTTGCTGATGCAATCGAATATTGTGATAAAAACCTCAAAATGAGATGCTTTCGGGGTAGTGCTGCTACCGTCAAGTTTTTGCGCAGTTTTGATCGCCTTTTCGACATACTCAATTCGAGAAACCCGTTTGCAAAAGGGTATAAATCTCCTTTAAAGGAATCAAACCAGCACTTGTGGCGTCCATTCATGTTTGAAATGATGGATTATATTGCCAAATTACAGGACCCCTCGGGAAAGCCCATTGTTGAATCTCGCAGGAAAACAGGATTCCTTGGATTTCTGGTTTGCATAAAGAGCACGCAGAGCCTTTTTGATCGCCTAGTGGCTACAAAAATGGTGAGGTACTTGTTGATGTACAAGTTCAGTCAAGATCATCTTGAGCTATTTTTTTGTGCTGTCCGTAAAGCAGGAGGCTTCAACAATAATCCTACTTGTCTGCAATTTACTGCTGCGTATAAAAGGTTATTGATGAAGTTGGGAATCCGTGCATCATCAGGAAATTGCGAAGAAAGAGACGCAACCGCCATGTTGGACCTCTTGGATGATTTCAGGATTCAAGAAAGTGGACTCTCTCTTTCTTCTGCGACCTTGATCAGAAAATACGACTTGGAAGCGAAACGACCTATGCAAGATGAGCATGACTACTCCGATGTTCCTAAAATAACAACTTTGTCTGAGTACAAAAATCAAGCTATATCATACATTGCTGGCTATGTTGCCAAGTCAGTGGCTGAGCGATGTCTTTGCCCAACATGTAAAGGGTCGCTCATGGTGGCTTCGGCAACCAGTGGCAGTTTCCTGCAATTCAAGAACAGGGGTGGCCTAACTAAACCATCTACTGGTGTTATTGCAATATGTGAGGAGGCTGAAAAATGCTTCCAGCGAATGATTCATGTTACTTCTGGAAAGTTACCTCATTGCAAGGGCTTGATCAACGCCTTTGCCACTGCTATTCTGTCGAACATGTCTGGTAAATCACCAGCTTTCCCAGAACTTGAAGACCATATTTATGACACCTCAGTTGGTGACGATCATATAATCACTCTGACAAAAGACATCGCCAAGACCTATTGCAAGATTAAATTCAAACATCTAGGAGTAGAATACAATCAAAGGACATCAGACAAGAACGTCCGCAGAGTGTTAACAAAGCTGATTCTCTTCAAAAATCAGTAACTGCCACAGTTGGTCAGTCAACTTTCAGGTTGCTTGTTTACAATTTGCTGATGATCTTCGCCAGCTCGAGGGCAACGACACGGTCAAAGTTCCCGCTTCATTAAAGATTCAGGAAATGTGTCGTTGTTTACCCAGACTGGCACCCCCGTGAAAGGGGGGGTCACATTGTCAGTGAACCGCTGTGCTAGAGGATCTTCTGAACCTGACGCTATGATATTCAAACCAGAGTCAACGGTTCAGTGGGATCGAATGACGTTCCCGGATATGAAAAGGTTTCAGCGTTGGCCGACTGCCTGCTAACTCACAGAGATTGTACTTACTGTTTGAGTGAAGCGGTGGCAGCTCATATCATAACATTGTGGAACGACTTTCTCCCATACGACAAGCAATTGAGCAATCACATTCAGGACCGATGTATAGGAAAGGAAATCCAGGCGGCCGATTCAAATCGGCCAAGTCGCCTGGCGTGGTTGCTACACAGTAGTGCATCGACACTGAGGGAGTAAGGACATGGCGCACACGCGAAGAAAAAGGAACGATCCTTTCATCCGCATACGGCTTTGTAAGTTATTGTGGTTTAGTAACCCTCAGCGGTTTTATTTGATATTTTTGTAATTAAAAGAGTCGCAATTTGGACATGCTACACAATCAATGGTCGGATCGACGTACCGCAACTTGGATGTGAGGATTCCTGAAGCCGGTGAGTTCGCTCCATGGCCATCGTATTTATTGATTCTACTCAAGCAGAGGTAGTTTAAAAACTTGAAGAAGTATCGCAAGTGAGCAAAACCACTTTAAGTAGAAGTACTTCTTAACTGACCACCTCTGGTCATTGCTAGGGCTTATAGTTGTGTTTCCAGAGTCGTAATGTCATGATAATATAAATTATGTGGATAGCTCAAATCTTTGTTTAAAAAAAATCCAAGAGTTGGTTCTATCTATAGAACATATTTAGGTGTTTTTTCGATCATGCGTATTTTATAGGCTTCCATTAAAATATATTCTCTACTAGCACAGATTGGGCATTAATGTTATTTCATTAAGCTGGTTCTGTTACGGCGATTGACACCTTTGCCATATGTTCAATAATGAGGCTCAAGGTGATTCAATTGTTGAATTACCTTCACCCTTCCGTTGAAAAAGAAAATGACAATTCGTTACCGCTTTCCGATGTTGTCGTTGAGAAGGTGGATAACAATTTTGTTACATCTGTCATCCTTTTATCATTAGGCTGCATTCAGTGTCCAATACCTTTAGCGGTTAACTGTCAATATATAATTTATATGATATGTGCTCTGGTACACAGATGTAACTATCGCTTTATTCCATACTTGCTCGTGGCTGTTTTCTTTTCCATTCAAAGGTTCTGGAATCGACCATCGTTAAGCTGTAAAGCCAACCCTGCGTCGCCAGAGAGAATATTTACATATCCAACTCTTACTTCAAACCCACGGAAGACACCGGCTAACCCACTGAATGAGGTGAGGCCACTTTCTTCGTATGCCGTAGAATTTTCATTATTGTAATCTGTACTCACAGTTTTTGGTATCTTGACAGATAATAAGAAAACAAAGAAGGGAGCAAGTCTAGCCAACACATACTTCAAACCCGCAGAAGACACCGGCTAACACACTTTCTTTACTATTTTATACGCATTTTGGTATAAAAACGTTGTCGTGACATCAAGGTATGTCGATCAATGTGTCTTCAAGTGAACAATTTCTCATATGTTAGTTCATTTATCTTGAACAGTGCCCCAAAACGACGTCGTCGTCGTAGGACCCGTAGTGGGGTGGCCTTCAATGTGACTGTGCCTGTGCCGCGTAAGAAGAGAAGAAATTCCATTAAATTGGAACTAAGATCAGAATCGGTTCGTTTATTATACCTCGTTCGCAGATATTAAGCCCTAACTTATCCCACATTTGACTTTCAGATCACCGTTAATTACGCCGAAGGCGACGTAAAGTCGATAACAATTAATTTATTTCTGTTTTTATTTTTTATGTTGTTATTTTAATAGAAAAATTCGTTTCTCATAACCGAAGCTGGTGTTTCTGAAAACGAGAGTTCAGCATTTTGGTACGAGACAGTACAGCGCGGTATTTCGTGTGACGAGGCAGTACAGTTCACATCTCCAGTTAGTTTTGAATCCAAACTAAT
The DNA here is from genome assembly GCF_051294905.1 of Botryllus schlosseri. Lineage (NCBI taxonomy): Eukaryota > Metazoa > Chordata > Ascidiacea > Stolidobranchia > Styelidae > Botryllus > Botryllus schlosseri. The sequence continues at coordinate 16,230,460 of NC_137248.1, read as the reverse complement.
TTCTGGTTTCATGAAAGTGCAAAACGAGCCAAGCTTCATGTACACACGCATATGGGTAGCTATAGGTGTAATTATGATAAAATACATGTACGCCGTTTAGATTGTATCTTGTGCCGTTTTGATTCGATAAAATTAATATTTATTATGAACTCCCAAAGTGCACAGATTGCTGTTACAACCAACATAGCCCCAATTTCACTGTGAATTGGGCAATTCTAGCTACATCTGAATAAGGACCCATGCATTTCTTGTTTCTCTCATTCAATGAACTCATTCAGTCACTTCTACAGAAATCACTACCCCATCGCCACACATAGCAGACATATCTTTACTTTCTCTTTTTTGGATTTATTTAAATACGCTGAACCAATAAATACGTAGAATAACCACAATGGCATTCAGTTGATTTCAGCAGTGCCTTTTGATATGTCCCATGATGCTGAATTTTCTCCATCAGCAATATTCACAGCTGGCAGTTATAGCATTCACATCAGCTCCATCGAAGTATGAAGATTTTAAATCCAGGATAGGTAATTCCGAGGCACGCTCCGATAATAACTTCAAGCTGACAATCGTAGATGCTTTTACTTCCTATAGATACATATATCTGAAAGATAACTGAACTGGCATTATACATCTTTTGACAGCTTGGTTATTTCTGTACACGTAAAATATGCTGGATACAACGAGTAAAGCAATCTACATCAGGAATATAACCACAAAAAAATACATACGATGACACATAGACAACCTTATTTTACCACGAACAGTCGAAACCACTTATATCTTCGACATGTCGAAATACACCAATAACACAGATATAAACACGAGATATTGGGCTGAAACAAATCCTGAATGTTACGATGATTATTCATTCAAAGCTCCATTCGTATAAAATACTACAAACCCAATACGAATCAAATATATTTTAGAACTGGACGTTTTTCCATAAGCTCCTGCACTAAATCGTCCAGCCTATCCCCCACAATGCAACTGTTTCTAGTGACAACGTAAATATCGCGAGTAGCGCACTCCAGTGTTTATATAGCTCAGTGAGTTGAATAGACACTTACGTGACCTTTGACACGAACCAATCAGGTTGCAGTAGGATGTAAACAAAGAACAAGCCCGGGCAAGCTTACTATGAGCTCTTATGGAAAAGGGTTGAAAAATATAGGTTTTTAGCAAAATTACATTGAATTGGGAATAGCTGGCTTTGGTGAATGGTAATAACGTAGAGTCGTAGAGCTAGTAGGGGAGATGTGGTACCGAAGGATCAAAAATTGCAAAATGATCTCTGGCCCTCAAATCTTCAGCCGAGAATGACAGATCTTTTGCTGTCTCAACACTTCGATACAAGCTCTACCTGTCGCGGACATTTACATGAATATCCACCTTTTCAAAAAATATTTATAAACGTTTAAAATTTGTTGCTCGATCGTGTCATCGGTCCCCACCCGGTGGGTCCGAAGGCACACGACCATGGGACCTATGAGACATACGCTCAAAAACTCAAAATTGTTAACTTGTTTTGTTGTGTACTATAAGCTAAGCTACAGCAAGCCAATGAAGAATGTTTCGTCGCGACCTTCAAGAATAAAATAGATTATATCAACTGAAATGTTGGCATAAAATCATGTTTTGATTTACGCCTAAACTTACAAAATTAATGCCACATACACATTACCCACAAATCGACATTTTGACTTTCAAATAACTCGTAATAGCGATAAAACACCACAGGTACCTGTGATTTACAGTCTATATATATGTAGGCGAGTTTGTGTTGTTGAGTGATTAGTTGGCCCATCTATTTTGCTTGATTTGGCTATGGTACCATAGGTCCCCCACCCCATATATATTGTAATTGACTTGAAAATAGTCCACTCGATGTTGGTATTGATTCAAAAAATATGTGCCATTATATACCCTGATACAAGCCCTATACTTCACATCAAAAATTATGGCGGGTTTGTTAGTCTGAAAGGTGATATAGAAAAATGAAAATGTCGATCCAAATTTACTTTATACCCCCTAAAACGTAAATCATTCGTCACAGACCCCATAACTCACGCAGGTCGAATTTTTTTGCATGTGAGGAAAGATTCTGTCAGCATGTAACTGTAGACAAATTCACGGAGTGTCATCATGGAATTATCATGGAGAATTTTTCAAGTATTTTCGGTCCCAGTGATCTATCGGTACCACATCTCCCCTATGTATATGCAGTGTTATAACCTACAATAAGCATGAATGATGGCAAGCACGCATCAGCATGGTATGTCCAAATGAATGAATTTCTGACAACTTTTCGGATGAAGCAACTATTGCTGTATTATCCTTAGTCGTATACTATAGGATTGTCGTAGCGAATAGAATGTATTAGAGGAATATTGAGTCAGGATATGTGTGGTATCCATTATGTGGCGTTATATGCGTTCTATTTATGGAATCGACATTTGTATATAGTAGTCTACAGTCTGTATCATTATCTAGCAAATTACTGTTACACTGGACACTTGTCTACATATTCAATGATCATATTAATATGATATATGTTAGGCAACATGATCTGTTCCCGGCTGAAATCGTCATTTTTTGTTCTAGCTCGTGTATTGTATCTATCAGGATAAATACTGTGCTAATAGTCTGCGTAACATGGAAAAGGCTACCCAGACCGTTCCTGGTGTGCGCTTTTACCTTTCCCAGAGCCAATGACATGCATGGAAGAATGTAAAATCTGGATAAAGGCATGTGGACTTCCTTGTAGTCATCTGAATTCTCATTTTATTAAGAAAATTACATATCTATTATTGTACCAAAAATATTGAATCGTGACATAATCTAGAATCTAGATCAGTGGTTCCCAACATGGGCGATTTGGCAGTCTAGGGGGGCGAAAATGACGAAGGGGGCGAAAATGGACAAAGGGGGCGAAAATAGCGAAGGGGGCGATTCGGGGGGGCGATGACGCGTCAAAACGGCTGACATTTTTTTTTTTAATTTTTTTTTTAGTCAACCCACGGAAATTTAGTTACAAAAGTGTGTCAAATTGGACATCGAGCTGAAAATTTGACCCTTTTTTTTAGTCAACCCGCCGGTGATTACAGGTTTGTATGCCCAATTTTCGGTACACAAAATTTGGGGGGCGATGATCGGTATTGACCTTGAAAAGGGGGCGATAGGTCAAAAAGGTTGGGAACCACTGATCTAGATGAAACAATTCTGTGTTTCAAAATGAGTCCAATCTGAAATGCAGTCACACTTGATGCCACAATCGACTTGGTGTGTGTCTCATTTTATTCCACTCCAGTTTTGTTGCTTGATGGTGTGTATTGAAATTGTTGAAAACAATATATTCAATAATGAGACGAATAGTTGAAATTGGTAGCGGTGATACGTTGTACGAGTCGACGAGTACGCTTTGATAGGTGCCTGCACAGCAGTATTGCTCTGTAAAATAAACATATTATATATTTTGTGCAGGCTTGATGGATATCTTTTATGAAGCTGCAGAAAGAGGAGGTCGATGGATAAAACGCAAGAAAATCAAATTTCTGGAAGAAGTATAGAAGCACAAAACAGTAAACTCGTCCAGGAAAATTACAAATTGGCGGACAATTATTGCTAGTGAAGTTCAGTTCTCAGAGGAGCATCATAATGTCAAAAGATGCGGAGAAGCTGAAATTTTATGCTAGACTACATTAAATTCTTTCTGAATTGCCCGACTTATCCTACTGACGTCAAATTTATAGTATTGCTGTAAGCATAGTATTTAACCATTGGGTCAGCCATATGTAACTGCTTCATTAAATCGCGATTTGGCCATGTAGATATGTGGTTCTTAAAAATGCACCATTTGCATTCATTCATGATTTCTCAAATCTAGAATGATTATTGACTGTCAATAAATCACATACAACTTTAAAAGGATTGATGGATTGTGGTACACTTACTTTTGTGCAGGAACTATTTACAGGGAGCATTTAAGATCGAAATATTAGTTAAATATGTGGATTCGACAAGAAATGTAAGAAAATGATGGAGTTCAGCTATGGTGAGCCAGGCAATGCTATCATGGCAGAAAATGGATTCACCATTGAGTCTGAAATCAAGAAATTGAATCTAGATTTAAATATTCCTGCACGTGATTTACACACCTTCAAATGCCTGAGCCAGACTGTTCCACAACAAGAAAGATGGCGAGAGAACGTATTCAAATTGAACAGCTGATCGGAAGAATCAAGGAGTATAAAATTTTGTCTGGTGTCATACTATGCAGCATTGTGTATCACAACTAACCAAATATATATGGACTAATTGCATACTCTAATTCAAGATTGAAAATTAAAAATGAATGACGTAACATATTCGGCAATTGTGCAAATTCAGTTCCATTGTCAATATCGTAATGCCTAATAGCATGCTACGGATCGTAATTGCGCGGTGCCATGGTCAGTCTGTACCAACAGTGCATGTCTAGATATTCCAGTGGTGTGCATTATTGAAGCTCATTCAGATGCCCAATTTGTTGAATGAACAATTCTCCAGATGAAAATGTTCTAGGATTATTTGTGTTTGATGGAATGTTATAAAACTGAAGACACCAGATACACCAAAATCTACCTTGTGGCAGGAGTTGATCGGTTGCGAGTACAGTGGAGAGATTGCTTGTCAATCACGATGGAGCTCACTGATGCTGATGCAAATCACAATGTAGTCCTTTTAGCTTCAGGTGCTGGATTGTCTTAATCAATGCATATGCATGAGAGCATATATCAGAACCTAATATGAAAATAAATCATGGTTAAAATATCTATTGAAGGAGTCCCTGAAAAAATGTCTTTTTCCTTACTTACCCTGTCTTACAAGTGCAAGACGAATCAATAATGGATTTTCCGAGAACGTGTATTTCCATTGAGTGTGTTATCTCACTTTTCCGCAAGTTGCCATAACATTGGCTGTTCACTAGAATATTGCTTCTAAAAAGAGTGGATTGTCTCCTCAATCTTTATCCCTAAATCGTGTGCATAGCGTTCCATGAAATACTTCGTAGCTTTCTCCGCGGTGTTAGAAGAAGATGCTGTTCCACTCAAATCCATAAATTCGATAGAATCTCCATAGCTTTCAAGTTTCATAATCAATACACAAAAATTGTGATGTGTGGCAGCAGCTATATTTTATAGTATATATATTTCTGAACATGAGATATGCTTGAAAATTTTGCTCAAGACCTGGAGCCTATGAAATCGTCAAAATATGCATTACCACAATCCTATAGTATAGTATACAACAATCGTCGCTTAATCAGAAAAGTTGTCAAAAACCCGTGCATTTGGACACAGCACGCTGGTGCGTACTTGCCACCATTCATGTTCATCCTAGATTAAAAGCTGCAACCACATACTAGCTCTACGCTATTACTATTCATTAAGGCCAGTCATCCCCAATTCAACGTAATCTTGCTTAAAACCTTCATTTTTCAACCTTTTCCCATAAGAGCTCATAGTAAGCTTGCCCGGGCTTGTTCTTTGTTTACATCCTGCTGCAACCTGATTGGTTCGTGTCAAAGGTCACGTAAGGGTCTATTGATGCGAGCAGAGCAGAGCAGATGGTTGTAGTTATTTAGTGTGGCTGTTCAGAAATGCAATCATTAAATCATGTAACACATTGCATAAGTTATTATTGTTTCCATCCAGATACTTGCTTGTTGTATGTATATTTCTCACAGATATAAAGGTAATATTGATGTAACACTTATTATCGATATCTCTCACTGCAAATTGCAAGTACGATGAAAGTTGCGAAAAGTTATCACAAAAGTGGTATCGGATATTATCTTGTTTCAACTGATACCAACGTTGAGAATACATTTTCACAAAATGGACCTATTACTATGTTGAAGGTCATCAGGATAATGGGATATACTCCGTTATAATCATGAACTTTCTGGAAGAATCAGGGTAGCTGAAGGCTGTACCATAAGGAAGCCCCGCTGTATGCTGCTGATTGTAAATGTTTCGCACAATTACTGGGGTAGCATGAAAATTAGTCACGAAACTAATACGCAAGGAGGAATGTAATGTGACTATAGAAGACTGCAATGATAGCAACGTGGAACTGGAAGATTCTGGAGATCTTATCTCATAATATGGTGACATTCAGCAGTGGATTCAAAGACTGCATCTCAAGGCAGGGAGCAAATGATGCACTGCGAATGATATTGGGTGCCTTCAAGTTTGTGAACTACAGACACTGCTCAACGGAAATGCCTTGCTAGATCACTAGGTTACTCTCCAGTCCCCAATTGCAGTGCAGATGGCTGATTTTTATGCACTTGGCAATCATTTTTGCATGTTACCCGTCATATTACAACTTTACAAGGTGTCAACTGTCTGTGTTTTGGTTTGTAATCAATAGTGTCTTCTGGTCAAAGCTATCGAAAGATATCGGGGGCAAAACTTACAATACTCCGTAAAACTCCGGAAAAATATTTGTTGTAAACTCCGACTCCACTCCGGGTATCACAAAATTGGCAAAACTCCGCTCTGGATCCACTCCGACTCCGCTCCGGTGCTCATCACTGGTGAGCTCAGATAAACTTCCGACCCTTTGTACTGGCGAGAAGCAATCCAGTTTCGTCTACGTAGACGGCGGTGAATTTAATCACTACGACAACTTACGCACCAATTCGTAAATTCAAATTTCGGCGCCGACATATACTTATTGAATTAAGTGTTTACGGCCGCATAGTTATTCATCAATGGACGCAGGTTGGACACCATCTAGCGGAACCTTTTGAGGACGAGAAATATCATGAAGCGGTGGTTAATTTCCCAAATCATATAAGCAGGACGAAGATATATCGACTACTCGTCAACGAGAGGATAATAAAAACCATTGCTACGCAATCTATAAGGATAGCTATTCCTCAACCAGTTTATTTGATTAGCTAACTAACTACGTAACTCCCATTGCTATACTGAGAACGCCAGACAAGTACAGCTATACTCAATCTTTAATCACAACAACAATAATAATGAACATGCTCACTGACTGGCACCTTTTGTGCGCGCAAGTCAGAGCGGTACGAATGTATCAGAATGTTAATATTCGAACGGTAACGCGTCTGGAATAAGCGTAATACATTTGCGAGTCGCGATCGCTGGGATATAGTTTGTTGGTGTATTATGTGCAGCTACACCACCCTCCACCAGATCGTGACTAGCCTTTTCAAGCTCGGAATCGAGGGGGCACGTTGATCATTCTTCCGAAGCGAGTCTCCATCTGCTTGTTGCGCGTAGCAGTGATGAGCGGATGTTGATTTTTGAGAATCCGAATCCGTCCGACAGTTTTTGTGTCTGCAGAACTATCCGTCCGACTCCGATGAATCTCATCCAGCTATCCGACTTTATCCGAAAATCTCATACAAGAATCCGAAAAATCCTTATCGAATAATGATATCGCAGAATATCAATTGCACAGCGGAGCTTAGATACAGTTCTGCGCTAAAAGTTCACAAATTGTGTCTATGGAATGAACAAATTGTATCTATGGGATGAACAAAAACAAACCGAACAAAAATTGGAATTTTAATTATATGAAGGTTAACGCGAAGAAACAACGCTACTAATTTAAAGTAAGTGTGCGAATGAAAGTGGTATCTCGGATCCAAAGAAAATTAAAAATGACAGATTATTGGGCCATGGCCATATATAACAATCAGGCATTTAACCATATTACCCAATATATATCAAGAAGTGATAGTAGCAAGTTGTAACCATCGAATTTTACAATCTCAGGTGGTCAATATTTGATGCACATAATCCGCATTTTGCCCACAAATGCTGGAAGGTGTGAAGGCCTGTTCAGTAGCAACTTTGCTGATGCTTATAATACCTTTGGTCAATCAGTACAAAGTTTCGAGCATGACGCTTATAGTAGAGTCACACAAAATGTTAATAATAGCACCATCCTGAATGTCCCTCAATAGCTGTCCAAATTTCCTCTCCAGTAGCAGGTCAGTAGTTGTCTTGCCGACTTGTATATTGGAAGAGAAGAAACTTATCTCCAGCTGTGCTGTATCCTTGGCCTTTCGGATATGGTTTGTAGAGTACATTGTAACACTAAAAGTTGTGGTGTTTCACTTGAACATAGCAATTATTGCATTCAGCAGAGCCAGTGTTCCATAAATCAGTATGCAATCACTCAACACTTCACTTTTGCTGTGCCATCTCCCAAGACGTCGACTTTCCTCATTGATCCATTATTACGGAGAAACGAAACTCAGAAAGTAGAAGGAGTTTGACAACATTCGAGGTCTTCAAATATGTAATGCACAGAGTAGGTAAGGCGAAATAATATTCATGAATTCCACCACATCAGTTAGCAAGAAACAGAACCGTTGAAGTAAAGGATCGATCAGCAAGTGTACAGGACCAGTTTTAGTTTACATCCAGAAGTTTGAAATCTTAATCAAACTTGCAGATGGCTGCCCGTTCGTGGATCCACATTGATTAAGGGGTGATCAATAACCTTTTAACGTGTGACATGCGTGGTGGTGACGATTTTGCTTATGCGCAGACTTCCATTGATCCTTATATTTTGTAAAATATGACTTCGGTAATCAACGGACCAACCATATTGTCCGAAAATGCTCCACCTACTTCTTCCGAGCAATATAAAACTTCAACGCGCAAGCCTGCGTTCACAATAGCATACAGGGCGACTCATAACTGCTTTGACTAAGCTATGAGCTAATTTCAAGCACAACAATGAGAAATAGACCTACCCATCTAAATCACGATCGAAAGGTATAGCAATATAAATTTTCGATGGTTAGCAAAATGAGAAACTAGTCATTTTCTCGCAAAGTTAAATTCCCTGGATAATTTATGCCGCATCAGGATTAAGGCTGATACGACACTACTATTTCATAGAAGCGCTGTACATTCTCCCTATCGGGTTTTATGACTTCTGTCATGATTAGCATCAAGCTATCACGGTCAGATACTGGCTCGATGACTCTGTCAACCAAGAACGGCTAAAGTCACTTTAAATGCTAAATATCGTGTGATCGCAATGTATCTTCATCCGGGTGCATCTTCAGATTTTGCGTCGCTAAATGGTAGAAATTATATATTTTCCAGAACAGTTCTCCAAAACACGATATTTGTTAGAAGCCTGTTCAGGCAATATTTGCAATGTCCGTGCTCAAAGATTTGGCGACTTCTGGGGAGATTATTACAATGCCATGCGCAATAGGAAAAATGCAATGATCCCTATTTATAATGCAGAACGATACATATGTATGCTACATCGTGAAATTTTGAATCCCACCACTGGTATGCTCCGAAAATTTCCACTCCGTAATATCTCATAAATCAACATGGCATATTGCAAAGTAAGCAGCTATTGCGATGCTGTTGAAACCGATGATCATTGCCCAGACATTGAGAATTCTTGCTGTTTTTGCTTTTGAAATCGCCCTGTAAGGATCGACATGCTTTAATCCGTTCGCCTGCAAACCCAGAACATTATTGTTAGCACCGAAAGTAAAATAATGAGTAGCCGGATGGATGATTAATGGAACTTCGCTATCATCCAACTGACGGATAATTTGCTCTGCTGCGCTATACACTGGTCCCCGTAGCAATGTCATATTGGAGCGCAATTGTCTTTGGAATTTATTGCCATCACTGTAAAAAAGTGTAGCGTTTGGTAAATTCCAACCGAAAATGGTCTTTTGGCGATGTCTGGCTAATACGTTATATAACATATGGCTTGAATTGAAGACACGAAATTGACACCAAATCATTAGCTGTGATTATTTGGTAACAATATACCAGGGGTGGGCAAACTGCGGCTCTTTAATGATTGCACAATGCATATGTGTTTCGCCATTTTGCTAGAGAGGCTCAATCTGATTACAAATTGATGCATTCCATCACGTATTAACAAGATGCATATAGTTTTCGTGTTGTTTCTTTCCTTGTGGTTTACGCAAGACTTGTAAAATTTAGGGGAAGGTGGCACTACATCAAGGCCGGGCAACATTCGGCCCGCGGCGCGGATCCGGCCCGTGACGGCCTTTTGTCCGGCCCGCGGGCTGCTTCCCGTCTTGCATGATAATGTGGCCTGCGGCCGATCATTCTGCCGAGATCCCCCACTACTTTCTACGTAAAATTTTAGTGACTGTATGTTAATATATTCGTGTGTGCGCACTGCGCAGCGAGCGAGAGTGGAGCTTACGAGAAAGTTAGTCGAAGCGAAAAGACTAGCATTGTCAGCATTTACTATGTACTTAACCCCAATGTTGTTTGTGGTAATCATGGTGTTTGTCGACTGCAATGGTCATTTACACCAGGCCGATATTTCTTATTTTTGATTCCGTAACCGCCAACTGGTAGCACGGTACACGTCCAGGCTTTTGTGAGACCCAACTTAATAGTTATGCCGATGAGATGGCGAGGAGGATCCTAGATAAACCTCCAACATTAGGTAGCAGCTCTAGAGTCGGACTCTAACCCACAACACATTAAATTTTGTAGCTGTGGATTATACCACTGCACTATCTCGCTACATACTCAACCCTAATAAATTGATGTCTTGGTAAAGTTGGGGTACTGGGCTTATAGAAAAACTTAATATCTTAACTAAGGATTGCAACTTGTGTTGATTGATCAGAGAGAAGGTGACATAGCGGTGCATGCATGACAGTGGTTCTCAAGCTGGGAGGGGGGGGGGGGGGGGCCGTTAAAGCATCTGACTGAAGGGGCCGCGTTGTCTCGTTTGATACTCTAGCAATAATCAGCTAACATATATAAGCTCCAATCCACTCTAGTATCTTACCCCCATCACCTTCAGATATTGGGGGATGCTTTCTCCTTGTCCATCGCAGACTACACCAAGGTTTTCCGGGATATTATTGAGATATTTTAGCTTTTTTGAATGACTGCTATCCGACATAAACATATGGCAGTGGCACATGTGTGCCAGGGTTACATGTGCATTCTTATTGTCTGACCACTAAAAAAACACAATATTTTAAAGCTGACACATATGATTCAATCCCAATCGTGCATGTGATATTGCAACAATTCAATGTTTCTGAATTAGTCACGAAGACTAACTAAGTGTCCAATTATTACTGCACCTAAGACGTTGCCATTTTGGGGAATGTCACACTTTGGGATGCTAAAAGTTCCGAATATTTCTCTTCCAAGTCCCAAAGCCTATGTCAGATCATTTACCTTGTGCTGATGGAATACTCTACGTTCTGAATCATCTTCGATTTCAAAATGTTCATCATCACCCCTGCGATCCCCAAGATCTTAATCTTTATTCAAATTATAGAGCTTCTAGGAGTTTCAAGTTGCACTGGATAAGCTGAATGGGGCATTGAAGCTATAGCTGATAGTAAATGTTATGTTTATTTTTCTTGCCGTATCCTGCAGTTTGCATCAAATACGTGTCTGAAATATCCTCGGATGATATCATCCTCTGACCAAAAATGAGTGAAAGCATCGGCCTAGATCAGCGGTTCTCAACCGGGGGTCCGCGAAGCATTTTCAGGGGGTCCGCGAAGCCTCAAATTAGTTGACAACCTAATTTGTATTCTTTCAAATTCGGAAAATCACGAGGCAGTTTCGCTTCATTACTGGTAAAACACCAGAGCTCACATCAACAGAATGGCCGTCTGAGATAAGATATCCTACTGTGCAGACTCATTTTAATTGGTATATTGCAAACAGCCTACTGATACAAACATTTTGCTGTTTAGAGATGTTTTGTTCGGGATTGTGGAAAAAAAGTTGGATGACTAAGGTGAATCACGGGACTTCGAAATGTTTACAAAAATCCATTTTCTCCTATGATATACACAAACACAACCAATTTTCCATAATAACTTCAAGATAAGCTGCTAGATAGAATGACCAGGCTGGATGTCATATGTTCATTAAAAAAATTGGTTGTCCATTTTGGTGCCATATTTGTTGCGATCATAACCAAATGTGTCGCCGGAAGCGTTACTCGTTATCGTTACATTCGCCACCACCTATATTTGTGGAAATTGATTTTCGGCACTCGTTCATATCCAATCCAAATCGAAGTCGTGGATGGATTTTCAAGACACGACCACGTATTTCAAGAAATGCAGTAGCTGAATTCGCTTTGAATTAATAGAAGAGTGAACCCAATTTCTACATGAATATTATGATATAATTTTCAAGAATAGTCATTTAGTGGCTGTTTATCATTAAGCCTACAGTTATCACTTGCACAAGACATATGACGATTGTAGGATAATTGAGTTAAATTTGACAAGAAAATTCGTGGGGGTCCGCGGGGTCCATGACGGTCCGTAAGGGGTCCGCGAAGACGAAAAGGTTGAGAACCACTGGCCTAGATCGATACCAGTACCCTTTTTCCTAATAATTCAATTGACCCCCTGGTTATATAACTTATTATACGATAAAAGTGTGGATTTCTGTATGGTATGGAAAATTAATATGGCTAGATCCGTGAAAATTTGCACATTTTGGGCATATGGCGTAGAGCAAAAACTTGAGGTGATAGAAGAAAACCAGAGGCAATTTTGGAATCAACATACCAAAATTAGCCTATAAATCAAGTACAAAAACAAAGTCAAAAAATGTTTCGTATAAAATTGTTGCCCAGTATTATTAACTTGACACGTAGGCCTACTTCTTGAAATCGAAAGTGCCCAATATCCTGTTTCATACTAATTTTGCGATCACTGTTGGAGGTCTTCAATATATATCCTTTAACCCCTCGGTTCTTGATTCTCACGCCTCCCGCAGTCCCGCTCATGGAAATCACTTAGCCGATTTCATCGTCGATTTCACATCGATTAACGAGTTCATTAAAAAGCGCACTTTTTGTATTACCAAATAGCTCAGGGACTCTCGTTTAACTACTGACGACGTTCAGTTTGTATTATGGTGTAAACATGTCAACGGTGATAACGCTACGCTGCGCCAAACAATACTGATAGGTAAGAGTTCAACTGAACCAGGGGTGTCAAACATACGGCCCGCCAGACGATTTATCCGGCCCGCGAAGCCATTCTGAGTAGGAGGGAAGATGCTATATCCAGCTCATTTATAACAAATTTTGAATTTTTTACTAGGAGATACTTTATTCAAACAATGCCCCTTAACAGCAAATGTGGAGCATGTTAATATGCAACATATATCCATCCGTTCCGACAATGGTATTGTAGTCTCACCGTACTTACCATTAGAAACAAGTCGGTGACATTGACACTCAATTCCAAGCAGGCAAAAATTGCACAATTAATTTCTAGTTTTATGGAAGATATTACCGAAGAGTAGGCCTGGGCTAGTTATTCGCAGAGGTGAAGACGCCAGTGCAAAACCGTTATATGCAGGTTAAATGATGAATATTATAGTTACACAAAATATATTTCAAATATCCGTGATCTAAGCGCTGTATCATTTCTGACTGAAAAGTCCCCGGCCTCCAGAGAAACCCGTATCCCGATTGCGTGGTAGCCTGATGAACCAAATTCCAACGTCCGGGTTTACGGTTGATATATCTTGTAATCTTTATAACGCATACGCATGAAGCTAACGGCAGGAGCATTGAATTATGCCAACTTATATTGCCGTTAGATCCAATCATCGTATCTTGCCAATTCCAATATTTGCCACCAATGGTGTTGCTATAATAAAATTGCTATGGTTCATATAATGAAATTCTTGATAATAAATTATTCAAGTGAAAAACAAGGTCATGGATTTCGAGGTAACATTATGGAATCATTTGACTGGTCCGGCCCGCAAACTGTCTAAAGGTTTGAATCCGGCTCGCGACGCTAGTTGAGTTTGACACCCCTGGATTAAACAAATTTCTAGCTATTGTCGGTCTTGTTACCTAAATACCTAAAAAACATATTCTGGCTACTTTTTTTTGTAACTCGTCCCCTGCATCCGTGAGCACATTGAGCTGGAAGAATAGCAGCTGAAAATAGGGGATTCCCCTAAAATCTGAGTGCCACGATTTTACCTAGCCTAGTTAAAGTGACATATAACATGGATTTATGCAGCTGTTGCGGTTTGGAATGCTACAAAACCCCACTATATAAGGCATTCCTAGTTCAGGATATCATTTCCATGTCCCACACTGCCTTAGAACTGCTCAAAACTACCTAAAACTGATAGTCATTTTGTTGGATCACACCCCTCAAACCTGTGCAAGAATACAACTGTAAATGTAACATCCACTCACAGCCACATAATAAACATCACAGGAAACGAAAAAATAAGGCAAAGAAAGAGATCAACTTGGCAAAATATTACATAAATCAGGTGGATGAAATGGTTGATTTCGAGAAATCTGCATATCTCTCTTCCGGTGATCTTCCACAGCTTGTAGGAGCTAGGAGGCTCGCTCGCTGTTTTTTGTCATCCGTTATGAACGCAGCATAGTCGGTATTCAATTTTACCATACGCTCTGCTGCATCATTAAAGTGCTACTGGAAAAGCACAGGCTGATGCATCATTTGAACTGCTGGAACTTTGGAATTTAACAAAATCTGTTAGAGATCTTGTGTTTGACACAACATCCTCAAACACTGGTAAAAACAAAGGTGCGGTTCCGTTACTTGAAGAATTGATTAACAGGAAAGTTTTCTACAATGCCTGTCGCCATCATATTTATATGAACTGATCATTCGAGAGGTATGGAAGTGTTTGTTTGGATCGACAACCACAGGCCCTGGAAACACGGATTTTAATACCTTCAAGAAGAAGTGGAAACATATTGATAAATCAAGAAGCTATAAAACGCTGAAGTTTATTGAAGGCAGCTGGTTGGCGATGAAAGCTGATGAAGCAGAGCAAGAAATAATTCCACTGATGAAACTCAATGATGCAAAGCAGAAAGAAGTCTTGATAAGAGATGACTACAGAGAATGTGCAACAGGCACCTTGGCGATTTTGGATGACAAATATGTTGATCATCGTTTTCGCAAGCCTGGTGCTACTCATAGCGCTAGATGGATGAGTCAAGTCCTGTACTGTCAAAAAATGTTCATGTGGAGTGAGCAAATGGACTATTCTGAAGAGTTCATTGAAAAGTTGGAACGAATCAATACATTCATTGCTTTGTTTTATGTCCCAGCTTGGTTTAAAACTGGTATTGCATGTGATGCACCTTGGAATGATCTCAAATTCCTTCATGACATGAAAAACTTTTCATTATACGATCTCACTGTTGCTGATGTTGCATACAAGAAATTGCGAAAACATCATTGGTATCTAACTGAGGAAATGCTGGTATTTACCACGTTCTCGGCTAATCCAGAGATTCCTGACAAACTGAAGGAAGCGATGGCTGCTAAATAGCTGAAAATGCCAATCCCTGAAAAATTTCGCAGAGGTAGCCCATGCCTCTCAGTCTGATCTCTGACTCTGTCTCTGAGTCAATGAGTATGGTCGATTTGATTGGGCCAGAATCGTGGTTTCTATTTGATGCTATACATGTGGAACATGATTGGTTGAGTCTTCCAGTTTCGGAATGGCATACTGATCCGGATTTCGTGACTGCTCAAGAATTTGTGAATAGTGTTGAAGTAGTTAATGATGCAGCAGAGCGTATGGTCAAATTGAATACCGACTATGCTGCGTTCATAACGGATGACAAAAAACAGCGAGCGAGCCTCCTACAAGCTGTGGAAGATCACCGGAACAGATATGCAGATTTCTCGAAATCAACCATTTCATCCACCTGATTTATGTAATATTTTGCCAAGTTGATCTCTTTCTTTGCCTTATTTTTTCGTTTCCTGTGATGTTTATTATGTGGCTGTGAGTGGATGTTACATTTACAGTTGTATTCTTGCACATGGGGATCCAGGAAATTGATGAACAGTGCCGGGTAGGTTTGAGGGGTGTAGGATATGTGATCCAACAAAATGACTATCAGTTTTAGGTAGTTTTGAGCAGTTCTAAGGCAGTGTGGGACATGGAAATGATATCCTGAACTAGGAATGCCTTATATAGTGGGGTTTTGTAGCATTCCAAACCGCAACAGCTGCATAAATCCATGTTGTATGTCACTTTAACTAGGCTAGGTAAAATCGTGGCACTCATATTTTAGGGGAATCCCCTATTTTCAGCTGCTATTCTTCCAGCTCAATGTGCTCACGGATGCAGGGGACGAGTTACAAAAAAAAGTAGCCAGAATATGTTTTTTAGGTATAAGGCATGGGAATCGGACTGAAAACCTGGACTTTTTGAAAGTCGGTCAATTCTGAACAACCCTAGCGTATATGTACCTCGCTGGAATAAATCATTGCAGGTATACCCAGACAGAAGCAGCAGAAGAATGTGGTGAAGATTGATAATTTCATTTCATTCGGCACATATAATGCAGAAGTAATCTGCAAAAAGGAAAACACTGCGTGAATATAAATACATGCATTTGGGTTGTCCAAAATTTGAAAAAGTAGAAAAATTTGCGTTGCAATGTCTAATTCCGTAGATTTTTGAATAAAATCACCAATAAGTCTGTCAGAAATGCACACGAAAATTGATAAGATTTCGCGCAAAGCGTTTGAAAGTAGATGACGAATTGTTGGCGGGCTACCGATTGATTGACATATCGGCTATGCTTCAATGATCACGAAGGTGGCAGCCTGCTGCCTGAGCAGGTGCTTCTGTTTGTTCGAAGTGTCTGCTGACGGCATTTATTCCATAAGCCCATTGCAGGTTGGTTGGGATATAGTGACTTAAGATTAATTTGGAACTAATTGAGATACGTTTCAACAGTTTCTTCACAAAACCTTGAAAGCATTGCAAGTATATGGTGCGAAGGAAGCCGCAGTATCCAACATACCTTGTGTTCATCGTATGAAAGCAAAATAACTCGGATAAATACTGCAAAGATGCTTATGCAAGTGGCGAGAGAATTTCTCGCTTCAGAAGGGCTCAATCATCACTGAACAGTGAACAGATTTATTGTCTGGGCACTGGGCAGCCCACGTAACATTTTCTAAGCATAAGGATTGTATTCCGCATCCATCTTGCATGGTGTGCCGCACAAGTTTAAGGATTTAATATCTTTACATATACCCGTGAAAAGCCGTAGCACCGATGTCATCGGTAGTATTTACGACCAGGTAATGCTCGAATTCCTATTTAGTCCTACAAGGACACAATCATTCGCCGTTTGCACTCTTCCCTGCCGTCCATTATAAATAGCTCTGATCATAACAGAAACTTCTCTTACAACTAAAACATTCAATTACCAGGTGTCAAATTTTACTAATGAATCCCCAACCGACAATACGCTTACGGAATCACTGCCGGTAACAGACTTTTTGAGCAGATAGAAGTACGTGTTCAGTAGGGTTGTTCAGATTTGAAAACTTGTCAGGAAACTTCGATGCTCGTGATCTAAATGATGGTTTAGTACATAAAAACATTTTAAGAGCAATTTTGGCCGTATTCATGGTGATCTTCTATCCTCGAAAAGCCCTCAAAGATCCACGGGGCAATTCTCCTTACTACTTGATCTGTAGTGCTGACCATGTCATCGATTTGTAGCTTTTGTAACGTTATCAGTTGAAAACGGCAAGTCGCCGACGTAGTGATCAGTGAAGCATAGCCGATTAGCTAATCAACAACCGTAATTTCGTGCTTTCTATTTTCTCGTCGTTCTATGGTCGCTCATCCCCCACTTGTCGGCAGCCATCTGTTACACATTTTACGCGAAATCCTAAGGTCTTTTCAGTGAGATTTTTGCAGGCCATAGTTTTTGTTTATATTCAATGAAATGAGACATTACAGTGCAGCATTTTTGAAATTTGTCGAAATTTGAACAACCCTCATATGCAGTAACTATCGGTACCAAGGCTCGCTGAAGCCTGATTTCGCTGTTTTATTTGTCAACTCTACTATCGATAACCATAATTAGCATACATATTATTGCTGAAAAGTACTTTTTTAAGATAAATTACTTGGCTTTCCAAATGGTGTGGAATATTGTTCATTGTGTAATCTCATCTCATCCTACTCGTATTGGTCGTGGCTTTCTTAACCTGGGGTAAGGAACCTCTGAGGGTCCGCTAATACGAATTGGGGGGGACTGAAAGACAAACTATATTTATTTCGTCAAATAACATGTTTTCATTTGAACTCTTACCAACACACAAATGTCATACTACTTTCTTACTAGTTTATAACACGAAATACAAATATATCCACTACAGAAACCCTATGGGCTACAGCGCTCTAAGAGGTTCAGTTTATCTTCTGTATTACTGCCATCGTTATCTCAATAATTATGAGGTATGCTAGTATATTCGACTTCAGTAAATTACTTGGAATGCAACCCAGCTACATTGGCAGTTCTAGAATCAGAATTTGTTGCTTCCAAGTTTCGACACAACACTCGTATTGGCAAGTAAGTAAGTTTGAATAGATATGTATATTGCACATGGATTGAATATGCGAATCCTTGGTGTCGAAATCGTTGTGCATTTCACGGTCAATATTATCAAAATTATTCAGATACAACATTACTTTGATCGAGGTGTTTTTTCTCAAAACAACCGATTATTCTTTCGCGTGGATTCCTGAAAAACTTATGTCCCCAGGCACTCCCGAGGTTAGATCACTGAAATACAGTTCGGAAAGAAAACTAATTCCATCGTATATCGTGTTGCTTGATTGCAATATTCGTCATCTTATAAAACGGATATTTTGTTGCGATGAGTAGGCCTACTCATGTCGAAATAGTACTATGTCAACAAATGGTGAGTCATTACAAGAATTAAATCTATACTTGTCTCACCTGCACTGCTCCGTAACCGTGGTACGTTTTCCGCTGATACATCAACGGGTAAGCTTCAGGCCTGTGAGCTGGATTCTAAACAGAATCGGGCCACTATGATTTTATTCATCGGCGTAAAATAAATGAAAACCAGAAAGCATCCCAACGAAAATCGACGGTGCGAAGAACACGCTACATCTGTATAATTTTCAACCCTCAGGCACGTCAACTTTCCGGCCCAATATAAATATATTTTATCCTCAATTGCAAAATGTAAGAGATTAAAGTCTTGTCCATTAAAAAAATAAAAAACATCAAGTTTGAAACTGATTGAGAAACTTATAACATAGTTTGGAACACTGCCAGATGTACATAGAGTTCGTGGCTTCTTTTCGACTCATATTACGTCACAATGCTGCAATTATTGTACCAGACTTTTTAAAAGGAGCCTACATCTCGTTTACCGCCAGTAAAATGTATGAGCTGAGAATACTGGACACTGGGTGTCCAAAACGGACCCAGTGTGCACAGTCCGATTTGACTTCTGAAATTGACCACATGAGGTGAGGTGGAATGCGCTCTTTTTGCGGCTGTGTGCGAATAATTATATAATGATGTGGCATAGTCCTTAGATATATACATTGAATTTTATTTAAAAAAAGATAGGAAATGCTTCATGACTTTGTTTCGTGTACCCCCGTGATTACAATTTCTATCAACTCAAGACCTATTCTATATATCAAATGATTCATTCACTGCCGTTCCTTATTTAAGAAGTAAATATTGTTAATATACGATTGAGAGATATATCATACTTGATGTATAACTGATTGGTGAATGGTCGGTTGTCGTAGACTACCAGTCAATTCAAGAATATCATTTCTTTGGCGTCACTTCAATTGCAGATAGCGTTGACAAGTAGACAGACAGTGTAAGAAGCATTTAGCATGACGTATATTGCGGATTAACATGGCTGCAGATATGAACCACTCAATCTCTCATTCCTTCAGGGTCGATTTCTTCATTACTTTTCCATTTGTTGAAACTTTTTTGGCGGGATTAAACAATATCTTTGGGACATTTGGTTACAATTTAGGACGTAGTCCTGTTGTATGCGCGGGTGAGGTGAATGGCATGTGTCTCGTGTCGAAGACTTTAGTTTTCGCGCCTAATTCAAGTATAGGCTCAAGCACGAATCTCTCTGGCTGTGACCGGAATCGAGCCTCGAAAACACGACCCTTCCAACACAGCTTGGAATATATTGACATTCTTACTTCGCGATATAGTTTTAGCTGAGCAATTAGAGCGGTTTCATTTGGTTTGTGTCATTTAGGATATCTTTAGAATATGACACTTAAAAATGAAACAAAATTTACCTTTTTTTTAACAGGAAATACTCTTGCATTCTTGATTCTACTCGCATCGTGTGGAACAATCAACTTCGCGATCTGTCGTCAAGAAAGTGTTGTAAAGAGTAACGTAAACAAATCTTGCTGTTTGTGGCATTCATGGTACTTTTCTCTTTTCATGATTACGTATCAGCCGGCTTGTAACGCAAACCAGCAACGTCACCAAGCCTCTTTAAATTTGTGCAAGAGGATAACATGTTATGTGAGATGATGTGTCAACAACGAAATGGGTAGGGATGTTAATAACACCTAAGGGGCGAACAAAATGTTTTATGAGAGTTTTTTCGTGAGCGTGAACGTGAATACGAACACATAACGTGATGCACGTGATGTCACAAAGCTAATTCCAACACAAATCCGTGTTCCCCTTTCGGTCTACACCAGGGGTCCTCAACTGATCTGGGCATCTAGAGCCACATTTTGAATATGATAGACGCCACGCGTCGCAAGATTGAAATATCGACACCTAATATTCTGTAAATACTTAGAATTTTAGCAAAGCTGAAAGGCGCTAAATCGATATACCGGGCTGTTAACTAACATGCGTGGTGGACATTGTTAAAAGAAATCAGCTTTTTAAAAATAATGCAACTCCAACAAATATGAGGTATGAATATAGAATAAATGTTATTATGTATTAGAACCAGCACATGACACCAGGCAGCACTTTGCATCGACTGGATCTAAATCTGAAAGGTCGTTGATTTGATATTATGAGGATCGATTGGAAATGCTCTCACAGTCGCGAGCGTAGGGTCGTACGGCGGATCCATCATTTGCAATTATAAGGCTTCATTCTGATTTGGAAAAACGTTGCGTTGACTAATCCATTTGATTTGGATGGCATTTTCTGAGTCGTAAGTCAGAGTATCGGCCTGTCCTAGACCCTGCTGCTATCTCGTTGTCGATTGGAAGGCCAAACCTTCCTTGCGTATATGTCACTGACACACGGTGTAGGCTACCTCAGAACAGTCACACTTCGACTACTGATCGCGCCTACTTTTTGCAGTCGACAACGGCCAAGATAGGCGTGTAACCACAAACCATATGAGTCGGGTATTTGTCTTGACCTTTGCTGAAGACTGACGCAGATAACCGATGGAGCTCCTTTGGACCCTGGTCATGAACCAACTGTGTAGATTCATTAGGTTCGAACCATCCATTCCAAGAAACATCCAGGGTAGTACATTTAATTTGTACATAAAATATGCTTGCCTGAGGCCGTGATGCTGTATTTGCAGTGTCATGGTCATATTGTTGAGGCGTCGACTGGTAATGTCGTTGAGGGGCCGACTGGGGTTGTACAGATGGAGATTGCCCTAGAAAATGGTATGGTTACAAGATTGCGCTTGTCAGGGGTGGTGAACCGTACAATGTGACTGAAAAATATTTGCACGCTTCTCCACCATTGGATACTATCGTGAACGTCACTATTGTGAATTTAACGTGATGGAAAATGCGGCCGGGGCCTGATCAAGAGTTGTCACTTCCTTGTCTTGTTTTATGGAATTAAGAATATGGTAATATACATTGCAATGAATTGGATCCTAAACTGAGATTTTATTACTTTATCCTTGTTTCGTCGATGACCGCAGTAGCCTACACCTTCCCAGTTTCTAGGATATTTGGCACCTTGCAACAGCCACGGGGATATCAATTCGACGATAGGACGTTATAGGACCTATCCGAAGTCAGCGAGCATCTATCGCTTTTATTCTAAATTAGTTCCACTGATTCACCTCTCTGCGAGTCGTGCTGTGTTCGCGAAGCAATCAAAAATATACTTTTATAGAGTAGTAAATACGATTTATGACGAAATTTCTTGTCGCACACTTAAGGAATCTCAAAAATAGATTTACGCCATTCATAATCATGTAGTTACTATGATTATGTCTACCCTTCTCCGAGTTCATCATTACATACAGCAATCACTTGCGGACTCAAAGTTGCGATTTGTTTTGTCTAGTATGCATCGTATCATCAAATTCATTGCCCTCGGCGTACAAGGTCGGAAACAGCAATAAGCAGTAAGCAACACTCTCCACTCCAGATTTCATATTTATAATATCATTGATTATTCGAATTTCGTCTTAGGCTTTCGTCATGATGGTGTGCACTGCTTATTGCTGAATTTTATTTGCTGTTTAAATCGACTGTAGAGCCCCGGACGTCTGCCAGGCTCGCTTTGTCACCGAAAACAAATATGACAATAGTTGAAGTAGTTAGAATAGCGAACCAGAACCACCTGTTCTACCAATATCGACATCAGTGGATACATTCGCTCTCATACCAAATTGATTTGGACCCTTGTGCGTTGGCTGCAATGGTGCGCATACACATTGCTCATTCCAATGGGCCTGCTTCATCGCTTCTGAAGATTTTGATTCTGATTCCATAATTCTGCCTCGTTATTCTCTATATTAAACAGGTATGTATGCGCTTGGATATAAAGGAACTCCGGAAGAGAGGCTACGTACGGTAACTGGAATATCCGACTCTCTAGTCGCAATACGTAAATACAATTTAATATGCTTTCTGGTACATCCGCACAGCAGTAGACGTATGTCTCAAGTGCCGTCTGTTGCTGCTATGCGATGACTCGCAGAAATCGAGAAAAATGTGAATGTCTCGTTTTCCCGACTTCGCATTCGAATATGAAAAAAATCAATGAACTGGTATTGAATTTGACGTGTGACCAGAGGTGGTCAGTAACGAAGTACCTCTACTTTTTCGAAGTACTCAAGTAGTTTTCCTCTACTTCTGGTACTTACTCAAGTAGATCTGATTTTCGCTACTTCTACTTCTACTTCTTAATATTTGGTGATCTACTTACTTACTTTTCGCTATTTTCAGTTTGTCAAGTAGAAGTAGTTCAATCTTCCAATCAGGAAGATAGCCTGATTAATTTCGGAGCTTTTTTTCATGGAGTATTAACATTTAATGTTCATAAAAGTTTAGTAAAGCACAGAATTTTCGTCGCGCTTCGCGCGCAGTGGATACGGAGTGACCAGTATGATTTCACGAAAGTATCGGTGAATATAATTTAGGTGGAAGGTTGGCGTGGTTCCATTCACACCACATTGTCGCCCTTCGCCCATATGAAATAATTAATCAAAGTATATATGGCTCATCATAACGTTTGAAACTGATGTTTCGCAATCTAGCATTTTCTTGTCATGTCGTAATCTAGCATATATGTCCATGGTGTGTCCTAATCTGGAAGAGTGGACTTTGACTTTCTTTTTTAGTTTTAGAGCTGTTTTAGCAAACCACCTTTGAAACTTTCTGGACTAAAAACATGAAATACATAATCTGCTTTTAGAAGTAGTATTTATATTTCACTTTCAATTCCTAGTATCATATACTTTGAGTTATAATTAATATCAGTTCTTTTGTCCGGATAACATACATGTTGAAGTATAAAAGCAAGTGCAAAAATGCCTTGAATTTCTGGAAATAAAGCTACACAATATGGCATTTTTACGGTCCACCATATTTTTTATTAACGTTTACTAATAGCGCAGAGTATTTACCCCGTATCCTATACCACTTCTCCGTATTGCTCTTCGACTAATTTTCGGGCCTTATAATATGGGGATGGCGCTATACCATGCTATTTTCTAATACGTGATGTTCCAGAAAACAGAGGATTAGTATCGCGTTTCCTTATCCATACTATCATTTCATCCCATGATGCGGACGAATGCTTATGCTATCGAAAATTGGATACCTGCGGGTATGCATCAATATGAATCAAGCTCGTCACCTATCACATAGCTCAATTTGCACCTTTTTATAATCAATCCAATAAGAATCGTTTTCACAACTACTTACTTACTTAAGTACTTTTAAAGTCGGTAAATTCTACTTCTACTCCAAGTAGTTTTAGGTTGCTTATGAAAGAAGTACTTCTACTTGTACTTGAGTAGATTTTTTCGTCGCTACTTCTACTTCTACTTGAGTAGCTTTCTTGACTACTTTGACCACCTCTGCGTGTGACCTATATCAGTGCTCTTCAACTTTTTAGTCGTGGTACACCCTTTTAACATTTACTCGAAACTCGTACACCACACAACAAATAGCTCCCTGATTTCGTATAGTAAGCCTAATCCCGGGGAGTTCAACCTCCAGTGTTTCGATTTCATATATAGCATGCGGTCGCATTCCGGCGGAGAGTCGTCGTAGCCAATCCGGCCGTCATATACTCTTGTTAAATTGGCTACTGGGAATTTTGCACTGCGGAGAGCGCTTGTGCTGTCCTGTCCCATCACACATTTCTTGAGATATATCTTGCGTAAAAAGTTTTAATTGTAGCAGCAGAACATCCCTGGAGGCGTACTATCTCTGCACCAAAATCGCAAGTATTTTCAGGGAAAACTATCTGGATTCACACCCTTGTCGCGCGGGGCGCGAAAAATATCTACGTCCAGAAAATTTATTTCGTCGATAATATTGGTTGTTTCATATATTACAGCCCATCATTGATCCATTTTTAGCCCACGTGATCTGATTAAACGATAGTGCCGATGGTCTTCGAAATCTTTGGGAAAAAAATACTGATGATGCAGCTTTCGGTTTCTATTACCCACTTTGTTACATGCTGTTAGTCTTTGACCTCCTGTCAGAATTGTAGGCATAGTCGAAATATACATTGGAATCGGCCAAACGCACGAGAAAAATATTCATTCGTGAGACGCTCACGATTCCGACTTGGTATTTCTTTATGGGGTGCATCATTTTCTGCTGATGGCATTTGTACGGTGGGACTCAGATTACACTATTATTCAAGAAACGACGAATCCAAGTCACCCTAAATCGTGCAAAGCGCGTGTAAAATTTTCGAATTTGTAATCTCTCGACGAATTGGGAACCAATCCGTTAATTCAAATTGCATATTGACAGTCGCCAACACACGCCGCCTAATTATTGTTGAACGGCTGCATGCGACCGTAACTCTGCAGGTTGGCCACCTCCGCCATGATGAAATTAGGATAAACAAGGCTGCAACTTATTTGAAATGTGAAATACTAATCACCACTCGAGGTTACCGGACCGCCTTCTAGCACAGTGGTGCTCAAACTCGACCACCTGAGTCACCCTGTCCACGCCCATACAGTGACGTACATAGCGCTGTTTATAAGCACCTCGCTGAAAGTACGAATTCAATATTTCTGAGCTCTCGCGGTGCATGGTTTCCTGAAGAATCATTATAGACCAGTGGTTCTCAACCGGGGGGTCCGCGAAACATTTTCAGGGGGTCCGCGGAACCTATAAATTGGAAAATGGTCGAAAGCTAATTTGAATTTCTTCCAATTAGGAAAATCGCGATGCAGTTTCGCTTCAAAACTTCAGGACTCACATCAGCAGAATGGTCGTCTGAGATGAAATATTCCACTGTGCAAACTCATTTTATTTGCCAGATTCCAAATCGAAATGTTTGCAAAAATCTATTCTCTCCTCTGATATATATGTATAGCCACTATTCCAGAATAACTTCAAGATTAGATGTTGGATAGAAATGACTAGGATGGACGTTATATGCTTCTCAAAAAATCTGTTTCTCAATTTTGATGTCATATATACGAAAAGGTGTCGTCGAACCGTTACACGTTATTATTACATTTGCCACCATTCGGCACCCATGCAGCCACTTTAATTTCAAGAAAGTATTTTTTGTTGCTGCTTATCACTAGCTTACAGTTAATATTCGCACCAGACATATTACGATGACCCGATAATTGAGTTCAATTTGAACTAAACATTTTTTTTTTGTGTGTGTGTGGGAGGGGGGGTCCGCGGGGGTCCGCGAAGACAAAAAGGTCGAGAACCACTGTTATAGACAGATATCGCAAGCGAAACATGTCAACTCCATCCTGTTCTACTCCAAAGGAGCCAATCAGTTCATTACCAACGTTTAAATGATGGGAAGAAACATTTGATTTTGATATCACAAAAGGAATGTAACTTAAAAGATACGTACAGCTGATATGAACGTTGTACGATATTGCACATCCGGTCAACATATTCTGAAGCATAAACTTTTCTGTTTATTGTAATAGCTAGTCATCGTCCCATTTTAATGAGGATATGGTACACCCCTAGACACTCCATGTGAGTGGTACATCCTTTCAAAATTTTGGTACACCTTAGGGTGTACGATACACCCGGTAGACGAGCCCTGACCTATATCATATGAATGAGACGGATGGAATTAATTATTAACGACCAATTCAGCAGTGTTTCGTTCCGTCTTGGACAACTCAGCTCCAATATCACATTCAACGGGTTCAAATTCACATTCATCCCTCAGATAACGCTGATCGCAAGCTCAGAGTATGTTCGGTTTACCCTCTGATGGTGTTCGTCCACCATGCCCATCTTTACCCCACGCGCAATTTCATCACTATCCTTTAAACATCCGATTCACAATCAAAATCATCCTTCCCGTAACAAAATAAGTCCGTATTAGCCTACAAGTTTCACGAGCGGGCTGAAATAGGCAGTGTCGGAAGGACGACTTATTCATTTATTTATTTCAGCTTATACTGCGCAGAAAAATCGTTAATGGTAATTCAAGGAAAATCAGGGTGCAATTCCTTTCTCGTGCCCGAAATCGCGACTTTGCTAAAAGTTGATGAATCGATTTTGTCATTAATATTGGTGCTTTCATAAGTAGGCTATAACCTGATCAGATATACCGAAATAGCTGATAGAATTGGTGTTTTCGATAATTTAGAACACATAATTATTTACCTTAGGTCACACGGTTCAGCAAATAGTCATGAAGTTCTCGCGAGTTCGATTCAGGCGGTCAATTGTTACTTAGTTGGAGCATGTTGTTATTTCGTAGGCTAGGCCGAAGAGCCCGGTAATGACGAAATCATATGACTCTCCGGACGATGCATTCCAGAATAAAGACACAACACAGGAACTGTCCGTACAGCCTCAGGCCAACGAGGACAAACCAAATAAAACACAGACGGCCAAAAAGCTACTCATAAAAAGGCCGCCTAATGCCAACAAAGGAGCAAAACCGAACGCCAGCTATGAAAGGGCGGCGAGACAACAAAATGGAAACAGAGTCACTACCAGAGAGGCCACAAGCAACCAAGCGAGAATGATAAAACCGAATATTAATAGGATTAAAAAAGACAACACACAAAAGAAGACAGTCAAAATCCTGCAAGACTCCCAAAACATAATCAATAGCGAAACTATTGAAAATAGCAGCGATTAACGTAAATGAATTATCAAACAGACTACAGGATTTGGTACAATATATACAGACATCGAATTTGGATATATTATTGATTCAGGAAACGCATATAAGATCGATAATGTGGATATACGTAACTGGGCAGCCGATATCGGATTTATTATCTACTTCAACACAAAGAACAAAGTGAGACAATATTCTGGCACTGCGATAATCAGGGTTGCCATCAACATGGACCCAAAAATAAGGACAGTCGAAAAATCAGATTAGCACGAAAAAGCGTTTCTGTACATACTTTGTATTTATACGAGACGAGGCGTGGCATATCACATTCCATACTTTTCGCCAGAAACAATCTGCTCCAGCCACTCCGTGTTATTAGAAGGTGCTTCATGGATCTCACGACAGCTCAGGCCTAGGTTTACCTTTACTCAGGGCCGAAACAGCACTTCGTCAGCCCCCCACCCCCCAAAAAAAGAACCTTGGTCTTTCCCCACTAGAGTGACAAACCAAACTCCTTCACCTCGTTGTGATTAGAGGCTTCAACCAAGATGGAAAGAGGCCGTACACCAAGTTTAGACAAAATCATTTTTGAGCGTATAGAGCAGCGGTTCTCAACCTTTTTGGACACGCGCCCCCCTTGGCGATGGTCAAACAAATCGTGCGCCCTGACCCCCCTTACATTTATCGTCGTGTCAAAAAGAGCACATCATCTATTTAAGAGGTAGGAAACCTTCCTGCTAATTATGGCCGCATTTCGATTACTTATGTAGCCTTAAGGCCGCATTCCAGGGCATAGCCGCAATGAACGATCTGGACGCAAAATACCGATGGTAAACTGTCCATATCCATTCCCGGTGAACTCCGGACTATTCTACTTTTCACAGCGGCCTATTGTACGCACCGAAATCGCGAGTGGCAATGTTATGAATAGTTGCTGGGAGTGCATATTGTCGCGCGGGGCGCGAAAATTTTTCAGAGCCGCGAATGAATTGTTGGTTCTTGAGGATTCCCATTCCTGCTCCAATTAAGAAGGGCGCTACTGTTGAATTGCGCGGAGCGCGAAGAAAATTTCAAGATTAAATAAAATCTCTCGAAAATTCGGGAGTGAATTGGTAATTGCAATTTGCATGTCTACGGCTGCCAGCACATACCAACTGAATTAGGCGTCGACGGCCGCACAATTTCCCTTCTACGGCCGCATGCGTCCGTACGGGATGCCCACCCCTGATCTAATAGTATACGTAAGGTATATCTTACGCCAATTTTGAATCCGCATTCCAGTTATTTAGTCTTTTACATTGCTGACAAACTTCCCCAAACTTGTTTGAAAATAACAAAAAAACATTGAAAAGGACATCAAATAATTTCAAGGTAGGTTGCACTGAGACTAATCCTGATGCTGGTAGTGACTACAGAGAGCACGACGTCGTTCTGTCCTGCCATGCTCAATTTGATCAGTTTTGGAAATGAATTAAGTTGTGTTGATTTATAGCCAAATTGAGAGCGAAACCGGGCAACCTATATTGCATCTGAGTCTGTCTTATAGGCAGTGCAGTTCGCCAGCTATCAACAACACCTACCTAGCGCACAGAGATGTAGGCTACTGCCAAAGCTATAAAGTAATGAATGACTTGTACGTAGGAATTTCACTAAATCTTCAAAGAATATCAAAAATTTGCTCAAATGTAGTTGAAGTCAGCCTATACTCCGTTGAGTGCGACTGCTGGAGTTTGAGTTTGACAAGCTTTCTAGAATACGAATTAAGTTTAATCTTCAATAATCGTCTCTTCAAAATGGTTGTGAAACACATGTTTAGTCGCAATTTATACAGACATTGAAAAAATTAATAAAATTTTCCCGCGCCCCCCCAGGTTGAGAACCCCTGGTATGGAGCAAGAACTCCAGTATCAATAATGCTTGTAGTCTTAATCCTGGCCGAAGAAAACTTATTTGCGATGTTGGAATATTGCTTTGAACAATTGCGATGTGCAATCGTTGGTAAGGAATGATTGCTGGTATTTTACAGTATGGAATGCCCAGGTACCCTCTGCAGCAGCTGCCTTGTAGTCTGTGGTCGTTGGTGCTGATCGACTGGTGGAACAATTATTCATCGACTGGCTCAAATTAATCATGATGACACACTTCTTGTGTTTTGGGGTATCAATGTGAGTTGAAATAGCGGTCTTTCCTATGGCCTCCAGGTTAATGTCACAATTGCAGATATTGCAATGTGCGAAACACTCGCTCTTTAAGCTTCGTTAGATACCTTTGAATTCTCTCTCATAATCGCCACGAAAAACGTTTTTACGCCTGCTCATTTTAACTAATCAGATTTATCCTTATTAGTAGCTAAAACTATGCGCAAGTGCAATATAATTTAGATAAATTTATCAATAAATTATAGCTTAACTACTTTTTAACCAATGTGTCGACTGCACTGCGTCTTTTTTCACTACTCAATATATGCTGTCTTCCCCACAGCTTGAGCTTATTCTGCTGTAGACCAAACAGCAGGAACCTGGTACTGCTGTTTACTGCTAAAATGACGTCCGCTGCGGTAGCTTTGTACAGACTAAACTGCTATACCAACCACTGCCTTAGCTATCTCACCACTTAGAAGTCAAATCTTATTGTGTGTACGTCACGAGAGTTCCTTTCATTTATGATGTCATAAAATCTCGACGCAAAAGCATATTTTGAGAATATTATGCAACACAGATACCAGAAGAAAACGATCGAAGTTCTGTAGTGGTTGAAAATAAGACAAAATAAGGACGCAAGTCGAAAATAAGGACATTTCTTAGAAATAAGGACAGTTGAGTTTTCTAAGACGTGGCCCTTCAAAATAAGGACAAATCTTAGAAATAAGGACGGTATTGCAACCCTGATCATACCTGTGATCACTAGTCGGCCACAGCAAGATTTTGTAACGACAATGCCAATGACTGTTTTCTTCAGAGAGAAGTGACGAAATCGATAATATTTCCCTCCGCCGAGAATACTCTCTCGTTTAATTACAATGCTGACTGTTAAGTCTAGACGCCAAGAGTTTAAACGAAAATTCATTGACCTATTCAACATTGACCAGAGTGGGAAATGCAGTTTGCAGATGCACTATTCATATAATTTGGGTCTTCGCGGAGACGTGCTTGAATAAGGCTCGATTTCTCTTGCGGATATGCCGATGACAATTACCTGATCGGGTCCTACCGACGTGAAATAGGCAGTGGCCGCTCGTCATATAAGGCAACTGGGGCATTGTCCCATCTAAAATGCTGTGCTATAACAATGATTTACATTTTGTATACTAGGGCGGAGCACGGACCGGAGACGGATTGGATATCCGGCCGGACTTTTTAGTTTTGCCTGGAGCCGGATCGGAGCAGGATCAGTACTTTTTTGATACGGCCAGAATCTTTATTAATAAGCATGGCTTTTGTAACTTAATTATTACCAACCATACGCAAGTAACCGCCAAGCCAGTGCGAAAATAAACGAGCCATATTTCAGGAACGTGGATAGCTATGACGTTGTTTGTAATTCGAGTTTGTAATAGACACTTACGTGACCTTTGACACGAACCAATCAGGTTGCAGCAGGATGTAAACAAAGAACAAGCCCGGGCAAGCTTACTATGAGCTCTTATGGGAAAAGGTTGAAAAATGAAGGTTTTAAGCAAGATTACGTTGAATTGGGGATGACTGGCCTTAATGAATAGTAATAGCGTAGAGCTAGTATGTGGTTGCAGCTTTTAATCTAGGATGAACATGAATGGTGGCAAGTACGCACCAGCGTGCTGTGTCCAAATGCACGGGTTTTTGACAACTTTTCTGATTAAGCGACGATTGTTGTATACTATACTATAGGATTGTGGTAATGCATATTTTGACGATTTCATAGGCTCCAGGTCTCGAGCAAAATTTTCAAGCATATCTCATGTTCAGAAATATATATACTATAAAATATAGCTGCTGCCACACATCACAATTTTTGTGTATTGATTATGAAACTTGAAAGCTATGGAGATTCTATCGAATTTATGGATTTGAGTGGAACAGCATCTTCTTCTAACACCGCGGAGAAAGCTACGAAGTATTTCATGGAGCGCTATGCACACGATTTAGGGATAAAGATTGAGGAGACAATCCACTCTTTTTAGAAGCAATATTCTAGTGAACAGCCAATGTTATGGCAACTTGCGGAAAAGTGAGATAACACACTCAATGGAAATACACGTTCTCGGAAAATCCATTATTGATTCGTCTTGCACTTGTAAGACAGGGTAAGTAAGGAAAAAGACATTTTTTCAGAAACTCCTTCAATAGATATTTTAACCATGATTTATTTTCATATTAGGTTCTGATATATGCTCTCATGCATATGCATTAGGGCTGTTCAAAAATCACCTTTTTTCCTGAATCTTGCTGGTTACTTGATTAAATTGTTAGGTTGCCTTAAAAAACGACGCACACCAAATTTGAATTCCTTCCAATCAATATTCGCGGATTTCGTAGAGTTTGAAAATTTTGAATTTGCCTGAAAATGCAAAAAAAAAATTTTTTCAAATTTTTCTGCCAACCCCATGAAATTGTTGCGCTGTCTTCAAAAACGATGCAAAACAAATTTGACTCAATTCGAAGCCGTAGAAGTGGAGTTATTTCAGTTTTTCTTTGATTATTCTGGGATTATCTTTGATTGGTGGATCATCCCAGAATTATCATCAAAAAACTTGAATAACTCCGCTTCTGCAGCTTGGAATTGAGTGACATTTGGTTTCCATCGTTTTTGAAGACAGCGCAACAATTTCATAAGGTTGGAAGGAAAATTTAAAAAATATATTTTGGGCATTTTTAGGCAAATTCAAAATTTTCAAACTCTACGAAATCCGCGAATATTGGTTGGAATGAATTCAAATTTGGTGTGCGTCGTTTTTTAAGGCAACATAACGATTTAATCAAGTAACCAGCAAGATTCAGCAAAAAAGTTTATTTTTGAACAGCCCTAATATGCATTGATTAAGACAATCCAGCACCTGAAGCTAAAAGGACTACATTGTGATTTGCATCAGCATCAGTGAGCTCCATCGTGATTGACAAGCAATCTCTCCACTGTACTCGCAACCGATCAACTCCTGCCACAAGGTAGATTTTGGTGTATCTGGTGTCTTCAGTTTTATAACATTCCATCAAACACAAATAATCCTAGAACATTTTCATCTGGAGAATTGTTCATTCAACAAATTGGGCATCTGAATGAGCTTCAATAATGCACACCACTGGAATATCTAGACATGCACTGTTGGTACAGACTGACAATGGAACTGAATTTGCACAATTGCCGAATATGTTGCGTCATTCATTTTTAATTTTCAATCTTGAATTAGAGTATGCAATTAGTCCATATATATTTGGTTAGTTGTGATACACAATACTGCATAGTATGACACCAGACAAAATTTTATACTCCTTGATTCTTCCGATCAGCTGTTCAATATGAATACGTTCTTCTGCCATCTTTCTTGTTGTGGAACAGTCTGGCTCAGGCATTTGGAGGTGTGTAAATCACATGCAGGAATATTTAAATCTAGATTCAATGTCTTGATTTCAGACTCAATGGTGAATCCCTTTTCTGCCATGATACCATTGCCTGGCTCACCATAGCTGAACTCCATCATTTTCTTACATTTCTTGTCGAATCCACATATTTAACTAATATTTCGATCTTAAATGCTCCCTGTAAATAGTTCCTGCACAAAAGTAAGTGTACCACAATCCATCAATCCTTTCAAAGTTGTATGTGATTTATGGACAGTCAATAATCATTCTAGATTTGAGAAATCATGAATGAATGCAAATGGTGCATTTTTAAGAACCACATATCTACATGGCCAAATCGCGATTTAATGAAGCAGTTACATATGGCTGACCCAATGGTTGAATACTATGCTTACAGCAATACTATAAATTTGACGTCAGTAGGATAAGTCGGGCAATTCAGAAAGAATTTAATGTAGTCTAGCATAAAATTTCAGCTTCTCCGCATCTTTTGACATTATGATGCTCCTCTGAGAACTGAACTTCACTAGCAATAATTGTCCGCCAATTTGTAATTTTCCTGGACGAGTTTACTGTTTTGTGCTTCTATACTTCTTCCAGAAATTTGATTTTCTTGCGTTTTATCCATCGACTTCCTCTTTCTGCAGCTTCATAAAAGATATCCATCAAGCCTGCACAAAATATATAATATGTTTATTTTACAGAGCAATACTGCTGTGCAGGCACCTATCAAAGCGTACTCGTCGACTCGTACAACGTATCACCGCTACCAATTTCAACTATTCGTCTCATTATTGAATATATTGTTTTCAACAATTTCAATACATTACACACCATCAAGCAACAAAACTGGAGTGGAATAAAATGAGACACACACCAAGTCGATTGTGGCATCAAGTGTGACTGCATTTCAGATTGGACTCATTTTGAAACACAGAATTGTTTCATCTAGATCAGTGGTTCCCAACCTTTGTGACCTATCGCCCCCTTTTCAAGGTCAATACCGATCATCGCCCCCCAAATTTTGTGTACCGAAAATTGGGCATACAAACCTGTAATCACCGGCGGGTTGACTAAAAAAAAGGGTTAAATTTTCGGCTCGCTGTCTAATTTGACACACTTTTGTAACTAAATTTCCGTGGGTTGACTAAAAAAAAATTAAAAAAAAATGTCAGCCGCTTGGACGCGTCATCGCCCTCTTCGCTATTTTCGCCCC
The DNA here is from genome assembly GCF_051294905.1 of Botryllus schlosseri. Lineage (NCBI taxonomy): Eukaryota > Metazoa > Chordata > Ascidiacea > Stolidobranchia > Styelidae > Botryllus > Botryllus schlosseri. The sequence continues at coordinate 16,196,239 of NC_137248.1, read as the reverse complement.
CTTTGTCCATTTTCGCCCCCTTCGTCATTTTCGCCCCCCTAGACAGCCAAATCGCCCATGTTGGGAACCACTAATCTAGATTCTAGATTATGTCACGATTCAATATTTTTGGTACAATAATAGATATGTCATTTTCTTAATAAAATGAGAATTCAGATGACTACAAGGAAGTCCACATGCCTTTATCCAGATTTTACATTCTTCCATGCATGTCATTGGCTCTGGGAAAGGTAAAAGCGCACACCAGGAACGGTCTGGGTAGCCATCTCCATGTTACGCAGGCTATTAGCACAGTATTTATCCTGAAAGATACAATACACGAGCTAGAACAAAAAATGACGATTTCAGCCGGGAACAGATCATGTTGCCTAACATGTATCATATTAATATGATCATTGAATATGCAGACAAGTGTCCAGTGTAACAGTAATTTGCTAGATAATGATACAGACTGTAGACTACTATATACAAATGTCGATTCCATAAATAGAACGCATATAACGCCACATAATGGATACCACACATATCCTGACTCAATATTCCTCTAATACATTCTATTCGCTACGACAATCCTATAGTATACGACTAAGGATAATACAGCAATAGTTGCTTCATCCGAAAAGTTGTCGGAAATTCATTCATTTGGACATACCATGCTGATGCGAGCTTGCCATCATTCATGCTTATTGTAGGTTATAACACTGCATATACATACTAGCTCTACGTCATTACCATTCACCAAAGCCAGCTATTCCCAATTCAATGTAATTTTGCTAAAAACCCATATTTTTCAACCCTTTTCCATAAGAGCTCATAGTAAGCTTGCCCGGGCTTGTTCTTTGTTTACATCCTACTGCAACCTGATTGGTTCGTGTCAAAGGTCACGTAAGCGTCTATTGTCACATCTACAACAGTTCATTTCGAGCCGTAGATCAGGAAGACAATGCGTATTTGAAAACTGCGTTTTGAAATGAGCGTCGCCATGTCTGCTATGCTCTTTGATTGATCAACGTATCCAACAATTCAAGATTTCGAGTCAGGTACATAGTGAGTGATATTTGTCGCCGGCGTGACAGTAACTTATATTTGATGATTTTGAGAAGAGGGCATCCGAGCCGCTAAACCTGAACACGACATTGTCATTAGCTCTTAAAGACATGTTTATACTGCCACGAGAAATAATTATTCTGGCCGTGACGAAAATTGACCAACAAGTCGCTGCAGTATTTATCAATTCAGTACAAAAATATATATTTGGCAAAGAGCCATATATGGCTCGCGAGTCATGGGTTTCCGACCACTGCCCTATATGTATGATGTAACAATGGTATCTGTATCTGAACTATGTTCCTATCCAATGCCTTGAGCCAACTGTTGTCAGTCTATGTCGATTTTGACGGTGTTTCGCACCATGATAAGTCTTAAAACTTGGCATGATACGTCGTGATGGTGGTATCTAACATTTTCTCAAATTTCAGGGCAGCTACTCAGGATTGAATATGAAATTTCGTTTCCGAAATCGAGTGTGTCCTGATCCGTCATGTATCGCAAACACCTTTTACTCAAGAGCCGGTATTGGTCTAATGATGTTAACGATGTTCCATATCGAGATCGGTCATGAGATCTGGCACACTATGTTATGATTCAAATATCAAACGGGGTGCCAAGTTTTAAGTTTGACACTAGATGACGTGGGTGGTAATTTCAATTTCTAAGTCTCTTGAATTTAGCAATGCCCCATACCGAGATCGGGTATGAGATTTTGCACGGTATGTATAGATCCGCGGTTGTTAAACAGGGGTACCTTGGTACTATGGGGTACGAAGCACCAAAGTAGGGAGTACGAGATGCAATGTTCAATTGTACGTTTTTGATTACGGGTATTATTTCGCAATTTAACATAAACTGGAATACTAAAGGCCGGATTTCTTCAGACTGAAAATTTTCTTCGAGGTTCACGCGAATCCCTTTCAAGAGCATTCTTACTTTCAATTTGGGTATGTCATTTCTTCCGACAAAGTAAAAGTAGGCTTATAATTAAATATACAACATGAGTTGCGGAAATGTTTCTAGCCTTGTTCGTAATTATGAGAGAATGGTGCCTTGAGGCCGTTAGGGTGCTTTAGCCGAAGGGTGTGGAGCCTGCTCGGGCGGGACTATCAAACGCCTGCATCTCGGCGGTGACCGTAAATTTCACGCCATAACACGCCAAGACCTGTGACATTTCGGTGCACTGTCGGCGGTGATTTACACTTGAACCCTAAAATCACAGCACATCGGTGAATCCTTCGATATTAATATCTCCAGTCGCTGAAATGTCTTCTGTCCCTGAAATCCAAACAACTTGTGTTGTGTCTTGACAAAGTGCTGTTTCGATCCCGGATATGGGGTACGAAAAACATTTCATGACAGCTCAAGGGGTACGAGCACTAAAAAGTTTAGGAAAAACTGATTTAGATTCTAGTATAGAACGCTGTGCCAGGTTTCAAGGTTGACACTCAATGAATAGGCCGCAAATAGTAAACGTTTGACACGGCTTTCAAACGTTTACAAAAGTTTCAAAAAGATGTTCAAAATAACGATGGGAATATGGGTTATGTATTTTCATGATCAATTTAAGCTGTGAGGCATGGGGACTTGAATTAACACGAACTAAACTGCAGAGGGAGTGTTATCATGACGTATTATCGCGGAGCTGGCAAACATGTGATTCGCTACTGCCCGACATGGCATGCAAACATTCTCATCTTGGCGATACACGCATCATGTTGTCATTTTATTGCAATTATAGCATTCAGACCCAGTTCACTGATTACCGACAACGAAAATACTACATGCGCACATACCCGACGCTTCATATTGCATTATACACAGACGCGTGTCGCGTTGGGATACAGCCGGCACGATTTGTCGCCGAGTGACGTAGGGCATTTTTTTCCTACACGAACATCAGCTCGCCCGCCGCGAACGTGTCGATGCCGCCAGACAACAGCGCGAGGTCTTACAATGGCGGTTTGTAATCGTAGTTGAGGGTGCGGTGTTAGTTGAGTTCGCGGATTAATCGCGGTTAACTGATGTTGAAGCAAGAACATATAGCTATAGCGGAGTGCCGAAAACTGAAGCAAGAACATATAGCTATAGCGGACTGCCGAAAACTGAACTTTGCATGCTAATTTATAATTATGCTTCGTATAAAAACATAGTTCAGGCATACGGTTACTTGATAGACCGTAGTTTTCTGTCGGTCATATCGTCAGCCGTAGTTACATGCGTGATTTTTCGAGTATAGTATTCATCTGTTCCTTATTAATTGATGGCATGTGCAAGTATGCTTCCTTATCCACAATGACATGTCTGACCATCACCAATCAGTGTTCCTTGTGAACATGTCATAAATATTAGTGTTTGGTAGAATGCAGATTTCTATTGATCATGAGGTCGTGACATGCACACAGCAAACCGTGGACTCTAATAGGCTCAATAATTTTCTACTCTATTGAAGCAGCTACAGTTCAGTATGCCTAAATGTCGAAGAAGACACCGATTACCGTAGCTTACAGAAGGAGATGGACTGCTGCGACCAGGTTAATCAAGCAGGCTTGAACTAACAAAAACGATGAAATTTTACAGTTTGAAGATATTAATAGACCAGTATCAAGTAAGTGTTTAATTTTATTCAGTTTTGGATTTGAGTTTCATGAATCACATGGTATTGGCATCATAATGTTTGTGTGATGTCAATTTTCGAATCAAGCTCTTTTCTCCCAGCCAATAAGATGAAATCTTCTGCTCATTCTTACAATAGCTCCCAGTCCAAGTAAACATTTAATCATTCTCATGCCTGTTTTAATACATGAATTACTTTATCAACAGATGGCCGTAACAGTACAATGTTGGATCAATTTGAGGATGTCACTCCATTGCATGCAGAAACGGCTGTTCCTGCCACTCTTTCTGATTCAACTCCCTATGAGAGCTCGGACACGGATGACCGCCCAACAATTATGTTATCTGATGTTTCATTGTGTCTGCCTCAACTTCGAAGCAAACTTCGCAGTTCCTATCCAAGAAAAAGCGGGGAGGTCTGTTTAATTACAATCTGAAAAATAAGTCGATACGTGACTATGTATTTCTTTCTTCAGTCACCTCAACACAACGACGTCCCGAGAGGCACCACGTAGAGACGATTTTGGAAGGTTTGTTTAACATTTTGTACTCCCGAGATGTTGCTTGCTTTGTAAAATTATTATGTATTTATTATCAATTGTTTATCCATTTCCATAGTGTTAGTGCCATTCCAACTTGTATTTTCTGCAGATATTGATGATTCTGACAATGAAGCAGTTCCTGCTGATACTTATATTCATTCTCAACCATTGTCTGCCATATTCATTCTCAACCATTGTCTCCCTCAACTTCGAAGCGAACTTCGCAGTTCCTATCCAAGAAAAAGCGGGCAGGTCTGTTGAATTACAATTTGAAAAATAATTCGATATGTGACGAACTGACGATGTCTTTCTTTCTATAGTCACCTCAACACCAAGACGTCCCGAGAGGCACCAAGTAGAGACAACTTTTGAAGGTTTGTTCAACATTTTCTTCTCCTGAGGTGTTAACTTGCTTCGTAAAATTATCAAATATTCATTATCAATTATTAATTATAAGGGGTCGAGCTTTGAGACATTCATGGCCATGTCGTTACACAATAATTGATGATTTTAATGTACGTTTGTCAAATGTGCGGTATAGATGACTTTTAATTTTATTTAGAAATCATGAAGAAAATCTTGATTTGTGTGCGAACTATCTCGGAGAAAGTAGATGAAAATCAAGCGTATCTCGTTCGACAAGATGTTGGAAAACGTATGCAATCGCAGTCAAGCACGCAGAATTTTGAGTATTTAATCAAAAAACCTGCGACTAGTGATGATGAATTAAAAGGCATAGATGAGGAACTTCAGCAGGGGGAGCAAAAGTTGCCGCAGTAAGTAGCTGTTATAATTACCAAACCCATTAATTTTCGATATACAATTGCCAACATTTTTTCCCAGCTGATCAAGTTGAATGACTCTCGGTGTAGTTTTTCATTCACTGTAAAAATACTGTTACAACTAGAATTGGTCATGGTATAATTTGACAGAGGGCTGTTGCCACCTGTTTTTATAATTTTTTCTGGATTTCTTGGTTTTCCAGGTATCGTATATTTGTCGTTGGTTGGTGGACAAACTGTGACCGCTACAATTCGAGGCGTGTTGGACATAATTGCAACCAAGTTTCTACTTTCTCAGTATTCCAAAGACGGACAAAAAGGAAAGCATAAGCATCGCTTCAAAGACCATGAAATGATCTATAGCCTTCTGATATGTGAGTATTGAAGTTAGAGCAACGCTCCCAGACAGTACAAGGTGTAATTAACTTAGCTCCAACCCTATCTTCTTGTAGCTATGTGCAGAAAGACCCACAGCAAAGTAACGGAGAAAGAGAAACGCACATCGGTGAAGTCTTCAAGTCCTACCCTCATTATCTCAAGAAGGTACAGTTTGCTGTTGGTTAATCATTCTGATATCTCTCGGCTATAAAAAAAAATCAGTCATAGGTGCTGGTGCATTAAATTACAATTATTGTTATGATGCGCATTCATGTTGGTGTCATATCTTATTTAGTAACAATCATCATTTTCTTGTGTGCCTTGATTTGTATTTAGACCCTGTGTTCTGTGATCTACTCTCCTTTGTTTATATGCCCTCTGGATAGTAGTTGCATGGTGCTTGCTTGTCTAAAGTAATTCTGCTGAACAGGATTAAATACATTGGATTTTTATTACAAGTTCTTCGTATAGGTTTACTGTCCTACCATGACCTAGAATATAACAATGAACTTCTTGCAGCAATCATCAAGACCACAGGATGGACGCACTACTCGTGAAGAATTCGCCGTGGATGAGGTATGCATTTTTCAAACTTGGTTTTAATGGGACTCGTGAAATCATCCAGATTGAAATAGTGAGAAATTTAACACTGTTGATCCCGCAACACCATTTCTTACATATTCTCAGCATGGGATTCTGTTTTTTTTTGTTTAGCTGTTCCAACACAGCTCTTGTACATTAAATTGATGTGATATAGTGCTAGCTAGTCATCTATTTTTGACTTACCAACTGTGACTTCTTTATTTCAGGAATGATAGATGGTGTGCTTTGATGAGAAGAAAGAGGTGGAGTAGTGAGCTTGAAAGTTACGTTTAATAGTCTCAAAGAAGACGTCATACAGTTCTTGCATCCAAGTGCCACCTTATAAGGTGAACAGCGGACATCCAGGCACCATGTACTGGTGTAATTGCCTGCATTTAACCAAGAATGACATTCCTGCTACCTTTGCTCATTTATATTTCTACTTAGGAAACCTGTAAATAAGTGATTTTGCTGACATCGGCTACGCAGTTTTGCATTTCTTTATTTGTCAATATGGGAGGGTTACCATATGTCCTCTTTGAATGAGGATTTGTACTTTTTTAAAGTGTCCTAGCAGGACGCCCAAATGTCATTGTCCACGTTTTGAAAATTTTGCGTAGATGTATGTTAAATTTAACTGCGATAAAGCAAGCTCAAGTACCGGTTAGGTGGGTCTTACAGGAGTTGTGCCAGAAAAACGACCTTTTGTTTTAGTCATCTAAATGAATATTCATAGACTAAATAAATATTCATAGAAAGTGTGTAATTCGGAAGTCGAGTCGGAAAGATGACCTTCTTATAGTCAACAAACTACAAACTCGCAAAATGTTTACCAATTTTACCGGATGTTAACTGCTGTATTGTAATTCCGGAAATTTTTATTAAGTGTCCTCTTTTCAGATTCCCAAAATATGGTAACCCTACAGTATCGTAAATGGGCTCACTGTAAAGTGTTTAAAGATTTTACTTGTGATGGTGCTAACACCGGCTACGCAGTTTCTTCATTTTTTATGTATCAATATCTTGCCATTAGCTTGCTGCCAAGTGTTTCTTCAAGTATCCCTGCTTCTCCATTACTAATGTCCTGTCTATCTAGACACATCTAGGTATAATCCAACAATAATTGCTAGTCAAATTTGTCGTAGCTCTGCTGTCTAAGGGGGTAAATCGTTGTTGCAAAAGTAGAACTGCAATATCCAAGGCATGTTAAATTTACTTGGTACTTGAAACTAGTAGTTGAAAATGAAGGCATTGAAAGTGCTTGAGCTGGTAGTTTGAAAACTTCGATTCGGACCAGGTGTCGCATTCTTTTAGCAGTTGTTAAGTGGTAGCCACTTTTGAAATTGTTGCTTTAGTGTTAGTGACTAATATGATGCTACGTCGACTTTTCGAGAATATATAAATTCAGTTGCTGACATTATTGTTGTTATACTGATTAAATTGTGACAAGTCATTGTGAGAACGACAACCGTATTTCACAAAACTAATTTAAACATACAAAATCCGAAATGAAAAAGTCTGTATAGTTTTTCCTAATAGCACGTGAAGTAGAAGTGGTATAACATCACCTCTAGAGTAAGTAGTGCAAGTAGCCAAACCCGAGTACTAAAATCAACGGTACTTACTTTAACACCTTTGGTTAATGATATTTGAATTATTGACGTAGTATATTGCTATGTTGGTTATACCTTGATATGTTAGTCCTGTGATTTTTGTTTAATTGCATGTATTCTGTAATATTAATTATACCTCCGAGCTCAGTACCTCAATTATACAAAATTGCAATATTGGTGTTGGAATATTTTGCACAATGCTTGCCTTCCACTCTTTGCACCATTTATGACTGTGTGTAGAACTGGGCCTAACGACTTGTATCTTTTATTGGCAATAAACTCATTGTTCCTGAAGTATTGTGACTCGGTATTATTGCATTAAGAGCTCTAATTTGAAAGGCAGCATTTAGCAACGTGGTCAGGACCAACGTGGTTAAGGTGTCGTTTCAATTACGTCATCAGAAACGTCAGCTCATCGCTACCTTTTGATCACAGAATGTCGCAATGGTAACGTGAGCGCCAAACGTTCAACGTTCCATAGTTAACGTAATCGTAACGTGACAGGCGCGTGATCTTGTTTGCGGGGGGGTAGTAATTTCGTTATCGAGGTCGAGTATGGTAGAGGTGTCCGCTGATCTGGCATCTACCAACAGCAGAGGTATCAACCAAGCGGCCCGCGGGCAGTTTCGATTTTGAAATATTGTTAGATATTTCATATCTGTCACAGTTTGCCGAAATTACCAAGAATCTGTATTTATTCTTTCGACTTTCCGATACTTTAATCGTCTTGCTATTACATTGCTGGTTACGACCATTATGACAGCAGTTACTAAGGTGTTTTGATTATCATGTCGGCTATGACGCTGCTTACGGAATTAAATTATGCGAAAATGAAGAAATGAAACTGCTGAATGTGACTAAGAGGTCTAGGATGCGTATAAAAGTAGTGTATGCAATGACATTTAAATTACCTCGTAAACTTGACTCTGAGTCACGAGTAACCTCGTCACCGAGTCAACTAATGACATTTCACGGAAGCTATACTCGGGTCAAATCAAGTCGGGATTCGAATCATCCTAGAAATGGAAGATACCGAACGAATGATTCTGACAACCAAGAAATTCTAAATCCAATTTAGATATTATATTTATATCTTCGTTGGATCGCAACCGTCCGTCCACTCATCCCGATGCGTCTTCACAGCTGGCGGTTCAAAATCACAAAAACTGGAAATAGTCAACACAACAATTTCAGAAGGGCGAACATATTATTTACAAAATCAGCGCTCACTAGATACGGATTGGCAACTTCGAGAAAGGAATATCACCATTCCATACGCAATCAGCAAATAAAATAATTCATATTTACAATGGAAAGCGATAGATGTTGCATAGGGGCTTTTCGCATCGCGGAACGACCACGCGCCGTATGCCCGGATTAGTAAATGTTCATCGCCAGATAAACCCTTCTCTTAGTAATATCTCTGATTCAACACAACATATTGTTGAATAGTATTTTCATGTTGAAATGAACCTGCATATTTTATGCTGACACTCGTCAGGGGTAATCGTCAGCAACTGCGAGAGAATTGAAAAGAACATTGTACATCAACAATCGTATCACAAATAGGCCACCAGCATGAAATTCCGAATAAAAGCGGGTTCAATGTACTATTTTTAGATGATGCACGAACTCCTTTTTTTGACATGACACGGCCTTGGCTGGTGTATTTGATAAAATTCGACTCCAAGGCACCCAAATGAAAGTGTGAACGACCCCTCCCTGTCGCCTCGATACTTTTTTTTGCACAAGCTAGATTATCCAAGAGACAGATGTTTGCCAATGGCGGAATTTGTGGCCTTAGATTGCTCAGCATCAAGCTTGAGTGGATGAGTCAAGGGTGAGATTTTCACCGAGCGTGCCGCGCGTGTTCTAATGAATCTAGGGACATGTTGTTTATGCGTTACTGCACACGAATTGACGTACTGCCGACGTGGCCACAATCACATTAGAATTTATATTTGTTCACTAGATTACTTTGTTGGAGTGCAGAAAGCACGTCTTCACGTGTTGCAGGGAGCAGTAGCGTTGTCATAAAAATCACGGTCTTCTTCTCTGTGTCGTAACACTTACTGGCCGCTGAAATCAACTGCTTCTCGAAGCGGGTGGAAATAGGACGAATCCGAAATAAATGGATATAAACATCTTTGGTTGTTCGCTCGGTAGGCTGTGTAGGATTTTCTGTGTTAAATTGCGTTTATTTCCTCTCTATGCCACGGTTGATGACGTGTTTAGGGTAACCATTATCAAGTAAGATTTTGCGGACGTTGTCAAATTCTAAGCAGCATATTGCACCACGACAACTACTGCGACGGTAATGAGGCCGAAGACGATCGCCGATATGTTGAGAGCTCTCGCTGTTTTTGCTTTCGAAAGCGCTCTTTCAGGATCGACGTGCCTCAACCCGTTCGCCTGCAAAACCAGAACACTAGTGTTCATATCAAATTACGATGATATGTTACGAAGTATTGTTCACAAAATACCGCTAAGCATTGAGACTAAAATAAAAGTAACTGAATATAAGACTGATTGAGCGCTCAGCACCTGTAACTGCGGATTTGATACCTCATTGACCGCTACGCTAAAATGGTCCATAACAATGTTGATTTCCAAATTTGGGAACTATAACGGTAGGATCTAGTGTTCTCGCCGACATTTTTTCGTAAAATGTAAGACAAGGCAACATCGTTCGTGGGCCCTCAACCAACATAGGGCGTTTACTTAAACCCTTATTTCCTCAATGTTTAATTGTGGTTTGAAAATATTGAATTGTTTCAGTCACGCCAGGCTGCTCGAGGATCAAGTACACCTACATACATATAGTATATACACAACTCTCAAGTATGTGTCTCATTAGCAGTTTCCGATTCCAAAAAGGAAATTCAGATGACTACGGCAAAACCGGCTCGAATATAAGAGATATGGATTGGAGACTTTGAATTGATATCATGTTCTTTGATGACATTAGTTCGACAACGATATAGGAATTTTTGTAGACGCCCGAAATCGCTTATATAGTTGTATGTTCAAGTGGTTTCAATCGTTCACCAGACTATTAAATCGCATGCTGTAATGTAAAGGACTGAATATTCCAAGTAGGGTTGCATTTAACACAAAAATCAATTTGAAACAAACATGTTTAAAACAAGGCCCTTGTTTAAAACATATATTTTATTGTTTTTTTAAGCCATGACGTCACGAATATTCAATTGTGACGTCATAGTGAATCGACATGGACAATTGAAAATATAAGATAGATATACCTCCTTTGACGAAATATCTACATACTATTGCTGCTGAACCGACTGCATGGGCGTTCCGACCATCCCATATCGTATACGTCGGCTATATCGGGTGGTAATCGTCCTTACACACATACAACATGTTTATGGTAAGTATTTACGCAATTGTGGCATAATTATACAACTTGAAAAAAAAACCAATTTTTTTGAAAAGGCCATTGTTTTAAATGCAACCCTAATTCCAAGCACGTCAGTTGGGATTAGTATTTTCCTTCATAGGTATCGTTGTTTACTAGCCGACCTCTCTCAGGTCGTGGCGCAAAAAGATCCTTCTACACATTTTTCATCGATTATAACAGAAAACTTCAAGTGTCCGAGTCCACGGGCAACGACATGAAGTATTACGCGGAATAATTTAAATTGTGATGAATGCACATTTGTATACCTGGCTCGAAAAAATCATTGCGGTTATACCCAGAATCCAGCAGCAGCAGAAAGTGGTGAAAATTGAGAATCCCATTTCATCCGGCACATACAAGGCAGGCGGAGCCTGAAAAATGAAGACACCATAAATGCATAGACATATTTCTGCAGCAAAGAGGGTACTGGATGTGGCAACAGTCGCGAGCAAAGGTCAAATCAGTAGTAATATATATCAAAAGGTAAGATTATAGTCACTGCAATATATGACACGAGACCACGAATTCGGCGACGGCCCAAAGAATTAGCGGGTTAACTAAGCGGTTATAAGTTGTTTACGAGAGGTTTGGTCCGTCACTATGCTGTTTTACTATCTGTCTACGGTTCGTCCAAGTAAGATATCTTTCCACGTGGTCAGGTCACAATTTAAGTCATTCATTTATGATGACCCAAATAATAGTGGAAGTGTCATTAAGACGCAATATTACAGTGCTCTTCAACCTTTTTCGTCGTGGTACACCCTTTTAATTTTTATTCGAAACTCGTACACCCCTGACCACATAACACGCTGATTTCGTAGAAAGCCTTAATCCAGGAACGTTCAACCCTTTCGTTATTCACGGCCTTTTTCGACTATAGATGCATAAGCCTACAACCGCCGTGGCATCTCGACGACATATACTCCCGATAAATTAGCAGCTGGAAACTTGGCACCGCGGATAGCCCTTGCGTATAAAAGTTTTTAACTGTGCCGGAGGCATACTATGTATATATGCACCACATCGGGAGTTTAAATGCTAGGAAATGCCACCAGTGTCAAACTAAATTGGTTGACAACATCATTCAGTCTGTGGAAAATCAGGGTTATATATTCATGATTGGGTACGCAGATTTCCTTGCAAACAAAAAAAGGTTAGCTAATCGCCTTGGCGACTTGTTTCTTCTCACATTATCCATCTTAAGACGCAGGCTATCTAGCCCCTTCTCACCACCTGATCCGCGTATAAGCGGTGTCTTACAAAAGCCTAGAAGTGGGCCGTGCTACAAGTCGGCAGATATATAATCATAGCATGGAATATCCACCTGGTGTAAATGACTATTGCAGTCGAAAGCACCGCAAAGGCCACAAACAACGACAACGCCGGCTATATAAGTAGCTATCGAGTACCGAGCGAGATAGTGTAATGGTTATGCGTCCGGCTTCTCGAGCGGTAGGTCGTGGGTTCGATCCCCGGCCGGGTCATACCAAAGACTCGAAAAATGGTATCCGCAGCTATCCTGCTAGGCGCTCAGCAATCACTGATAGCATGGAGGAGAAAAAAAACGGGGGCGCAGACTAGATGACCTCATGGGGCCGTATCGCAACTCCGTCGCCAAAGCATCTCGATGGTGCAGGCGAGAAAGAATATCATATCTCTCTCTTTCTATCGCATATCATAATTTAAGGTAGGTATGTATGGATAATAAATAACAGCTACAACAAGACCGGAATGTATTTGCGCCACATTACGTATTGGCCGTCGCTACTATACGATTCATACTGCAGTGTCGGCTCGGTTTCCGAAATCGATAGCGCGTTTCACTGAGCTGCGAACCTGCGATCGTCCGATTGTTAACCGTACGATGGAAAACCGCACGGCAAAAATCGTGGCCGGGAACCGTGCGCGTGCGTGTGTGAATGAGCCTTTCGCGAATAGTGATTGAGGAAGATTTGATTGTGCGTCACCTGACTTATTGTTTCTCTGCGCTGCCACTGTACGTAATAGGGATGGTGCGAACGTGAGGTTCACGTTCACGTTCATAAACGAACCTTGGTAGGTTTAGCACTATGAACCTTTTTCATATATTACAATATTCACTTCATTATAACATCTTTAGTACAAATTTATTGCATTTCAACTGCCAGCCACTGTATGCATGACTCTGGCAGCATAAAAAATCAACACTAAACGAGCATACACCTTGACAATCTCAAAAATTGATATCGTTGTCTGATGTAAAAAATCTATCAAGCGAACGGAGTCAATCTTGATTTTATATGTTTATTGTATCATAAAAACCAAATCCGTTCGATTGGGGTGTTGGTTACTGCTGTATAACTTGGTAATGGTGTAATATCAGTAGCAAGAATAGCAACCTGTTTTACACTCTGCATTGTCCGGTCGGGCCCAGACTGTTAAGGCGTAAGCTTTGGCGAAGTTTTAACGTCAATATGTACTTCAGCATTGTGGCATTATGTGGCCCGAGTCGCCCCTACTTATCGTATACATCAGTGACGTGCGGTCCAATGAGGCAGGTGAGGCAGTGCCTCACCTGTCGTCGGGGTGAGTAAGTGAAAATTGTGAAAACCCCCGATGAGTCGATGATTATATTGATCTTTTACATCAATGTTCATAAATAACTAAATTTGAACACTTTTTTCACCCAACATTATCAATTTGCATAATTGTTATTCAAAAATACAGCGCGAAAGGAGAGGTGAGGCACAGGTGAGGCACGGGCGGGTCGTGCCTCACCTGCGACAATGCAATTCGTCATGAATAGCTCGGAATTCATAATAACTGATATCAATCTAATGCTATCGTCACACTGATTCCGAAAATCCAAATATTAACTGTGTCAGAGCACCAGAACCCCCCTAAAATCGCCAAGGAAGGTGACATTCGGCTTTATGACAGACAATGCCATAACAGTGAAACGCTTAATCGATTTCGGAATCCAACAGTCTTGTAGGAATTATATAGAAATGACGGCCAATACGTAATGCGGAGCAAATACATTCCCTTACTTACGTAGCTGTTATGTATTTCCATCCATAGCTACGTTAAATTGTGGTATGTAATAGCTACTTGCATAGGCTACATTGTCGTTGTTTGTGGCCTTCATGCTTTGTTCGACTGCAATACCTATAATAACTAGGGCTGGGCATAATGATTCGAGTACTCGAATCTGAATCGAGTAGTAATTTTAATGATTCGAGTCGAGTAGTAATAGACGATTTTTTCGAGTACCGAAATTATACGCTTGTCGCCACTAAAAGCTAATTTATCAACGAAAATTATAGTTTCGATACTAATTTTCACTGTTGAAGCCTGGAAACCTTGGTTCACGGTATCGTAGCATACGAAACATATAAAGTTACGAAGGTTACTGGACGCAACACATTTCCGAGGTCATGATTATCCCACTACATTGTCACCAAGCGGAATAAAATCGGTGTGGTCCGAAAAATACCAAACTATCATTTATGAGATGGATAACAGGCATTATATTCTTTGTGGTGCCATAAACGGTACATATTTAAACTTTGACGTATTACATTATGATATGACGTCATAATGGGTGATACTCGATTACTCGACTCGACTCGAAGCATATTACGTGATTCAGACTCGAATCACTCAGGTACTCGATTTTGCCCAGCCCTAATAATAACCCTTAATTGTGGTATGTGATAGCTATACTTACATAGCCTGCATTGTCGTTGTTTGTGGTCATGGTCAGTGGTGCCACTCCTGGTGTTTTTACACTAGATCTAGTCATAGGCTATCACGTCACTGAAATGTAGGGTTGGAATTAGCAATATGACGTCACGTGATGTCATGAGGTTCACGTTCGCGATTCGCATTCACACAGAACATTTCAAAAATGTTTGCGCTCACACGAACCTGAACCTTTCAGAGGTTCACACCATCCCAACTATACGTAATAAAGCAGAATTTCACATTCCTTGGCGATTTTGAGGGGGTTCCAATGATCTATGGATGTTGGTATTTGGATTTTTGGAATCGATGCGACAATAGCATTTGATTGATATCAGGTATCACGAATTCTGAGCTGTTTATGATGAATTGCATTGTCGCAGGTGATGCACACGACCTCCGTGCCTCACCTGTTCCTCAAATCTCATTTTGCGCTCTATTTGTGAACAATAAATATGAAATTTGGTGATGTTGGATGAAAAAATGCTCAAATTTAGTTATTCATGGGAACACCGACGGTAAATATCAATAATCATTGAAGGTTTTCACAATTTTCCTTTACTCATTTTGACGACAGGTGAGGCACTGCCTCACTTACCTCCCCTGTCAGCACGTCACCGATGTCGGGCAATTTAGAAAGTGTAGTTCAAATTCTCACCTAAGATTTTGTATCGAACAAATCGCGATGTATCGATTGCTGCAGAATAGTCCTCATGACATACAGCTCACATACCATTGCGTGGACCTAATTTCTCTATGCTGCTAGGACCACGCAGTCGTTTACTGGTCCTCATCGTGTGTATTTGTAATTTTCTTTCAATAGTTCAACACCATAGTTAAATGCCAACGAGATAGGGTTTGTTACAACATATCTTTACCATATATTCCCACAGCTATGAATACGGGGAAGCGTGACGTCGCAAAGGATATTAGAATGGCAGAACAGTTCTTGCCAATGTATGGTCGCGGATTTCCTAAATGATTTTCTTGGCGGATTATTGCCAAATAATTGATAATTGGCATTGTTACCTTGTAGCCACAATCATAGTCATAAACAGCGTTTTTTTTCTTCCGTTCAAGACACACAGTGTACACTGTACAGTTTACAATGCAATTCTCAAAGCATAATGGCTGTAATGAACAGACCGGCAGTTGTCCGAGTATAATATATTCATATTGAAATAAACCCGAACGTTTTCAGCTGATACTCGTCAGGGGTTATCGTCAGTGACTATAACAGAGAATTGGAAAGAACATTGTATATCCACAATCGTATCATGAAATATGACGAAACCGGCATTAAATGCTTATAGGTTTAAGTTAATACAATTATACGGTACAAGAACTCCTTCTGTTGCTACAAACTAGGTTGATCAAACTGGCGTGAGCGGCGTCTTCCCACGTCGCAAATCTGTCGCATTATCCAACAAATGTTTGGCAATGGCAGAATTCATGACCATTGCCAGTTCTGGTTCAAGTTTCAGGGGATGAGTAAAGGGCGACCTTTTCTCCGAGCGTGAGGCATTGGTTCATTTCATATTTCTATATTATCTTGGTGCATGTAGTTTATGCGGTCCTGCAAACGCTGTTTCGTCCTTCCCACGTAATCGCACTGGCAGACATATTCACAGACTACATTACGGTGTTGAAGTGCAGGATGAACGTCTTAACGTTTTTCAGGGAGCAGTTGGATTGTAAACATCACGTTGGTCTTCACTGTGTCGTAATACTCACTGACCGCAGACTCAATTTATTTTTAAAGCGGGCGGACATGTTTATCCAGAAAATATTCCACAAAATATAGCCCAACCAAAGTCGATATGCACACTTTACCAAACGGTAATATGTTATGTTGATGCAAGTTATGCATTGGTCAATGGTCATGGTCAGCTATGATATGATGACGAAATATACTAGACTAGTTTTGTCGAGTTGAGAAAGTTGCATCACTCATTCCGCTATTTCGCGATAATTAATCTCGGTTTCAACGTGACAGGATGCTATATCCTCGATAAGAACGAAACCGGTGGATTCCAAGTAAGTTAGGTCATGTCATGTCACTGCGAGTTCATTGACACTGTATTGATCGATATGTGCACGTTGCTTTGTGAAATCGCTGACAACGACATATAAGAATCAAGTCCACCGCATTAGCTATATGTTTTGCCAGAGGTCTAATTTACACAATGCCGGGACGATGTGACGTAAGGAACAAATACGTCATCACAGCAAAAACCTGGGTGGACGAAGTTGAATTATGACCCTTCTATGTTCAACGTTAATGAGCTATATCATGGATGTTAATACATTAGCAGTTCTAGAAGCAGAATTTGTTACTCCCAAGTTTCGAAAACAAACTAGCATCGGTCGTGGTCTTACAGCTTTCATAAGACGCTTTATTGGCGTGTGTAATTTTATAAGTGTGGCCACAGCAGAGCAAACACACTGGCTGGATTGCGGGATTACGCTTGGGCCCGACCAAATATTCTAGTCATTCTAGTGCAGAGGTGTCAAACATACGGCCCGCGAAGCAATTCTGAGTAGATTGGAAAATTGTTATATTTTCCAGTACATTTGTAAGGAATGTTGAGATTTGTAGCAGGAAATACTTCCATGTGCATAGGTCTCATTATATCCACTCGACTACGGCGCTGCGGTTTGACTCTGATTATCACCAGACATGAGAGAAACCGGACTGGCGGTTTAATAATAGGGCAATTCCCTGCACAGTCAACCGATGTTCCCACCACTACCTCTTCAAATCTCCTGAAATTTGGTACACGCACAGATGAGCTAATTCCAAACAGGATGAACTTTATTTCATGAAAATTGGACTTTGGGGTCAAAAGTTACGTCACTTTAAAAATTGACGATTTTCTGCTCATTTCGGCTCTGCACCTTCAGGTTTTATCAGTTCGATATTCAAGGAGGTGTAGCTAGATGTTAGACGACAGTTGAGATACGGCACTTGGATTTATTTGAAGCTTGTCTGATCGTCTATATTTCCGAGTGAAATTTAATGCCCTGTAAGTTAGGATCATAGGTTAAATTGAGGGGGAATTTGGTCAATGGTCTAAAATCAGTCAGGCGTTACACGATTTAGACTGCGGATTGCTCAAAAACATATTAAAATATTTTGGAAAATAGGATCTTAAATGAAAGTTTCCTTCAAGGAGACTTCGTTCATTGCTGTTTGATTTTGGTTTTTAGACCGTAAAGTGATGAAATTGCAGTTTCAACAGCACACTTCATTTTTTAGTAGGCCATGGTCTGAATAAAGTTTGTCACCATTCGCCACACGACATTTCAATCTCCCAGAAAATAGGTAGATCCAATTCAAATCATCCTAATCCGTTCTGAAAAAAATGTCTAATCCAAATCCAAATCCAATCCAAATCCGATAAAAATTTCACAAATCCTGTTTTTTCAAAACCTAATCCTAATCCATGCTCATCTCTGATGCAGAGTATCGAAGACTAAAGCTTACGCGATCGACTCGGGCTCAAATCGGGCACAAATATCACCTTTGGGCTGGGTCATCAAACTACCGGGTCTTATATACAGGTTTGCATACTTGCATAATGGTGATGCGTCGCCATATCGCATTTCTCCTTCATTCACTTCTCATTCGATGGAATCATGTGGTTTTATTCCGTTAATCGCATTCATAACTATTTTGTAATAAGTGACTTGAACATATAAACAATTACCTGTTGTTGAGCAGGAAACTGTTTTTGATTCTCCACTCTATTGGGGTCGTGTGGAACTGTGAATTCCGCGATCTGTTGTTAAGAAAAAAGAGTAACGCAAACGATTGACGCCACCATGCCAGTTATAGCATACGCATGATGACCATATGTACTAGGTCAGTCGTTCTTAACCTTTTCCTGGCCGTGGCTCGATTCCAGATTAGAATATGTTCCGTGGCCCATATATGTGGTAAAATGACCAAAAAAAGAAGTTCAATGCATTCGCACATAGACCTACGCATTACCAAAAAATGCCAGCGCCGTCGCAAAGACCCACTTACGGGTCTATCGGTAAGTTGATTGTTAAAAGAGGTAAGTAAGAGGCACCTCCACCTGGTTGTAAACTAATGATATCAGTAAATCTGTGTTTCCCACTGAAAACAACATAATTCCCAGTATATGGTGGGCCGTAGCCGATATGTTTAAAATCTCTTCACTTTCATATCGCGATGACAAAATATGCACGAGGACAGATCTGATTTGTACAGATATGCTTACCGGAGGCTGGGATGTTGTATTCGGAGTGTACTGCGGTGGAGGCTTGAAATGCTGTTGAGGCACGGGCTGGTACTCATGTTGAGACGCTGACTGTGGTTGTCCTGTTTGCGATTGCGCTGCGAAGGGGTATATGGCTACAGGATTATGCCTTCAAGGTGGCAAAGGGTATAATTCGACTTAACAAATATTTGTTCGTCCGAACATCGCTATTTTGAACATACTGAAATCATAGAATATGGCTAAACTTGGAATCAACCTAATTGAGAATTATCACCCTCATGTCTTTTATCTGTGGAGTATCAAAACGGAGACTAAAATACTTTTTTCTTAAATCGCCGACGACTGCACTATACTTTTCGAGTTTACGTGCATTTTCGCCACCATTCAACATCCACGGAATATAAGTTCCAAAAGAACCTTTCTGGAGATGGCAAAACACCTACAATTCATATTTTGGATTGGATATTGAACATATTCCCCGCACTATCACTCTTGTATAGTTCGCGCAACAATCGAACACATTCATTGATACTTTCTCGCCGACCGTTTTCCTTACGTTATCAAATTTACTAACCCTTACGTGATTACGCCACGGTTCGCAGAGTGCATTAAGTCAAGTAACAATCATTAACACGCTCAAAAAGAATTATTTCTTCAATTCGTATCCAAACGTGTAAAAGGGCGAACAGAACATGCATGCTATAAAGTCTTTACATCATGTTAATAAAAGACAGGAAACGACGCTACGCCTGTTCTACCATTCACAATAATAATACCAATAATTTTGATTTATTCTTAGATTTCGTTACTATGTTGTTTATTAGTCACTACTCTTTTTTTATTTGCTTCTAAAATCAAGTGACCGGAAGTGCCGGATACATATTTTGCCGAAAAGTCTCTTCGGTTCGCTTCACCACTAGATATCAGCCGTAATCTAGAAACCCACCTGTTCTACCAATATTGACATTGGTGGATATATCGGCTCTCATGGCAAAATCATTGGCACCCGAGTGGGTAGGCTGCGATGACTCGACCACCCCCTGGCCATTTCCCTGCGGCTGTTGCAATGCCTCTGATGATTTTGATTCTGAAATATCACGACCTGTTATAATATAGGCTACTTATACATCGCATACAGCACAACACATCGGCGAGATGAATATGTACTCACCAAAGTTCGAATAACCTTCCATAATTCTAATTAGGTATTTGTTATGTTAGATAGGATGCTATGCGCCTGGAAATAATGAAATCGCAAGTTGAATATCCGACTCTCTATAATCGTGATACGTAAATGCTACCAGAGATACTTTCTGTTACATTCGCACATCACCAGACGCCTGTCTCAACTCAAGTGATATCCGCTTTACGTTGTCAGTTGGTATGCGATGACTGGCAAATTGCAAGAAGAAGTATGAATGACTCGTTTTCCCGACTTCGTGATCGAAATAAGAAATAAAATCAATGACCAAGCTTGAACGTTCAAGTGTGATTTGAAGATATTACAAATTACATACTTTATTCTGAATTTGCAATGTACTGTTGTACTATTGTGACGTTTTCAAAGTGCAGTGTGACTGGTAGGCCTCTACAGCATTCACTCCAAGGGAGAAACACAATGGATTTCCAGAACCGATCTTCAAAATGGAGAAAAAATTCTCAAATCGCAGAATTTATTGCTTGGCGTAAATGACGAGGAATTTTTATAATTTCGGCGGATTTGACTTCAGAAATAAAGTGAAGACGCAGGGATCATGAATAATCATAAATTTTTATACTGGTAAGGAAACATCGGGACATTACCGAATGTAGTTGAATTTGCGGTACATACAACTGGCCATATAATATTGGATTCCGTGAATACATATGCGACGAATTTCTCTATATTTTATTTGTACTGAGATTGCTGCGATGATTCGAACTGAGTCGAACTGTTAAGTGGTGACCATTGTGGTTGCACGATAATTGAGCCCAATTTAAACGAAAACTTAAGGGGGTCCGCGGGGTTCCCTGACGGCCAAAATGGGTCTGTGAAGAGAAGTTGCGGACCAGTCTCATTGAGAACCACGGTATGGAGAACCACTGTGTCAGGGTCTGCAACCGAATTCTTTACGAGCCGTCTGGCGGGCCGTATCCGTATCCCGCCGTGTGTTTGACATCCTTGTTTTCCTGTTAGGTCGGTGCGGCAATCTGGTTGTATGTTGTAACCAGGTCCGAAGCAACATTTTTCAGACCTCCTCTACCCAAACAAAACACTGATCTTGGGCACAACAGCCTACCTGAAGCATGTTCTTAGAGGCTTACGATATGCATCTGAAGGTTGTTAAGTCTTGTTAGTTATTCTGCTGTCAATAATATTCGTTATTCCATATATTACTATAAAATGCCCCATCATGAGGTGGCACATTCGGCGGTTTCAAACCTGTTATGGTCGCGACCACATTTCCAATATGAAAATGTTCTGTGGCCCAGCTCAAAAATTGATAAGCTGATTATTGCATTGAAAAAGGTATGTTTACCCAGACTTTCTCACGGCCTATTTTGAAAGCTGATTTCGCTTACAATTTTCGCGAGCCACAGTATAAAGACAGACGACCCTAGGTATAGAACCACTGTCTCTGAATGAATCATCCAGACGGCCTTGATCAGCTCTAGGAATATACCGTTATCTTATAACTGCCATTACAGATGGACTTATTTCAATTGAATTGTATATTCATATTGAAATGAACCCGAATATATTCGGATGTCACTCGTCAGGAGTAATCGTCAGCAACTAGTAGAGAATTAGAAAGAACATTGTACATCAACAATCATATCATAACATATGACACTGTCGACAGCGAAATCCTAATGATTTTTCATAGATCTTTTTGAAGGCTCGTTTATGTTTTTTTATATTCTCTATAGCAGTGGTCGGGAACCTTTTTCGTCCGAAGAGCCATATTGACCCCATATTTTCCATTTTAACTCCCAATGAGCTATACATGTCAATCAATTATAACGTCACAATTAAAAAATCGTGACGTCATGGTAGCACAAATTTGAAATCACTACATGGGATTCGTCGTTTGCAACTATTTCCTCGGTAAAAACACGTACTAATCATGCTGATCGTCTTATTTGAGCGACGAGTAGCCTAAATCCCAAACTTGAGTTACGGAGATCTTTTGCAAGATATATATTTTTAATCGTATTGCACTGAGTGGCCTGTGGTGATATTTTTAGAAGCTCAAGACAACTAACATTTAGAATTCCAACAGACGTAGACAACAGTAAAAGTATGAATAAACTTTTACACGCTTTTTACAGTTAATGCATATTTTGGTGTTGCCTATGTTATTCCTGATAGCTTTGTAGTCTGGTTGATAACTGTTGTTTATACAAAATTTGAGACTTTCTTCGGTTATAGGAGGTTCGTCTTGATGCGAGGACCCATGATGACATACGTAGGTGGAGCCAAACATGGTCACTATAATGCAGTATACATATACATACCCACTGTAATGTGTGATGTGTGGTGTATCAGTGACGTGGGGTCATGGGAGGTAAGTGAGGCAGCGCCTCACCTGTCTACTATATTTTGAACATTTTTACTACTAAACTGTTCGAAAATAAAGCGCGAAAGGAGAGGTAAGGCATATGTGAGGCACTGCCGGGTCATGCCTTACCTGCGATACCGCAATTCGTCGTAAATATCTTGGAATTTATAATAACTGATATTAATCAAATGTAATTGTCGCACTGAGTCCGATTCGATTTCTCAATTCTCAACGTATTCGGCGGTAACATAACGTTGCGCCACACGCCTATATTTTAACAGCGACTACAAAGCTACGTTATCAATCAATAACGTGGATGGCTATGGCCTTGTTTCGAATTTGTAATTGTGAAAGTCACTTCCACCCACGACAGTTCATTTCTTGCCGTAGATCAGGAAGAAAAAGTGTATTTGAAAACTGCATTGAGATACAGGCGCCGCCATGTCTCCTGTAGTCTCTTTGATCAATCAACGTATCGTGCAATCCATGATTTCGTAGAGGGTATATATCGTAATCCGGGGTGATATTGGTCGCCGGCGATACAGCAGCTTAAATTTGATGATTTTGAAAAGGGGGTCCTAGCCCTAAAACCCTGAATACGCAATTGGTAAACCTCTCAAAGACATGTTTATACAACCACAAGAATAATTATACTGGTGGTGCTGAAGATTTACTAACAAGTTGCTGCAGTTTTGATAAATTAAGCACAAAAACAAAAATTTCGAAAAGAGCCATATCTTACGCCCAAAAGAGCCATATATGGCTCGCGAGGCATAGGTTGCCGACCACTGCTCTATAGAATGAAACAATACAGCGCAGCATTTTTGAAATTTTCAGAATTTAGGATAACTCTCATATGCAGTCACCATGGGTACAAAGGATCGCATGATGATCTCATGCCAAATTCATTTGGATTCGTGAGGGTTGGCTGCGATGGTGCGCCCACCCATTGCTCATTCCCATGGGCTTGCATTGCCTCTGAAGATTTTGATTATGATCCCATAATTCTGCTTCGTTATTCCCAATACTAGACAGGTGTAAATGCGCTTGGATGTAAAGGAAGTCTGAAAGAGAGATTACGTACCTTAACTGTGATATACGACGATCTACTCGCGATTCGTGAATGCAGCAAAATATCCTTTCTCGTAGCCTACATCTGCACATCCGCATACGTCTGTCTCAAGTGACGTCTGATGCTGCTATGCTATGACTCGCAGAGGCCAAGAAAAATGTGAATGTCTCGTTTTACCGACTTCGCATCGGGATATGAAAAAAAATCAATGAATTGCTGGTATCGAATTTGATGTGCGACCTATATGATATCAGAGAGATAAAAGTAAATAATTTTTTGCGACCGATTCAGCTGTGTTTCGCTCCATCTTGCAAAACGCATTCCTAATATCATGAACCACATTCAGCGCACACATAATTCACATTACTCCAACAAAAAACGCTGATTGTTGGCCCATAGTATGTTCGATTTAAGCTCTGGGGGGGGGGGGGGGGGGGCTTCGTCCACTATGTCCAACTTTACCCTGCGAGTAATTTACTCACTATTACAATCATCCTTCCCGTTACAAAATAACTGTCAGGGATGGTGTGAACACGGGGTTCACGTTCGCGTTCTGTGTGAGAACCTCGGAAATTTAGAGGTTCGCGTTCACAAACGAAACTTGGTAGGTTCTGCACTGTGAATCTTTTCATACATTACAATTTTACCGTCATCATAATATCTTTGGTTGAAGTTTATTGCATTTCAACTGCGGGCCACTCTATGAATGATGCTGGAAGCATAAAAAAAATCCACACTAATCGAGCATGCGCCTTGGCAATCACAAAAATTTTACCTGCTTTTTTACAAAAGTTTGCTCGAAATAACCAATTTTCTGTCTATGAATATTCAGTGACTCTCTGGTGTGAGCTTGACCCGCAATCACACAACATCAAGATCGAGTTACGCTACATGTAGCGAGTCAGCGAATAATGCTTATTCAACCAATCAATGAAATTGATATCGTTGTCTGATGTAAGAAAATCTAGCAAACGTACGGGGTCCATCTCGATTTCATATGTTTATTGTATCATGATGGTTCATATTGTATGCTACTGCTGAATACCTTGTTAATGGGTTAAAACCCGTTCTACACTACATGCTCAACATCAACGTAGCAGCACTCAGACGCCGAATAAATTGTCCGGTCTGGCCTAGACCGTTAAGGCGTAAACTTATACCCTTGGAAGTCCTAGTCGAAATTGTTGGCAAAGCGACGGAAGATATTGATTTCATGGGATTATTATATCATTTGATTGCTCCAGGTAAAACATTTGGCGACGTTTAAAAATTCAGTATGTGCTTCAGCACTGTAGCATTATGTGGCCCGAGTCGTCGCTAGGTAACCGGTACATTTCGTTCACACGAACCTGAACCTTTCAGAGGTTCACACCATCCCTTCAAGTGTCCGGTCCTGGCTCACGAGATTCACGAACGGGCAGAAATAGCCGCGGCGAAAGCACGATTTATTCATACATTTATTTCGGTTTGCTGCGCAGAAAACTGCGAAATGTAATTTTAAGAAAACCAGGGTGCAATTCCTTTGACGTGTCCGAAATCGCGGGTTTGCTTAAAGTTGATGAATCGATTTTGTAGATAATATGGTACTTTCATATGTGATTACAAAATTTTGATCTCCTATCAGTCAATATGATCAGATTTACCGAAATAGCTGATGAAGGCGGTGCTTTCGATAATTTAGAACACGTAATTATTTAGCTCAGTTCCCACGGTTCAGAATAGTCATGAAGTTCTAGCGTGTGGGATACAGGCTGTCAATTGTTACTTGGTTGAAGCATGTTGTTATTTCGTGAACTCATATAATTATTGTCGCTGCTACGAGGATATTGGTATCGTTTAAACGTACCAGACCAAACTAATACCAAAACTTTTTACGCGAGGCGCGTGCAATAGCACACAATTCAATATCCGCATTATTTTAAGGGAAGTAATATTTACATTTGTGTTGCGTGGCTCAGATCGTAACGACGGGGCTATTCGATGTGGTCCTGTCGATGCCTGGAAATAAAAACATTGGAAGTTTCGGCGGACATGCAGCGGTCATTTTAAGTCACTGTTCTTTGTCGCAGTACATTCGACTGGTCGCCAGATAGCCGAAGCATCAAATGTCGTGGTATGACTTGGCCAGGACATGACTGCCGCTAAAATGCCGATACCTGAAAATCCTACATCAGTTGATTGCATGCTCCTATAACAGGGGTCGGAAATATATTTCTCCGAAAGAGCCATATTTCCTTATATTTTCAATTGCAATTCATGAAGAGCCTTACAGCGACGATTAACTGATGTGACACAATTGAATATTCGTGACGTCATGGTAACTGGAAGTCGAAGTTCGCTACATGGGATTTGTGGTGTACGCCATCTTTTGTTTGTAAAGACTGCTGTGATGTAATAACTCCGCACCAAGCAAGCCAGTCACCCGATATTGGAGCATGCCTCGCGACAAAAAACGGCAGTTGAGCATCCCACCCATCAAGTCAGTGGTTCCTATATGGGTAATATTGCCTCGTAGAAGTATAAACAGTACAAATGGAAAACTACTTGGGTTAACGGATACAACCTACTGGCATAATACGGAGAAGTATAATATTAACCTTACAGATGACCTCTATGACAGCGGTTCTCAACCAGTGGCCCACGAAGCATTTTAGGGGGTCAGCGAAACCTCCGAATTCGCAAAACAATTGATAACACTGGTCTACACGAGGACTTCTTTGAGTCAATCATTTCTAATTTGGGGGCGCAGAATACGAATCTGACGTTATTTATGCTCTATGACATCACGTTTTTGAGATATTATATATGTTGAATATTTCTACTTTTTCGAGGTACTCAAGTAGATTTTGGCTACTTGCAGTACTTACTGAATTGGTAACGTTTTACAAATACTTCAACATCTACCTGAACAGTATTCTGGATGAACTAATTACATTTGAAATTAGGTTTTGGTAAAGTAGGAAGTAGTTCAGAGATAAAATCCCAACACTATCATGAGATAAATTGTCATAGAAAAAGCGTGAAATAGCCTCTGAATCACGGGAACTGAATATATTTTTCCGAGATTCTACCGATGGGTGATGTCATCGTAGTCATTTTGCGTTAGCTACAATGATGTATCTTGCGATTTCGTATGAAGCCGCCTCTGACTAACTGTTGAATGTATGCGACCACCAGGGTTGTAATGACTCGAGTCATGACTCGACTCGAGTCAGACTCGAGTCACGATTTTTTTGTGACTCGACTTGACTCGAGTCATTTTCTGGAAATGGGAAAATGACTCGACTCGACTCGAGTCAATATTTGGATTGACTCGACTTGTACTCGAGTCATTACGCATGACTCGACCCAAGTCAATGACTCGGCATATTTTATATGACTTGAGGATGAATAAATTTGCGAATCGTAATGGCCAGTTGAACACATCTGACGAATTCTGCCGACATTGCTATTTGTCACCACTGCTTTCGTTGCACTCGTCTGATATCACATATGCCGCCGCAAAAACAACAGACAATGATACCATAGTGTCCTATATGGTGTCGACACAAGCAAATCTCACGGCTCAGTGAAATTGATTCACGTCACAATTTCCATTTGGCTACAGGCAATTTGACGGTCATTTTTGACCGGCTTGCCGAGCATTGAATTTGGTAAAACGGGTATCAATCGAAAGCCGACTCTGCACTGATTACGGAAATATAAATTTTATTCCGCTCGTGGCCCTGGAATCCCCACAATCAGCCTCGAATTTTTCATTGTTGTGAAGATTGGCACTGAGACGCAACAATGCTGCCTGGCACTTTTGCTCTTGAGCTACTCTCTCGTTTCGCCAGACAGCACTGCTGCGTCCCAATGCCAATCAGGGTTGTACCAACCCTGCTCTCACTCTATAACCATGCGAATAGTCACATCCTCACCGTCAATTACTTGCGCGCATTAGTTGAAGCATTGAAAAATTCTCTTTTAAAGCGTTTTGCAGGAGTGTTTGAAAATGTGAACTTGAGCACAACGGATGAGACTTTGGATAGGCCTATCGGTAATCCCGAACCGTTTGATGAAACCATCTACCTCACATCTTGCGTGCTCGATCCGAAATTTACTTTCCATTGACTTATGGATCTAAATTGCTCAGAACAATCCCGAATTGCACTGCGGCAGAAAATAATCGAGTTGATAATGACTGAGGCTGACACTCATTTATACGATATGACCAGCCAAGGTACAAAATCATCCAGTGACGAAGAGGTACTCAGGGGTTCTCAAAGGGTGGGCCATGGCCCACTGGTGGGCCACAGAGCATTTTGAGGTGGGCCACAAAGCTATTTAGAAAATTTTAGAATTAGTGTAAGTTTAGTTATATTTGTTATGTTAAACGCTAGAAATATATTCATAAACTTTTCATCCGACTTTGATGAGGCGTAGTGGCAGGTATGGAGTCAGAATGTACAAGTCGCAAACGGGAGGGACAAACGGCGGCTTTTTCCACTGGGTATGACAACCTGCGGCTAACTGCAAATAAAGTAATTTCGAGTATGTGATAACTGGAAGGTAATGCTGAAGTAACCAAGTATTATGTCAGGGTCATATGTCGTATGCCGTTGAAACGGTGTGCAATTAACTAGGAATGAAGTGTAATTGATGTATAGATTTACTGTACTTCGACCGGTATTATTGTAAGACAAAAATATCCATAATTGAAAATTATTAGCAACTTCGGGTGAAGCCATACTAGCACCCAAAGCCCCAACTGGTGGAGCTCGAAGGGGCCCAAGATTATTTCGTGGGTCATTTGTTGGAGGATATTTATTCAACTCGAAAATTTTCGTCACCCTTCGCGCGATTTCACGTCCCCAGGACTCTAGATTTAAATATCATCATCAAATTAACAGAAAATTGCGCATGTTTTAGATAAATAGGCATATCGGGGCCGTGGACTAGCACGCATTGAATATGATTATGACTTTAAGATAAGAGGTGGGCCACAGCACATTTTCAAACCGGAAAATGGGCCACGGCCAAGAAAGGGCTGAGAACCCCTGTACTAGATCCTCATCATCATCATTGGTTTTCCTCCGCAATCAAAGTACGTAAGACTTTTCAATTATACTAGCAAACAATCGAAGCAAAGTTCAATTAGAGCCAATGCAATGACGCAGATGGTCAAGTACTTGGAAGAGACTGATAAGCTCATGTGTAGATTTGAAAGCGCATTTTTAGGCGACTCCAAAGAATGAGTATCCAATGCACTTCAGTGTGGTTCAAAAATGCTTGTCAATTCTTGCATCTAGTGCACTAGTGGAACGTGTATTCAGTAGAGGTGGATTTATTCTAAGGCCATGCCGCTCTAATATATCTGAGGAGCTCGTTTCCACTTTGGTATTTTTAAAGTGTAATTCACCATTGATTTGTTCTGCTGTCTGTGAAAACACACAATACCCTCTGTCCATTTGAGGTTTTGTTAGGTATGTGCATTGTGCACGTGAGAAATAATGAATGGCTAATACCGCGTGATGTTTGTACAATAGGACTGTTCAAATGCATTTGGGAAAACCTTAAGTATCAAAAGGTATCTATACAGCATGCTGGCCTGGTGTAAATACCTCTACAGAAACATGCATCTGTTGATTCTCTATCAGCTGGTATCTTGACGTGAATTCGTTGGTTCTCTATCAGATAGGGGAGATGTGGTACCGATGGATCACTGGGACCGAAAATACTTTGAAAATTCTCTATGATAATTCCATGATTACACTCCGTGAACTTGTCTACAATTGCATGCTGGCAACATCTCTCCACACATACAAAAAAATTCGACGGGCGCGAACTATGGGGTCTCTCACAGATGTTTTTTGTTTTGGGGGGTGTAAACTAAATTTAGATCGACATATATATTTTTCTTTGCAACCTTCAACACGAAAAAACCAGCAATCATTTTTATTGTGAAGTCTAGGGCTTGTATCAGGCTATATAATGGAACCTATTATTTTTTTCAGTACTTTCCTTAAGTGGAATTTTTTTCGATTCATGTACAAAATTAGTAGGGTGGGGACCGATGATACAATAGCCAAATCAAGCAAAATAATCAAGCATACTAATCATGAAACAAATGAAGCATGACTGCGTATAGAAAATCTTTATGTAATAATTGCATATGATGTTCTATCGCTATAACGAGGTCTTTGGAAGTCACACTGTCAATTTTCAGGTAATATGTATGTACCCTCAAATTTATAAGTCCGAGCCTAAATCGAAACGTGATTTTATGACAACATTTGAGACAATATTTAATCTTTTTTTTGACGGTTGCGACCGAAAATTCCTCCTTGGCTTGCTGTAGCTTAGATTATAATACTGAGCAAGAAAAGTTGACACATCTGAGTTTTTTAGGGTATATGTGTCATAGGACCCCGGCTCGTGTGCCATTGGACCCACCGGGTGGGGACCGATGACACGTTCGAGCAACAAATTTTAAACGTCCATAAATATTTTTTGAAAAGACGGATAGTCATGTATATGTGCGCGAAAGGTAGAGCTTGTATCAAAGTGCTGAGCCAGCAAAAGATCTGCTGTTTTCGGCTGAACATTTTGGGGCCAGCGATCATTTTCCAATTTTTGATCCATCGGTACCACATCTCCCCTAGTATGTAGACATGAATTCGTTGGTTCTCTATCAGCTATTTATGAGCTATGAGCTCATCATAAAAACTGAATGCTTGAATTGGTTATGTATCAGTCTGACAAGACAGATATTTGATTTTAAGTTCTAACTTAGTGAAGTTATCTGTAGCATCGGTAGATGAGGCCAGGACCTGTCCTTTAACTGCCTAAATAAACACGTGACAAGACTCTGATATGGACAAAATGAGCATGTTTGGCAAGCAAGGAATTCGATATCACCCAAGCAGGATTGTAAACATGAGTTGAACATGACTTCGATACTGTGACTTGGACTCGACTCGAGTCATAACACCATGACTCGGACTTGACCCTTTAAACGGTGACTTGGACTCGGACTCGACTCGGTGATGAATTGAAAATGACTCGACTTGACTCGAGTCAAAACCACAAAAGTAAGATTGACTCGTGACTCGGAACCATGCGACTTGGTCACAACCCTGGCGACCACCCTCCCACCGACCAAACATATACTTAGATATGTTCTGACTTCCTCAAACCTCACATTTCGTCTTCCACTTGAAATAGTTTTCACATGTCTTGGAAGTTATTACTTTTATTTGTAATTGAGTAGAAGCGTAAGGCGTTACTTGTGCTACTAGAGTAGCAGCGCCGATCCCTTCGACCAACTCCAGTTCATAGTTGAATATTACGTCAAATCAGAAACCACCAAAAATGTAAGCTGTTTGTATTTAGAACTGGCATTTAATCCTGCAAAGCACTAGGAAAAAGCCTCGAAACCATAGGCCTATAAAAACATCACTAGAAATTAACCAATGGTCATCTCTGGCACTCTTCCAGCATAGAACACCTGGTATTTAGTGCAGGCCGCAAAATGTCCTATGACGAGACGGATCGACTGTCCTAGAACCGATGCATATGTATTTCTATTGTCAAGTAACATGCACGTAGTCTCACATAAACAGAAAGGCCGTCCAAGATGGAATATTCTGCTGTGCAAGTTCATTTTAATGCTCAACTTGTCAATAGCCTACTGATACAAATATAATACTGTTTAGAGATGTTTTGTTGTTGGAGTTCTGGAAAAAAAATGTTTGAAAAATTCCATTTTCTCCTGTGAGATACATTACGGGCATTCCAGAATAACTTCAAGAAGAACTCCTAGTTCGAGTTGACTAAGCTGGACGTTATGTTCATTAAATATATATTTCTCAACTTTGGTGCTATATCTGTTGTGATCATACCCAAAGGTGTCTCCGGAAGCGTCACGCGTTATTAACACATTAGCCACCACCTATTCTTGTGAAAATGGATTTCCGGCACTCGCTCTCATCAAATCGAAGGCGCGGATTTTCAAGAAACGACCGCGTATGTCAAGAAATGCAGCTACTTAATTCGCTATGAAATAAAATAAAAAATCTTCCAAATTTCTATATAAATAGTATGATGTTATTTTCAAGAGCATACAGTTGACATTTGCACAAGACAGATGGCGGTTGCACGACAATTGAGATGTAACTTTAAACTAAGACTGAGGGGTCCGGGGGGGGGTCCGTGACGGTCCAAAGGGGGTCCGCGAAGAAAAATACGTTGAGAATCGCTGATGTCGTAGAATTCGTCAATATGACGTCCTCACGACGTAAAATCCCGGGATTGTAGGTTCTTGCCCCACCACCCAATCTTTTCACGAGCCGCCACTGGAAACAGGCAAGACGCCTCCATGTAGCCAAGAGCGTCAATCACTTCTGGCTTCCGAGTAATATTTAGTTTGATTTACGTGGCTTTTGAAAGACACGAGAGTTTACATAACTGGAGAATAAAGCCGCTATGTAACGAGTACTGCATTTTTCACTAACACAAGAGAAGTTAAATTTATTATTTATGATTCAATTCGAGAAGTGAGAGATTACTCTTCAGAGTATCAAAATTATGTCCTTACAACTGTGAGTTAATTTATCAATCAAAATGATTGCTTCGATTGTATTTGCCACTGTTAATGCGAATCACACAGGTATACTCCAAGCCTTAGGTGATGATGACTAATGACCAGCTGTGGAGTCGGAGTCAGAGTCTGGGTAATTTTCGCTTCATGGAGTCGGAGTCGGAGTCGGAGTCGTGAGAACTATAATAGCTGGAGTCGGAGTCGGTCAGAAAATACTGACTGGAGTAGGAGTTTGTGAGAATGACCCTGACTTCGACTCCGACTCCGACTCCAACTTCTCTATCATGGAAACATTTGCTTTCAAATAATTTTCAATAGAATTTTTATGTACCACCAATCACTGTTATTAATAACCATACAGATCAGGTGCGACCAGTCCGTGGCACGCAGGCCAAATTTGGCACACGAGCAGATTAGGTGTGGCCTGCGAGGTAATTCTAGAAATTATTTATGACATTGTTATGTTCCTGATCTCTTTGAACAATAACTCATACGACGGTATCAGGTACAATTGCAAGGCCAACCAAAATTTGATTAGCATGACCGCCAAATTTGATGATGACTAAAACAACAGTTGTGACGCATTGGCGTATCCGGGGGCCAGCCACATTTATCCCAGATCTTCGTACATGACCATAAAGTAGAATTTTTCATAGCAGATTTATTTGACTTGAAATTTTCCTCGGTACTTCGCATGATTCATTGTCACTAGATTTCTTGCATTCAGTATTTGAGCCCCCTTCTGAAAATTATAAGTACATATTATTCACAGAATTGAGTCTAACTATATTGGCAATTAGGAGATATCTTGTCGTCCAACATGCGGCTCGCTTGTGCACTTGCATCGAGATCGTCGACATTTGCACAAAATGATAAAGGCATGTTCAGTGATACTGTCGATTTTGCTATGTCTAAACGTCGAATAATCCTGTCCTTGCCACATGAGCCCAGTGGTATACAGATTCGACCCCAATGTATGTTAGCAACATATTTATTGATATAATTTAGTCATTATCTTGCCAAAAAAATTTCGCGCTTCGCGCAACCATGCCTAATTGCGCACTGCACAGTTGCATGACATATTGTTATCAATTTTAGAGCGTATTAATATATGTCTTGTTTGCAATGTTACCTTATTCGGTTCGCTCCTATCGGACGACTAAAAAAAGGTTATCAACATTCCAGTTGCACGCGCAATGGTTCGTAAATCTCATGTGTCCCTTTGGTCGAAAAAGTTGCCAACCCCTGATATAGATAAAATTAGACATTACTTGAAAATTACAATCAGTTGCACAGGGGAAGAAAATCGCAATATGCGTTTTCGCGATGCAGTGAAAATTGATGCAATTTTTGGAATCATACCATGATACTGTGACAGAGCAATAATGCATCGGCTGGTTTTGTAAAATTGTAAAAATGATGTAAATATGACCAAACGATGCTTCCTATTTGATAAAATTAAAAATATTCGTAGTGTAGCTTAGCTGTCTGGGTTAAACAAATGATTAAGACAGACTACAAGTCCCAATCCTTGAATACTTGATTAAGTACATGTAGACTAGACATAGGCTATGGTCTTTGACTACTTAACTAAATTCCATTTGCGACCAATGTCTATTAGTAGTAAGAGTGTGTGTGCTTGTCATCAGGATAGTGTGTAATGACAAAATTAGTAAGTTCAATCTCTTTATTAGTTGCTGACTCATACACAAGAGCTACACTTGGATTTTTTATCTGCATTTTTATTTTACAGGATTAGATATCTGCCATATTTGTATGATTCATCCATTTCAGGATATTAGAGAGTCCATGTTATAAAAACTTGAATCAGGAAAGATATTTAGCAAATCTTTTTTTCATGTTAATTGCAATGTGGATAATTCGAGCTGTTCCACAATGAAACAATTTAGCATGCCACCGTTAATCATATGTTTGCATATGTTTAATGGTTGTATGATAGTCATTCAACCGACAATGTGGCATATAATTTTCGAACTAAATTGGTAATAATGCTGGAGTCGGAGTCGGAGTCGGAGTCGGAGTCGGTACGTTTAAAGACTCAGGAGTCGGAGTCGGTATATTGAAAATGTGTGGAGTCGGAGTCGGAGCCGGAGTCGGTGGTAAAATTTACCGACTCCACAGCCCCGCTAATGACTATATTTGTATTATTTACAACGAAGTGTAGAAGTCGCAAGAAACTACATATTGATTTTGAAATATTGATAGACATTTCATACCTAAACCAGCTTGTCGAAATTAACAAGAATCTTCATTTATTCTTTCGAATTTCCGGTATTATATACGCCTTGCTATAGTTACTAACATGTTTTGATTATCCTGTCGGCTATAACGGATAATAGCTGACAACGGAATTAACCTTTTCGAAAATGAAGAAGTGAAACAGCTGAACGTGACTTAGGCCCGTATTCAAGAAACCTTACTCAGTGCTCAAACTCACTTTGCGTCAAAATTGCGTAACAATCGGTATTCAGAGAGCGCAACTCGAGAATGAGTTTGAGCACGGCTGGAGACGGACTTCGCGGTCTGTCGAGCTCGACTTCGAGCTGTTTGGTATTCAGAGACGATGCGCGGTAGCTGGCGAGCTGAGAATTTGGCTGTCGAGTGTGCGTTTTCCGAGTCGAGCCGGGGGCAGTCTCAAGGCTTTACTCGAACGCTTTGCACTGACTTTTTTGGTAGTATGCTGCGGGATGATGGGCTGTACACATATATTAATCGTATTTATGATCTTAATGGTAAACTATACCGGTATAGAACATTGTAAAGTCCACAGAGTTCGATCATTTTCATGTAATATCTGTCTTTAGTAAGCTGTATAATAGTGTACTGTGTATCAATGAAATGGTAGTTGTGAAGTATGGCAGTGATGTGGTAGTATTCATACAAGCCTTGCTTTTTCGCAGTTTTCTCGATGTGTCTGCCACATGATAATGTTTAGGTAAAGCAAACTATAATGTTGGATTTCAACGGAAACATTTTTCCAGTTACAGTTACAGTAT
The DNA here is from genome assembly GCF_051294905.1 of Botryllus schlosseri. NCBI lineage: Eukaryota > Metazoa > Chordata > Ascidiacea > Stolidobranchia > Styelidae > Botryllus > Botryllus schlosseri. The sequence continues at coordinate 16,161,073 of NC_137248.1, read as the reverse complement.
GTCAAAATTAAGGTTTAGTTTGGCTGACAAGAGCCGTCTTATGACTCTTGTAAGCGCAAAGCTGGATGTACTTGAGGATAAAAGAAATGATGGAAATTCTATCCAAAGGAAAAATGCTGCATGGGAAGATCTTGCCGTTCAATACAATTCCTTCCCGGATGCTCAAAAGGTATCATCCAAGCAGCTTAAAAGATGTTGGAATAACATGAAGGCGAGGTAAGATTTTTGATGAAATTCTAGGAATATGCCGAGGCCAGTTCTAATGCATAGCGTATGCATTTCAACAGATCAAAAGAAGATATAACAGAGGAACGTGCCCACCTGGCTGCAACTGGCGGAGGTCCTCCAACCAAGGCAGTACCATAGATGTCACAAATGATCCATAGCATGATACCGGAAACAACTCAAACCACTCCAGAATGATTTTGATTCTGACCAAGTGGTGTTTGTGGACGTTTCCGTAGCATCGACATCTTCAGGTACGGTATTCCATATTAATGGACACTTCATTGATAAAAGCACCATATCAACTCAGTGATCCCCACTATTAGTAGTCAACGGTATTCGCTGTTGATATTTGAGCATCGCTGACTCTGGTAATGTAGGTTTTGCTGCGTGTTGGGTTACCGCTTAGCTGCGACTCCTGTACATACCAAATTTGTGCCTTACCTCCAAAATCGCTCCGAATAATAACTGTAAAACCTTATATTCGCAAACCCGAAAGCTAACACTGACCAGAATTAGCACTGCGCATTGATTGATAGTCATGAGGTTGAGGACTACAGCCAGTCAATGGTGATCAGGGTCTGGGGCAATGGGGCATATCCACGATGTGATGTTGATGACATCCATATTGTTTATTATTAATGAGCGTTAACTAAAATCTGTGTAAATATATACAGATACATATATGTCATGACTAACATTCTGAGCAAAGCTTTATAAGCATATATAAGTTATTTAGAATTTATACGCATTTGCTATGCAATGAGTGCTTTCTATATCATATATCCCAATTTCAGATGTAAGTTTCACGACTGCAACTCCGGCTTCAAGGCCGGTGGTGAAAGAAACGGAAAAGACAGATGCCAAGAAAGAAACCAAAAAGAGCTGAAGTTAACAACTTCATATCGGATGCCATGTTCTTGGAGCATGAGTTGAAAAAAGAAAAGATTAAATTAGAAATTGACTGCTTGCAACAGCAAAGGCTCTTAGTAGAGAAGCAGCAGTCCGTTGCTGATCTGCAGTCGGTACTTGTGACCAAGCAGCTGTTGATAGCAGATGCAAGGCAAAAGCTTGAAGGCTTGCCTTCACCAGTCCCACTAGAAACTGGTCTACCTACTTCATAAAAGCTTTCAATTTAAGATTCATTGCTTCTGCTTGCAGCACCGTGATGCAAATATTTTTTTGTGCCATTTACCTGCGCATTATTGATGTTACTATGCTTGTACTTGCAGCAATGTGACATGAATGCTTTCCTTGTGCCATACCCATTTAACTGTTAATTATTGATAGTTACTATGCTTGTACTTGCAGCAATGTGACATGAATGCTTTCCTTGTGCCATACCCATTTAACTGTGGATTATTGATAGTTACTATGATTGTACTTGCAGCAATGTGACATGAATGCTTTTCTTGTGCCATACCCTTTTAACCGTGCATTATTGATAGTTACTATGCCTCTAATTGCAGCACCGTGACATCAATACGTTTCTTTTGCTATGCCCGTTTAACTGCATAAGCCTTGACTTGCAACACCGCACCGTGATATTTATGCTTTTTTCGCTATGCTCATGTAACCGTGGATTATTGATAGTTACTGTTCCACTTCTTTTCTTTCTACACTGTACCATTTCGTTAGGTTCCATACAAGTGATACCGCAGTTTCTTTAGTTGTGATAACAAATTAAATTTCATTCGTAAAGTGGGTTTCTACGATCCGTCGTCTCCGAGCTAGGCCTCTCAGGGAGCCTCGGACATCTCTCGGTGCCTCTACAACTTCTTATGGGATGACAGAGAGATTTGTTTTATTGTTGATGATGCACCTAAATTTGAAGGGAGTTAAGCGCTTGATATTAAAAAAATCAAGAAATATATTACCTGTTCTTTCTGGCATAGTTGTATAACACTGCTGTGAACATATAACACTGCTGTGAACATCGACCACAGTCATTGATGTGTCGCCCGTAGACCCAGTGATAAGCAGGGGAACACGCTCTTCCACACTCCAAAAGTCCTCTCTATAGTTATTCTGGAGGATATTAGAAGCTTGTTCGGCAGCTGTTTGTCGTAAAATCGTGTGGCCTCATTGGCTGCGACTTCACCTTGTGGGAATTTGATGTATGCTGAAGCTGAGCTTTTATGAGATGGCAATACTGTCCAGCTGCACCAGTCCACCAACCAACGGTGAGCTGGGGCACATGTTCCAGTTCCCCAGCAACAACTTGAAAGCTTCCTGTGGCGTAAAAGAGCAAAACAACAAGGAACTTCAATAACGGGGGCAGGGGCAGGCCTTTGTTGGATGGGCTGGTAAGGTCATGTAGGATCTCCATCATCCACTAACACCGGCTTTCGTAAGCCTATAGCGATCAGAACACAGTTCCTCAGTGATGTATTCCACGGGATTATCAAAATCTGTAAGGTACTTCCGTACTTGCTGCAGCCTGTTTCCATTCACTTGCATGTAATATTCTAACATATCTATGTCAATAGCTATTTCATCTGAAAGGAATGAAACACGTACCGTATACCTATCTGCCAATATGGATCGGTGTCTCGTGCACACTAAACATTCTACTAACTGTCCTCGCGGTGTGATACTGCACACCAAATACATTACTCTAAACGTACCGGGATTCCAACCCGGCATCTTAACAGTTCATACCGAGCGAGCGCACAGCGCACAGTTGCGAATGATGCCAGACGTGTCGAGTAAGACTCGAAACTGAGCAAAGCTAGAAAATGTCTTTGAATACCAAGGAGCTACTCCAATGGAGTCGAACTCAGCCTTTACTCCGTCGAGCAAGCCTTGAGTTTGAGTTCGAGGCGTCTCTTTGAATACGGGCCTTAGAGGTCCAGAATGCTTATGGAAGTACAGTAACGTATTCAATAACCTTTCGATTTCCTCGTAAACGTACCTCCGAGTTCCGAGTAACCTCGAGACCGAGTCAACTAATGGCATTTTACGGTAGCTATTCGGGGAATGTTCAGTCGGGATTAGAATCATTTTATGACAGATACCGAACGAATGATTCTGACATCCAAAAAATTGTAAATCAACTCGAGATGTTATACTCAAATCTTTGTTTGATCGTACCGTCAAGTCACCCCGATATGTCTTCAGAGCTGGTGGTTCAAAATCCCAAGAACTGGATATATTCTGAAATCATTCTACATAACACAACGATTTTAGAAGCGTGAAAAAATTATTTACAAAATCAGAGCTCAACAGATACCGACTTGCAACTTCCAAAACGGAATATCACCTTGCAATAAGCAATCAGAAAATGCAACACTTCATATTTACTTAAGAAAGCGAGGTACACCACATAGCGACATTTTGAGTGCGGAACAAACATGCGCGTTATGCCCGGATTCGTAAATGTTCATCACCAGATATATCATTCAATTAGTAATATCTCCGATTCAACACGGCATATTGCAGCACCACAACTACTACGATGCTACTAATGCCTAGGACTATCGCCGATAAGTTGAGAATTTTCGCCGTCTTCGCTTTCGCTAGCGCTCTTTGAGGATCGACGTGCTTCAATCCATTCGCCTGTAAAATCAGAACTCCGTTGTTATCATCAGATTACGATTGGGCGGAAGCATTGTTCACAAAATAAAGCGAGGGGTTGAAAATAAAATAACAAGTAATTGAATACATGAATAATTGAGCAACACTGCTCAACGCTCAGCACATCTAACTGCGGATTTGATACCTCATTGAACTGCTACGCTACAATGGTACATAAAAATGTTGATTTCCATATTTGAGGACTGTTTTAGGGGGATCTAGTGCACTTGCCCACATTGTTTTAAATGCAACATTTGAAGTTGCTGATTTAAGGCGAAATATTTACCAGATGACTAATAAGTAAGGCCAATGACCATTGGCTATGCTATGTCGTACTAGCCATACATGTAAGACAGGGGCGGGCAACTTCTCCAGTCGCCGGGCCGGATATAGGAAAATTGAGTACTTGGCGGGCCAGATTGCTCAATCGATACATTAGTCTCCCATTTATCCACATATACAAGGTGTAAATCGTATTTAACAAATGTATTTTAACGACAGCAATGTCACTTCAAAGCCATTTCTCGCCGATAATGACGAAGACAATTTGGATTTGAGAACAGCATTGTCATACAGGCGCCGCCATGTCTGCTTCTCTCTGATCAATCAACACACGGTGCAATCACTAATTAAGATTTCAAGGCGTTCGATAATCCCGGTACCCCAAATTTACCAAGATATCAATTAATTAGGGCTGAGTAGGTGACGAGATAGGGTCGTTGTTCAACTGTGTGGCCTATTTTATCTCGATATTGAATTCACGCGGACCGAGACTTCTACGACATTTGAAAAGTGCATCGCGTCCCATTTTGAGTTGGCAACCCCTGGCATAAGCGGTGTCTTACAAAAGCCTAGAAGTGTGCCGTGCCACATGTCGACGACTACGGAATCAAAAATAAGAAATATCGGCCTGGCGTAAATTACCATTGTAGTCGACAAACAACATGATTACCACAAATGATATTAGGGTTGAGTACATCGTAAATTCCTATAATGCATGTCTTCCCGCTTCGACGAACTGAAGCGTAAGCTCCATTATCGCACGCAGCGCAGTGCACAATGCACTGCACATCAAGCACATGTATGTATATAATAACAGTCACTAAGATTTGACGTAGTAAGCAAGTAGCGGGGAATCTCGGCAGACTAGCCGCGGGCCACATTATCATATAAGACGGAAAACTATCCGCGGGCCGGACAAAATCCCTTCGCGGGCCGGATCCGGCCCGCGGGCCGTATGTTGCCCACTCCTGATGTAAGACGACGCAATATCGTTCGTGGGCCTTAAAATCAGACAGAGTGCGTAGTTAAACCTTGAATTGATTGAATATTTCAAGCATATCAGTTGGGATCGGTGTCTTCCTTCTAGGGATGGTGTGAACCTCATGACGTCACGTGATATTGGTAATTCCAACCTTATTTTTCAGTGAACTGATAGGCTATAATAATGTACACGATAGCTAGCGACGACTCGGGTCACATAATGCGACAATGCTGACGTACATATTCACGTTTTAAACCTCGGTAAATTTATCAACTGGGTCAATCAAAAGATATATTAATTCCATAGAATCTATATCTTCCGTTGCTTTGCCAAAAATTTCAACGAGGACTTGCAAGGCACTGTAAGCTTACACTTTGGCGGTCTAGGCCAGAACGGAAAATGTATTCGGCGTCTGACTATTGCTACATTGATATTGAGCAGAGTGCAAAACGGGGTTCTATACTTGCTACCGATATTACCCCATTACCAAGTTATACAGCAGTAGCCAACATCCCAATCGCACGGATTTTGATTTTATGATACAGTAAACATATGAAGTCAAGATTGACCCCGTACGCCTGCTAGATTTTTGACATCAGAAGACAATATCAATCTCATTGAGTGGTTGAATAAACATCATTTGCTGACTACATGTAATGTATTTCGCTCTTGATGTTGTGTGATTGCGGGTCAAGCTCACAGCAGAGAGTCACTAAATATTCACAGACGAAAAGCTGGATATTTCGAGCAAACTTTTATAAGAAAGCAAGTAAAATTTTTGAGATTGTCAAGGTGCATGCTAGTTCAGTGTAGATTTTTTCTGTACTGCCAGCACCGTGTGTAGATTGGTCCGCAGTTGAAATGCAATAAATTTCAACCAAATATGTTATAATGGAGTAAAAATTTTAATATATGAAAAAAGGTTCATAGTGCAGATCCTACCAAGGTTCGTTGTGAACGCGAACCTCTAAATTTCTGAGGTTCACACACAGAACGCGAACGTGAACCCTCACGTTCACGCCATACCTACTTCCTTCCTCGGTATTATTGTTTACTGGCTTAACGGCTAAATGAGCATTCTTCACTATTACAGGATGGCAATATTGACACGATGGACAGTGTGTGTGTTGTAGTTGTGTTGACATATCGTGCAAATAAAATATATTAGTAGCCATGCTGGTCACTGTTCAAAAATAACATTTTCTCCGGATTCCAGCCATTCACTGATTTAATTTTCAGGTTACCCTAAAAACGCTGCGCATCAAATTTGATTCAATTCTAACCAGTATAAGCAGCCGAAAAGTCAATTATAATTTTCAATTTATTGGGGAAAATGAAAAAAATAATTAAATTTTTCTGTCAACCCCATGCAATTGTTGAGTGGTCTTCAAAGACGATGCAAAACAAATTTTACTATATTCCAACTAGTAGAAGCGGAGTTATTTGAGTTCTCGTTGATAGTAATGCGATTATGCTTGGTTGGTGGATAAACCGAAAATAATCAACGAAGAACTCAAATAACTTCGCTTGTTGCAATTGAGTCAAATTTGTTTTGCATCGTCTCTGAAGACAACTCAGCAATTTCATGGAATTGAAAAAAAAATTTGAAAAATTATATTTATAATTCTACCAAATAAATTAACAATATTAATTGGCTCTGCGTCGGCTTATACTTGTTAAAATTGAATCAAGTTTGGTGTCCAGCGTTTTTAGGGTAACCTGGCAATTTAATCAGTGAATGGCTAGAATCCGAAAAAAGGTATTTATGAGCAGCCCTGATCTTCACTCCATTATTCCTACTTAAGTGTTGGATGTTAATCTACAGGCAAGGAGGGTCATCCGAGCAAGCGGTGTCTTATAAAAGCCTAGAGTGGGCCGTGCCACGAGTGGGCAGCTATGGAATAAAAATGAAGACAATTGAACTCACGTAAATGACCATCGTAGTCGACAAACGCCATGCATAGCACAAACAATTTTTCAATGCACCGGACTACTTCCCCATCAAGAAAAACTACGATATGAAGTTGGGTATGTTAGATAGGCGGGTAGAACGTTACGAAAACTATTAATACTGTCTACTATGCACATTAGGAGTACGGTATTCTCGTAGCATAATATGAATGTACTCTATCGTTAACCTATCCCAGATCGTGATGGCGCAAAGAGATCCTTTAAGGATGCGCTTCTATACTCATTTTTCATCGATAATAATAGATAAATTCCAGTCTGTTTGGACTTGGCGTCCAAGGTAGCGGGCAACCACGATATGAAGTACTACGCGGAATAATTTATATTGTGATGTATTCACTTTGTATACCTGGCTCGCAAAAATCATTGCGATTATACCAAGAATCAGGCAGCAGCAGAATGTGGTGAAGATTGAGCATCCCATTTCATTCGGAACATACAATTCGGGCGGAGCCTGAAAAATGAAGTCATCATATAAATTTATGCGGAGAGCGGGTACGGAGGTTGGCAAATTCAATTTTACTGGCTTTAGATATAAACTATCTTACTGTACTTCTGAAAGCTAAAGTACATAGCTTTCAGACAAGTTCGCGCTCACACGAACCATTACCTTTAAGACGTTCAGATCATCCCTACAAAATATGCATTAGTTTCGGAAAACCAATTCCATCAACTCATAATACTATGATATTTTTCCACGTGATCAGGTCACAATTGAAGTCATTCATCTCAAATGGTCAAAATGGTAGTGAAAGTGCAATCATGATGCAATAATACACGATGAATTGACCACTGTGAAATCTGTCTCTGATCTAATTGTAACTCTAATTTAATTTGTTGAATGTTTCAATTGATATAATTTCAAGTGTTATCCAATTGATAGTTTTCCTGAAAATGCTTCTTTGTCCGCGGCATTTTGCAGCGAGTTACAACAATAACCCTCTCGCGCAGAGAAATCCAGTGCTTCATGTCGCCATAGCATTGCTTACATCAGGGGCGGCCAACCCGTGGTCCGCGGGCAGATCTGGCTAGTGAGAGGGTTTTGAGTGGCCCGCGAGGTGATTCTCGAAATTAGTATAATATCAACAACAAAAAAGAAATTGTTAACATGCAAGGCCATTCGAAAATTTGATAAACCTGCATGCGAAATGTGGAACATTGTTGACTAAAATATCGGTTCCGAAGCATTGGAGTAGCCAAAGGCCAGCCACAATTTTCGTAGTTTATCGTATATGACCATACAGTAAAATATTCTGTGGCATGTCATTTGATTTCTTTCATTTAGAATTTGTGCCTAATCATGAAAATCAAAAATGAAAAATGCGCCCAATTTGCTGAATTGACGGAAACCAAATTCGTAATTATGAGAGAACGTTTCGTCCAACATGCACTTGCTGAAACATCGCCAGTATAAAACCTTTGCGCAAAAGGATTGACGCATATTCGCCGAAATCCTCGATATTGATATGTCCAAGGGCCGATTAATCATGTCCTTGCCAAATTATCCCAGCGGTATGATAGAGGCGACCCGCAATACATACAAGTAACATTATTTTTGACCTTCAAATAAATTTAGCATTTCGCGCGGCCAGGGCATGGATGCACACCAAGTTTTCTCGTCATACTTACTATCGATTTTGATTCGTAGTAATATATGTCTTGTTTTCATCTTTACCTAATCCGGTTCGCTTCTTTTCGACGACTAAAAAATGGTAATCAACATGCAATTGTCCCGCGTAATGATTCGTTAATCCCATGTGGACCTTAGGCCACAAAGGCTGGCTGCCCCTCGTCCACATCATGCAGTCATAGTAGGTTGTTGTGGCGAATAATAACCGTGCTAGCATGGTAGCTTCTAGTCTACGAACCACCTCCTAGTTTCCATCACAAACACAACAGCAACAAAGAAAAAGAAACCATTACCACAGGCTTGTTCACGTTCATGGCCCATGCATGTATGTATACATTGTACACTTGTACAGTATAGGGGTCGTCAGCCCAAAACGGGTCGCGGTGCCATTTTCACATTTCGTAGAGGCCGCTGGCCACAAGAATCGAATTTCTCAACAAAAATAGGTCACACATGTTTTGCCACCACAATCTGAAACTTTGAGTTAGTTAAACGTTGTGCTCATCAACATGGGCGATGGGCATGGTTACCACAAAACAAGTATTATATTGTGAAAGAAGTACAAATACAACAATATTTATCCATATTATCAACTTTATTTTATATAGAACTTTGAGCTGCGCACGATACCTGACAACGCTTTTCAGCGATTAAGGAATCGCTATTTTGGCGTACCCAGACAAGTTAATTGCTGAAAGTCTTGTGGGGAAGCCCTAGGTCGTTTCTAAGCGTTTCGGTCTTGGCAGCGTCTGGTCTATTGCCCACCAAGGCAATAGGCTCATAGATAGGGATGGAAACAATGATTCGAGCACTCGAGTCTGAATTGAGTATTGAATTTGATGAATCGAGTCGAGAAGTATAATATGATTTCTTTGAGTATGAATATCATACGCTCTTCGCAACTAATAGTTAATTTACCATCGAGAATAATAGTTTTGATAATATTTTCTACTGAGGAAGACTTGAAAAATTGATTGGCCGTGCCGCAGCATACGAGACATAGTACAAAACTACCAACGTTTCTGGAAATAACACATTTCCGAAGTCATGATGATGCCACGGAATTGTCAAGAAGTGAAATGAAATCGGTATGGTCGAAAAAAATAACAAGGTATTTTTAATGTGATAGATAACAGGCATTATGTTCTTGGTGGTGGCATCAAAGGTACATGTTTGAAGTTTGACATGGTATATGCTGTTGTGACGTCATAATGCATCACATTGGAAAACTCGACACGAAGCGTAATAAATGATCCAAAATTGAATCATTCAGGTATTCGATTTTGCTCAGCCCTACTCATTGATCATTCATATCAGCTGGCACTCCAACGATGGTATGCAGTTGACATCGACGAAGCCCTTTCAGTTAGTGAGGAATAGTGTTTTTGGGCACGGGAGAATACCTTATTTTGAAAACAACAATAATAATTTGAAACCAAAATCAATTTCAGCATTTCAAAATTATTTACTTCGGATTCCTAAAATATCATAAATCATATCGTTGTCCGCAAAATATGACGTCGTGGTCCACGTGCTATGGTAACCCCTGATGTATAATGCATACCGAGCCAAGCTTCATGTACAGACGATGACCATTCTTATGCCTATGGGAACGCACTGTGATTTGATTTGTACTGAACTTGATTTTTTGCTGTATATTTGGGCTCTCCAAAAATAACTTTTATTCTCAAATCGTACTGGCTACTTCATAAAATTGTTAGGTTACCTTATTTAAGCCTACACACCAAATTTGGTTCAATTCCAACCAGTAGCCGCATTGCTACAGGAAAGGAAAGTTTCTATTTATTATGTACATTGTAAATTCATGTTTTTTGCATTCAGTGGTAAGTTTGAATAGCGCTGTACCCGGGTTGATCATACAAATCCTTTATTTCGCAATCGTTGCTCTAAACCCGATTGATGATTTCGAAATCGATTCAGGTGCAACCTCACTTAAACTATTCAACCGAGGTTGTTCTGTATATATTCGAATTTATTTATCGATTGCGTTACTTAAAGCTGATGTTGCTGGACAATATTGAGGTCAGGTTACTGAAAGTCATTTCGTAAAGAGAATCATTTCCGTCTCATATCGTGTTGAATGGTGGATTCCGTGCGTTGAAATAATGATATGATAATGATGCATTTCAACTGCCTATCCTACTCCAAGATCAGAGGTGGTCAGTAACGAAGTACTTCTACTTTTTCGAAGTACTCAAGTAGTTTCCCTCTACTTCTGGTACTTACTCAAGTAGATCTGAATTTCACTACTTCTACTTCTACTTCATAATATTTTGTGATCTACTTACTTACTTTTCGCTATTTTCAGTTTGTCAAGTAGAAGTAGTTTAATCCTCTAATCAGGAAAAAAGCCTGAGAAATTTCGGGGCTGTTTTCTCGTAGTTTCGACATTTAATTTTCATAAAAGTTGAGTTGAGCCCAGAATTTTCGTCGCGCTTCGCGCGCAGTGACTGCGGAGTATCGGTGAATATAATTGGTAACGGGTTGGCGTGGTTCCGTTCACACCGCATTGTCGCCCTTCGCCATATCAAATATTTCATCACAGTATATATGGCTTATCATTACGTTTGAAACTGATGTTTCGCAATCTAGCATTTACTTATCATACCGTAATGTAGCTGTCCATGGCGTGTCCTAATCTGGAAAAGTGGACTCTGAGTTTTTTTTAGTTTTAGAGCTGTTTTAGCATACGAACCTTCGAATCTTTCTGGACTAAAGACATTAAATACATGTTCCGTTTTTAGATTTATATTTAACTTTCAATTCCCAGTACCATATATTTCGATTTCTAATATCAGTTCTTTTGATTGGATAACATACATCTTGAAGTATAAAAACAAGTGTAGTAATGCCTTCAATTTCCAGAAATAAAGCTACACAATATAGCATTTTTTACTGTCCACCATATATTCTTGATAACGTTTACTAATCGCACAAAGTGTTTGCACCGCATCCAACACAATATCTTCGTATTGCTCTTCGACTAAACTACAGGCCTTATAATATGGGGGAGTGCGCAATACCATAATAATTTATAAAACGTGCTGTTTGAGTAAACAGAGGATTAGTATCGCATTTCCATATCAATACTATCATTTTCGTCCCATGATGTGGACGAATGCTTATGCTATCGAAAATGGATACCTGCTGGTATGCATCAATATGAATCAAGCTCGTCTCCTTTCGCATAACTCAATTTGCACCATTTTATAATCCATGTGAACGAATTAGGATCGTTTTCACAACTACTTACTTACTTGAGTACTTTTAAAGTCAGTCAATTCTACTTCTACTTCAAGTAGTTTTAGGTTGCTCATGGAAGAAGTACTTCTACTTGTACTTGAGTAGATTTTTTTCGTCGCTACTTCTACTTCTACTTGAGTAGCTTTCTTAACTACTTTGACCACCTCTGTCCAAGATGCGATATATGGTAGGCCATTCACATGCATCAAATTTACACCACAGTCATGTCACCTGTACTTCGCCGCTGTCGATGTTGGTGTTTTGCTGAGTACTTGGTGGCACTCGAGGTCGGTACTTCGCGGGGTAAGCGCCTGGCTGCGTCGTGATGATTTCAGTCTTTGTAATAAGATACATAAAAGGTAAAGCAACACGACGAGAACCGACAGTGCGTAGTTACTCTATATCCGTAGTTCAGCTAATAGCACTTTTCATAGAAACATTTTAGGAAATTAGACTGTATAATTAAGCCACGTATATCTAGCAAACAACGAAATCGCATTACCTTTCAAAAAAATCCAATTTTCAAATATATTTTGTGTTTTTACTGGGACTATGATGGAAGAAACATCAATAGAACAATCTTAGTAACACCTGAAGGGTAAAGAAAATGTCTCATCAAATTGAAAATATAATTCCTTGTTTTGAGGTGCTTATAGTTTGTTTTGATTACAATATGTTTTTCCAGTCAGCAAAATTTGCTTCTATAGTTTATCGCTCGCAACCTCAATAAGGCTAATGAACATTGCTTTACAGCGCATTACACTGGGTGTGCATGTGGCGAGATAGCGCGATAGCATAATCCGCGGCTGCAACACCAGTGGGTGCGGGTTCGACTCTGACCGAGGTCGACTTCAGAATTCCTATAGCTAAGTGTTGGAGGTTTATCTAGGCTCCTCCACGCCAACTCATCCGCGTAAGCGGTGTCTTAAAACAGTCTAGAACAGGGGTGGGCAAACTTTTGAGCTCGCGGGCCGCATTCAACAACTGAATCCATTCGCGGGCCGCACTATATAAAATTGGGATTCTAAACCAAAACGCAATATTGGTATTTAATTATATGTTGAGGACATGGAGATAATATATATGCCAATCCAGACATTGCTTTGATGATATCGTACAACGTACACGCGTCAGAAACAGTGGCGAGATTTCATGGGCCGGTCAATAACCAATTTGTCAAAACTATAGAGATGAAAGTCGGTTGTCTCGATTCTTAGAACAGGATTGAAATTTAAATCAGTGAGCATCGATCTGTTCATAGATTTACTAATTCCACTTTTGGTTCAGTTCCAGGACGCACAATTCTGTAACCATCATAACCATGTTAGCTTCAAACACGCTTCTACTATGTGTAGATAATATATAAATACCCCGATTCTACGCATACAGAGAGCGAATCTACCTAAGAAACGCGCGATTCCTTTTTTATAAGCACATCACGGAAAAAATTAAAACTGGGGTGGCCAATCTGAAATCATACCCGTGATCCGAATTGTCAATCTCGTTCAGATTTCTGTGATTTTTAGCAGTTGAAACCTTTCAAACTGCGTGGACCTTGATATCGGGCTATCGCGCCAGAAATTAAACATAAAAAATAATATAGGAAGTATATTTACATTAGAACAGTGGTTGTCAAACTTTTTAAGACACGCCCCCCACCCCCCCCCCCTTTATGATGGTAAAAGCTTTCGCGTTCCCCTTATCGTCATGTCACAAAACTCAACCAGCAACCTAACTAGCCAGCAACTTGCAAACCTAACGGATAATTTGATGGCATTGAAGGTTACGACTGTGGATGAGAGATTTTTCAATGTGAAATTCAGACTAAATACAGAGCATAAATTATGAACGGCATGTAAATCGCGCGGAGCGCGAAAATTTTTTTCATTCGAGCTCAGCTTCGCGCCCCCCTTCAGATGCTTTGACGCCCCCAAGGTGGGTGAGCCCCCAGTTTTGAAAACCACTGCCTTAGGATTATCATGGTGAAATATACTAAGAAAAAGTTTAATAAAGTCCCTACAATATTTCGATTTTTAGTACGCATTTTATCAATATTTTTATTAAATTTCTTCAGACTCTCGCGGGCCGCACAGAATGGTGTGGAGGGCCGCATGCGGCCCGCGGGCCGTAGTTTGCCCACCTCTGGTCTAGAACTTGACCGTGGTATAAGTCGGCAGCTACGGGAAAAATGCAAAATGTCGGCCTGGTGTACATGACCATAGCAGTCGACAAATACCATGAATTCCACAAAACAAACAAACTGGAAATTCATCTCTGAAATACCGCTAAGCCGGTCGAGTTCATTCGGAACGTGATTTCGTGAATAGGAGATTACGTCGTCAAATGTTTCATATGGAGGATCGTTCGTGCTAAAAGTATTTCCAAATTGAATAAAAATTCGATTGAATGAACATCAGAAAATTACGATGCTGAGCAAAGTTCCTGCTAATTTTTGACAAGTCTGCGCAGTCCGCACACTTTTAATTTATTAGGATAATTTTCGGATTATCGACCGATCTAGGATAATCCGATGATTATCGTCGAAAACTCGCGTAACTCCGCTTCTACTGGTCGGAATTGAGTCAAATTTGTTTTGTATGGTCTTTGAAGACAGCTCAACAATTTCATGGGGTTGGCAGAAGAATTTGAAAAACTTTTTTTTTCAATTTTCCCTAATAAATTAAAAATTTTAATTGGATCTGTGGAGTCCTATACTTGTCGGAATAGAACCAAATTAGGTGTGTGGCGTTTTTTAGGTTAACCTGACAATTTAATCAGTGAATGGCTGGAATCCGGGAAAAAAAGTTATTTTTAAACAGCCCTACTGCGCATACCTTCGGACAACAGTGCGTAACGACTAAAAAATAAAAATAAAAGAAAGGTCATTACATCGGATCGTGTCAGCACTGCGCATTTGCGCACGTGCGCAGCTTAGAGGGAACATAGATGCTGAGTCTAGCACTTTTGCTTGTAACCTCAAATTACAAATCTGGAACACCGGAGGCTATACCGCGTTTTGGGAATTATCGAAGAATCCCGGTTAGCAAGTTTAACTAACATGGGCCAAGACGACGCGAGATAAATTACTCAAATAGACAGCGCGCAGCTCCGTTGATGGATAAAGGGGAACAAGGCAATTTGCTGTTTTATCACATTGATATATCAATATCAGAGACACATTCATCTGCGTTGTCGATGCCGATATGGTTTGATCAAAGCTCTACATTCCTGCAACTTGCGAATCAATGTCGGTTTACATCTCGCAAGTCAACCCTTGACTATATTGATGGGAATTAAGCTTAACAGTGAATTGGATTTATCGCACAGGATTCACGCAATCCTCGAAAATAGCCGGAGGGTGGAAATTCATGGTTGTCGATACTGCTCTCTCATGTTCGGTGACTGCTGGAGATTTGACAACTGATTTTGACGTGATTGCCAACGTAAGAATGACGCAAGTCTCTTAAAAGTATCTCTTCGGTGATTGTCGATGTAGCTTTTGCAGTTGCGTTACGGTCGTAATATGGCATAAATTAATTTGAAGGAAGCAGACCACAACATTGTAGGAACTATAAGTACATTGTCAATCTGTTATAGATTTCTAATCATCTTGGCCAGGTTGGCTACACGCTATCGTCAATGGGCTATAAATCGTCCATCTAACCCGAAGCTTCCTCGCAAAGTATACACCAGTGGTTCTTAACGTTTTTTCCTCCAGCGCCTCCTTTCAAAGATTATCGTGCTCCAGCGCCCCGCAACCTCATATTGTAAGGAATGTAATAAAGACAATGAGTAAGAGGGAGGGCCGTAACAGCACTTCTTCAACCCCCTAAAAACGATTGCCTTGCGCACCCATAGTGTGATATCCCAAACTTCTGAGGGCTTCGCCCCCAAGAACCCCGTAGCGTGATTTCGATGGCCAGCAAAGTTCGTGTGGCCTGGTCGCCCTAGGTGCCAAAATTTTCTATAATGCGTGAATGAAAAGGTGGTAATTACATATATATGTCACCATAAACTTTTTGTCCTCTCAGCCCACGTAATCAGATTTACCAGTAGCGCTGAATGAGCTGTTGTATTGGAAAGGTACAATTAATTCGTTACCAGGGCCGTAACAGCACTTCATCAGCCCCCTCAAAAAACGTTGGTCTTGGGCCCCACATAGAGTGATAAACCAAACTTCCGGGTGGCTTCGCCCCAAGACCCCCCTTCGGCTATGCGCTATTTGCTGATACTGGTCATTTACATTGGGTGTTCATTTACTGAGCCAGCTATTCTCGCCTAGACGCGCGAAGCGCGAAAAATTTCAATAATTATTGATTGAATTGGTCAATATGATCGGGAATTGCATATATATTGATATCAATTTTTTTCCTCTCTCTGCTCACGTAAACAGATTTACAGGTAGAGCTGAGTAATGTGTGATTGAAAAGGTAGGACCCTTCAATAATAATTATGCATCTTCGGGCGTATACCCGTTGGCAGGAACGAAACGACACTTCGTCAGGCCCCCCGAAAAGACTTGGGTCTTGGGCTCCCATAGGGTGGTAAACCGACCGCCCCCCATCACGTTGTTCGCTTTTGCTACGAAATCAGCTGTACTGTTTGGCGAGCTAGTGCGAAGCGCGAAAATTTTCGATACTTCATGATAAAATCGGTCAATAAGATCGGGAATTGCATATGTATTGCTATCAATTTCTTGTCCTCTCTGCTCACGTTACCAGATTTACCGGTAGAGCTGATTGAGGTGCAATGTTCCCTCTAAGTTGCGCACGTGCGCAGTGCTGACACGGTCTCTGCGCACAGAAAATCTACGTTGCGCACAACAAATCCGAAGTTATGACCTTTTTTTAGTCGTTACGCACTGTTGTCCAAGGGTCTGCACAGTGAGTCGGTGACTGTGCACAGACTCTTCAAAACGTAGAGGGAACATTGTGAGGTGTCTTGGAAACTGTAGGGCCTGCAACTAATAATCAAACATATTCGGGCGATTGGACCCGTTGGTATGACTTCGTTGCATGATGTTATTTCGTGACCTGTCTGCTATGTCAGAAAATATAGAATTGCCCAACAGGGATATCGCCCAACAGGAATATCTAGAACTCGATATCCCTGTCGCCCAATCGTACTAAACTAAAAGACGCACACGATTTCAAATTAGTATTTCTTCATTGGCTTATAATTTTTCCCAGCCAGATGGAATTCGTCTTCTGAGGTTCAGATTGCCAAGAGAGGAACATTCGGTGCCAGTCATTTAGGCGTCTATGGACAATTAAACCTATACGTATTTTGTAGGCTATATATAACGAGGTTTTCGGTGTCAATTCGCTCTGAATACTCATTAAAGATATGTTCTACTACCACATCATCTACTGCGATGCCATTAATCTCCAGCGCCCCCATATCGCCCCCCGAGCCCAGCGCCCCCCCATATCGCCCCCTGAGCGTTTCCGCCCCCTTCAAAATCGCCAGCGCCCCTTGGGGGGCGCTGGAGGCTAGGTTAAGAACCATTGGTATACACCAGAGGTGGGCAAACTACGGCCCGCGGGCCGCATGCGGCCCTCCACACCATTCTGTGCGGCCCGCGAGAGTCTGAAGAAATTTAATAAAAATATTGATAAAATGCGTACTAAAAATCGAAATATTGTAGGGACTTTATTAAACTTTTTCTTAGTATATTTCACCATGATAATCCTAAGGCAGTGGTTTTCAAAACTGGGGGCTCACCCACCTTGGGGGCGTCAAAGCATCTGAAGGGGGGCGCGAAGCTGAGCTCGAATGAAAAAAATTTTCGCGCTCCGCGCGATTTACATGCCGTTCATAATTTATGCTCTGTATTTAGTCTGAATTTCACATTGAAAAATCTCTCATCCACAGTCGTAACCTTCAATGCCATCAAATTATCCGTTAGGTTTGCAAGTTGCTGGCTAGTTAGGTTGCTGGTTGAGTTTTGTGACATGACGATAAGGGGAACGCGAAAGCTTTTACCATCATAAAGGGGGGGGGGGGTGGGGGGCGTGTCTTAAAAAGTTTGACAACCACTGTTCTAATGTAAATATACTTCCTATATTATTTTTTATGTTTAATTTCTGGCGCGATAGCCCGATATCAAGGTCCACGCAGTTTGAAAGGTTTCAACTGCTAAAAATCACAGAAATCTGAACGAGATTGACAATTCGGATCACGGGTATGATTTCAGATTGGCCACCCCAGTTTTAATTTTTTCCGTGATGTGCTTATAAAAAAGGAATCGCGCGTTTCTTAGGTAGATTCGCTCTCTGTATGCGTAGAATCGGGGTATTTATATATTATCTACACATAGTAGAAGCGTGTTTGAAGCTAACATGGTTATGATGGTTACAGCATTGTGCGTCCTGGAACTGAACCAAAAGTGGAATTAGTAAATCTATGAACAGATCGATGCTTACTGATTCAAATTTCAATCCTGTTCTAAGAATCGAGACAACCGACTTTCATCTCTATAGTTTTGACAAATTGGTTATTGACCGGCCCATGAAATCTCGCCACTGTTTCTGACGCGTGTACGTTGTACGATATCATCAAAGCAATGTCTGGATTGGCATATATATTATCTCCATGTCCTCAACATATAATTAAATACCAATATTGCGTTTTGGTTTAGAATCCCAATTTTATATAGTGCGGCCCGCGAATGGATTCAGTTGTTGAATGCGGCCCGCGAGCTCAAAAGTTTGCCCACCCCTGGTATACACGGACCGAAATACTGGCACGATATTCATTGCGTCACATCACCGTAACTCTTCACTTATCTATCCCTGGCTTGCTGCAGATCACGATTTACCGCAAGTATGCGGTTGTACTGTTGACTGAATCGGCTGAAATGTTATCCTACCATGTGGCACGACATACAACTATAGGGTTGGGAAAAGGATTCGAGAACCCAAATCCGAGTCTAACATCGGTTTATTAATTCGAAACGAACGGTGCCAGAGTATCTTTTTTGTGTACTGACTTCAAGGGTGGTGCACACTTCGCGACACTTACTTTCCACTTCACAAAAACTTTAAAACAGTGTTTCCTAACCTTCCTAGATGTCGGAGCCGCATTTTCAAACTTCAGAGTATTGACGGAGCAACATCAAAACACTCGAATAGAATACCGGTACTTATAACAAAAATTTAGGGTGGATTGCACAGATGCCGATTGAAAAGTAATCACCGATTGCCTTAATCGGCGATAATTTAATCAGCGAGCAAGGTCACCTAGTGACTCTGTGGTACAGATACGGATTCGCCTGTAAGTTATCTTATCGCGGATTACTGACGCAAATCGACGCAAATGACTTACGTTAGCAATCAGCTGTTTTCGGTCGGTGGCGGTATGAACTGTGTCGTCATAAGGGAGAGATGCGATCTTCATAGATGTGTAGCCTATGTTTAGTTGATGTCAGTGAAGTTGTTGTATGAGGTTTATTCGTTGCAGATCTAACTAAACTGTTGCCACTGCATAGTGCTAGGTTATGAACGCCAAGCTTCCCCTTCTACTGTAGAAAATGCGAAGCCAGAATAAAAACGTTTCGAGGTTATGATAAAATGTATTGTAGGACTAGACTACCAAAATCATCGTCTTATACCGGTGTAGCTATGCCAGAAAATTTACATATCCTACTGCAAATTTCGTATATTGCATGGCATTTATCTAACTACGTTTAATAAGGAATTTCATTTTCCGTTTACACGTTTATTGATGCAGTCGTCGCGATAGCCACTTCACCGATGTGAATATTTATAAATTGAGTTCATACAAAACATCTGTGTAGATTCTGCAGAACATACATTAGCATCAGATTTCTCCATACCAATTGGTTCTGAAGGAGTGTAGAAGTATATTTCAGCCATTGCAAGGATTTAACTGTTGTGCAATGTGGAGATGTTATCCTACAATAAGCATATGCATATTTGCTCAAATGCTGTGAAAATAGGTATGCATTTATGATACAATTTTGCAATGCAAAGTTAACTGCTGTTACCCAGTTGAGTAATCTTGTTAGCTGACAACCAAGCCTCTCTTCAGTTTATCAATAGTTTTACAGTGACCAAAAAATTCAATACAACCTGTTTTAATAGAAAGCTACACCAATATAGTCAAATAACAACCGAGAAGAACAATGGATCCATACCTCGATGTTCTTGCTACGCTCCGGAGGTTAGAGAGTCTTGTAGAAGAAAGAGTGCCAAGAAGATTGGTCAAAGACAGAGCCAATCCACTGGAATGTCTGACTGATGAGAAATTTGTCGATAGGTATCGGCTGTCAAGACAATCCACTGTGGATTTACTGTCCATTATCAAAGATGATTTGACGTATGAAAGTAGTCGATGTCATGCTATCCCGCCCCACTTCCGGCTGCTTGTCACCCTTCGCTTTTTTGCTGCGGGTCATTTCCAAAGGACTGATGGTGATTTGATACCAATGGATAAGAGCAGTGTTTGCAGGATTGTACATCAAGTGTCGAGGGCGATAGCTGGCAAAAGACATGTTTTTATGAAATTCCCTTCAACACCACAGGAAGTGCGTGCCCAAATGAACGCGTTTTATGAGGAACATCAATTCCCAGGAGTAGTTGGCCTGGTTGATGGTACCCATGTCCGAATTTGCAGTCCTGGCGGTGACAACGCTGAATTGTATCGTAATCGAAAAGGCTATTTCTCAATTAATGTACAACTTGCCTGTGATTCCAATATGGAATTCATTCATGTGGTATCAAGATGGGCAGGAAGTACCCATGATAGCAGGGTCCTTGAAAACAGTACTCTTCCCATGGCAATTCAAAAAACTGATGGTGTTCTACTTGGAGACAGTGGCTATCCGTGCTTGCCATACCTCATGACCCCTATTTTAAATCCATCCACTCTGTCGGAATCAAGATATAATAAGTCCCACATTGCCACCCGTATTAAAATAGAAAGGACTTTCGGGGTATGGAAACAAAGGTACCGATGTTTAGCAATACCTCTTCGTACCAAGCTGCAAAATTCTTTCACAATTATTGTTGCAACTGTTTGCCTGCATAATTTTTGTATGAGGCGGAGGGAAATTGATCTGAGCGAATACACCGCGGAGGTTAGCGACACCGATAACGTGACAGCACAACCGAGCACGACTTCAGGCAACATGAAGCGGAGAGAGATTGTGCAAAATCACTTTTCTTGAGTGTCTATATCAATTCATCTATTGTTTGAACATCAATAATCACACATTCAATTCCTGGTCAATTACTTTTATTACCAGATCCAGTATGCTTTACTCAGAATTGGACAACTAGAAAATTAGCACAGAATTATAGATATGGTAGGTAGTTTTGTAATTAAATTAGAATGGGGATATCTGAATATGTCAAAATTTGGAAATTGAATCGCTTTATTGGAGGTTTCTACTGTAGCATTTTCAGCAAAACCAGAAATTAGGTTGGAATTATATTACCATCATTTCGCACTAACTAGTCTAATTAGACAGCCAATTAACTAGTTGTCCAAGTCTGGTTTTTGTTGTTCTATTTCGTTTCGTCGCTGTATTTTTTCAATTTTGCTGCGTGCAGTTCTTTTGCCATTTCCAGTTTTTGCTTTTTAATTTCCAGTTTCTCCCGTTTGACATGCATCTTCAATTCGAAATACTTCATTCTGATATTGTGTTGCTCCTTGGCCATTTCCAGGACACTCATTTCTGAACACCACATTTTGATCAGCAACATTATGATTAAAATATAATTTTTTCTCTCAACACACCTGGCTTTTCCAGACTTTGAATTCTGGCCCTCTTTTTTGAGACAATCGGTGTCGATCTGTTTGTTTTCTCCGTTTCCTCTTGTATATCTGCATGCAGCAATGAATAAACTGTGGGTTGCAATATTGTTTGCTAATGCTAACACTTACCGGTCTGGTATTCCATCGCAAAGTCTTTCAAGGGTACTGAAGGTAGTGTTACATCGCCATCAACGAAAAGAGCAGCGGTTTCATTTGCTGCAAGAAAAGTACGGATAACAACAGTTGTATCTTGATAGAGCATGTTGTTGTCAGTCAAAACAACCTCCAATCTTCTATTTGAAGTATTCGTGTGCTGGAGTGTCTTTATTTTAATCCAACCAAAATACATAACACACAGCAGTGATGGTGGTACAGAAAATATGCTTGCACAGTATTCGGCTACGTTGGTACCAACATGAATTGAAATTACTTCCTATACTTACCATCGCTGTTGTGACATGACGAGCCAGCCTCTGTGTTCACATCATCGTTAATGATGAAGGTGCAGATTGAATCCTGGGAATATCCATCTGAATAAAAATGCAATGCTTCAGAAGAACAGTAAAATCTATGAAGGCCTACAAAACTTGTTACTGGACTGCTAATACATGCTTCAGTATGAATCTTTCTCAAATATCTAGAAAATTTTAGTTAGAAATACATTAGAAAAGTTACTTTCAAATTTTTCTTTCATGGTTTATCTTATCATCGCGAAACATAGGAAGGGCGGAAGACTAAAATCATGAATTGAGTGGAGTTAGAATTATCAGTTTGGAATGGGATGAATTGAGTTGACTCGGTTCACCGCTTCAATATGCCAGACTGTTACAAATGAAAATTTGATGCAAGTTCCTCAGCCGTTGGTTGTAATAGTTAGCCTACATATTCAAAAAAATAATGTGCTCACCATTGTTTGGGTAGCTATCCAATACACTATCGTCGTCATACGGATGTTTCAGACTTTCAATTTGAGATGGGATAAGTTCTGAAAAGGGATAATAAATATACCAGTTTTATGAAAACAAATGCAGATTAATCAAGAAGCGGTTCACATTCGAGATTCGCTGAGCAGTGTTCCCCATGTGCCATTTTCGTATAGCTGATGTGCAGCAAACTCTGGATATGGTTAGTTTTTTGGGAATACAAAAAGACAATATATGTATGTTTTTCAAGCTCATCAAAATTCATATATTCGGCTCAAAACGAGCGTCAATATATGTATGAAGCACGCTGCGAGTCACGATAAACACAGATGGAAACAATAAATCAGCTAATGCGAATTTTTCAGAATTGCCAGTCAAGTTACCTACCGAAAACCTTTTCCAAGAGGTCGTCAACTGGAGGTGGCGGTGGGCCACCACCAGTTTTGGCCCGTTCCACGCGTCGTGAGGCATAAATCTTTTTTGCTTTTTGTTTCATATTTTTCCATGCATTCTGGATTTGGCCAGTTGTCCGCGCAGGACCATTATTCATGGCTGCATATTTCTTGCTGATTGCATCCCAGGCGACATCTTTTTGTTTTGTTGTTTTGCCATCTGTCTTTTTGTTTTCCACAGTTGCAATATATTCTTCAATCAATTCTATTATTCGAAACTTTTCTTGTCTATTGAAATTCTCCGTCCTCATACTCTAATTCCAAAGTATACTACCGATTTTTATGCAGCCTGTAAAATGGCATACCGGTAATCATATCATAACGTACTCTCAGCTGTGGTGGGCCTTATTATATGCGCAAACAGTTGTAGTAGTGTCAGAGTACAATAATTTCAGCTAATACCGCAACTGCACGCGAGAGCTTCTACTCAACACCATCTCAGTACCAAGCACAGGTGTCTATAGCCAGCCCAGACAGCAGCCACGCCGCGAAGCACACAGCCGATTAACTTTCTAGACACCTCGTTCGGCGGATAACATTTGACCGATTAAAATTCACGGATTAGTGGCTAATCGTTATCTGTACCACGGAAGGCAGCCGATTACTGACGTTTAATCGACGATTACCACTTAATCGACATCTGTGCAATCCACCCTTAAAGGTATCTAGCCTTCCTACCGCTGGATCTCACCACCCGGTTAATTCAAAGGCATGCACATAGACTTTCATCGATTTGATCCATATCGGGTATTTTAGCATTGATCAAAGCAGACGGACGAGTGTTATACATAGAAAGTAGGCATATTATTCTTGAATATTCCGTAAAAGTGGGATTCGTTCGCTACTAACCACAGGTATTTACCAGGGTTGTAATGACTCGAGTCATGACTCGAGTCACGATTTTCTGATGACTCGACTTGACTCGAGTCATTTTTTCAAAATACGGAAATGACTCGACTCTACTTGAGTCAATCTGTGTATTGACTCGACTTGGACTCGAGTCATTGCGCATGACTCGAACCACGTCATTGGCTCGAGCCAAGTCATTGACTCGAGACTCAGACGGCTAAGACCGACATTTCATTGTAATTCCAAAGCCAACACACTATTGGGATTTCGTCTGTTGGTACTGGTACTTGAAAATGCGACCAGAAACTGCTAAAAGCGAGGAATATTGTTATATTATAAATGCGAACCATTCGATATCACCAAACAGAGTTATAAAAAGTGGGTTTACCAAGAATTTAACTGGAAACTGAGCAGTCAACACAATGACTTGGACTCGGACTCGAGTCATAATTCCATGACTCGGACTCGACCCTCTGCTCGCTGACTTGGACTCGGACTTGACTCGGTGATGAATTGAAATGATTCGACTTGACTCGAGTCAAAACTATAAGAGTGAGATTGACTTGTGAATCGGAGCCTTGTGACTTTGTTACAACCCTGGTATTTGCATCACTTGTTCGTATGGTAATCAATATTGACTGATATTGATGATTGGCGTTATTAAAGAGTGCCGGTAATACATCCGATTGGTCTTAACTATGCCAAAGGTCATATTCATTGTTCGTGACATTCACGTAAGCATAGTATCGAAGACTATAGTTTGCGGAATCGAATCAAGCTGAAATCGACCATGCAGAAACATGACCATTGGGTTCGGGAACAAAACCACCAGACTCGGGCGCTACATGTACAGGTCTGCACGGTGTTACATTGGCATGTCGTATTTCTTCTTTATTAGCGTTTCATTCGATCGAATAATTTGGTGTTATTCCGTTAACCTCATTTAGAATAAAATTGAAGTAAGTCCCTTGTACAATGTACAATTGTACATTAGAATTGTTCAGAATTGACCGACTTTCAAAAAGTCCAGGTTTTCAGTCCGATTCTCATGCCTTATACCTTAAAAACATATTCTGGCTACTTTGTTTTGTAACTCGTCCCCTGCATCCGTGTGCACATTGAGCTGGAAGAATAGCAGCTGAAAAGAGGGGATTCCCCTAAAATCTGAGCATCGCGATTTTACCTAGCCTAGTTAAAGTAGGCTTACCATATTTTGGAAATCCCAAAATAGGACACTTTTTCAGAAATTTCAGACATGCAAAACCGGAGAGGAATTCTCAGAAACTGGTAAATTTTTCCCACTTTGTGATCGGTTGACTAAAAAAAAAAAAGGTCATCTTTACCGCTCAGAGCTCAAAATACCGTTTTTTTCTCCACATTGCTAGGTGGATGACTAAAAAAAAAAAAAAAGATCATCTTTTCCGCTCAGAGCTATATTCGCCGTTTTTCACTCCGAAATACCCGCACTCTAAATCTGACCTAAATTTTCAAAAAAGAGGACAAAAGGGCGTCCTCCGAGGACACTTTGAAAGAAGTTAAAAAAGAGGACAAATCCTTTTAAAAGAGCACGTATGGTAAGCCTAAGTTAAAGTGACATATAACATGGATTTATGCAGCTGTTGCGGTTTGGAGTGCTACAAAACCCCACTATATAAGGCATTCCTAGTTCAGGATATCATTTCCATGTCCCACACTGCCTTAGAACTGCTCAAAACTACCTAAAACTGATAGTCATTTTGTTGGATCACATATCCTACACCCCTCAAACCTACCCGGCACTGTTCATCAATTTCCTGGATCCCCATGTGCAAGAATACAACTGTAAATGTAACATCCACTCACAGCCACATTATAAACATCACAGGAAACGAAAAAATAGGGCAAAGAAAGAGATCAACTTGGCAAAATATTACATAAATCAGGTGGACGAAATGGTTGATTTCGAGAAATACGCATATTTGTTCCGGTGATCTTCCACAGCTTGTAGGAGGCTCGCTCGCTGTTTTTTGTCATCCGTTATGAACGCAGCATAGTGGGTATTCAATTTTAACATACGCTCTGCTGCATCATTAAAGTGCTACAGGAAAAGCACAGGCTGATGCATCATTTGAACTGCTGGAACTTTGGAATTTAACAAAATCTGTTAGAGCTCTTGTGTTTGACGCAACATCCTTAAACACTGGTAAAAACAAAGGTGCGGTTCCGTTACTTGAAGAATTGATTAACAGGAAAGTTTTCTACAATGCCTGTCGCCATCATATTTATGAACTGGTCATTCGAGAGGTTTGGAAGTGTTTGTTTGGATCGACAACCACATGCCCTGAAAACACGGATTTTAATACCTTCAAGAAGAAGTGGAAATATATTGATAAATCAAGAAGCTATAAAACGCTGGAGTTTATTGAAGGCAGCTGGTTGGCGATGAAAGCTGATGAAGCAAAGCAAGAAATAATTCCACTGATGAAACCCAATGATGGAAAGCAGAAAGAAGTCTTGATAAGAGATGACTAAAGAGAATGTGTAACAGGCACCTTAGCGATTTTGGATGACAAATATGTTGATCATCGTTTTCGCAAGCCTGGTGCTACTCATAGCGCTAGATGGATGAGTCAAGTCCTGTACTGTCAAAAAATATTCATGTGGAGTGAGCAAATGGACTATTCTGAAGAGTTCATTGAGAAGTTGGAACGAATCAATACATTCATTGCTTTGTTTTATGTTCCAGCTTGGTTGAAAACTGGTATTGCATGTGACGCACCTTGGACTGATCTCAAATTCCTTCATGACATGAAAAACTTTTCATTATGCGATCTCACTGTTGCTGATGTGGCATACAAGAAATTGCGAAAACATCATTGGTATCTAACTGAGGAAATGGTGGTATTCACAACGTTCTCGGCTAATCCAAAGATTCCTGACAAACTGAAGGAAGCGATGGCTGCTAAATTGCTGAAAATGCCAATCCCTGAAAAATTTCGCAGAGGTAGCCTATGCCTCTCAGTCTGATATCTGACTCTGTCTCTGAGTCAATGAATATGGTCGATTTGATTGGGCCAGAATCGTGGTTTCTATTTGATGCTATACATGTGGAACACGATTGGTTGAGTCTTCCAGTTTCGGAATGGCATAATGATCCGGATTTCGTGACTGCTCAAGAATTTGTGAATACTGTTGAAGTAGTTAATGATGCAGCAGAGCGTATGGTAAAATTGAATACCGACTATGCTGCGTTCATAACGGATGACAAAAAACAGCGAGCGAGCCTCCTACAAGCTGTGGAAGATCACCGGAACAGATATGCAGATTTCTCGAAATCAACCATTTCATCCACCTGATTTATGTAATATTTTGCCAAGTTGATCTCTTTCTTTGCCTTATTTCTTCGTTTCCTGTGATGTTTATTATGTGGCTGTGAGTGGATGTTACATTTACAGTTGTATTCTTGCACGTGGTGATCCAGGAAATTGATGAGCAGTGCCGGGTAGGTTTGAGGGGTGTAGGATATGTGATCCAACAAAATGACTATCAGTTTTAGGTAGTTTTGAGCAGTTCTAAGGCAGTGTGGGACATGGAAATGATATCCTGAACTAGGAATGCCTTATATAGTGGGGTTTTGTAGCACTCCAAACCGCAACAGCTGCATAAATCCATGTTATATGTCACTTTAACTAGGCTAGGTAAAATCGCGACACTCAGATTTTAGGGGAATCCCCTATTTTCAGGAGCTATTCTTCCAGCTCAATGTGCATACGGATGCAGGGGACGAGTTAAAAAAAAAGTAGCCAGAATATGTTTTTAAGGTATAAGGCATGGGAATCAGACTGAAAACCTGGACTTTTGAAAGTCGGTCAATTCTGAACAACCCTATTGTACATACAAAAACTTACCTGTTGTTGAGGAAGAGGAAACGGTTTTTGATATTTCTCTCTGCTGCGGTCGTGTGGTAGGCCTACCGAAAACTCCGAGATCTGTCGTTAAGAATATATTGTAAAGATTCACGCAAAGATTGCCGTCACCATGCTGGTTGGAGCGTACGTATGACGATTATTACTGACCTGCTCATGGCGGCGGCTCAATTGCCAATGGGAATCTATTCCGCCGCCCACATATAAATGTAGTAAAATGACCGCTAGAATGATCACATTCGCACATTCACATAAGCAAAAATCGTCAGCACATTAGCACACACCTACTTACGGGCCTATTTTGAATGCTGTGTTTAAAAAGGGTAGGCAGAGGCACCTTCACTAATCCTGTATACCACTAAATCTATGTTGCTCATGTACTGAAAACAACATCATGGCTTAGTATATTGAGCCGTGGTCAATATGTTTAAAGTCTCTTTACTATATGAGATGATATCGCGATATTGAAATATCAGTGACGACAGTCTTGATTTGTACGGATGATATGTCTACCTGAGGCTGGGTCGATGTATAATGACTGTACTGCAGTGGATGCTGGTAATGTTGTTGCGTCGCCGGCTGGTAATACTGTTGAGGCGCAGGCTGGTATTGTTGATGAGGCGCCGGCTGGTAATACTGTTGAGGCGCAGGCTGGTATTGCTGTTGAGACGCCGGCTGGTAATGCTGTTGAGGCGCAGGCTTGTATTGATGCTGAGGTGCTGGCAATGGTTGTCCAGATGGCGATTGACCTGCGAAGGGGTACGGCTACAGGATTATGCGTTCAAGGTTGAAAAGGGTACGATTCGGCTTTACGAATATTTCGAATTTACCGAAATCACAGAATGTGGCTGGACCTAGAATCAACCTAATTCACAATTTTCTCCCTATTGTCTTTTACCTGTGAAATATGTGACTATTGTATTATAAATCATAATGGTTTGGATTCAAAACTAAGACTAGCACTAGAACTACCGGAACTTCGAACTTCCTAGAACATGGGTGGGCAAACTTTTGAGCTCACGGGCCGCATTCAACATCTAAATCCATTCGCGGGCCGCACTATATAAAATTGAGATCATAAACCAAAACGCAATATTGCTGGTATTTGATTACATAGTGAGGACATGGAGACAATGTATATGCTTATTTGAAACAAACCAAACATTGCTATGATGATGTCGTACAAGCGCCAGAAACAATGGCTAGATTTCATAGACTGGTCGACCTCAATAACCAATTTGTCAAAACTATAGAGATGAAAGTCTGTTTGTTCCGATTCTTAGAACAGGATTGAAATTTAAATCTGTGAGCAGTGATCTGTTAATAGATTTACTAATTCCGCTTTGGGCTCAGTTCCAGGACACACAATGCTGACAGCATCATACCCATGTTAGCTTCAAACACGCTTCTACTATATGTGTAGATTTCGCGCCCCCTTATCGTCATATCACAAAACGCAACCAGGATGCTCTAGCAAACCTAACGAATAGTTTGGTTGCATGGGAGGCTACGACTATTGATGAGAGATTTTTAAATACGAAATTCATACTAAATAAGGAGCAATAGTTATGATTAGTAAGTAAATCGCGCGAAGCGCGAAAAAAATATCAGTTGAGCTCAGCTTCGCGATCCCTTTCAGATGCTTTCATGACCGCAAGGGCCACGCGTCCCCCAGGTTGAGACCCACTGCCTTAGAATTATCATGGTGAAATATACTAAGAAAAAGTCCCTGCATTAATTCGATTCTTAGTACGCATTTTATCGATATTTTTAATAATTTTCTTTAGACTCTCGCGGGCCGCACAGAACGGTGTTGTGGGCTGCATGCGGCCCGCGGGCCGTAGTTTGCCCACCCCCGACCTAGAACTACCTTATGGCTTTCTTGACGCATGTAGAATTTTCTTCGATTAAATGCATTCAGCGGAGCTAAAAACCGGTACAAATCTCAACAAACGGCATCAGAAACCATTGTTTATTGCGCTCACAGCTACTTGCAATATTTTAGACACACCTTAGTGCAACACTTATATAACAAATCGCCGTTTTTTGGTGTAACATGTAAGTGTTGTTCTGGTGCGCATTTGGAATTTGAGCACGTTCTTTAAAAATTTGGAGTAGGTTCCAGATCCGCTTTAGCCACATCACCATTCTTGGTTATTACTGACATATCACAAAGCTTATCAGATAAGATTTGCATAATGCAATCGCGCAACTTATCCTCGATTTGCATATTTTTATAGTATCGGCATTTAGGCAAGTAGAAGATCATGCACATTCTAAGAAAACATGCACGGACCATCGTCGACTTGTTGGTACCCTCATAGAATACTGCCTTGCAACCTGGCCAATAATACCCCCCTGGTTTTGATTCGTTATAACATTTCACCGTCACTGGTATCCTGTTTGTGTTGTTTCTGAAGGAAACAGTTACCTTCGATTGGAGTGAACTCAATGTATATGTGTACAACTTTGATCTCTACACTGGCATCTCGCCGTTACGCTTATCAACAAGATGATAGCTTTGAAAAGTGTGGCTACATGAAGCTGCCTGTGTTCCTTCTGGTTCTGGGTAGCTTCAGGCAACTTTTGACAATAGTGTCAACTGGGACTCCG
Source organism: Botryllus schlosseri (assembly GCF_051294905.1). Lineage (NCBI taxonomy): Eukaryota > Metazoa > Chordata > Ascidiacea > Stolidobranchia > Styelidae > Botryllus > Botryllus schlosseri. The sequence goes on along the minus strand of NC_137248.1, from coordinate 16,130,624 downwards.
TTTGCTTCTCCAAGCGTATACACTATACAGCCAAATTCACGTAGCATTGTTTCAAGATGGATTACATCAGACTCTTCACTTTACTATGCTTGGCAAATGTATAGATTCTAGGAGGTGTCCTTTCCTATCCTTGCCTAAATATGAGACGCCCTTGTACAAATACTTGGTAGCAGCTGCGTCTACCATCTGGCATTTTACCCCAATTATTCGCTGCCATTTTGACCATGTAATAAACGAAAACAATATTATATTCATCGAGTCTACACCTTTTTTTACTCCTTATGTCAATAGAAGGCTCATGTCTTCCATAAATCTGTTCCTCGAGAGCGTCTGACTAAACATAATGAACTCATGCCCTCAGTTCTCCTATGCATTCAATTTACTAGATCTAGCTCCCTCTCCCCCCGAAGATCCATCTCGTAGACCAGAGCAAAGGTCCTTTGCCCTTGTACAACCCCATTATATTAATATGGACAATACAGATATCGGCTTGCTCTAATGGTACATTTCAAATATCATGTCCTGTAACACGCTGAGCTTCAGAAATATAATACTACAGATCTTTGGTGACTCGGAACGAGGAAGATCCACGGCCTTCTATTACAAGGGATGTTGTTGCTAACACAGTTACACCAAGTCGATATTAACAAAGTTCTGTTGTTACAAACTACTTTTCTGCGTTCAGCAGATACATAGCCACTTTCAAGAATATGAAACTGCGAAGCCTTAAGGTAGAAAAACTGTAATGCGTCAAAAATGCTACTCGGTAGGTCTAGGTAGTTCTGTGTATAACTGTTTTATTTGTACTAGATGAGGGATGAAAATCATAGGTAAGGTGGCCTACATAAAATAAATAAAAGTTTTAGCTGAACAGCGTAGGATTTGACTGAATGCCAGCTCTTCAAAAATGAAAATGCGTCAAAAAAGCCACTTGTTCGTTCTAGTGCTAGAATACTTCTTTCTTTTATCGCCGACGACTGTACTGTGCTTTTCGAGTTTTCCTAGATTTTGCCACCGTTCAACGTCCACGGAATATGAATTAAAAAAGGACCTTTCTGGAGATGGGCAAACACTTTAAATTAATATTTTGCATTGGATATTGTAGCCTATATATTACTCTCATTATGACTCTTGTTCTGTTCACGCAACAATCAAACGCATGATTTGATACTCTTCTTGCCGACCCAAGCACCGAACTAAAGGTTTCCTGACCCTGATGCGATTACACCGCCGTTTTCAGAGTGCATTGTTCCAATTAACAAGCATTTTTACGATCACAAGAATTATTCCTTCAATTCATATCCAATCGTGCAAAAAGGCAAACAGTATATTCATGCGATACCCTATCCCTCATTTAAATAAAAAACAGGAAACGACGATGAGGGCTACGTTATAGTTTGCCCATTCATCTGGAATACATCTTTGATTTCGTTTTATTTACTAGTGACTGCTCTTTATTATTTGCTTTTACAATTAAGTGATCGGCAATGCCGGGAACATATTTTGCTAAAAAAGTCTCTTCGGCTCAATTAACCACTAGAAAAGGAATGGACGTAGAGAGAGAGAGAGAGAGAGAGAGTGGAATATACACGGACTCGTGATCAACACACACATGATCTGTGCATATGCATACCATGAGCTCATGATAAGCATATGCCGCTTAGACAAGGAAGCTGCAAATATAGCTTGTAGGGCTTTCTAAGTCTTGCACCACCCCTTCATGCTACCCCCAGCAATTCTTGAGCGCCAAGCGAGGAAGTCATGGATACCAGTGTTGCTAATCAGGTCTTTGGTCTGACCCGGCCGGTAATCAAACCCATGACCTATCGATCAAAAAGCCGTATGCTTCATCATTATGCTATCATTATCGGTAGATCGGTAGATAGCATCCATAATTTCAAACCCATCTGTTCTACCAATATTGACATTGGTGGATCTTGATATATCGCCTCTCATGGCAAAATCATTTTGACCCGTGGGGGTTGGATGGGATGATTCACCCAGCCTTTAACCATTTCCCTGCGGCTGCTGCAATCCCTCTGATGATTTTGATTCTAAGATATCACGACCAGTTGAAATATACTTTTACATCGCATACAGCGCATCACATTGGCAAGGTGAATATACTCACCCAAGTTCGAATTACCTTCCATAATTTCAATTAGGTATTTATTATGTTAAAAAGGTTGATATGTGCCTGGTAATGAATAAAATCGGTAACTTGAATTACCGACTCTCTAATCGTTATACGTGAATGCTACCGACCATTATTTCTGACACATCCGCACATTACCAGACGCCTACCTGAAATAATATTTTCTGCGTTGCCTGTGGCTATGCGATAGCTCGCAGAGTGCAAGAAAACGATGAATGTCTCGTTTTCCCGACTTCGTGATCGAAATGGAATATACATATAATAATCAATGACAGGGCTGGGACGTTTGATGTTGGTTTAAACAAATTACAAATACTCTGATTTTTCAACGAATTGTTGTACTATTGTGACGTTTTCAATTTGCGTTGTTACTAGTACACTATGCATTCCAAGGGAGCAGCACTATAAATCAGAAGCATATTGAATTCTGGGATATCTTCTTCAAAATGAAGCAAAAATTCTCAAATCGCAGTATTTATTCCTCGGCGTAAATGACGAGGAACTTTAATAAGTTTTACACATTAGACTTCTGAAATGAAACGAAGACGCAGCGATCATAAATATTCATGAATTTATGTATTAGTAAGGAAACATCGGGACATTATCGAACATAGTTGAATTTGTGGTAGATACAATTGTTCATATAATATTGGATTCCGTGAAAACACATGCGGTGAATTTCCTTCTATTTTATTTTTATTGGGATTGCTGCGCTGATTCCAACTTAAACGTACTGTTAAATCGAATGTCTGAGATGACCAATACTCAATTCGTGCATAGAATGGCTTAAACGCCAACATCACAGTGCAGTTTTAGGCAAGCCCTCCCGAAGACTGTTTGATGGAATTCTGTCATCTCTTCTCGATTTATGACAACGAAGGATCGATGTGACATTTTTGTTGATTCCGGGCACGCCAGGATCAGCGGAAACGAGAAAGCCGACAAGATATCGGAAACAGCCTCTGCCTCGTCGTCCATTATCGACCAGGATTCACCGGTAGTATCGAAACACGAGATCCGTAGGATCATCCGGCGGCACTGCCCGGATCTATGGGACGGAGAATTTCGAGGATCCGACAACGTACATCATTGTGAGATTTTCAATTCATGCATTGGGAATAAAGCGCCGGCACGCAGAAACCGTTCAGAACAAAGTAAGTAATTTTTATGTTTGCAGTCCGGTCACTGTCGTGACTCCAAGATGTTCCCTCGAAATGAATATCCATGTTTTGTCTTGAATTCTTTATTATCAAGCATAAATACATAATACTATGTCGCATTATATTTCTGGTCATAGTTAGAAGCCACTGTTCTAACGACGATATGAGCTGGGATATTTCCATTCGTTCTTTGTCTAACATCGCAACAGTGTTGGGGTGACTCGAGTCATGACTTGACTGGAGTTTGACTCGATTCACCCTATTGTTATGACTTGACTTGACTCGAGTTCCCTTGTAAATATGACTTGACTTAAGTCGGTGTTTCATAAATGTGGATTCGTGACTCGGAGCAACATTTACGAGTCGAATTCAAGTCATCACGTAATCCGTGTTGATTAAAATCGCTGTATCTTTCATATGTTCGGATTTTTTTCGATACGCTGGGGTGACCTGTGAGAGCGACCAATTTCATTCATTCAATGATTTTGCGTTTTACTGAACCTCCATTATTCTATCACGAATAAATTGACTGCAACGAATTGATTGGAATTTACCGTACGTTCTCGAAATAACGGTAGTAGTAGTAATATGATGGTAAAGTATTTTTTCTGATCTATAGACTAGTCATGGTCATTGGTGGCAGGTGCTCACCTTAACCAAACCTCTTGTGTGATTTAAATTGAATTCGAATATAGTTTATATTAGTGGCGAGATAGCGTAGTAGTATAATCCGCTGCTACAACACCAATGGGTTGTGGGTTCGAGTTTGACCGAGGTCGACTCCAGAATTCCTACTTAAGTGTTGGAGGTTTGTCTAGGCTCCTCCTCGCCATCTCATCCGCGTAAGCGGTGTTTTACAAAAAGCCTAGAAGTGGGCCGTGCTACAAGTCGGCAGATACGGAATCAAAAATAAGAAATATAGGCATAATGTAAATGACCAACGTAGTTGACAAACACCATGAATACCACAACCAATAACAATAACAATAGTTTATATTACTCGTCAACCTTGGGCACAGGCCCAAATTGAATCAAATGGCTATGAAATTGGGTTTTATATCATATCAATTCGTTTAAACTATCTGCAGTTTAGTCTTCTATTTTAAATTTTGAAGGAAAATTATAGACGATGGGTACACAGTTGCTTACGTAGTTTAGCAATTCTACGCATGCATGAGATATACAACGCATTTTTTCATGTCTATTTTATTTTATACTCGGTCCTGGATGACGAATGCAATGACTTAATCATACCTCGTACTTCGAAAAGACAACTTGACTTGAATTGTGACGTGACTTGAATTGACTTGACTCAAGTCATCTCCAAAAATCGAGTGACTTGACTTGACTCGAGTCAACTTCGGAAATCGATTGACTTTACTTGACTCGAGTTAAAATGTGCAATGACTCGAAATGACTTGTGACTCGAAGGTAGTGACTTCATCACAACACTGAATCGTAATCTGGCGTTAGTTCTGCGTATGAGTTGCAAGGAATAGAATATATTTACCTGTGAACGCATAAGTTGGAATTTGCTTCCTTATTATTTAATCGTGATTCAAGTTTCGTTGAATGCCGTATTTAATTGATTTATGAAAGTATTTATTACTGAATATTTCAACAGTTGTTAAATACCTCGACTCATAATTGCGTTGCAGGCCGTGTGTTTGACACCCCTGATCTAGACAGACGTTGCTATTAGGGGTTGTGCAGAGCCCTGAAATGCGTCAAAACTGATGTTTAAGCCATAAAAATCCCGAATTTTGCGGTCTGACTTAACAAATTTTGCTTATTTGGTTTTGGCAATATATTTTTTGAAATATACGTAATTTTGAGAATCAACCCACGGGCTACCCCTGGTAAAAGTCCTAATAGGAGGTTAACCTGGGCTCCTCATCGCCGATCCCGCTGTTAGCGCAGAGTCTTTAAAAGTCCAGAGGTAGAATGAGCCAAGCTCAAAATTCGGCAGCAGAGACCAGAAATTGGACGCACCAATGCGAGAGAGAATAAAGAATTGGAGTACGCGTGCAAGAAAAAGACGTCCTCGAGTCCCGAAGCAATGACAATGAAATTTAGGAAACGCACTGTCGTGGCGCACAAGGCCTGAAAAGGCGATGAGCGCAACTATCGTTGTGTGATGATAATATTAATAATAATACCTGATCCAGCTTGCAGAAATTAACACGAATCAGCATTCATTCTTTCCAATTTCCGATACTTCATTCGTCATGCTATTATATTGCTAGTTACGGCAATTATGACAGCAGTTACCAAGATGTTTTGATTGTCTATTCGGTTATATCGCTGCTTACTGAAGTAACGTTTTCGAAAATGAAGAAGTGAAACTGCTGAATGTGACTCAGAGGTCTAGGATGCATATGGAAGTGGAGTATTCAATGACCGTGAATTACCTCGTAAATTTTTCTCCGAGTCACGAATAACCTTGAGACTGTGTCAACTAGTGACATTGTACTGTAGGTACTAGGGTCAGGTCAAGTCGGGATTTTAATCATCTTATGGCGGATACCGAACAAATGATTACACTGACCAATAGGGCTGTCCATACTTTGGAAAATCTTTAACGTGCGCCGTTGTAAAGTCTTAATCCATAAATTATTGATAAAAAACAACAATTGGTCAGAAAAGATGCTCACTGGAAAGTCGTTAAGATTTCGTGCAAAGCGTTTGAAAGTAGCTGCCGAAGAATGGGCGTGTCTCCGACTATAGAACGGCGAGAAGACTAGTAATCACGAAACCACGGCTCTTGATTGGCAAATAGGCTATGCTTCAATGATCACGACAGCAGCAGCTTGCTGATTAGGTGTTCAAGGAGTCTACTACCGGCGGCGATTCTGAAAGTGCATTATAGGTAGGTTGGCAGATGATGATTTATGATTAATCTAGGGCAGTGGTTCCCAAACGGTGGGGAATTCCCCACTGGTGGGGAATTCAATGGTTTCTGGTGGGGAATAGACGCATTTGCTCAAAATTATGTATAAGACAGTCTACATATTTACGGAGACACATGCACATTTACTGTCACCAGTTAACTGCTCTGGAATGTATGTATCGAAAATTATATTGTGTTGTTTACAAAACCTCATATTTAACTCTGGATGACCAATGATGGCGTCACAAACGCATCCAGCACAACTAGTTTGACGTGAAATAACGCTTTCGCGAAATTTTGAGCGTTACTACCGGTATCGGTTCACAATACGTTTTATGTTGCAGTTATAGGCGATTGTCTTGAGTACTGGAGTAGTTTTATGTCTTGTGTAGGCCTATTACACTCTAAATTTCAAAAGCGTTTACGAGACGGAAAATTAAACGCCAAAAGTGAGCCCCTTTTAACTGTCCGATTGTGTCTCATATTGCGTTTCACACTTTTACGTTTTAGTTAAAACGCCTATGCGTTAAATACCGACGTAGAGCTCGAAATGAAAATAGCTACGCCGGCATGCTGAAAAATGACACAGAGCTTGAAATGATAACAAATTTTATTGCAAAATATGGTTATTATGCTGCATGCACCGTAAATACTGTCCCATGCTCAAATGTCAGGCAACAGGCGCCCCCTTTTTGTCATATCACGAAGTAATTTTCAATCATCTTTTGTAGAAATCCAAGGTCCATAAACGTTTTAGGGTATCCAAGGTCCCAGACATAGTTACAAGACATGAGGTCAATGACCATGCCTAGGATTCCTTGCCCTTTTGTGCATGATAGAGGTATTGTCAACCAATGCCCATCCTTGATGTACGCCCAACTCGTGGCGGACGATCAGTAGGTGTGGTGGATCCAATTTCAAGCATGCAACTTCAGCATCATGCGCCTGAAATAATACGAATACATATAAATCATATAGTCAGCATATCAAATAATGACCACCATTGTCGAAGCACGACTGCTCAAGGGACTGCTGAGCAAGAATAAAAAAGAACACTCTTAGCTCCGACTTCAATCCACAAAGCTCAAAAGGGCACGCTCAGAATAACGTTTGTATCGAAGTAGTTTCAATCATTTCTATATAACAGTGGTTCTCAACCGGGATCCACAAAGCAAATCCAGGGTTTTGCGAATCCTCCAAATTTGCAAAATTGATAATAATTTAATATCATTTTTTTTTGCAAAGATAATTCACAAAGCAGGTTTACTCCATAATTATTAAAACTTACAGATGGCTGTCTGAGATGAAATATTCTACTGTGCAAACTCATTTTAATCGTCAATTTTCCAATAGCTTGCTGATATTGCTTATCAGAGAGGTTTTGTTGGGGTTTAGAACAAATTTTCTTGCTAGCAAATCCATGACTAGCATGTTATAGTCGCAAAAATGCACCCTGAAACTTGGCAGGCTGACGATGACTATATACTTGGACCACTGATGCCAAGACTGAGACGCCTAGAAAATGGCCTAGGGCTTTCCCACAAGATCAATCTTTAGAATGGAATATTCTTTCAGCTATTAGCATGCATGACTAGTCCCAATATCGATTCATTAGTCGCTGAAAAACGTGATCCGTTATTGTACGCAGCTCATATATAGTTCAAACTAAAATGAAGATTATGATCATAATACTTCTTGTATCTAAACCTCTTTATCAAAGTTACTTCTTTTGTGGTAACCATGCCCCTGGTCCATGCAAGTGAGCACGGTGTTGTGCTAACGAGAAGAAGGGGGCTGAAAGACTGAATGCAATAAATCAAGTGACAATAAATCATGCGAACTGCTTATAAAAATTTCAAGTTTAAATAAATCTGCTACGAATATACCAAGATCTGCGGTAAATGAGGCTGGCCCTGGGTACACCAATACGTCAGAACTGATGTTTTATTCATTATCAAATTTCGCAGTCAGGCTGATCAAATTTTGGTTGGTCTTACAATTTCACCTGATGTTATCAGTAATTATACCTCGCTGGCCATGCACACAAAACCTTCTCGCAGAATACATGCGGCTGCTACACATTGTGGGTAACTGTTTGGTCACCTGCGACCTATATAGAATTATACCTGTTTTGCGTCGATAGCCAGCAACGTTGACTTTGATCTTAATCGCAAGTCAGTCAATTGTTTCTGAAGAAATAGCGGACTTTTGATTTCTTTGCTTTCATCTTCTCCCTGGAAAACATTATTCAAACAAAATTTATATTTATAAAATACTCTTGCTTGGCTCGAGGTCTGGAGTTTTAAATTAGGATTGCAGGAAAGTTGTAGAGTAGACTGCTAACGTTACGTCACTGCTGTGTCAATGCAACGTGCTCTAACTTTCCAGTTGAGCGAGCAGTAGCTATAGATAGACATAGGTATTGATAACTTATCTACCGATACTTGTGCAACACGTGACTCACTGCTGAATACGCCAAGATAGGTACTGCTTAACCGGCAGAAGCAGCATATAGTAAGGGTTGTAACGACTCGGGTCGATTTTCTGATTACTCGACTTGACTCAAGTCATTTTCTCAAAATACGTAAATAAATCGACTCGAGTCAATCTGTGTATTGACTCGACTTGGACTCAGGTCTTTGGGTATAACTCGAACGAAGTCATATGACTCGAGACTCAGACGCCAAGACCGACATTTCATTGTAATTTCGAAGAAAAGTGAAGTAACCACCCCATTGGCATTTCGTCTATTGGTACCGGTACTTGAAAATGAGACCAGAAACTGCTAAAAGTGAGGAAAATTAGTATATTACAAATGCGAACCATTCGATATCCCTAAACAGGGTTATAAAAAGTGGGTTCGACAAGACTTTAACTGGAATCTGAGCAGTCAACACAATGACTTGGACTCGAGTCATAATACCATGACTCGGACACGAATCTCTGCTTGATGACTTCGACTCGGACTTGACTCGAGTCTGAACTATAAAAGTGAGATTCACTTGTGACTCAGGGCCTTGTGACTTGGTTACAACTCTGATATAGTCCTATAGCTCGCGGCCAATGGCGTCGATCGATCGGAACAATGCCAATTTGGGCCTGACACAGAGAAAAGTCGGGAACCACTGGCTTAGATGATTTGATAAAGTATACACGTGAAAACAATGACATGAATTTCGCGGCTATGTATAAAAATCATTCATCTGGTGTAGCCCGCGAGCAATCTGAAGGTTTGAATCCGGCCCGAGACACCAGTTGAGTTTGACACCCATGCCCTATAGAGCCGTGGTCTCAAACTCAAATGTGCTCGCGGGCCAATTCCTAGTTTTTAATGATGCCGCGGGCCGCAGTATCAATAATAGAGATATTCAATGTATAAGTTCAAAGTAGATCTTATTTGACGTGACCTTGCAGACAGGCAATCCACAGACCTCATGGCAATGTAATTTACTATTGTATTATTCACGCTTGACACAGGAAAAAATCACATTTCCAAATATTTGAATAAAATTGTTTTTGTGCCGGCCATAATTTTTTCAAATTAATAAGTTATCGACATTATGCGAGAGGATGCATCATGACATCGTAAAACTGTCGGGTTATAATATTGCAGCTAGTGGACCTTTGACGTGCCACAATTTTATGTAGTATATTTTAAAATGTACTGAAGATATATCTGATATCAGAGTATTTGAGCGGTGTAGGTTAATCCCGGTATTGATATATGTAATGACTGTAATTGAGAAAGTCGTTGCATGATCATAGGCCGAAAAACATGCAATGAACACTTACCCAGTGAGGGCACCCAACTCCATCATATTGCAGGCATGGATACTTTTCGCAAAGATGCCTGGAGAATTCGGTATATGCTCTTTTGGATGTCATATCACCGTGTGCTCGGATGTGGTATCCGCATTCTTCCACCACGACATTTAGTAAATGTCCAGCCTTTTGATGTTGCAATGCGGATGCAACACGGGCATTGAGTTTCGGTAATGTAAATCTCTTTTGGGCATGAGCAATTCCCAGGAGACTATCAATCTTCTGGAATTGAAGCAATTCCTAGCTCACTATCGTCTGAAACAGGAGCGATTCCCAGCTCACTATCGTCTGGAATCGTTTGAACATCTCTGTCCTAAAATGAAATATCATACTCAATTTATGCGTATTGGTAGCAGTGTTGGGATGACTCGAGGTCCAAAAATCGGGTGACTTGACTTGACACGAGTCACCTTCGAGAATCGATTGACTTGACTTGACTCGAGTCAAAATGTACAATGACTCAAAATGACCCAACACTGATTGGTAGATTATAGTAATGTAAATGTTCATACCAAAACGTCAGTCTTTGATGCAGGTGAGTCCTCCGTAATATAATCTGCTTGCATCTTCATGGGTTCAATTTGCTGTAAAATATAGCAGTGCATGAAATATTGCCTATAATAAGTTCTACGCACATCAGGAGTAGATGTCACTGGATTTTCGAAATCATTATTCTGAGCAGGTACATGCAGCACTAAATCGGTCCCACTGTGTTTGATCGACCTCAACCACTTCTGCAAGACAGGATTAGATGATGCAAATCGCTCTCTTTCCACAATGGGAAATTCATAGCTACGAATGCGGAAAAAACGTACTCACATCTCTCAGGGCAATCAAACGGCACATCAAGCCAACTTTAAAATCCATTTTAACGAAATCCTCATCAGCCAGCAAGCCGAAAACCATGCTACATACTTCATTTTCTGAGAAAACAAAATACAAATATACATTTCACTTCCAAACGTATGGCATGTTGAGCAAATACTCTACTAGCTTTAGCAGGACTACCTGTAAAGACACCACACCTGATCAGCACACTTGGTTATAATATACTGAATGTCACCAATTTTGTGACTAATTTGTGGCCACGGATAGGTTAAGTCGGAAACTTTTACAAAACTCAACAACAACTTTCTACGGCAAATGCATTGAATTCGGACTCAAAATACAGAACATTGAAGCGACCAGTAATATTATGCCGATATTTTGTGTTTTTTACGGTGGGATCCGATTGGATTAACTATTTCAAATTCATCAAAATAAAGGGAGAATAGCAGGCAGTCAGGGTGACTGGCTATCCCAAGATGACTTTTAAGATAATCTCCATGTAAGCAGTCTGTCATGGTATGACACCCGTGAAATGGAGTAGGCTTCGAAATGAGAGATTCGGCAGTGACATTTAACAGTGCTTCCAACTGATGCATAAAAGGTACAAAGTAGCAGTATCCAGAAGCAGTCTGGAGCATATAACCATCTCGAGTTGGAATATTTTTAAACCATCTCCCAAATTCGACACTTTCAGGTTCAATAAGACCAAAATGTTCCTCATAAAAAGTTTTTCTTGCTTCCTTTGTTTGCAACAAGCACAGTGCATCTGAGGATGAATGTATCTGCAGAAATGGTACTCAACAAGTTGACATTGGATGACAAAACATCAGTAGGCCCAGAATCACTCAGTTTATGAATAGTTTATTCGCAACAGTAAAGCTGCTTGAGCCAGAATAACCAACTCGATAGGGCGCCGCTGTACTTCGTCTGCCGTCAATATTAGTAATTTTTTCATGATGTTATCTTCTAATGTAAAGGATTATCATACCATACTACACTGTTTTTGCCAGGAGCTTAAGCCAGTTTTTACTGTACAATTTTGCATTCTGCCGATTGCTACAAAAAACGGGGTCATGTGCTGCTGTGTTGTCGTGCTGTATTATATCTGCATCTGAAAGCTTACAATGAACCAAAATGCGTTACTGCACGTTAATGAATAACAGTCGAGTTCTTGATATGGAAGACAGCACTTTGGCATATCGGTAGTAAAGATGACCTCTCTTATAGCTTTGATTCAGGTAATGGATATTCTTAACACTTACCTTTCAATACGTCGACATGTCTTTGTTCTATGCCGTCTCCCAATAAGAATTCAGCTAATTCGTAATCCATCACGAACGATCACTAATAATACTCGCACTCGACTCGACACTTGGCACGTAGAAGACTCGCAACTTGACACTCGTGATAAATGCGACAGAATGTGCGATCAACGCTCTCTGAATTCCCGCGCCCGACACACCATCGAGCGCGTGATACCGATTTCGTTTGTGAGTTTATGTTGAGAGATAAGAGGAAAATGAGGAATGAGCACGATATATGTCACTCCCGCGAAAACAGACCTCGCTCTCTCGCTTGAACGGTGTTTACTTCAATATCACGCAACTCGAGAGAGGGAAAAAAGTCATTTCGTGTTTTAATCTAACGCTTGGAATTTAGAGTGTAGTCAAACCAGCAAATGGCTGCTCTGTGATGACAAAAGTATTGGGTAGTGGGGAACAGGACCGTGAGTGTCGCACCAAAAAAACCTCAACGGTTTGTAGGGTGCGAACTCGAAGGGGCAAAAAATTATTTCGTGAACTAGCATAAATTATAGAGTAATAAATTTATGCCACTTTTTCAATCTGCGTGCTCGATTAAATATGGGCGAACATGTTCATTATTGGGTACCCGTTCCCCCACGAAAATACGTAGATTTTATAGAAATGGAGAGTTTCAATACAACATCCATTGTAGCAGAATATTTATTAAACTCGAAGACTTTTTGGATGCCTCTTTTCTAGAGTTACCGATTGTTGCGTCATACTTTGACTTTTTGGTTTTGCTTTTAAATCTGTTTAAATCCCTTTAGGGTGCCGCTATCTCTTGAAAAGAGGCAAACGAAAAGTCTTCCAGTTTAATAAATATTCTGCTACAATGGATGTTGTATTGAAAGGTATATTCAAGTTCTGTACCACGAACCAGCTATTTAAATGGAGACTTCGGCGTCGGCCATTACTGCCCCACGATGCACCAAGACATATGAAAGTTATAGGCCATGTAACATGCGACTCCGAGAAGTGTGGCAGAACGATCAGCAGCGAGAAGACCATTGCCGAGAAGGAATGCCCCTGTATAATATATATAGGTCTACATATATGTTTAATTGTCCATAGGCGGCTAAATGGTTGCCGCCGAATGTTCCTGTCCTGGCAATCTGAACCCCACAGGACAAATGCCATCCCGGAAGGAAACTTTATTTGTCGGTAAAGCAATACCAATTTGAAATCGTGTGTGCCTTTTAGTTTGGGCGATTTCCATATCTTTTGACATAGCAGATATAGGAGCGGTCACAAAATAGCATAATGTAACGAAGTCAATATACCAATGGGTCCGCCCGAAGATGTTTAATTCTTATTTAGGGGTCGTACTTTTTCCAACACACCTCACTCAGCTCTACCGGTAAATCTGATTACGTGACCAGCGAGGGGATAAAAAAAATGATAGCAAATTATATGCAATTCCCGACTATATTGACTGATTCAAACATGAATTATATAAAATTTTCGGGCCTCGCGCGTTTAGTCGAAATAAGGCCACGTACTAAACGGTAGACCCAATGTAGCTGATAAATAGCGGGGAAAGGCGTACAGGCTCGGGGGGAGGGGGTTCTGGGGTGCCTAAGACCAACGTTTTTTTAGGGGGGGCTGACGAAGTGTTGTTACGGTCGTGGTGGGGTATGAAGGCTCGGAATAAATCTGAAGTGGGGAATGAAGACAAAAATGTTGGGAACCACTGATCTAGGGTATGTTGAGGTACGAAATACATGATGAACAAACAACAGCTGCTTCACAGAAACTCCATAGCATGACCGCTTTGTTGTGAAGGAAAGCGCTGTAGCCATCATGCCTTGTTTTCATCGAGGGAATTCAAAGGCGCTTATGCAAGTGGCGAACGAATTCCTGTTTAACAAGGGATCCATTGTCATTTAATACAAATATAGAGCTTACCAATGACACTAAAATTTGTGTGATCTTATCGGGCTCACGTTGTACTATATAGTTGAAGTTTTGAATGCTCTAGGGATCGGCTCAATCAGCCGGTTATGCTTGGCACTTACAGCAAATCGAATTCCCTTGCAAGTATTGTCGAAGTCCTTAATGATGACGCAAAAAATAGGAGTAAAAGTAAGGACAGACTATGATGGATATGATATGTCGAAATCCTTAATGATCGCGCCGCAAAGAGGTGTAAAGGTAAGCAGTAATCACATACTATGCTGCATAGTATCCAGCATAGTTCGGATATCATATCCAGCATAGTCTGTGCTTACATTCGCACCTCGTTTCCGTAGCATCATTAAGGACTTTGAGAACACTTGCAAGTTGCAGTTGCTCGGCAACTTAAGGGTTTAAGTTAACAAACAAACAACCAATAATTAGCATGGAGAACTTATTATAATTAAATCACGTACTACACATTAAGCATGCTATAGTGAATATTGTAACAGATCCCTGTTATCGATCAACCTTGAAATGTGTATATCTCGTAACCGAGAGACATCCTGTTGGAGTATATGGTAACTGACAACCTCCAAACCTACTAACCGCAAGGAGATCTCATTCGATCTGGCTTTGCGAAGCTGTTGCAGAGTGTTGCAAATTATACAGCTGTGATACAGATATGATGCACCTGCTTGCGGGACTATATGATAATATCCAATATTGTGTATTTCACGCCATATTAGGAGACGAATAAGACTTCCGATTGCAGTGATCACGAGTCTATATAAGCGCATGTTTAGTTGACTCGAGATGAGACTCATTTTACGCTACCTACGACAAACATCAACGACGAATAAATCTTGTATTGAGCAATCTCTTGGTTCAAGAACTTACTACAGAGTTGACGTCAAGTTAAGTATAGCGCAGCAATTACCTACAATACACAGGTTACGCTACTTTGCTACTTCAGGACGAAACAACTATATGGTACCACGTGCTCGGTGAACAAGGGATTACGTCTATACAGTACAACGAACTTTATATCGTACGACTACAACGATATCGTGCAACAACGGACTATACCCGTACCGGACCATCAACCATCCGGTAACCCTTTCATTGCAATAGCTACGGCAGATTTCACGATCAAATTCGCTTCTTGTGTGCTTATTTTACGCCTCATTATATTCGTGATTATTGTGTACCTTTCATATCAATTAGAAGTGTGCATGCAATAGTTCTTTCATGGCTAGTGGCGGCAAACATAATAAACCACCTACCTCCGTCCCTAAAGTTGGCGCAGGCCCTAAGGACGCTAAACCTAAGGTCGAAGTAGTAGGGGGGCGACCTGACAGACAGCCTAGCGAGATTAAACAAGAACCTAGTGACCGTTCCGCTAAGGATCACGTCGACGCGGCACATAAACACAACATGGACACTTTAATGAATCGCGACACGGATGTAGCAGACGACACAAATGCTGAACAAGACCAATCAGACGGTCAGACATCAGATGAGGAACAGCCCGATTTAGACGAGCCACACACATCGGCAGGGCGCACGTCACACACGCCGGATTTCACTAACGTTACTTCCCGCAGACGGCATAACGCAGCACCATCTCAAGCTGTACCTCAGTCACATTTAGCACAAGCAAGTGTCGCACAACCACCTGTTGTCTCAGCACCAATTGCACCATCACAAACAGATACTGAATTGATTCAGGATCTCGAAGCAGTTGAGAACAGGGAAATGACTGTTGTCGTTAACAAACTAAAACGCAACCTCTTCGATGAAAACAGACCAAGCGCGTTTTTCACAGTTGCTGAATTAACATTTGAAGCGAACAACATAACGACAGATCACGCTAAATCATGCTACCTCATGCTCAATATCAAACAACACGTCTTGGAACGCGCTATGACATTTCCTATCAACACAAAGGCTATAAACAGCTACAAAACAGCGAAGCTTGCATTACTACGCAGATACCAACCGGAGGCTAAGGAATCAGCAAACAACTTTGGCCTTATCGTGAATCTTCTGAAATTAAATGATCTTACACCTGAACAGGCGTACGACGCCGTGATCACATACCACAACGGTCTTATTGATTGCGTAGCCAGGAGACGAATGATGAATTCAGTATTCCATCATATCGTGGACCATCGCCTACGTCCATTCTTACTGCTCAAACTCCGTACTAGCAACATCGATGAATTGCTAGTCGTGGCACAAACAGCAGCAGCTCAGTTAGCAGAAGAAAGACACGTCCATGCCATACACACCAACACCACACACACAGCTAAGGTGGCAGACCGACAGAGAGATGAGGAAGAAGCATCCTTGAAAGCGCTTGTACTGAAGCTACAACGCGAAGTTGATCAACGCAAGGGCAGCGGATCTCAGTTGACTACTGGAGGCCACGGTTTCACTTTATGCTGGTATCACAATAAATATGGCAAGAAAGCTAAGAAATGCAGCGACACCGCATCTTGTCAATGGGATGCATATTCTACAAATTTGAACGACTCCAACACTGCTCAAAATTTTTAGAAGAGGTGAAGCCGATCGGCATCGTCCTGCAAATTAACGAAGTCGACCCCCTTCACCCGAACTGGCTCACACTTTATTCTGCATTTCTTTGTTATTTCATTGTCATATGGGTGTTTTTGATCCATTCAGACATCAGACGACGCCCGAAACAGGCTTTATCGGGACTGTCATGTGTACTTTATTTTCCGTACAATTTTCACCCTTGCCAATACGTATATGTTATGGAACCATCGCAGATGCAAGGGTTGCGCAAGCATTATCTAGGACCTTTCCGGGTTTTACACAGATGGAAACATCATCTTCAAATCGCAATCTCAGGTCGAACACGTAACGTAGCATTATACGATGTCAAAGTCATGTATTGCGACGGCGATCGCATCTCAGATTTTTCTCTACCGAACGCAAACACGCTGTTTACATCCGATTCTCACGATGCTGAAAACCACGTGGCCACAACACATGTAGGCCGAACGAACATCGCTGCTAACGCAGAAAATCCAATTCAGCTTCAGAAAGCAGTCGAGCCAACAGCGAACGCATCCGGTTCAGATGTTATTGCAGATTCAAGCGATCAGATTTTGAGCGAGCGAGATTTTGAAATTGTTCAAGAATGTAACGATTCGAATTTACCTTGCAGACCTGCTATTATTGATAAAATTATTACAACGCGAACAGGACGTGCAATTTCCAAGCCGCACGCACTCAAGGATTATGTTTTATCGGCAATCGATTGTCCTGTCACTTTTGACGGCGTGGCTGTTAGCGCACCCAGCTAAAGGAAACGATACTCCGATTTCTATCACGGCTAACGTATGTAGACGCGAAGCTGCTTCTGACTTGATCGATATTCAACCACCAAAACGATGCAGACACGATCCGATTATACATTCGAAATCGTGGTGGCAAATATCTACGCCTTGACAAACAGATTTCACAATCTGGATGGAAAGATGTGTTTTGTTGCTGAGCAATATTGGGAGACACATTATTTTTTTGGTTCTTATTCGCAAAATATAGGCGAAGAACGACGTTACAGTATCCCGTTAGTGGAATGTCAACACGCAATTGTTACACATTTATCTTCATACGGACAGCTGACCGAACAAGCTGACGGATTACTTTCAACTACTAACAAACTACACTTGACATGGAAATGGGCTAACTCGCAGTCCAGATTTCTACGCAACCTAATCGTGCATACAATACCGATTGTATACGATTCAATAACCAGCAAACTACGAGCCGATATATCTGATCTCTCTGAATGTAAAGCAAAGGTCGGGCATTGTCAAACAGACCAGGGAACGGTCATATGGCCTCCCTCCATCACAAACAAATATGCGTGTCCGACGGCGCCAATTCGGATGCGTACAAACATCTTAATGCATACAAACAGCAACCACGAAGTATCAAGGGTGGAAATACCAGACCTAGCTCTATCTTTTCAGTCAGCGCGCACATGTGATTCCAATCTGGTCCGCTGCTTGCCCAGACGAGCAGTGTGCATCACAGGAGGATTTTTCATAGTACCAATTCGCTGCACTTTAAGCGATGCAAAGACCCTGGGCTGAAACTTTCGACGGAAAGACTCAACAGCTCAAGTACTTCTACGCGTCTCTTGCTAGGACAGATGCAGGAATTGCATGATGACTCGATGGATAGACACAGGCGACTGATTTCACACCTGGACTACCTCAGTTGCACAATAGAACAACAGTTTTACAACGTCCACAAATCGCTGACACCAATGTCACCGGACTCGACGTTCAATATAGCACCCTACAACTCAAGATTGGGTGTGTTCGACTCATTCTTATACAAAATGCATTGCATAACACAAAACATCACCGTCCACAACAACTTATTCTTTCCGGACGGAACACTAAGCGCCCGACCACTCATCTCGTTCAGTACAGACAGGACATATTTCGGACAATTATTCGACAACAACACAGCCTTTTTGGAGACTAGATACATCGACACTGGCTCCGCAAACGCAACCAGAATATTCAAGGTGGGTGATTCCTATTTCAAATATCAGAATGGAATTCTCACATCACGCAACGCCTCTGTCACACAAGTCAAATTTTCGATGGATCTCAACATTGACGATTTATTAGGATCGCCACGTGTTGACAATATCACAGAGACCTTCCTACATTTATTCAGGAAAATGGATTCTTCATTTAGCACAGATTACGATCATGTTTTATCTCACATATCCAGTTCGATGCTGCTAGTCCAACGTCTACGAAGCCTGTCCGCTTCGTACACTTCGAACCGCAGTAGGCAGGATGACACTACACAAATTGACCCCTTAGAGCCAATAAAAATAGCATCAGACGCCATTAATTGTAGCATTTTATCCTTTTTATCCACTATTACCAACCCTTTCCTTAAGCTTTTCTTTGCATGTTGGTTTGCCGCTACGATGCTATGGGGTTTATACTTTTCATGCCGTTTATTATGTTGTAATCGTCATAGGCTTAGACAACGTTTAATTGTGCATCGTGAATCTGCCGCTAGCTCTTTGCAGGCCCTCCGTGCACGACTCCGCCGGCGAAGCTATGCTGTTGATGAAAGGATTACTCACCACGTTCATGGCGACGCTCACGAACTCCAAACGATCCGTACGGGCAATGACTCTGACAATCTCGAGGACGAAACCAAATCTCTCGCAGACTCAACAAATGTCGCCGAAACAACATATACTTCCGACGCAGATGCACACAATCAACCATTGAATCCGACTATCGAATCGGACACATCGACCAACGACCTGACTACTCCTGACGATCGTGTACCAGTCCAGGAGATATCAACACCAAATGCATCTGTCGGCGACGAAACCGCACAGCAACAACAACCACAACGACAACAAAATCATGTGCCATTGGAGTATGCGAGAATCGCTGCAGTGATCAACGACCATAGCCCGAGATTCCGCCCGAGGATTCCCAAAATTCTGCACAATGCTAAGCAGAAACGACCACGTAATACGAAGAATCGTCCGCGTCTGCCCATGAACGAGTAAATCCGAGTAACGCAGTATATGCCAGCCCGGCGGGTATGTTATATACTGTTATATATTGACTGACTGACCATGCTCAAATAGATGGTCTGGATAACGAGGTATCAACAAGTTTATTAGCCCCGCGCGCGCGGTCACATTGTGACATGGACAGTTGTGACGCTCAGCGTGAGTGATTTTTAGGATTAGATTTTTAGGATTAGGTTTCTTTATTGTGTATTTGTTTCATGCCAGTTATGTACATTATAAAATGAATGAATAACAACTTGCTCATTGCTCCATCAATTAGACTTGAACATTTGGACATCTATTTCCCACTTATACATTTCTCTAGTTATGTGATACACTCCATGCTACAACTGATTAATTAACTTAATTATCTGACATTTAGACCTATTGTTATCTCTTTTTCGGAAGGGGAACGGTGCAGTTGCTCGGCAACTTAAGGGTTTAAGTTAACAAACAAACAACCAATAATTAGCATGGAGAACTTATTATAATTAAATCACGTACTACACATTAAGCATGCTATAGTGAATATTGTAACAGATCCCTGTTATCGATCAACCTTGAAATGTGTATATCTCGTAACCGAGAGACATCCTGTTGGAGTATATGGTAACTGACAACCTCCAAACCTACTAACCGCAAGGAGATCTCATTCGATCTGGCTTTGCGAAGCTGTTGCAGAGTGTTGCAAATTATACAGCTGTGATACAGATATGATGCACCTGCTTGCGGGACTATATGATAATATCCAATATTGTGTATTTCACGCCATATTAGGAGACGAATAAGACTTCCGATTGCAGTGATCACGAGTCTATATAAGCGCATGTTTAGTTGACTCGAGATGAGACTCATTTTACGCTACCTACGACAAACATCAACGACGAATAAATCTTGTATTGAGCAATCTCTTGGTTCAAGAACTTACTACAGAGTTGACGTCAAGTTAAGTATAGCGCAGCAATTACCTACAATACACAGGTTACGCTACTTTGCTACTTCAGGACGAAACAACTATAAAGTGAATTGAATTTGCTGAAAGCATCTGATAAATGCCAAGCATAGCCGGCTGATTCAGCCGATCCCTAGAACATTCAAAACGTCATCTATATGGTACAACCTGAGCCCAATGAGATCACACAAATTATAGTGTCATTGTTAAGCTTTATATATGTATTCAATCATGATGGATCCCTTCTGAAACAAGTAATTCGTTCGCCACTTGCATAAGCGCCTTTGCTTTCCCACTATGACAACAAGGCATGTAGGCTGCAGCGTTTTCATTCGCAATACAGCGGTCATGCTTCAGACGTTTTTATGAAGCAGCTGTTGTTTGTTCACCATGCATTTCGTACCACAACATACCCTGGATTAATCCTAAATCATTATCTGCCAACCTACCAATAATGCGAATTCAGAATCGCCGCTGGTAGCAGACTGATTGATCACCCAATCAGCAAGCTGCTGCCGTCGTGATCATTGATGTACAGCCGATTAGTCAATAAGGAGTCGTGATTTCGTGATTTTACTAGTCTTCTCACCGTTCTATGGTCGGTAACACGCCCATTCTCCGGCAGCTACTTTCAAACGCATTGAACGAAGTCTTAACGGTTTTCCTGTGAGGTTGTTTTTGACCACTTGTTGTTCAATAACACTAGTGAACACATATTTTTATGCAGAAAAAGTAAGTGTTGTTTTGGGGGTTCTGAAGGGCACTTATTCCGAATATGACCTAGTTTTTTTAAATTGTCTCTTGGTTAAGAACATGGAGCTGTTTTACCCAAAATCTCCCATTTTTGCTGTAATGGCTAGATAGAAAATCGGCTCAGTCGTACTATAAAGTTTGTAAATTCAATCTGCTTGATATTTCTACACACAGAAGACTCTTTTAAATCAAAATGCAGCCGCAGCAGCACTATATTTAGGGGTATTAGATTTATCATAGTTATAGACTTTCACAGATATGATGTACATAAATAAACTCCATTCATGTATATAAGTATATACCTAGATACTCAAATAACGTGGCATTAATTAATTCAATCAGTTTTACGTCAACCACCTATTGTAAATTTGAAATAATCAGTTGTAATGTAATATCAATAATTCATTTTAAAGCACAATTGTTTTTTGTACGATTTTCGCCTGTAAGCAATTTAGTGCAGTCTCTCGAAAGGTTTCAGCAACGGTCTCGGTCTGCCATGATATGCTCATCTCATTTGCCCTGATATCTTTCTATTGTTGTTTTTAAGTCTTGGTTGAACCTCTCCCCTTGCTAATCTACCAGATGATCTGGAAATATATTAAGATGACTGAACAGGTAGTAAAGTTTTATGCCGGTGTTTTTTCCAAGTTTTCCATATGAAGATACGAATTTTTGGACCAACTGTTTGTAGTTGGCTGCTTTGTGATCATCTAAAAAGTTTTCATTGCTACATCTTAGGAGAAATTTCATGCAGTGAACTCTTTCCTAATATTAAATAGGACTCTTTCATCCGTAACCGAATCTGAAATCTATCAAAGATACCAGATTCAAGCTTCTCGTTTGATAGGGATACTAGGTAAACCCACTTTGTTGACTCAGCGGGAAATTATCCATTTACAAGTCTAAAGGGATGAGACGAATATGAGTATTTTAGTCAAGCTTTCAAGGACAAATTTCATAGCTTTATACTTCTCTTTATTCTTGGTAGAATGACCAATTGATACAGGAGAATGTGTATTTTCGTTGTGCAAAAGTACAATTGTTAGGCTTGACAAACTGCTTTTCTGACAAACAAATATTTTTCATAGGGTCATGTTAATTTTGATAGAATGACTGAGAACGACATGAGGGTTCTTCATAGTCAATTATATATTCATGCGCAGTATAAAACTAGAAAAAACCACGATTTCCCTCCTACCAAGTGAAATATTCAATGGTAAATACAGTAATTTTGGGCTTTTTCAGGGGTATAAATATCTGCTGAACAAGAGCCAACCTGGAAAAACTAATGTGATAATCGTAATCAGCAATCTCGAAAACCCAAGAGACTGCTCTCAGATGTTCTACCAATTTTTTTTTCATTTTGTTGACCAGTGTAATTTATAGAATAAGACATTACAACGGAGCATTTTCAGGATTTTCCAAATTATAGACAACCCTACAGACCAACCCAGATTTTCGTAACTAGAGATTTTCACCGATTTTCAGTGTATTTGCATGTCGCTGGATTAAAAAATGACATCAGTTTTTTTCGAATTGGCTGTTCTTTAAGATATTCCATACTTTAATTTCAAGAAATGCTAAAAATACAAAATCTTTATCTTCAGGCATGCGCATACCGTATTTTTTTTAGTTATGAAGCGATATCGCTAAACACGCAATCTTTAAGATGAAGAGCCTTGCAAACAGGAATCTTATTTCATGTGTAGAACAAGTAAAAATTAGGGGATATTAGCATTAAACTGAAACAGCTGACGTCAAAGCTCAAGCACTAATTTTAGTAGTGCTCAAAGTATATTTGCACAACTATGAAACCACGCTATAGCTACATACTACATAGCTATAAAATGAGATATTGATGTCATGTGATAACTGAAGGGAGTACTCGACACTGTAGGCTACATGTGGTTGACAATACAAAGAGACTGCAGCTTATCAGAATGATGCCTCTACTGTTACACTCCCATCGCCTGGTTTACTGTGTGATGCTGTACAGTTTGCAGAGAGCTAAGAAATCACTGATAACGGTAGATATATACAGTACAGACAGAAACATACTGTATATAGGCTGCAACTAAATAACCTGTGATGTCCAAAGTGCAGTGTTTCAATGTCTTGTATCTGAAGCAATGGGATGCTACAATGGCAAAACGACAGAGTGGATTATCTGCTACAGAATAAGTAATGTATTGGCTTGAGAGACATTTCCAATATGCATGCTACTCATACTTCTGTTCACATTTTGCAGTTACTATTCACATTTTGCAGTTACTAAAGTCAACGATTTTTCTTCATCTTCTTCTTCAAAAAAATTAATATATCGAAAAATAGAGCCACTTAAAAAAAAGTCATTTTCGGACTCAGTGGCCCAAAATACCCAGGAACCATTAAAATATCTTTTGCACTAATTTTTTTTGTTAGCCAGTGTTGTGACAATCAAGAAATTCTAAATACACTCTAGATCAGAGGTCTCAAATACGCGGCCCGCCAGAGCATTTCGTGCGGCCCGCGACGACATTTTAGATTTTTATTAATTTGACAATATATAAGTGTCACATATATCTTTTCAGGTTATAAAGTGAAAACTCCCTCTTAAATTGCTCCGAAAGC
This sequence comes from Botryllus schlosseri, assembly GCF_051294905.1. Classification (NCBI taxonomy): domain Eukaryota; kingdom Metazoa; phylum Chordata; class Ascidiacea; order Stolidobranchia; family Styelidae; genus Botryllus; species Botryllus schlosseri. The sequence continues at coordinate 16,106,655 of NC_137248.1, read as the reverse complement.
CTCAAACTATTCATCAAACTTCACCATCACATCAATTGCAAACGATACCATGCAGTGAAAGATTCACTACTTCGCAACATTTCCAATTCGTGATGACAAATCGTGACCCTTAGACGATTCGTGACTGAAATTTGTGAGTTGGACTTAGACGCGACCTTTCCTAAATTACTCAGACTCGGGCTAACTCGATGACAAGAAGAAAATGGCTCGAGTGGACTTGGAGCGACTCGGAATGCCGTGAATTTGTTAGAAACATGGACGCAACAAACTTCGCGTATCAGTGGAGTAATAAATCAGAAGGTCGCAGCTTGTTATTTCGCTAACTAAGCAAGTTGTTATGGCACCCATAGGCAATCTGTTAGTTACATCTTTGGTCGCTAAACCATGTTATTAAGGCCACTTAAAGGTATCGAGTACCGTAGTGGCACGCTCCAACGATGTAACAGCAATGAGCCGTTCGGCGTTCCGACATTTCAATCACTGGGACACATTCATTAATATATTTATATTATATTTATATTTTTTCTGCTCCTATATTTGAAGATATATGGCCATGAGATTAATAGCCTACTTGTCAGAATTGTACCCTACTCATGAATTGGAATTACAATGCTCAACTATTGTTTTGATATCAGATCAGTCTCTATTATCAATCTGCTAAATTCAAAATATTCATAGTAGCTGAAAAATAATAACCCGATAGCTTTTATGATGGTATCATACATTTGTCCGCCATATGGTGTCTATATCTTATAATTAATATAGATCTAGCACAACAACAATTCTATTCAAATAGTTATAAATGTGATGATTCTATTCGCGCCAGGCCTAAATTGACACAGGAGTAAATCACATTTTGGCGATGTGTGTTCACTGTCAGTCTGTTGGATCGGCTCACTTTCAATAGGAAAATTCGTTCCCGCAAAATAAGGCCTACTTGGAAAGAAATAGAATACCCCTATAAATGCTGCGGCCCGCGGCGTCGTCCAAACTGGAAAACTGGCCCGCGAGCACATTTGAGTTTGAGACCTCTGCTCCAGATGTTATATTTAAATCTTCGTTCGATCGCACCGTCAACTCATCCCGATTCGTCTTCATAGCGGGTGTTTGAAAATTGCAAGAAGTGGAAATATCCTTAGGTAGTTCTACAAATCTGAATGATTTTGAAAGCGTGATCATATTATTTACAAAATCAGTGCTCAGCAGATACAGATTGCCGACTTCGAGAGAAGAATATAACCATGCAATACGCAATCAGCAAATGCAACGAGTCATATTTACAATGGAAAGCGACATATACTGAATCGATTATTATGCATCTTTAGTTGTTCGTTCGGTGGGCGCAGTTGACTTTTCTGTATTAAATTACGTTAATTCCCTCTCTATGCCGCGGTTGATGACGTCTTCAGGGTAACCATTATCAAGTAAGATTTTTCGGATATGGTCAAGTCCTAAGCAATTGTGTAGCAACTCGTATCCTACTGAGTAGTTAACTAACTACGTAACTCTAATTTCCATACTGAGAACGCCAGACAAGTACAGCTACACACAATCTTTAATCACAACAACAACAAATATGAGCATGCTCTCTGACTGGCACCTTTTGAACGTGCAAGTCAGAGTGGTACGAATGTATCAGAATGTTAATATCCGAACGATAACGCGTCAGGAATAAGCGTAATACATTTGCGAGTCGCGATCCCTTGGATATAGTTTGTAGGTGTATTATGTGAAACTACACCACCACCCACAAGATCGTGAGTAGCATTTCAAGCTCGGAATCGAGGGGGCACGTTGATCATTCTTCCGAAGCGAGTTTTCATCTGCTTGTTGCGCGTAGACGTCGTGTCGTCCTGTGAAGTTTGGTGCCGAGAAGTTCACAAACTGCGTCTCATAGTCTGGAAGTGAACTGAGGCCCTCGGTCAGATGACATACCTGCCGGAACGCCAAATATCGCCACTCAATTATACAGCAGTGTGCGGGCACATCCGGCGTCGGAAATCGGTATCGTTAACGATCAAAAGGCAGCTACGAACCCCACCAACCGCGTTAGCCTCTAACCGCGATCGGCGTCGTCGTTTCCCTGGGTTGTGGCTGTGCACAATACTTGTGGTCTTCTGAAGTCTTTCAGGTACATCGGGGTCACCAATGTAGGAACTCGTATCCTACTGAGTAGTTAACTAACTACGTACCTCTAATTTCCATACTGAGAACGCCAGACAAGTACAGCTACACTCAATCTTTAATCACAACAACAACAAATATGAACACGAACATGCTCTCTGACTGACACCTTTTGAGCGTGCAAGTCAGAGCGGTACGAATGTATCACAATGTGATTATTCGAATGGTAACGCGTTAGGAATAAGCGTAATACATTTGCGAGTCGCGATCGCTTGGATATAGTTTGTAGGTGTATTATGTGCAGCTACAATTGCGTCGCAAGAATTATTGCGCTGATAGTGAGGCCGGAGACTACTGCCGATATGTTAAGAGCTCTCGCTGTTTTTGCTTTCGAAAGCGCTTTTTCCGGATCGACGTTCCTCAAACCGTTTGCCTGCAAAACCACAACTCTTTTGTTATTATCAAATTACGATCATATGTTGCGAAGCATCGTTCACGAAATGGGGCTAGGCATTGGGAATAAAATAAAGTAGCTGGATATTTGAAGAATTGAGCAGCATTGCGCAATGCTCAGCCCCTGTAACTACGAATTTAATACCTCGTTGACCTGCTAAGCTATAATGGTCCATAAAAATGTTGATTTCCAAACTTGGGGATTGCTTTGATAGGATACAGTGCTCTCGCCGACATTTTAAATGTAGTATTTAAAGTTGCTGACTCATGGCGAAATATTTACCAGATGACCAATTGATATGGTCATGTAATGTCGTATTCAATATACCATAAATGCAAGACAACGCAATAAAACTGATTTAGCCATGCCAGACTGCTCGGGGATCAAGTATACCTCTACAGTCTACACATATTTGGTATACCACTATCAGGTATATGTCACATTAGCAGTTTCCAATTCCAAATAGGAAAGTTAGATTGCTACGGCAACAACGCATGCCTAACAAAAAGGATTTTGTCACGATGTTCGGTTAAGATATAATACATGAATTGGAGGCTTCAAATTGGTATCATCTTGTTTGAAGTTATTAGTTCGACAACGATATAGGAATTTGTAATTTGTGTAGACGTCCGCAATCACTAATATGCTTGTATGTTCAAGTTGTTTCAAGTTGCTATTATATCGCATGATATAATGCTTGGGATCGGATATTCTAAGCATGTCAATTGGGATTGGAGTGTTTTATCCTAGATATCCTTGTTGACCAGAGGCGGGCAACTTCTCTGGTCGGTGGGCCTGTTATGGGAAAAAAAAGTTCTTGGCGGGCCGGACTGTAGAATCGATATATTAATCGTGTATTTATCCACATATACAAGAATGGAAATCGTATTTGATACAAACTTTTAGTTTAAAAACCATGTTGGATGTAAAAACCATCAGTAAAGACTGCAGGTGACTGCAGTTAAATTGGAACGCAGCCTTGTTTTTCTAATGTTCATGGTCGAAAATGTTTGCTCGCAAATGTATGTATAGTCCCAAACAGATCAACTAGTTTCATGGCCATATTTTTCATGTTGGTGAAATTGGATTCATTCAGGGACGCATATAATTTGTCAATACTTCCCGATTTGAATTTCACTTTCAGGGTAGAAACTCTCTGTGGGCCGCTCAAAATCCCTTCGCGGTCCGTATCCGGCCCGCGGACCCTATCCGGCTGCGGGACCTATTTTGCCCTCTCCCTGTTGTCGACTTTCCGAACGGCAAAACTTGATTCCCTAACAATCACAGAATAGCAATACTGACGCGTTTTTAATCGTGTTGTGATGTCGCACAAATGAAATATATTAATTGCACAGTTGGTCACTATTAGTAGTTATTATTATTATTATTATTATATTTAAAAGCAATTTTAGTGACGCATATAACAACTATGGTCTTTTGCGTCACGACGTAACGGTTGCTAATCGAATCGATATTGCGATAAGTAAATACAGTCAACTAAACATTTAGTACTGTCTTTTTGTCTTCGCAAGGAATTCCCACAGCAAAGGTAATATATAATCACTAGTTATTATATTTTCCATGGTGAAGGGTACTCTCAGGTCCATTATGGCAGCTCTAAACTGGCATCTTTCGTTAGCGTACTTTGCACACTCCATAATAACGTGCTCTGCAGTTTCTTCAACATGGCATGTAGTACAATCAGGGGTATCGGAGCATCCAATTTTGCTAAGATGGGAGTTGAGACGACAGTGTCCGGTGCGTAATCTGAAAATGGTTGTTTCGGCACGGCGTGGCGTGGTTAAAGTAGGTAGTTTTGTGTATATGTCAGGGCAGAACTGTTTGAAATGTGCTCCAGAGGCGGTTTCGATGAAACGTTGGTTCCAGTCTTGCCTACAGCTATTAGTAGTTGAACACATGACATATAATCATGTAAATCGAAATTGTCCACTACCATGTTTCAATTAAATTTGAAATCGCTATAGACCTCTACCAATCATTTAAAACACGCAGACATTCTACTTCTTATCGGTGATCTATGGAATTCACAATCATAAGACACTGTGTTTAATTGTTTCAACCACTCTTCGAGCCCTGGAATGCAGAAGATGACCATTTTGATAGTAAGTTGAACGAACCCGCTTGGGCACATTTACATTTCGCCAAGTATCTAGGATCGACAAGAGTTGAGCAAAAAAACGAATTCCAGTTTTTGTCGACCTTGTCCAGTTTTATATTTATTGAATTTTAAGACGTGTATCATCGTGCATTCCGGAGAAGGTGTTACTACTTCTTTAATTTTATATTAGTCAATAATCTGCGCATAATGTAGATTTCACATGTAAATTGAAATAATAGTATTGAATCTATAATTGTTGCTGATAAATTCATTCTAAATGTACGGAAGCGCGTAATCTCAGTAAATAGACGGAAATCATTCCGAATAATACTCGACTCGGACTCAAGTACCCGAATCATTGTGTCTAGCCCTATTATCAAATCTATGGAATGGAAACGCTTTTCCCGAAGTCCCACGATATATTGGAAACGCGTTAACGAAGTGCAAATTACACAAAATTAAGCAGGTGGATGGACGGATATCTGAATCGATACAGTAAACACGGATTGATCCAACTGTACAAAGAATACATCGTATTTAATGAAAACTTTAAGTTTGAAACATAGAGAGCAAAACAGTGTTCCATAAATTTATCAATGTAATGTGCTTAACTATCAGTTAAAGTTAATGAGGCATCGATAACCGATCAAAAGTAGTAAACTGCATGGGACGTGGAAACCCTTGTAAAGACTGCATGCGAACATAATGATTCGCACGCGATGTACCGCTTCTGCGAAGTTCGCGGTACTGAATAAGCCGTGCAGCATTTTCAGACATTACTGTAATTACCATCCCGTAGTGGCGTATAATATATAGTTTTCGATGTACCAGCCTACTTTGTTATCAAGAAAAACTACAATATGTAATTGGCTGTGTTAATTCGACGGTAGAACGTTATATGAAACCTATTTATACTGTCCATAATGTAGCAATATGTTATTTTTGTGACATCACATGAATGTACTCTAGCATTAACGTATCTTAGATCGTGGCGCAAAAAGATAATTTAGACGTGAAACGTCCTTCAACTCATTTTTCATTGATAATAATATAAAAGTTCCAGTGTAGTGGTACTATGCGTCCGAGTTCATAGACAAATACATGAAGTAATACGCGGGATAGTGCTAACTGCGATGTATGCAGATTTGGGGTGTTCAAAAAAAAAATTCAAATTTTATCGGCTTGGTTGTCAAATCGTCAGGTTACCTAAAAAAACGTTGCACACCAGATTTGACTCAATTCCGACCTGTAGGAGCCGAGGTCAGTCAAATTGAAATTTCGGTCATTTTTCAAATAATAGTATTTACGGTAACCAATTTCGTCAAACGGTCGTGACCAGAAATCGTGTTCCAGGTTTGTCTGAAAAAGCAGGGTCGTCTTTTCCACTCGTTTGGATCTTGACAAGGGCCTATGGTGGCGTTTGGATGAATACATAGCCAGTAAACGATATTAATACATGGCGCGGATTAGCTGGAAATTAGTCCACTTCATTGAAATAGACACGTTAAAGGATGGTGAGATAATTTTCAAATAGAATACTTTACGCACTGAAATTAACGACCACGAAAATGAATTGAGCTGACAAGCAGGTGAAATACGGGTAAATATATTTCTCGAGTGATGGTCATATCTAGAAGTATTTTTGTTGGTCCAATTTAGATTTCACGAAATCTATCCCAGTTATTCAGGGCATACCGATGTCTCTCTGCCTTGATTCGAAGTTTTTACTGATTGCGAAGTCGCCATTCCCAAAATCTCATTCACGGAGACATCAGTTGCATTCCTCAGCAGCTCAGTAATGCTCGAATATTTTTCTGCTAGTTGACATTGACTGATCCGGGGCGTTAAAAATGATGCTGATTACAATTGAGAATGGGACATGCCAATGAATAGTATTTATGAGCTGCAAAGCATTTCTGGTACTTCAAATAAGCGTTGATACTAGAGCTTTTTATGTGCTGTAAACTTTGCGAGATTCAGGGAAACTAAATGTTGACCCCCCGAGCTTATAAAGCACATTTCTGTGCAGTCATTTTCTGGTCTTTCAATATCACCTGAACCCCTACTTTTGAAACAGTAATAAAAAGCATTGATGTTTTACCACGATATATGGATACAATTAGACGGTATTCACCGAATGTGGAGGATGACATGAAGAGAAGACGATATCTTTTGATAGGACCTTGTCAACATCGAAACAAGTGGAAAAGACATCCGTGCCTCTCCAGGCATACCTGGAACAAGATTTCTGGTCATGACGGTGTGACCAAATTGGTCACCTTAAATACTATTATTTCAAAAAGGGTCGAAATTTCAATTTGACTGACCTCGGCTTCTATTGGTTGGAATTGAGTCAAATTTGGCGTGCAACGTTTCTTTAGGTAACCTGACGATTTGACAACCAAGCCGATGAAATTTGAATAATACAGTTATTTTTAGCACCCCTAATGCACATTTGCATACCTGGCACGAAAAAAATATTGCGGTTAAACCCAGAATCATGCAACAGCAGAATGTGGTGGAGATTGAGTTTCCCAATTCGTCCGGCACATATAAGGCAGGCGGAGCCTGAAAAATTAAGACGCCATAAATGCATATTATTTATGCGGCAAAGGGGACTAGATGTGGCAAAAGGCCAATTTCACTTATTTTGTTTATAAACTTCTCTTCAGCACTTCTGGAAGCTTAAGCACATAGTTTCAAACACGTCTTGAAGTTAGTGTATATATTGTAAAAATTACATCTCATTTCATCCGTATTTGCCCGTGCAGGCTTTCCTGAGTTCTCACGAAGGCGCATCAAGGGATCCGCGAGACAAAATATATGTATTACGTTCGTAAATCGAATTCTTTCCATTCGTCTTATTCAGATATCTTTCCACATGATCAGGTCACGATTTAAGTCATTCATATATAATGGCCCACATGATAGCGGAAGTGTTATTATGATGCAATTAGCATTATAGAAAGTAACAAATGAGGTGGCGCTTGTCATCGCTATCGATATTTTGGGCAGGAGTTCAAATAACAGTCCTCAAAGTGTTTGTGGTCCCTGAGCACGGAGCGAAGGTTAGGATGCCTCCCTCTCTTGGACACTGATCGTGTTAGACATAATATTATGCGCTCCTCTCAGGTATATGCTATATGCCGAACAGTGACGTGCGGTGATGTTCATGACTGTTGAGGCATTCCCCCCTCCCCCTATACACAAACACACGCACGCGCGCACGCGTACGACCTCATATCGATACTCAAAGGTGTGAATAACCTGCACCTCGTAAGCAGTCACAATTGTACATCCCACACTACGTATTTCATTTTCCCCCGGGGAAATATCCAGTTGTTTTAATCGGATTAATACAGATTGCTCAACGAAAAGGTTGGAAGGAAATCAAAAAAATATTATATTTACGGTCCTAATTTCGGTTTTCTATTGTCCTTGGCTCGTCCAATATCATTCTTACATGATTGAAACGGACACTGTATCAGCCAAACTAAATATGTCACTCATTCGCATCAAACTAAAATGGTTCGAAACATCAATCAGGGTTATATCCGTGATTGAGGATGCAGATTTCCATAAAATCAAAACCTTAAATGGTGGCTAATTGCGGCGCCGGTGACTCGTTTCTTATACGATAAGCCGCAAGACGCAAGACGCAAGCTAACTAGGTCCTTCGTCTTTTCGCCTATAATTCAATACCACATTCAAATGCCGATAAGATAAAGTTTGTAAGCATATCTAGACCATATATATTGCAACAGTTATGAATACCGGGAATCGTGATATCGCAAATGATTTCAGAATGGCAGAACAGCATTGCCAATGTGAGGTCCCGGATTTCCTAAATGGGTTTCTTGACGGATTGTTGTCAAATATTTGTCGATTGGCCTTGGTACCTTGTTGCCACAATCTTAGTCATAAACTTCGGTTTTATTATTTTCTTCCGTTAAAGCCACACAGTGTACATTTTTCAATGCAATTCTCAAAGCATAATAGTTGCATTGAACAGAACGGAAGATGTCCGAGCATAATTTATTCATATTGGAATAAATCCGCATATATTTTCAGCTCAATCTCGTCAGGGATAATCGTAAGTGACTATTGTATAGAATTGGAAAAAGCATTGCATTTACACATTCGTATCATGAGTTATGATGACATCGACATTAGATTTCCAATAATCGGGCGATGAGATCGCTTATGGGCTCAGTGTAGTATTTTATACGGTACACGAGCTCCTTCTTTTGTTACTAATAAGTAGGTTAGTGAATGGCGTCTTGTGAACGGTTTGCCAAACTAGTGTGAACGGCGTCCTACCACGTCGCGAAATCGTCTCGCATTATCCAACAAATGTTTGACAATGGCAGAATTCATGACCATTGTCAGTTCTTTCTCGGGTTTCAGAGGATGAGTAAAGGTTGACCGCTATCTATATCCAATATCAAATATATATAATATGTAGGCGTATGCTGATTTATGCGGTCCAACAAACGCTGTTTTGTTCTTCTCACGTAAAGGCACTGGCACATATATTCATAGACTACATTGCTGTGCTGAAGTGCAGTAGGAACGTCTTTACGTTTTGCAGGCAGCAGCTGGGTTGTAAACATCACGTTGGTCTTCACTGTGTCGTAACACTCACTGACCGTGTTTATCTAGAAAAGATCGCACAACTATGGTCCAATCAAAGTCGATATGCAGGGTCTAGCAAACGGTAATATAGTATAGTGATGCAAGTTATGCATTGGTCAGCTATGAGGTAACTCTTTTCTGATGAAGACATTTTGGACGGAATTTTATTGGTTCCTCCGGTGTTGTTATACCGTGGTTTTCGCAAGTACACACGGCTAGTTCCGTGCTTATTGAGCTCAGGCAACGAGTGGAGAAAGTTGCATGACCCTTTGCGATATTTCGCGATAATTAATATCGGTTTCAGCGTGACAGGATGCTATATCCTCAATCCTCAAGAACGATACCGTTGTATCTCAAGTAAGTTAGGTCATGTTACTGCGAGTTCATTAAATCAATACCTTGTATAATTTATCGCACGTAGCTTTGTGAAGTCGCTGGCAACGACGTATAAGAATCAGGCCCAGCGCATTAGCTATATGTTATGCTAGAGCAGTGCTGGGATGACTCGAATCAGATTTTTCGTATGATTTGACTTGACTTGACTCGACTCACTTTGCAAAAATGACCTGACGTGACTCGACGTTTCAAAAATGCGGATTGACTAGTCACTCGAAGCAAAATTAACGAGTCAATTTCAACAGGGTTGTAATGACTCGAGTCATGACTCGACTCGAGTCAGACTCGAGTCACGATTTTCTAATGACTCGACTTGACTCGAGTCAATCAGTGTATTGACTCGACTTGGACTTGAGTCATTGCGCATGACTCGAACCAAGTCATATGACTCGAGACTCAGACGGCCAAGACCGTCATTTCATTGTGATTTCGAAGAATAGTAAAGTAACCACCCTATTGGGACTTCGTCTATTGGTACTGATACTTGAAAATGCGATCAGAAACTGTTAAAAGTGAGAAAAAGTAGTATATTATAAACGCGAACTCTTCGATATCTTCAAACAGAGCTATAAAAGTGGATTTAACAAGACTTTAACTGGAAACTGAGCAGTCAACACAATGACTTAGACTCGGACTCAAGTCATAATACCATGACTCGGACTCGAACCTCTGATCGATGACTTGGACTTGGACTTGACAGTGAGATTGACTTGTGTCTCGGAGCCTTGTGACTTGGTTACAACCCTGAATATCAACTCATCATATAATCGATGGCGACTAAATCGCTGTATCTTGCATAACTTCGGATTGGAACGATATGCTGTCGTGACCTGTGAGCGCAAACAATCGCTTGATTACTGTGCGTTTAACCGAGCTTATATCGTTTTATCACAGTTAAATTGACTGCAAATACTGACTGACTGACTGACTGCAATCAGAGGTTACAGCCAACATTGTAGTAAAGTAGTAGTGATATAATTTATTAGCAATGTATCTCTGTTCTATAAACTGCTTTCTGTGCAGAGTGTTCATATAACCAACCTTCTTGTATGATAAATCGAGCGAACATCGTTGATACGTTTATATTGCTCATCAACAATTGGGGCAGGCATGAATTGTATATTGTGGATGTTTAGGTCGGTTTTGTATTGCATCATATCAATTTTCTAACTTTCGGAAGTTTCGTATCATATCTAGGTCTTCTGCTGATAATTATAGACTGGTGATATACCGTTGCCTGTTTAGTTGAGGACTTCTACGTATGCGCGAGCGATACAATGCCTTTTGCGTGTATATTCCTTATTCAACTCTATTTTTGTTCCACGATTCGGAATAAATGGGACTCAGTCTGTATTTAAAACCTCTAGCAGAATGAATGGCTCTGAATAATGGTAGCAATTCAATCCACTGCCGTGGATATATAATTTACACAATCTTGCAACGATGTGACGCAACGAAAAAACACGTCATCACAGCAAAAATGTAGGTGGAAGAAGTTGAAGTATTATACCCTTCTATATCCAACGTTAATGATCTGTGATGCATGGTTCTACATTTCCAGTTCTAGAAGCAGAATTTGTTATTGCATTGTTTCGAAAACATACTCGCATCGGTCGTGGTCTAACAGCTTTCATAAAGCGATATATTGATATGTGTATTTTATTTCCTGTGGCTGTAGCAGAACAAACGTGCCGGCTGGACTTCGGGCTGACTTTTGGGCCGGACGAAGTAATCTAGCCATTCTAGTGCAGGGGTCGGGAAGCCTTATCGACAGAAGAGCCATATTGACCCAATATTTTCAATTGTATACCTCCTAAAGATTCATAAATGTAATTCAACTACTAAAACACAATTGAAAATTCGTGACGTATTGGTAGCACTCACGCGTGGGATTCGTTGTGCACCATGTTTTCTCTGCTCACATACGTAGGTGGAGCCGAACATGGTCACTACTGCAGAACATAGCCTGAAAATTTCAATGATTATTGGTATTTTCTATGGATGTTTATGAATGACTGGTGTTTGAATATTTTCACTCCAAAAATCAGGGAATTTCAAATTTTATCCAAAATGAAAGCGCGAAAAAAGGGGTAAGGCACAGGTGAGTCAAAAAGCGATATCGTATACCGACAAGAGCAATATATTGATACCGGCCCATAGGTTCACGACCATAGTTCTAGTGGGATGTAAGTAGTAGGATGGGATTCGTTTGTTACCGTCCAATCAGAGAGCGCCACGTCATCCTAATTGCCACGCCCATTTTCATGCCCTAAGGGTACATTCATCTGCTACGTCATCTGTGCCACATCATCAAACGCCACGCCTATAGTGCCACATCATCCATCCATTGCTATATCATCGCTGCATTGATTGCCGCATCTTGATACTTTTCTCAGATATTGTATTATGTGTATTTAGGACTAATATCATCCGTCCATATTTTTTAAACTTTATTTTATGTGTACAAGTTACGATTTCTGCAGTTTCCACATTTTACGACTTATGATTGCCGCGTCAAATCTTACCTTAGCTAGAATCGACAGATTTTCTATTATGTGTATTTAGGACTATGTATTTAAATTCCTATTCAGATTATACATAAATGCGAAAACTATGATGTCTATGCAAGGCTATATTCTCCGGATAATATTATTAATATCAAAATTCTACACATCATCACTAATTACTTAATATAAAACCCGATTTTGAGCGCTGCGACTTGATAATATGAATCCCTACGCTTCTGATGCATGATTTTTTTCGATAAGGACCCAGGTAACATTCAGAGTCTGCAACGATTGTTTGGATATACATTACAGCAATACCCCACTAAACTATAGGCGGTTATATTACTCTATTGGTCAGAGATAACTCATCCTTTCATATTTTTAAACTTGATTTTACGCATGTGCGCGTTCCGAATAGTCTTGTAGAATTTTCTAAAGTCGTAACAGCTTAGTAGCATATACGCGAATCCCAAGGTGAAAATAATCGAACGAACTATAGCCGCAGGCGTGCGATTCGCAGGGCTTTATTTATACAAACACTTTCGATGCCTGTACGCGAACCCCAGCGTTATAACGATTAGGTCTAATTAGCACGTTCTGAAGCCGTAAATTTAGTCAACATCATTGAGATGTCCATGATTTAAATATGGTGATCGAGTGTGACAATAGCACTCGTCAAGGTTAGACAAACATAACCTTAAACTACTCTCTACTTCACAAAATATAAAGAACGAACACCTTCGCCGCAGGTACGCGATCCCCGACGTTATAATGATAGTGCCAAATTAGCCGCATGAAAGCGAGTCTAATGAATATAACGACAGACACCAAGTTAGTTGAAAAGTAAAACTAATCGTGACCGATGCAAGACGGATTGAAACAGCGCTTTCGCTCGATTCTTGTAGTGACCACATTTCATACGGTTCAGTCCTTTTCATGTCACTAGAATAAGGGTGAATAAACCGACAGTGAAACGCCGCCGACGTCTTATAACGTAATAATGTAAGCTGCGTCGGGTGCTGCTATAATGTTAGGAGCGAATATAGTAGAAAGTCCACGTCTGGACACCTGTAAGCAGCTGCGCATACTACCGTAGTAAAACGCATAGCAGAATTCACGCAAAAGTCGATATTGCTTTGTGATGATTTTGATGTTGTTCCATACCGATTGGGAATATAGGACTCCTAATTCCTTAACTAACTACATAATCCCTAGTAACGTAGTCAGACGCATAACGGAATTTACGCAAATCGGTATTGCTCTGCGATAATTTTGACCACTATGTTTTGATAATAACTTGCTTCCGAGAAATAGATAACATTCATTATACGTTAGATGATACTTTTCCTTTATATTCTATTATGTGTATTTAGGGCTAATGCGACATCACTATGTTGGCGACAGGCCTGATTTGAACACGCTAATTTTGCAAATTAAACTTATCACCCACCACGAACACTCAATGAAGAGCACCCTGGAGCACCCACATAAATGCTCCACAATTTGTGACGTATAATATACTGAGCATATAATAAGCTGACAAAACTGATACTTGAGTACTCCGAAATGAACAAGTATTTTACCTTTACACGAAGTTTTTGTAAAATGAATACTAATGGTACGCGAATGATCATAGACTAAGCTTGCTTTCAGAGTTGGAAACTAAATGCATATGAAAATTTAACTATGTTTTCCCCTCACGCATCAGATGTAGGCCTACTCAAGTGTTTATGAGGCGGCGAATAGTTCGAAGGTTGTTGGTAGGCAAGGACGTCACAGAGAATTGTGGAGTTTTCTGTAAACTATAATCCAGTGGTCTATTTTCAATCACTATACTTTTATTAATCTAAACTAAGTACTGTTAGTAGGCAAATCCTAGAAAAGTATCCTCTGATAAAAGCAGGAGTAATTCGTTATCTGTGAAATAAATAGATAGCGCGCAATATGAGCGGTGTTACGATGACTGAAAAATACTTTGAATTAATGCATAGAAGTAGCGATTTCGAACTACGTAAAAAGTTAGTCGAGCTCACGCATTTTCCATTTTCAAAAGTCGACGTTTTTTGTAAAATGAATAATAATTTTAATAAAAAATAAAAAAGAGCGAAAAATTACATTTTATCTCGGAACGCAACAAGAAAAATCGTATGAACTTGTAAACTACTTATTTATGACATAATAATAATTCTACTTGTACACTTATTCACATTTTATACCACTTTTAGTAAAACTTAACGGTTTCAGTTTTAAATAAAACTCGGAATATAAACTAATCGAAAAATTCGGTAACCAATTTCGCGTAGGCTATGCATACAGATGAGGGAAGTTACATCAACGCGTGTTAACTAGTTGTATTATGTAGCTTGTAATTCATGCAAGTTTCGAAACTTCTACACCGAGTCTTTTTAAAGTAGATAGAAACGAAAAACAATTACGCCTAGGCTATGCATACAAATGAGGAAAGTTCCATCAACGCGTGTTAACTAGTTGTATCGAGTTATCGAATGAGTTTTTTCCTTACATCAAAACAACTAGAATGTGTAACTACATTAAAAAACGTTCCTAACCCTTAACGCACCCGCGATAAATCGTACAAGCAACAAGTTTCGAGTAATCGAAATCGCGCCCCCTGAATTCAAAGCTTATTTCGAGATCTAAGCTACTTTGAAAATGAGGATCCTAGGATTTGCTTGAGTTTCATCTATATTTTACAATGCGTTTTCGCGTTCCAGAATGACTTATGTCAATGAAAAATAGCCATTGTTCATGGTTTTGTTTTTGAAAGATGTCGCGATGCCGGTGAATTTTATAGTTCTTGTAAAAAGTTGTTTGTACACAATATATGTTTAAAGTAAGTCCTACGCATTCATGATTTCGTCCGAGTTCGTATTTTAGTAATATATACTAATTTACGATAGCGCGTTTGTAACTTGTGCAAGTACAGGAATATCATAGTTCTTGAACCGTGCTCAATGCTTAATAGAGCATTTTTGCTATTTTTCATCGCCATAAGTCATTCTGGACCGCGTAAACGCATCGTACGATATAGATGAAAGTTATGCAAATCCTAGGATCCTCATTTTCAAAGTAGCTAAGATCTCGAAATAAGCTCTGACTTGCTATTCTCCTCAAAGCATGGAATTATCAAGAGTATCACCTTCGATCACTGAAGAAACGGAAGAAATTATATTCGAAGCATATTCCTTGACCAGGAATTTTATCATGTACGAACTCGACGGCTCATGCGTTAAGGTAAATACGAAAGCAGAGAGAACCTTACGTCGAGTTGGGGATGAAATATTCGAGCGACATCGAACTGTCCCAAACGCAGTCTCCAAACGTCTCCGCTATTTGCACTTTTTCACATTTTATAACACCTTAAGTAGTACTTAACAGTTTTAGTTTTAAATAAAATACGGAATATAAACTAATCGAAAAATTCGGTTTTTGCGTGCATCTGTTTTGCGGAAGCGTATAGCACGTACCTATACATAGTCAACTTTAATAACTGAATTACCATGCTTAACATTGAATCCCAACTCTAAACTTGATACGTAGATGTAGGACATTATGGCAATGCACCATGCTAAATTTCATCACACATCTAATGATGGAACACCTTTAAAACTAACGCAGTCGAATACCGACTTTTACGCGTATCTGTTTTGCGTGAACTTAGCATATACCTATACATAGTCAATTTTAATAGCAGAATTACCGTGTTAAACATTGAATCCCCACCTTGAAAGTTGGTACGCGGTTATAGGACATTATAAAAATGCACCATACCAAATCCCATCAGACATTTCATGATGGAACAACTTTAAAACTAACGCGGCTCTACATCGACTTTTTGCGTACATCTGTTTTGCGGGAGCGTATAGCACGTACCCATACATAGCCAACTTTAATAACGGAATTACCATGCATTGAATCCCAACTCTAAACTTGATACGTAGTTGTAGGGCATTATGGCTATGCACCATGCTAAATTTCAGCACACATCTAATGATGGAACACCTTTGAAACTATCGCAGTCGAATACCGACTTTTACGCATATCTGTTTTTCGTGAACATAGCATATACCCATACATAGTCAATTTTAATAACAGAATTAGCATGCTAAACATTAAATTCTCACCTTGAACGTTGGTACGCAGTTGTAGGACATAATAACAATGCACCATACCAAATTTCGTCAGACATTTCATGATGTAACACCTTCAAAACCAACGCAGTTCTATACAGACTTTTGGCTAAATCTGTTTTTCCGTAGCGTAGCACGTACCTAAACATAGTCAATTTTATTAACGGAATTACCATGTTAATATTCGACTCCCTACCTTGAAACTCGGTACGCAGTTGTAAGACATTATGACAATGCACCATGTCAAACTTTGCAAGTACTTTATCTTTACACGACGTTTTTTGTAAAATGAATACTAATTTTATTGAAAAAATAAAAAATAAAAAAAAGCGAAAAATTACATTATATCCCGGAACGCAACAAGAAAAATCGTATGAATTCGTAAACTACTTGTTCATGACATAATAATAATTCTACTTGTACACTTTTTCACATTTTATAACACTTTAAGTAATACTTAACAGTTTCAGTTTTAAATAAAAGACGGAATATAAACTAATCGAAAAATTCGGTAACCAATTTCGCGTAGGCTATGCATGCATACAAATGAGGAAAGTTACATCAACGCGTGTTAAAGTAGCTGTATCGAGTTATCGAATGATTTTCTCCTTACATCAAAACAACTAGAATGTATAACTAAATTAAAAAAAAACGTATCTAAATGAGCTCCAGGGCATTGTGATTATGCTGCATACCAAATTTCATCACACATTTCATGATGGAACAACTTTAAAACTAACGCAGTTCTATAGCAACTTTTGCTTAAATCTGTTTTCGGTAGCGTGTACATATACATAGTCAGATTTAATAACAGAATTATCATGCTAATATGTGACTCCTCACCTTGAAACTTGGTACGTAGTTGTAGGACATTGTGATTATGCAGCATACCAAATTTCCTCACGCATTTCATAATGGAACAACTTTAAAACTAACGCGGTTCTACATCGACTTTTTGCGTACATCTGTTTTGCGTGGGGGCGTATAGCACGTACCTATACATAGTTAACTTTAACAACGGAATTACCATGCTTAACATTGAATCCCAACTCGAAACTTGATACGTAGTTGTAGAACATTATGGCAATGCACCATGCTAAATTTCATCACACATCTAATGATGGAACACCTTTAAAACTAACGCAGTCGAATACCGACTTTTACGCATATCTGTTTTGCGTGAACATAGCATATACCTATACATAGTCAATTTTAATAGCAGAATTACCGTGTTAAACATTGAATTCCCACCTTGAAAGTTGGTACGCGGTTATAGGAGATTATAACAATGCACCATACCAAATCCCATCACACATTTCATGATGGAACAACTTTAAAACTAACGCGGCTCTACATCGACTTTTTGCGTACATCTGTTTTGTGGGAGCGTATAACACGTAGCCTACCCATACATAGCCAACTTTAATAACGGAATTACCATGCTTAACATTGAATCCCAACTCGAAACTTGATACGTAGTTATAGGACATTATGGCAATTCACCATGCTAAATTTCATCACACATCTAATGATGGAACACCTTTGAAACTATCGCAGTCGAATACCAACTTTTACGCATATCTGTTTTTCGTGAACATAGCATATACCCATACATAGTCAATTTTAATAACAGAATTAGCATGCTAAACATTATATTCTCGCCTTGAACGTTGATACGCGGTTGTAGGACATAATAACAATGCACCATACCAAATTTCGTCAGACATTTCATGATGTAACACCTTTAAAACTAACGCAGTTCTATACCAACTTCGCGTGAATCTGTTTGCGGGAGCGTAGCACGTACCTATGCGTGATCAACTTTAGTGATGGAATTACATATGTAATTAAGTTTCAACACTTTTACAATGATTCGTCTTGCTTCCTATAACATCCCACTCGAGAAAATGCGTCGTAGGATATAGATGAAACTAGCACAACTCATCAAGACCGCTGAAAACAGTACATTTCAACATTTAGTAGCAGTAAATTTCTAGTAAAGTACAAGACGTGATGATTTCCGAGTGAGTTAAAAAGTAAGTATTGCAGGTATAGTTTACCTGAAAACCGAATACTCTGAAATAGAAGTAGATGCAGTGTAAATAGTTAATCACTTGATTAAGTTTAGTGCAAGCAGATAAAACCTATACTTGAGTAGTACAAAATGCACGAGTACTTCGCTATCGCCTCCCTCCACGTAATAAGTGTCTACGGTTTAAGACTGCTTTTACCGATACTCGTCGGTTTCAGTTTTAGATAGAATTCGGAAACCAAATAATTTCATAAACATAAGCTAATTTAATGAATTTACTCGAATGTACTATGCCGCGCTGATAAGATTAATTATAATATACTTATCATGTTACAGCGATTTTTCTAGCGTAGAAAATCTTTAAAATGTAGTAAGCAGGCCAAATGAAGATATTCGTTGAGCTGAATAAACATAAAAAATACTCTAGACTACTTTATCGGTACTTTACAGTTACAGTTTTAGATAAAATTTGTCCCTTTCACCTATAATTACAACTCCTCGCTATCTAAACATGTTTAGAATATATTATTTGCGATGATACGAACCCGTGAAGTACTCAAGTTGCTTTTCGTAGGATATAGATGAAACTGACAACACTCACCAAGACCAGTGATCCACTGAAAAAAGTAAATTGTAGCAGTAAAGTCCCACTAAAGTACAAGAAGTAATGATTTCCCAGTTAGTTAAAAAGTAAGTATTGAGGTATAGTTTGGTCGAAAAAGCGAAAAACTCTGAAATAGAAGTAGATGCAGTGTAAATAGGTAATCACTTCATTAAGTATAGCGCAAGCAGGCCAAACCTATACTTAAGTACTGCAAATGTACAAGTACTTCGCTATGTTCTCCTTCCACGTAAAAAGTGACTAGGTTTTAGAGTACTTTATCGGTACTCGACAGTTTCAGTGTTAGATAAAATTTGGTAAGACTTTAAATTTTAAAGTAGTTTGAGCTTACGTTTGTATCACCTTGACAAGTAACATTATCAGACATGAAAATGATACTATCACCGAATATAGAAGTTAACACGCGTCAATGTGTTTCGGAATTCACGAGAAATTGCTTACTAAGAGAAGTATATTGTTGTATACACAATAGTGGAGAGAACATTTAAAATGTAGTAAGCAGGCCGATGGGTATTCGTTTAGTTGTATAGGCATAAAAAACATTCCCGCGCGCTCTTAAACAAAACACTTCCTAACCCTACCACCTAATACTAAGACGCGCGCGGGAATGTTTTTTATGCCTATACAACTAAACGAATACCCATCGGCCTGCTTACTACATTTTAAATGTTCTCTCCACTATTGTGTATACAACAATATACTTCTCTTAGTAAGCAATTTCTCGTGAATTCCGAAACACATTGACGCGTGTTAACTTCTATATTCGGTGATAGTATCATTTTCATGTCTGATAATGTTACTTGTCAAGGTGATACAAACGTAAGCTCAAACTACTTTAAAATTTAAAGTCTTACCAAATTTTATCTAACACTGAAACTGTCGAGTACCGATAAAGTACTCTAAAACCTAGTCACTTTTTACGTGGAAGGAGAACATAGCGAAGTACTTGTACATTTGCAGTACTTAAGTATAGGTTTGGCCTGCTTGCGCTATACTTAATGAAGTGATTACCTATTTACACTGCATCTACTTCTATTTCAGAGTTTTTCGCTTTTTCGACCAAACTATACCTCAATACTTACTTTTTAACTAACTGGGAAATCATTACTTCTTGTACTTTAGTGGGACTTTACTGCTACAATTTACTTTTTTCAGTGGATCACTGGTCTTGGTGAGTGTTGTCAGTTTCATCTATATCCTACGAAAAGCAACTTGAGTACTTCACGGGTTCGTATCATCGCAAATAATATATTCTAAACATGTTTAGATAGCGAGGAGTTGTAATTATAGGTGAAAGGGACAAATTTTATCTAAAACTGTAACTGTAAAGTACCGATAAAGTAGTCTAGAGTATTTTTTATGTTTATTCAGCTCAACGAATATCTTCATTTGGCCTGCTTACTACATTTTAAAGATTTTCTACGCTAGAAAAATCGCTGTAACATGATAAGTATATTATAATTAATCTTATCAGCGCGGCATAGTACATTCGAGTAAATTCATTAAATTAGCTTATGTTTATGAAATTATTTGGTTTCCGAATTCTATCTAAAACTGAAACCGACGAGTATCGGTAAAAGCAGTCTTAAACCGTAGACACTTATTACGTGGAGGGAGGCGATAGCGAAGTACTCGTGCATTTTGTACTACTCAAGTATAGGTTTTATCTGCTTGCACTAAACTTAATCAAGTGATTAACTATTTACACTGCATCTACTTCTATTTCAGAGTATTCGGTTTTCAGGTAAACTATACCTGCAATACTTACTTTTTAACTCACTCGGAAATCATCACGTCTTGTACTTTACTAGAAATTTACTGCAACTAAATGTTGAAATGTACTGTTTTCAGCGGTCTTGATGAGTTGTGCTAGTTTCATCTATATCCTACGACGCATTTTCTCGAGTGGGATGTTATAGGAAGCAAGACGAATCATTGTAAAAGTGTTGAAACTTAATTACATATGTAATTCCATCACTAAAGTTGATCACGCATAGGTACGTGCTACGCTCCCGCAAACAGATTCACGCGAAGTTGGTATAGAACTGCGTTAGTTTTAAAGGTGTTACATCATGAAATGTCTGACGAAATTTGGTATGGTGCATTGTTATTATGTCCTACAACCGCGTATCAACGTTCAAGGTGAGAATTTAATGTTTAGCATGCTAATTCTGTTATTAAAATTGACTATGTATGGGTATATGCTATGTTCACGAAAAACAGATATGCGTAAAAGTTGGTATTCGACTGCGATAGTTTTAAAGGTGTTCCATCATTAGATATGTGATGAAATTTAGCATGGTGAATTGCCATAATGTCCTATAACTACGTATCAAGTTTCGAGTTGGGATTCAATGTTAAGCATGGTAATTCCGTTATTAAAGTTGGCTATGTATGGGTAGGCTACGTGCTATACGCTCCCACAAAACAGATGTACGCAAAAAGTCGATGTAGAGCCGCGTTAGTTTTAAAGTTGTTCCATCATGAAATGTGTGATGGGATTTGGTATGGTGCATTGTTATAATCTCCTATAACCGCGTACCAACTTTCAAGGTGGGAATTCAATGTTTAACACGGTAATTCTGCTATTAAAATTGACTATGTATAGGTATATGCTATGTTCACGCAAAACAGATATGCGTAAAAGTCGGTATTCGACTGCGTTAGTTTTAAAGGTGTTCCATCATTAGATGTGTGATGAAATTTAGCATGGTGCATTGCCATAATGTTCTACAACTACGTATCAAGTTTCGAGTTGGGATTCAATGTTAAGCATGGTAATTCCGTTGTTAAAGTTAACTATGTATAGGTACGTGCTATACGCCCCCACGCAAAACAGATGTACGCAAAAAGTCGATGTAGAACCGCGTTAGTTTTAAAGTTGTTCCATTATGAAATGCGTGAGGAAATTTGGTATGCTGCATAATCACAATGTCCTACAACTACGTACCAAGTTTCAAGGTGAGGAGTCACATATTAGCATGATAATTCTGTTATTAAATCTGACTATGTATATGTACACGCTACCGAAAACAGATTTAGGCAAAAGTTGCTATAGAACTGCGTTAGTTTTAAAGTTGTTCCATCATGAAATGTGTGATGAAATTTGGTATGCAGCATAATCACAATGCCCTGGAGCTCATTTAGATACGTTTTTTAATTTAGTTATACATTCTAGTTGTTTTGATGTAAGGAGAAAATCATTCGATAACTCGATACAGCTACTTTAACACGCGTTGATGTAACTTTCCTCATTTGTATGCATGCATAGCCTACGCGAAATTGGTTACCGAATTTTTCGATTAGTTTATATTCCGTCTTTTATTTAAAACTGAAACTGTTAAGTATTACTTAAAGTGTTATAAAATGTGAAAAAGTGTACAAGTAGAATTATTATTATGTCATGAACAAGTAGTTTACAAATTCATACGATTTTTCTTGTTGCGTTCCGGGATATAATGTAATTTTTCGCTTTTTTTTTATTTTTTATTTTTTCAATAAAATTAGTATTCATTTTACAAAAAACGTCGTGTAAAGATAAAGTACTTGCAAAGTTTGACATGGTGCATTGTCATAATGTCTTACAACTGCGTACCGAGTTTCAAGGTAGGGAGTCGAATATTAACATGGTAATTCCGTTAATAAAATTGACTATGTTTAGGTACGTGCTACGCTACGGAAAAACAGATTTAGCCAAAAGTCTGTGTAGAACTGCGTTGGTTTTGAAGGTGTTACATCATGAAATGTCTGACGAAATTTGGTATGGTGCATTGTTATTATGTCCTACAACTGCGTACCAACGTTCAAGGTGAGAATTTAATGTTTAGCATGCTAATTCTGTTATTAAAATTGACTATGTATGGGTATATGCTATGTTCACGAAAAACAGATATGCGTAAAAGTCGGTATTCGACTACGATAGTTTCAAAGGTGTTCCATCATTAGATGTGTGATGAAATTTAGCATGGTGCATAGCCATAATGCCCTACAACTACGTATCAAGTTTAGAGTTGGGATTCAATGCATGGTAATTCCGTTATTAAAGTTGGCTATGTATGGGTACGTGCTATACGCTCCCGCAAAACAGATGTACGCAAAAAGTCGATGTAGAGCCGCGTTAGTTTTAAAGTTGTTCCATCATGAAATGTCTGATGGGATTTGGTATGGTGCATTTTTATAATGTCCTATAACCGCGTACCAACTTTCAAGGTGGGGATTCAATGTTTAACACGGTAATTCTGCTATTAAAATTGACTATGTATAGGTATATGCTAAGTTCACGCAAAACAGATACGCGTAAAAGTCGGTATTCGACTGCGTTAGTTTTAAAGGTGTTCCATCATTAGATGTGTGATGAAATTTAGCATGGTGCATTGCCATAATGTCCTACATCTACGTATCAAGTTTAGAGTTGGGATTCAATGTTAAGCATGGTAATTCAGTTATTAAAGTTGACTATGTATAGGTACGTGCTATACGCTCCCGCAAAACAGATGCACGCAAAAACCAAATTTTCCGATTAGTTTATATTCCGTATTTTATTTAAAACTAAAACTGTTAAGTACTACTTAAGGTGTTATAAAATGTGAAAAAGTGCAAATAGCGGAGACGTTTGGAGACTGCGTTTGGGACAGTTCGATGTCGCTCGAATATTTCATCCCCAACTCGACGTAAGGTTCTCTCTGCTTTCGTATTTACCTTAACGCATGAGCCGTCGAGTTCGTACATGATAAAATTCCTGGTCAAGGAATATGCTTCGAATATAATTTCTTCCGTTTCTTCAGTGATCGAAGGTGATACTCTTGATAATTCCATGCTTTGAGGAGAATAGCAAGTCAGAGCTTATTTCGAGATCTTAGCTACTTTGAAAATGAGGATCCTAGGATTTGCATAACTTTCATCTATATCGTACGATGCGTTTACGCGGTCCAGAATGACTTATGGCGATGAAAAATAGCAAAAATGCTCTATTAAGCATTGAGCACGGTTCAAGAACTATGATATTCCTGTACTTGCACAAGTTACAAACGCGCTATCGTAAATTAGTATATATTACTAAAATACGAACTCGGACGAAATCATGAATGCGTAGGACTTACTTTAAACATATATTGTGTACAAACAACTTTTTACAAGAACTATAAAATTCACCGGCATCGCGACATCTTTCAAAAACAAAAACATGAACAATGGCTATTTTTCATTGACATAAGTCATTCTGGAACGCGAAAACGCATTGTAAAATATAGATGAAACTCAAGCAAATCCTAGGATCCTCATTTTCAAAGTAGCTTAGATCTCGAAATAAGCTTTGAATTCAGGGGGCGCGATTTCGATTACTCGAAACTTGTTGCTTGTACGATTTATCGCGGGTGCGTTAAGGGTTAGGAACGTTTTTTAATGTAGTTACACATTCTAGTTGTTTTGATGTAAGGAAAAAACTCATTCGATAACTCGATACAACTAGTTAACACGCGTTGATGGAACTTTCCTCATTTGTATGCATAGCCTAGGCGTAATTGTTTTTCGTTTCTATCTACTTTAAAAAGACTCGGTGTAGAAGTTTCGAAACTTGCATGAATTACAAGCTACATAATACAACTAGTTAACACGCGTTGATGTAACTTCCCTCATCTGTATGCATAGCCTACGCGAAATTGGTTACCGAATTTTTCGATTAGTTTATATTCCGAGTTTTATTTAAAACTGAAACCGTTAAGTTTTACTAAAAGTGGTATAAAATGTGAATAAGTGTACAAGTAGAATTATTATTATGTCATAAATAAGTAGTTTACAAGTTCATACGATTTTTCTTGTTGCGTTCCGAGATAAAATGTAATTTTTCGCTCTTTTTTTATTTTTTATTAAAATTATTATTCATTTTACAAAAAACGTCGACTTTTGAAAATGGAAAATGCGTGAGCTCGACTAACTTTTTACGTAGTTCGAAATCGCTACTTCTATGCATTAATTCAAAGTATTTTTCAGTCATCGTAACACCGCTCATATTGCGCGCTATCTATTTATTTCACAGATAACGAAATACTCCTGCTTTTATCAGAGGATACTTTTCTAGGATTTGCCTACTAACAGTACTTAGTTTAGATTAATAAAAGTATAGTGATTGAAAATAGACCACTGGATTATAGTTTACAGAAAACTCCACAATTCTCTGTGACGTCCTTGCCTACCAACAACCTTCGAACTATTCGCCGCCTCATAAACACTTGAGTAGGCCTACATCTGATGCGTGAGGGGAAAACATAGTTAAATTTTCATATGCATTTAGTTTCCAACTCTGAAAGCAAGCTTAGTCTATGATCATTCGCGTACCATTAGTATTCATTTTACAAAAACGTCGTGTAAAGGTAAAATACTTGTTCATTTCGGAGTACTCAAGTATCAGTTTTGTCAGCTTATTATATGCTCAGTATATTATACGTCACAAATTGTGGAGCATTTATGTGGGTGCTCCAGGGTGCTCTTCATTGAGTGTTCGTGGTGGGTGATAAGTTTAATTTGCAAAATTAGCGTGTTCAAATCAGGCCTGTCGCCAACATAGTGATGTCGCATTAGCCCTAAATACACATAATAGAATATAAAGGAAAAGTATCATCTAACGTATAATGAATGTTATCTATTTCTCGGAAGCAAGTTATTATCAAAACATAGTGGTCAAAATTATCGCAGAGCAATACCGATTTGCGTAAATTCCGTTATGCGTCTGACTACGTTACTAGGGATTATGTAGTTAGTTAAGGAATTAGGAGTCCTATATTCCCAATCGGTATGGAACAACATCAAAATCATCACAAAGCAATATCGACTTTTGCGTGAATTCTGCTATGCGTTTTACTACGGTAGTATGCGCAGCTGCTTACAGGTGTCCAGACGTGGACTTTCTACTATATTCGCTCCTAACATTATAGCAGCACCCGACGCAGCTTACATTATTACGTTATAAGACGTCGGCGGCGTTTCACTGTCGGTTTATTCACCCTTATTCTAGTGACATGAAAAGGACTGAACCGTATGAAATGTGGTCACTACAAGAATCGAGCGAAAGCGCTGTTTCAATCCGTCTTGCATCGGTCACGATTAGTTTTACTTTTCAACTAACTTGGTGTCTGTCGTTATATTCATTAGACTCGCTTTCATGCGGCTAATTTGGCACTATCATTATAACGTCGGGGATCGCGTACCTGCGGCGAAGGTGTTCGTTCTTTATATTTTGTGAAGTAGAGAGTAGTTTAAGGTTATGTTTGTCTAACCTTGACGAGTGCTATTGTCACACTCGATCACCATATTTAAATCATGGACATCTCAATGATGTTGACTAAATTTACGGCTTCAGAACGTGCTAATTAGACCTAATCGTTATAACGCTGGGGTTCGCGTACAGGCATCGAAAGTGTTTGTATAAATAAAGCCCTGCGAATCGCACGCCTGCGGCTATAGTTCGTTCGATTATTTTCACCTTGGGATTCGCGTATATGCTACTAAGCTGTTGCGACTTTAGAAAATTCTACAAGACTATTCGGAACGCGCACATGCGAGTGATTTGTTTCCGTACCTCCGAACTGGAGAATCGCTTGCCTGCGTCTAATGAAAATAATTCGTAAAATGTGGGGCTGCAGAGAGCGTAACTTGTATACGTAAAATCAAGTTTAAAAATATGGAAGGATGAGTTATCTCTGACCAATAGAGTAATATAACCGCCTATAGTTTAGTGGGGTATTGCTATAATGTATATCCAAACAATCGTTGCAGACTCTGAATGTTACCTGGGTCCTTATCGAAAAAAATCATGCATCAGAAGCGTAGGGATTCATATTATCAAGTCGCAGCGCTCAAAATCGGATTTTATATTAAGTAATTAGTGATGATGTGTAGAATTTTGATATTAATAATATTATCCGGAGAATATAGCCTTGCATAGACATCATAGTTTTCGCATTTATGTATAATCTGAATAGGAATTTAAATACATAGTCCTAAATACACATAATAGAAAATCTGTCGATTCTAGCTAAGGTAAGATTTGAAGCGGCAATCATAAGTCGTAAAATGTGGAAACTGCAGAAACCGTAACTTGTACACATAAAATAAAGTTTAAAAAATATGGACGGATGATATTAGTCCTAAATACACATAATACAATATCTGAGAAAAGTATCAAGATGCGGCAATCAATGCAGCGATGATATAGCAATGGATGGATGATGTGGCACTATAGGCGTGGCGTTTGATGATGTGGCACAGATGACGTAGCAGATGAATGTACCCTTAGGGCATGAAAATGGGCGTGGCAATTAGGATGACGTGGCGCTCTCTGATTGGACGGTAA
The DNA here is from genome assembly GCF_051294905.1 of Botryllus schlosseri. Lineage (NCBI taxonomy): Eukaryota > Metazoa > Chordata > Ascidiacea > Stolidobranchia > Styelidae > Botryllus > Botryllus schlosseri. The sequence goes on along the minus strand of NC_137248.1, from coordinate 16,079,271 downwards.
CAAACGAATCCCATCCTACTACTGATGTAGCTGGCCCGCTGATCGGGAGAAGCCGACCCGTAGTGTGGACTTTATATTCTTCCGCTTTATATGAGTTCAGTGACAATGCCGTAAACGTGCAAAGTGTGAAACCGGAATGATGAGAATCATTTTACGTGTATCTGCACTCATGATCTATTCTTATGCTATTTGGAAAATGAAAGCGTACATCGTGTGTTCGTGTTTTTTGACATTGCCTTCAGTATTATTATATTCTTTATTCACAGAAAGAAACTGGTCAATACACACATAATCCGGGTGATATTGGAGTAAATTTCAGTAGTGCAGTCAAATTGTTATTCCTATGCAATACATGTAGAAGTCAGATTACAGAATTGCAGTAGATGAAGAATTGGCAAGGGTTACAGAGCAGAGGTCGAGATGATTGAAAATGAAGAATCGAAATTACAGAAATGATGCTGTGATTCACTAGTGTAATTTCAGTCCAGTGGTGCATTCAAGTCCTTCCGAAGAATATGCACAGTGCCCAATAACGTGATCTCTTGGATCATGTCAAATCGAACGTTACCCGGAATCTGTTGGATATGTCTCATGAGTTTTTTGCTTACGACCCCTGTAGCGCCGATGACTATCTGTACAATGTTTATTTTGCATCGCCACATTTTCTCTCATTCCATTTTGGGGTCTGCGTATTTGGATTGCTTTTCTGATTCTTTTTGTTGTATGTTGTGATCAGCTGGGACAGCCAGTTCAATGAATAAGCATTCTCTTTTCTTTTTTAGTTTGATCATCATATCCGGGCGGTTGCTTCTGATTTCGCGGTCAGTTATGACTTGTACATCCCACAGAATTTTCACTTGGTCGTTTTCTGTCACTGGTGCTGGGCTGTAATCATACCAATTTTTTGTCGAAGTGTTGATGTTAAAATGTTTGCATGATTCAAGATGAATGTAGCGACCAATCCTATTGTGTCTCCATGTGTATTCGGTAGTTGCAAGTTCACCACAGTCGGACATGAGATGAGTTACAGTTTCATTTAGGCTGTGTCACATTCTGCACTTGCCGTCCGTGTTTTGCTTCAGAATTTTTTTGCGATAGTATTTTGTAGGAAGCGATTGGTCTTGTGCTGCGAAAATGAATCCTTCGCTTGCCGGTTTCAGGCCATAGCTGGATAGCCAGGTCCACGAAAGCTCGTCTACATGGGGCTGTGAAGTTAACTTCTTGTGCTGTCCATGAAGAGGCATCGCCTCACATATAGTTTCTCTCATTTTGAGCGTTGCATCTTTGTATTGAACTCGTGCTGCTTTTGCTATTGTTGTGGGTTTGGCAACAGTGTTTTCAGCAGTGTACAGGTTAGCTGTTTCCATGTTGACTTCTCTGACGTACTTGTCGTGACGATAGCTCAGAGATTTTGTTTTGCGCTGTTTGTCTTCCCGTGCAATGAGTTTGCAGTAAATGTTATCCCTGTTGTTGATGTATTGTGACAAGCCGACGATTTCTGTTTTGAAAGTTTGTTCAATTTCTTGTAGTCCTCGACCTCCTTTTTCTCTGGGGATATACAGTCTTTGTGTATCAGATTTTGGCTGATGCACTTGGTGCATAGTCATCAGTTTTCTCGTCTTTGTGTCAATTTTTTTTATTTCATCTTTGCGCCAGTTCACCACACCAAAGCTATATCCCAAACAGGCACTGCAAGACTATTTATGGCCATTGATTTTGTTTTTAGAATTGAGTTCGGTTTTGAGAATTAACTTGAACCTGCTAATGTATTCTTTTTTAGACTTGATTTCATTGCAACATGTTTAATGTTGTCGCTTTCACAGATCCCTAGATATTTATAGTGATCTTCGGCATTCAATTTTGTTATGGTTTCGCCCATTTTGAAGTTCATTTCGCCAGTGCTGGTATCTCTTCCACGTCGTATGGTAAGCTTTGAGCATTTATCCAAGCCAAATTTCATTTTTGTAATTCTACTTCTGTGATACTCAGGTCCTCAAGTGGTTGTTGCGGATACAGGTCATCTTGGCCGAATTGAATTTCTAGTGCCTCGGAATTTTCTATGTTTTTGTTACAAATTTCGCTCTCGATTTGTGCTAGTTACTGTACTGGTAATTTTTTGATTACACAGCGTCTCATAGTTGCCAGGGTATTGGCAGTTATAATTGGAGAGTTGTTTGTTCTCTCGTTCCATTTTTGAAAAGTTCTTTCGGCTACTCCTGCCGAGTTTTCAAGTTTGGCGAAGAAGTAACATGTCATTATTTATTTATACTCTTCTTTACTCCATATGCATCTCTTCTTTTTTCTTTTGCAGCGGAGCTGTTTTGTGAGCCATAGTTCGGTGTTGCACAGGTGCCATGTTGAGAAATATCCCCTCTCTGGTGTTCCTGTGTAGTCGGAGTTGAAGAGTCCTGGGGTCATCCGCCTGTTCCTACGTCGGGTACGTCCAGGTGCGATATATCCAGATCGTTTGGCCAGGCATCCACATCAGTGATGCGTCAGTTCAGCAGTTAGGTTAAGTTAAACTAATAATTATTTATTCAATTTCGTAATAGGTTAGGTTAGGTTAAGTTAAAGTAATTAATTAATTAATCAATTTCCTAATATCATTATTAATTGTGAAAATGAGACTGTGGCACTTATCACGTTATCGGTCTGGTGCGCCGCAGCATAAATTTCCTTCAGTAGTAATGTGCCGTGGGACAGCGCAATCAGTCCTACACAAAACTGATACAACTCGGCGACGAGTTGGACTGAGTAATCGTTGCGAGTATGACTGACGTCGAGTATTCTTAACTGACCAAATATAGTCCATACAGAAAAAGTGTCCCTTTGTGTGTACTGTAGATTGGCGATCAAACAACCCAGACTATATCATGTCGTTGAGACATACGCTGGCAATAATACTCTGAGTGAAAAATTACATGAATAAGAGTCAGAATCAAGGGCTACGAGCAGCCCTGTTTACGGTACCGCAGCTTTGGGATAGAATGACTCGTGGTCCAACTTCTTCTCACATCCGATGAGGTGACACGAGCCATTGATACGGACAAAACCACCGTGACAAGTAAGTTTTATTATATCTTGTACAAGGATTGAACATAGAAATCCTTTATTTCGCAATCGTTGTGCGATTCTCGATTAATGATGTCGATCGATTCAGGTGCAAATTCCCTTAAACTGTTCAATAGAAGTTGCTGTTCTCTAAACATCCAATTGTAGGGCCTATGTATCGAGTGCGTCACCTAAAGATGATATTCCCGGGCAATATAGATGTCAGGCTATGGAAATTCATTTCGGAGAGAAAATCATTTCTTTCTCATATCATCTTGGTTGGTGGATCCGTGTGTCGGAATATATATATGACAATCAATTCCTACTGACTATCATACTCCAAGATGCAGCATAATAATTGGTAAGTAATTCACATATATCAAATCTACGGTCATCTCACCTGTACTCTGCCACCGCCGATGTAAGTGTTATGGTGAATACTTGGTGGCACTTGATGTTGGTACATCGCTGGATAAGCGCCTGGATGTGTCGTGTGAACTAGATACTGAATAAAATCCAGTTTTTATGATTTTAGTCCTTGTTATAAGATATATAATAACGGAAAGTAACCCAACGAGAATCGACTGTTTGTGTAATGTATATATATATACTATGTATCAGTGGTTCTACTCCAGTAATATTTGAAAGCTAATAGTTTTCAAAAAAATCTTGACGAAATTCAACTTTATAATTGAGCTGCAGATATCTGGCAAACGACGAAATAGCATTACATTAAAAAGAAACCATCATTCAAATAGATTTGTAGGTTTTAACAGGACATTACGATGCAGAAATCGCAATGAAATAACGTTTAAGTAACTGAGTCACAACAGGAGTATGACCAAACGGACAGCTGAACAATGTCTCACAAAATTGAAGTTCTAATTTGTTGTTCTGAGTCGCATAAAGTTTGTTGCAATACCATTATCCTTTTTTTCATAGTCTTCCGGTCCGCAACCCCTAATTTACATTCAATTACACTGGATGTACATTTCTGAATCACCATTAAGCAGGACGAGATCATTTAAACGTGATTTCATATATGTGAAACTACGCTGTCACATGTTTCAGATATAGGGTCGTTCGCGTTAAGAGTATTTCGAACTAAAGTTTGAATAAACTTTCGATTGAACGGACATTATTGCACAACCCCAACACATGACGGTCAGCTATTCCCATGCCTGATGCTCAAACATGTTCTTTGGCTTGTGGCTTCAAGTTACCTGTTAAGAACACTGGAGTCCATACCTCGTGGTGTTATGTTGGTTATAAAAGAAGCGTAATTTTCAAGATTAATCGTCACGGGATAAGAGATAAATTACTGAAATCGATGGCATACCGCTTCATTGATGGATGAAGGGGAACGGGGAAATTTTTTTTGTCACATTGATATCTGAATATCACATGCCGTAGATGCCGATAACGTTTGACATTTCCGCATGACATTTCCGCTGCGTGAGAAACAACATATATGTTGTTTATGTCTCTCGAGTTTACCATTGATTATTCGTATTTTTATCTACAAATTGAATAAAAGTTCGATGGAATGGACATTATTAGACAATTCCGATGCCGAGTCAAGCTCTTTTGCTTGTGACCGCAAGTTACAGGTCTGGAACCCCGGAGGCTATACCGAGTGTTGTTAATTGTCGAAGAATCCCTATTAGCAAGATTAACTAGCATGGGCCAAGACGACGCGAGATAAATTACCTAAATAGATAACGTGGCTGTTTTATCACATTGATATATCAATTTCAGACACAGATTCATCTCCGCTGTCGATGCCAATATGGTTTGATCAAAGCTCTACAGATCATTTCTGCAACTTGCGAAACAATGTCGGCTTACGTCTTGCAAGTTTCGGCTTAACTGTGAAATGTATTAATCGTAAAGGATTCAGGTAAGCCTTGGGAGTTGCCGGAGGGTGGAAAACCTTGTTCGTCGATACTGTTCTCTCATGTTCGCTGGCTGCTGGAGATTTAACATTTGATTTTGACGTGATTGCCGATGTAAAAACGACGCAAGGCACTACAAATTATCTCATCGATGGATTTCGATGTAGTCGTCGCAACTGTGTTACGGCTTTGATGTGGCATAAATCAATCTCACGGAAACATAACCCTACAATCCAAGAACCACATATACATTGTCAATCTGTTATCGACTTCAACTCCTGGCCAAGCGAGGTATGCGATGGCGTCAATGAGCTATAAATCGCCAATCAAGTAGTGAATCCGAAGCTTCCTAGCAAAGTATACAGTATACACACGGACATTAATACTTGCGAGATATTCACCGTGTCACATCACTGTAACTCTTCACTTATCGGCCTCTGGTTTGTTGCAGATAACGATTTACCGCAAGTATGTGGTTGTACTGTAAACCGATTCTGTAGAAAAACTATCGTGCACTTTGGCATGAAATACGATCGTACAACTTTCGGGCTACGCACATCGAGTCCGTCATTGATTTTACTAATTTGTGTGGAATAGTGCGGGACAAATTTTTCTGTACTGACTTTATGATGCTCGTGCGACTACGGCTCACTTTCATCACTCTCACAGGAATTCAAACATGAGGGTGGTGCGAACGTCTCGGCGCCTATACTTTACATTTTACGAAATTCCAAGGCAATAAAGTTGACGGTTTTGCCAGAACAGTGTAAAGAAAAGTGGAAGTAGCCTAAAAAGATATAATCACTTAAATAAGTAGCGAAAGTAGTCAAAACATACTTGCCTACTGCCTAATAGTGTAATTACATGACTATCGACCTCTGGTATCCTGATTACTTTTTATATGTTGAATCTATATTGATGATTGGCGGCATTAAAGACTGTTGATAATGCATTAGATTGGTCATAACGACGGGAGCGTCATGTTCCGGGCATTCGCGTATGCATAGGATGGAAGACTATAGTTTAGGAATGTAATCAACCACAATTATCACCTTCGGTTCGGGCACAAAACCACTAGACTTGAGCCTTATATATATATACTTAACTTATACATGTCTGCATGGTGATACATTGGCATGTCGCATATCTCATTCATTAACTTTGCAAGCGATCGAATGATGTAATGTTGTCCCGTTATTCTCATTTCGAAGAATATTGGTATAGGTCCCTTTTACAGATAAAAAAAATAAAGTGTTGTTGAACAGGAAACGCCCTTTAATGTTATACATTACTGGGGTCGTGTGCAACTTAACATTCTGCGACCTGTCGTTAAGGAATGAGAGTAACACAAGCGATTGACGTCATCATGCGGGTTGAAGCATACTCATGATGACTAAATGTACTAGGAAAATCGTTTCTAAACGTTTCATGGTCGTGGCTTATTTCCCGATTAGAATATGTTCCGTGGCCCACTTATGTGGTAAAAAGATTACTAAAAGAAGGTCAACACATTCACACATAAACCTACCCATTACCGAAAAATGCCAGCACACCCGCAATGACTTACATGCGGGTCTATTTTGTATCAAGTTGATTGTTGATAAATAGAATACAGAGGCACCTTCACCTCGCTGTAAACCGGTAAACCATCAAACCAGTAAATCTATGTTGCCAACTGAAAACAACCCAAGTCCCAGTATACAGTAGGCCGTTTGTTTGTTTGTTTTTGTGGTGTTCATGGTGTTTGTAGACTCGTATGGTCATTTACACCAATTCGATATTCTTCATTTTTCAATTCCTAACTGCCTAACGGCCCACTTCTAGGCTTTTTTGTAAGACACCGTTTACGCGGATGAGGCGGCGAGGAGGAGCCTAGATGAACCTCCAACATTCGGATATAGGAATTCGACCTCGGTCGGACTCGAACCCACAATCCAGTGGTGTTGAAGTCACGGATTATCTCACCACGACAGTGGGTCGTGGCCGATATGCTGAAAGTCGCGTATCGCGAAAACGTAATAATCAATACCAGAGATCTGATTTGTACGGATAATAGCCTATGCTTGCCTGAGGCTGCACTGTTGTATTTGGAGTGTGCTGCAGTTGGGGCTGGAAATATTGTTGATCTGCCGGCTGGTAGTACTGTTGATACACAAGATGAGATTGTTCTTGAGGTACTGGCTGCGGTTGTCCAGTTGGTGATTGCGCTGCGAAGGGGTGGGTACAGGATTATGCGTTTAATGTGGCAAAGGGTACAATTCGGCTTAACGGGTGTATGTCTGTCTTAACTTCCCTATTTTGAATATACCGAAATCACAGATTGGCTGGACATAGAATCAACCTAATTGAGAATTATCCCCCGCTTGTCTTTTTTGTGAAGAACATGACTATTCCGTTATAAATTATAGCGATTTCGAATCAAAACTGAGACTGGATTACATTATTGCATCGCCGACGAACGTCCTATACCAGTGGTTCCCAACCTTTTTATCCCAATTCCCCACTTCCGATTTATTCCGAGCCTTCATTCCCCACCCAAACTCTCTATATCCATATCTACCCTTTAAAGTGCTACCTCCAATAGAATTTTGCAAGACTTTGCTTAGTAAATAGTACGTGCTATTGGTGATTGTTAAGATCCCCGGATCAGCACACAATAACATTAACGCAGTGCTGAACTGGTAACCATAAACGCACCTCCGTAAATATATGTATCCACCCCGGCGCGCAGCCAACAGAAAAATAGAAGGGGTTTGAAAATTTTCCAAATGTTGCAGGGTAACATCAATTTGCATACGTAAATTCCGAATAACACATGGGTCATATAAACTTCCTGATGTTGACGAACTCATGCGTGCGATATGTATATAAGCGCTGTGAACTACACTTTCTCACAATGCTAAAAGAACTAGGAAATAGAGGTGAATCGCGCAAAGCGCAGAAAAACTTTCATTTTACCGGAGCTTCGCGCCCCCCTTTAGATGCTTTTTGTTCTCCCATTCCTAATAACATCTATAATAATAGTTATTAATAAGAACTTGGATTGCTTCTTGAATTTCGTTGCCATGTTGTTCACTATAGCCATTGATCTTTTTTATTTGCTTTTAAAATGAAGTGATCGGTAATGCCGGAAGCATATATCCTGCTAGAAAGTCTCTTCGGCTCGGTTGACCATCACCGGGTATTTTTCGTAGTTGAAACATCCATAATCAAGAAACCCACCTGTTCTAACCATATTGACATTGGTGGATATATCGGCTGTCGTGGAAAAATTATTGAGAGCCGAGTGGGTTGGCTGCGATGATTCACCCACACTTTGGTCATTTCCCTGCGGCTGTTTCAATGCCTCTGATGATCTTGATTCTGAAATATCACGACCGCTTATAATATACTTGTACATCGTATACAGCACAACACATTGGCAATGTGAATATACTCACCGAAATTCGAATAACCTTCCGTAACGCAAGCATTGATACTCTTCTAGCAGACCCAAGGACCAGGCAGACTAAAGGTTTCCTTTACGTTATCCAATCTACGAACCCTGACGCGTTTACGCCCCGCTCAAAAAGAATTATTCCTTCAATTCATATCCAATCGTGTACATTGGCATACAGAACATCTATGCGATAGCCTATCCATCATTTAATAAAAGACAAGACACAACGCTGCGCCTGTTCTCCCATTCATAATAGTATTACCAATAATTTGGATTACTTCTTGGATTTCCTTATGCTGTTCATTAGTCACAGCTCTTCTTTATTTACTTTTAGTGATCGGCAGTGCCGGATACATATTTTGCCGATAAGTCTCTTCGGTTCGCTTTACCACAAGATATCAGCCACAATCGGGAAACTCACCAGTTCTATTAGCATTGGCGTTCGTGGATGTATCGACTCTCATTGCGAAATCATTTGCAGTCGTGTGGGTTGGCTGCGATGATTCATCCACCCCTTCGCCATTTCCCTGCGGCTGTTGCAATGCCTCGGATGATTTTGATTCTGGAATATCACGACCGGTTATAATATATATACTAGCACATCACATACAACACAACACCTTGGCAAGGTGAATATACTCACCAGAGTTGGATCAATTACAATAATTCAGTGCAATTACAATTACAATTGCTTCCTTGCATGTTTCAATTACATTGCAATTACAATTGCTTCCTTGCATGTTACAATTGCATTGCAATTATAATTACTCAATGTTAAAAATAACAAATTACAATTACAATTACTGTAAAACAGTGGTTCTTAACCTTGCCTCCAGCGCCCCCCAAGGGCGCTGGTGATTTTGAAGGGGGCGAAAACGCTCAGGGGGCAATATGGGGGGGGCGCTGGGCTCAGGGGGGAGGTATGGGGGGCGCTGGAGAAAAATGGCTTTGAAGTAGTTGATGCGGTGGTAGGACATATCCCTAATGTGTATTCAGACTAAATTAACACCGAAAACTTCGTTATATATAGCCTACAAAAGACATATAGGTTTAATTGTCCATGACCGCCTAAATGACTGGCACCGAATGTTTTTGTCTTGGCAATCTGAACCCCAGAAGACGAATTCCACCTGGCAGGGAAAAATTATATGCCAGTGAAGAAATACCAATTTGAAATCGTGTGGATCTTTAAGTTTAGTACGATTGGGCGACAGGGATATCTAAAACTCGATATTCCTATTATGCGATATACCTGTTGGGCGATTCTATATTTATTAATATAGCAGTCAGGAGGTCACGAAATAACATCTTGCAACGAAGTCATTCCAACGGGCTCGCCCGCCCGAATATGTTTAATTATCAGTTACGAGTCCTACAGTTTCCAAGACACCTCACAATGTTCGCTCTAAGTTTTGATGAGTCCGCGCACAGTCTGCACAGACCCTTGGACAACAGTGCGTAACGACTAAAAAAAGGTCATAACTTCGGATTTGTTGTGCGCAACGTAGATTTTCTGTGCGTAGACACCCTGCACTACGCACGTGCGCAGCTAAGAGTGAACATTGCACCTCACTCAGCTCTACCGGTAATCCGGTAACGTGAGCAGAGAGGACAAGAAATTGATAGCAATATATATGCAATTCCCGATCTTACTGACCGATTTTATTATGAATTATCGAAAGTTTTCGCGCTTCGCACTGGCTCGCTAAACAGTACAGCTTATTCCGTGGCAAAAGCGAACAACGTGATGGGGGCGGTCGGTTCATCACCCTATGAGATCCCAAGACCCAAGTTTTTTCGGGGGCCTGACGAAGTGCCGTTTCGTTCCTGCCAACGGGTATACGCCCGAAGATGTACAATTATTATTGAGGGGTCCTACCTTTTCAATCACACATCACTCAGCTTTACCGGTAAATCTGTTTACGCGAGCAGAGAGAGGATAAAAATTGATCTCAATATACATGCAATTCCCGATGATATTGACCAATTCAATCATTAATTAGTGAAATTTTTCGCGCCTTGCGCGTCTAGGCGATAATATAGCTGCCTCAGTAAATGGACAGTCGGACACCCAATGTAGATGACTAGTTTCAGCAAATAGCGGATAGCCGAAGGGAGGTCTGGGGGCGAAGCCCCCACAAAGTTTGGTTATTACCCGATGGGGGGCCCAAGACCAACAGATTTTTGGGGGGCTGAAGAAGTGCTGTTACGGCCCTAGTAACGAATTAATTGTACTTAAGGGCACGCCCAAATATGTTTAATTATAAATTACGTGCCCTCTATTTTCCCATACAACATCTCACTCAGCGCTACTGGTAAATCTGATTACGTGGGCTGAGAGGATAAAAAGTTTATAGCGACTTATATATGTAATTACCACCTATTCATTCATGCATTATAGAAAATTCTGGTACCTAGGGCGACCAGGCCACACAAACTTTGCTGACCATCGAAATCACGCTACGGGGTTCCTGGGGGCAAAGCCTTCAGAAGTTTGGTTTATTACGCTATGGGTGCCCGGTGAAATCGTTTTTAGGGGGGTTGACGAAGTGCTGTTACGGCCCTCCCTCTTACTCATTGTCTTTATTACATTCCTTACAATATGAGGTTGGGGGGCGCTGGAGCACGATAATTTTTGAAAGGGGGCGCTGGAGGAAAGGTTAAGAACCACTGTCAGCCTCCCGCTGGCGATTTTGAAGGGGGTGGAAACGCTCAGGGGGCGATATGGGGGGCGCTGGGCTCAGGGGGGCGGTATGGGGGCGCTGGAGAAAATGGCTTTGCAGTAGATGATGTGGTGGTAGGACATATCCTTGATCAGTATTCAGAGCAAATCAACACCGAAAACTTCGTTATATAACTTCGTTGTATATAGCCTACAAAAGACATATAGCTTGAATTGTCCATGGGCGCCTAAATGACTGGCAACGAATGTTTCTGTCTTAGCAATCTGAACTCCAGAAGACTAATTCCTCCTGGCAGGGAAAAATTATATGCCAGTGAAGAAATACCAATTTGAAATCGTGTGGATCTTTAAGTTTAGTACGATTTGGCGACAGGGATATCTAAAACTCGATACTCCTATTATGCGATATCCCTGTTGGGCGAATTTATATTTTTTGATATAGCAGACAGGAGGTCACGAAATAACATCATGCAATGAAGTCATGCCAACGGGTTCGCCCGCCCGAATATGTTGATTTAAGAGTTACGAGCCCTGCAGTTTCCAAAACACCGCACAATGTTCGCTCTAAGTTTTGATGAGTCTGCGCACACTCAACAACTCACTATACGCTGACCCTTGGACAACAGTGCGTAGCGACTAAAAAAGATCATAACTTCGGATTTGTTGGGCGCAACGTAGATTTTATGTGCGCAGTCAGCACTGCGCACGGTCGCAGCTTAGAGGGAACGTTGCACCTCACTCAGCTCTACCAGAAAATCTGGTAACGTGAGCAGAGACGAAAAGAAATTGATAGCAATATAAATGCAATTCCCGATCTTACTGACCGATTTTATCATGAATTATCGAAAGTTTTCGCGCTTCGCACTGTCTCGCTAAACAGTACAGCTGATTCCGCGGCAAAAGCGAACAACGTGATGGGGGCGGTCGGTTTATCACCCTATGGGGGCCCAAGACCCAGGTTTTTTTGGGGGGGGGGCTGACGAAGTGTCGTTTCGTTCCTGCCAACGGGTATACGCCCGAAAATGTATAATTATTATTGAGGGGGTCCTACCTTTACGATCACACATCACTCAGCTCTACCGGTAAATCTGTGTACGTGAGCAGGGAGAGGATAAAATTTGATCTCAATATGCATGCAGTTCCCGATCATATTGACCAATTCAATCATTAATAAGTGAAATTTTTCGCGCTTCGCGCGTCGAGGCGAGAATAGCTGGCTTTGGAAATGGACACCCATAATGTAGATGCACCAGTATCAGCAATATAGCAGAATGCCGAAGGGGGTCTGGGGGCGAAGTCCAACGTTTTTTTTGGGGGGGGGGGGCTGACGAAGTGCTGTTACGGCCTTGGTAACGAATTAATTGTACCTAAGGGCACGCCCGAATATGTTTAATTATTAATTACGTGCCCTCTATTTTCCCATACAACAGCTCACTCAGCGCTACTGGTAAATCTGATTACGTGGGCTGAGAGGATAAAAAGTTTATAGCAACTTATATATGTAATTACCACCTATTCATTCATGCATTATAGAAAATGTTGGTACCTAGCGCGACCAGGTCACACAAACTTTGCTGAACATCGAAATCACGCTACGGTGTTCCTGGGGAGAAGCCCTCAGAAGTTTCGTTTATTACGCCATGGGTGCGCAAGGCAATCGTTTTAGGGGGGGTTGACGCGGTGCTGTTACGGTCCTCCCTCTTACTCATTATCTTTATTACATTCCTTACAATATGAGGTTGGGGGGCGCTGGAGGAAAAAAGGTTAAGAACCACTGCTGTAAAACATGTAATTGATTCGGTAGAGAGGTGTTCTATGACAGCCGTAGCGACGTAATCAACAACTATCTCAAGCTATTCAGTATTCATGTTTCATTCATGATACGTAGAATACCCTTTATTTAAAAAAAAAAACTTGAACGTATCCGAACTATTCCTTGTCATGAGTACTGAAAACTACAAACACAGAAAAATGTTTCAAGCGACTGTTAACAACCTAAAGTTAGAGCGACTAACAACGAATAGGCTACAGGACAGTCAATGGAATGTAATCAAACGATTAGGCTACTCAGAGCTGAGTGAGGATAATGAAATGTAATTGGTAAGGCGTCAGCGATAAGGATGATACCGATAAGATGTGCAAAATTAAAATAAATGCAAAAGGAAAGAACCTCCTGCTAACTACGAATTACAACATTCTGGTTCGCATTTACATTTTCACTTGCTGAAAAACTGTTATTGCATTTGATGAACATTAGGTCGCGAAATTTCCTGGCCCCAGTAAATTTGGCCAAGATTGGAGGTAAGAGTGGGATAACATCTCAGCAAATGCGTGATCAAGTTTGATGAAGCCTTGGTTGGAAACTTGAATTTCTTTTTGCAATTGTTGCAGCAAGCCTCGGTACTGGTCAGGGATTTGAGAATAAAACTCCGACCGGGGTGCAGAGATGAGCGGATTTGAAATTTCTATGTCCTAATCCAATCCAAATCCGAACCTTGAAATCCAAATCCAAATCCTAATCCATAACATTTTCTTATTCAAGTCCGTGTCCAATCCTAATCCGACTCCAACTGGAAATTTAGAAAAAATACTAATTTACGCAATGGAGGGATTCGAAAATTTTCTTTCACAACCAACGATTCACTTGATTCAAGATAACTTAGTAACCATAAGTACACTAATAACTAGGGATGGTGTGAACCTCTGAAAGGTTCAGGTTCGTGTGAACGCGAACCTTTTTGAAAGGTTCTGTGTGAACGCGAACGTGAACCTCATGACGTCACGTGACGTCATATTGCTAATTCCAAACCTATCTTTCAATGAAGTGATAGCCTAGCGACGACTCGAGCCACATAATGCCACGATTCTGAAGTACATATCGGCGTTATAAACGTCCCTAGATGTATCAACTGAGGCAATCAAATGATAAAATACTTCCGTAAAATCAATATCATCCGTCGCTTTGCCAACAATTTCGACGAGGACTTGCCAGGGAATATAAGCTTACGCCTTAGCGATCTTGGCCAGACCTGACAATGTATTCGGCCTCTGAGTATTGTCACATTGATATTGAGCAGAGTGTAAAACAGGTTTCTATACTTGCTACTAGGGATGGTGTGAACGTGAGGTTCACGTTCGCGTTCTGTGTGTGAACCTCGGAAATTTAGAGGTTCGTGTTCGCAACAGAACCTTGGTAGGTTCTGCACTGTGAACCTTTTTCATATATTACAATTTTCACTTCGTTATAATATCTTTGGTTCAAATTCATTGCATTTGAACTGCTAGCCACTCTATGCATGGCGCTGGCAGCATTAAAAATCAACACTAAACGAGCATGCACCTTGACAATCTCAAAAGTTTTACTTGCTTTGTTACAAAAGGTTGCTCGAAATATAGGCTACAGCTTTCCGTTTGTGAATATTTAGTGCCTCTCTGCTGTGAGCTCGACCCGCAATCACACAACATCACGAGCGAAGTACGTTTGATATCGTTTTCTGATGTAAAAATTCGAGAAGGCGTACGGGGTCAATCTTGACTTCATATCTCTACTGCATCATTAAAACCAAATCCGTGCGATTGAGGTGTTGGCTACTGCTGCATAACTTCTTAATGGGGTAATATCGGTAGCAAGTAGGCCTATAGAAACACATTTTACACTCTGCTCAATATCAATGTAGCAATACTCGGACGCCGAATATACATTATCCGGTCTGGCCTAGACCGTTAAGGGGTTAGCGTGTATTCCCTGGTGAGTCCTCGTCGAAATTGCTGGCAAAGCGACGGAATATATTTATTTTATAGGAGTATTATATCCTTTGATTGCCTCATTTGCTACATTTAGCGACGTTTAAAACGCTAATATGTACTTCAGCATTGTTGCATTATGTGGCACGCGTCGTCGCTAGGTATCGTTTACATTAATATAGGCTATCACTTCATTGAAAGACAGGGTTGGAATTAGCAATATGACGTCACGTGACGTCATGAGGTTCACGTTCGCGTTCACACAGAACCTTTCAAAAAGGTTCGCGTTCACACGAACCTGAACCTTTCAGAGGTTCACACCATCCCTACTTGCTACCGATATTAGGCTACCCCAAAAGTTATACAGCTGGAGTCAACACCTCAACCACACGGATTTGGTTTTAATGATGCAGTAAACATATGAAGCCAAGATTGACCTCGTACACCTGCTAGATTTGTTAAATCAAAAAACTATATCAATCTCATTGACTGGTTGAATATACATCATTCGCTGACTACGCGTAATGTAGGCGGGGGAGATAGCGTAGTGGTTACGATAAGCGCCCACCAATCTGACGGATCGGTTTCGATTCCCGTCGGAGGTTTATCTGGGCTCCTCTTTCCCCGCCGATGCCGTTGGTTACGACGACAAAAAGGCCCAGTAAAAGACCCGTCGAATGAAAGCACTCACAAGGAATGGAAAGAACTAGTAGAAAGAGCCGCGGCTTCAAATAAGATCAACATCGAATAGAGCTGGATGTTAGAGTAAAGGATCGCTACTGATGCGTGTCGTTCGACACCCTCCTATCATGACATCGCATTGTGTCTTATCGCATTGTATATTGTGTGTAGATGTAAAAATTATAACCCAACGATATCATGTTATGTTATGTTTCGCTCGTGATGTTGTGTGATTGCGGGTCAAGCTCACAGCAGAGCGTCACTAAGATTCACAAACGGAAAGCTGAATATTTCGAGTAGACTTTTGTAACGAAACAAGTAAAATTTTTGAGATTGGTTTGCGTTGATTTTTTATGCTGCCATCGCCATGCATAGAGTGGCCCGCAGTTGAAATGCGATAAATTCGAACCAAAAATGCCAAAATGAAGGGAAGATTGTAATATATGAAAAAGGTTCACAGTGCAGAACCTACCTAGGTTCTGTTGTGAACGCGAACCTCTAAATTTTCGAGGTTCACACACAGAACGCGAACGTGAACCTCACGTTCACACCATCCCTACTAATAACTGATCTGAACAAAGTTTGTCGCCATTCGCCACACGACATTTCAATCTCCCAGAAAATAGGCAAATCCAATCCAAATCCTAATCCGTTCTGAAAAAAAGTCTAATCCAAATCCAATCCAAATCCGACAAAATTTCACAAATCCTGTTTTTTCAAAACCTAATCCTAATCCATGCTCATCTCTGCCGGGGTGTAGAAAATGGTTCAGCACAGGTTTCAGAATTTGTTTGCTGTTCATCCAGTTTTGAAAATTAGGATTTAGTTTAGCCCACTGGTCCTCTAACTTTTTTAGTCTCGCCACCCCCCCACCCCTTCATGACAGGTAAATATTTCGTGCCCCCTTATCGTCATATCACACAATGAAACCAGAATGTTAGGAATCCTTACACATAGTTTGATGGTATGGGAGGTTATGACGGTTGATGAGATAATTCTCCAATATGAAATCCAGACTTTACACAGAGCAATAATTAGGAAATGGAGGTGAATCACGCACAGCGCGCAATAAAAAAGTTATTTTACCGGAGATTCGCGCCCCCTTCAGATGCTTCCTGTTCTCCCATTCATAATAACATCTATAATATTAGTTATTAACAAGAACTTGGATTGCTTCTTGAATTTCGTTGTCATGTTGTTCACTATAGCCATTGATCTTTTTTATTTGCTTTTAAAATGAAGTGATCGGCAATGCCGGTAACATATATTCTGCTAGAAAGTCTCTTCGGCTCGGTTGACCACGTGGTATTTTCCGTAGTTGAAACATCCATAATCAAGAAACCTACCCGTTCTAACAATATTGACATTGGTGGATTCATCGGGTGTCGTGGAAAAATTATTGAGAGCCGTGTGGTTTGGCTGCGATGATTCACCCACACCTTGGTCATTTCCCTGCGGCTGTTTCAATGCCTCTGATGATCTTGATTCTGAAATATCACGACCGCTTATAATATAGGCCTACTTGTACATCGTATACAGCACAACACATTGGCAATGTGAATATACTCACCGAAGTTCGAATAACCCTCCGTAACACATGCATTGATACTCTTCTAGCGAACCCAAGGACCAGACAGACTAAAGGTTTCCTTTACGTTATCCAGTTTACGAACCCTGACGCGTTTACGCCCCGCTCGAAAAGAATTATTCCTTCAATTCATATCCAATCGTGTACATTAGCATACAGAACATCTATGCGATAGCCTATATCCATCATTTAATAAAAGACAAGACACAACGCTGCGCCTGTTCTCCCATTCAAAATAATACTACCAATAATTTGGATCACTTCTTGGATTTCCTATTATGTTGTTCATTAGTCACAGCTCTTCTTTATTTACTTTTGGTGATCGGCAGTGCCGGATACATATTTTGCCGATAAGTCTCTTCGGTTCGCTTTACCACAAGATATCAGCCACAATTTGGAAACCCACCAGTTCTATCAGTATTGACGTTCGTGGATGTATCGACTCTCATTGCAAAATCATTTGCAGTCGTGTGGGTTGGCTGCGATGATTCATCCACCCCTTCGCCATTTCCCTGCGGCTGTTGCAATGCCCCGGATGATTTTGATTCTGGAATATCACGACCGGTTATAATATATAGGCCTATACTAGCACATCGCATACAACACAACACATTGGGAATGTGAATATACTCACCAGAGTTGGATCAATTACAATAATTCAGTGCAATTAAAATTACAATTACAATTACAATTGCTTCCTTGCATGTTTCAATTACATTACAATTACATTTTCTCAATGTTAAAAATATCAAATTCCAATTCCATTACAATTACTGTAAACATGTAATTGATTCGGTAGAGAGGTGTTCTTTGACAACCGTAGCGACGTAATTAGCAACTATCTCAAGCTATTCAGTATTCATGTTTCATTCATGATACGTAGAATACCCTTTAATTAAAAAAAATCGAACGTATCCGAACTATTCCTAGTCATGAGTACTGAAAACTACAAACACAGAAAAGTGTTTCAAGCGACTGTTAACAACCAAAAGTTTGAGCGACTAACAACGAATAGGCTACAGGACAGTCAATGGAATGTAATCAAATGATTAGGCTACTCAGAGCTGAGTGAGAATAATGAAATGTAATTGCAAGGCGTCAGCGATAAGGATGATACCGATAAGATGTGTAAAATTAAAATAAATTCAAAAGGAAAGAATCTGCTGCTAACTACGAATTACAACATTTTGGTTCGCATTTACATTTTCACTTGCTGAAAAACTGTTCAATTGCATTTGATGAACATTAGGCTGCGAAAATTTTCTGGCCCCAGTAAATTTGGCCAAGATTGGAGGTGAGATTGGGATAACATCTTAACAAATGCGTGATCAAGTTTGATGAAGCCTTGGTTGGAAACTTGAATTTCTTTTTGCAATTGTTGCAGCAAGTCTCGGTACTGGTCAGGGATTTAAAAATATAACTCTGACCGGGGTGTAGAAAATGGTTCAGCACAGGTTTCAGAATTTGTTTGCTGTTCCTCCAGTTTTGAAAATTAGGATTTAGTTTAGCCCACTGGTTCTCTAACTTTTTTAGACTCCCCCCCCCCTTTATGACTGTTAAATATTTCGTGCCCCTTTATCGTCATATCACACAATGAAACCAGAATGTTAGCAATCCTTACACATAGTTTGATGGTATGGGAGTTTATGACTGTAGATGAGAGAATTCTCTAATATGAAATTCAGACATTACACAGAGCAATAACTAGGAAATGGAGGTGAATCGTGCGAAGCGCGGAAAAACTCTCATTTTACCGGAGCTTCGCGCCCCCCTTCAGGTGCTTCCGTGTCGCCCAAAGGGGCACGTCCCCAGTTTGAAAACCAGTGGTTTAGCCTATATTTTAATTCATAAAGTTTTCTGTTGCTACTGAAGTATGAAAAACAGTTTAGCATGGCTGAATTATAACGCGGCACGCATAGAACATCGATGTAAATAGGCTAATTATGACAGGTAGAGAACACAGTCGCCACCTGTCATAATTAGCCTAAGACCTTGCGGTCTTGCGGCCTCTCGTCGTCATCCTGGTCCGAGCCGGATTTTCACTGGTGTGACGAATAAATTATTGATTATTTGGTTATTTTATGTTGTGATTGTCAGGTTTCCATAAAATGTAATTTATATTGTAATTGAGCAAGATTTTTATCAATTTACAATTACAATTACAGAAAATAGAACTGCTTAAATTACAATTACAATTACAATTACATGAATAAATGCAATAAATTACATTCAGCTCAATTACAAATTACAATTGATCCAACTCTGATATACTCACCGAATTTCGAATAACCTTCCATAATTATAATTAGATATTTGTTATGCTAGACAGGTTTGCCTCTGGAAATGAATGAAAATGGCAACTTGAATATCCCGCTCTCTAATCTTGATATGTAAATGCTACCGAATATAATTTTTATCGCAGCCAAATATAACCGTAGGCATATCTCGAGTAATAATATCAAGTTATTGAAAATAACTTGAATCACTTCTTGGATTTCATTATTATGTTGTTCACTAGTCACTGCTCTTTTTGATTTGCATTTAAGATGAAGTGATCGGCAGTGCCGGAAGCATATATTTGTAAGACAGTATCTTCGGCTCGCTTAACCACCGGATATTTTGGGGTGGAGAGATAGCGCAGTGGTATAATCCGCGGCAGCAACACCAATCGTTTGCGGGTTCGAGTACAACCGAGGTCGACTTAAAAATTCCTATACCCAAGTATTGGAGGTTTATCTAGGCTCTTACTCGCCATCTCATCCGCGTAAGCGGTGTCTTACAAAAAGCCTAGAAGTGAACCGTGTCATAAGCCGGCAATTACGGATTAGAAATGAAGAATATCGGCGTGATGTAAATGTCCATATAGTAGTCGACTAACACCAAGTAAACCCTCATAACAAACAAACCCCCGGATATAAACTTTATCTAGTTGAAAAAACCATAATCTAGAAACCCACCTGTTTCACCAATATTGGTGGATATATCGGCTGCCGTGCAAAAATTATTGGGACCCGTTTGGCTTGGCTGCGATAATTCGCCCACGCTTTGTCCATTTCCCTGCGGCTGTTGCAATGCCTCTAATGATTTTGATTCTAAAATATCGCGACCGCTTATAATAGATTTGCACATATCATACAGCACAACCCATTGGAACTGTAAATATACTCACCGAAGTTCGAATAACCTTCCATATTTCTAATTAGGTATTTATTACGTTTGACAGGTTGGTATGCGCCTGGATATGATTGAATAGTATATTCAATTGTATATTGAAGTTCTGTACCTCCAAGAAGCCTGGATATGAATGAAATCGGTAACTTGAATATCAGGCTCTCTAATCGTGACACTTAAATGGTACCGAATATAATTTCTGGCACATCCGCACATTGCCAGAGGCATATCTCGAGTGGCATCTGCAACGTCGTTTGTTGCTATGCGATGACTAGCAAATTGAAAGAATAATATGAATGTCTCCTTTTCCCGACTTCGTTATCGACCAAGACATAGATTTGGACGGCTTGAACTTTCACGTGTGATCTAAACAAATTAAAGATTAGAAACTGTACTCTGAATTTACATTATGCTGTTGCACTATTGTGACGTTTTCAATGTGCAGGGTGACTGGTGCACTATTCATTCTAAGGAAGCAACACAATGAATTTCGAAAAATCATCTTCAAAATGAAGCAAAAATTCTCAAATCGCATAATGTATTCCTCGGCGTAAATGACGAGGTATTTTGATCAGTTCAGCAGATTTGACTTCTGAAATGAAATGACGACGCAGCGAACATAAATACTCATGAATTTATATATTGGTCAGGAAACACCGGGATATTATCGACTGTAATTGAATTTGTGGTAGATTCAATTAGTCTTATAATATTGGATTCCTTGAGAACATATAAGACGAATTTCACTTTATATTATTTGTTTTGGGATTGCTGCGATGATTTGAACTGAGTCGAACTGTTAAGTCGAACGACTGTAGTTAACAATACTGTTGCACGATCATTGAGCCAAACTTGAACGGAAACTTATGGGGGTACGCGGGGTTCCCTGACGGCCAAAAGGGGTCTGCGAAGAGAGGTTGAGAGCCACTGTGGATTAGAACCACTGTGCCAGGGCCTGCAACAGAATTATTCATGAGCCGTTTCCGTATACCACAGTCTGTTGGACAGAGACTGAGAACCATTGCGCTAGGGTCTGCAACAGAATTCCTCAGCAAGTGCCGTCTGGCGGGCCGTATCCGTATTCCGCCATGTGTTTGACAACCCTACTCTCATGGGTAGGTCGATGCGGTAATCTGGTCACTTGTTGTATCCAGGTCCGAAACAACATTTCTCCAGCCCCCTTCCGCCCAAACAAAACAGTGATCTTGGTTTCAGCATAAGGCGAACAATCTGATGGTTGTTAAATCTTGTGAATCAATTCTGTCAATAACATTGGATCTTTCATATATTACTATAAAATGCCCAAGCAGGTGACACATCCAGCGGTTTCCAACCTGTTATGGTCTTGACCACATCCGCAATTTGAAAATGTTCTGCGGCAGGCACAGTTCAAAAATTGATAAGCTGATAACAGAACAAGGTAAGTTTGCCCAGACTTTCTTCCGGCCTATTTTGGAAGCTGATTACGCACAACATCTTCGCGATCCACAGAATAAAGGCAAACGACCCTAGGTATAGAACAGAGGTCTCAAACTTAAATGTGCTCACTGGCCAATTTCCTAATTTTTGATGGCGCCGCAGACCGCAGCACCAAGGGGAAATCAATGTGTTTCAAAGCAGGCCTTATTTCCGGGTTTCGGGCATAGGCCTACTCCTGATAACTAGGCTATATTGATCATGTCATTACCAAAGTCAAATAGAATCAGCGTTTGATTTTACCTTCGAATGTTGGAACAGATCAATAACAACTTGAACATAATGGATACCGTGCCATAGCAACAGAAATGTGCAATCGCCGAAGAATCCATTGGTGCTACAGCTGTGAAGCGTAGGCTACGACTATAAGTTAATACTCACCACATTTAATTGGCGATAATAACATATGTAAAGATATCCAAGATGACAGAGGATGTACCCAATTACCCAATACATCAGAGGGGCAACATAATGCCAATGGCGGTTGCCATATACCTACCTGTTTAGATTTATAAATAAGCTAACCCAGTCGACAAAATGGAAAGCGATCGCCCAGCGTATTTTGCGCATTCAATGTCAAAATGATGCTTCAAAAGATACACTTTTCGCACTTCAGCTGCAGACTCATTAACCCTTTAGTTGCCGTTCATTAACCCTCTCGCTACTGCAGCTTACAACCACTAGTAACCCTATCGCTACCTGAATCATTGTTGCTTTCTGGCAGATATATTAACCTTATGTTGCAAGACATCACAATTTGACAGTATAATTTCATTATCATGTTAGTTATAATAAAATCCACCACGAGCATACATTCAAAATACTGGTCAAATACAGACAGACAGTCATATAAAATGCATAAAACGACACATTGATTTCAGTCGAGACACAGAGAGATGTTCTTTCCCGGACAAGTTTGATACAACTATTCCTGTTCTTGAGTTGCAATGCAGACAAAATCTGGTTTATCAAACAAGTCTGTGCCTTGGCGGGAAGAATAGGGTCAAGGCAACGAGGAGCTACCATCAGCAGCCAGCTCACTGTGTGGGACGCTAACTTCATTCAGAGCCCAATTGTGAATGGTAAAACCCACGTTTAGGCTTGGCTTGGTCTGTGGTATCTGGGTTAATTCCACTGGCCTCATATTCATCGATGTACAGAAAGCGAGATAACAGTAGTAGTGACAATCGGCTGATCAAGGACATTGTCGTTGCAGGCTGAACCAATGCTTAGAGAACGATATTTTATGAACTGTTGCCTTCGCCAACGCTGCATTTCTTTCAATTCGCCATCAGACGTATACTGATAATCGGGCATATCGCAGTCACTTCATGGCTTCAGTCTCCATCGTAAAATAAAGGCTAAATATAGCAATAAAATAACTCGTAGATTAACTGAAATGAGTATCACAAATTTTAATCAGAAATTATTACAAGATACAGTATTTGGCTGAACAGTTGAAATGGCAACCGTTGTAACGATTGTAAATTCAGTCACAGATAATGCAGACAGAGAAAATAGATGGTTGTGCATGTTTCGTTAATATACCTACACTGTAAAAATTATTCTTGTAAAATTGCTTGTAACGAGCTTGCAAATGCTCGATGCAAGCTCGAGGCAGCTTGTAACTGCAAAATGCAAGCACATAACAAGCTGTCATAGGACGGTGCTTGTAAATTGTGCTTGTAAATTGTTTATATTTTGTGCAAGAAGAATTAACAAACGCAGCAGTCCGAACTCACTCAAGACTCGTGACAGACACGATGCCATGCCAGACACGATAACACACCCCGGACATGCCGAGACACGATGTCCGAGTGTCAACACAGTCCGCATACATCCCCCGACATGCCCCAGACATGTCCCAGATATGATGCGCGTTCGACAACGCAGTTCGAACCCACTCCAGACATGCCTCGGACATGATGTCCGAGTGTCAACGCAGTTCGAACGCACCCCAGACATGTCCCAGACATCCTGTTCGAGTGTCAACACAGTTCGAACACACACCTCTGACATGATGTTTGATTGGCAACGCAGTCCGAACCTTTCTCCAGACATGCTTCAGACATGATGTCCGAGCGTCAATACAGGCCCAACACACCCCAGACATGCCCTAGACATGTCCCAGACATGATGTTCAAGTGCCATAACGCAGCACGAACACATCCCCAACATGATGCTCGATAGCCAACACCGTCTAAACCTATTCATGCATCAGCTATGATGTCTGAGTGTCAACGAAGTTAGAACACCCCCTCACCCCCCCCCCCCCGACATGCACTGACATGTCCCGGACATGATGCTCGAGTGTCAACCGCGGTCCGAATACACCCTGGCATGATGCGTAATTGACAACGTGTTCCGAACTTATCTCCAGACATGCCTCAGACATGATGTCTGAGTGTCAATACAGGCCGAACACACCCCAGACATGCCCTAAATATGTCCCAGGCATGATGCTCAAGTGTCATCACGCAGTCCGAACACATCCCTAACATGAAGTTCGATAGACAACGCAGTCCGAACTTACTCCAGTCATGCCTCGGACTTGATGTCCGAGTGTTAACACAGTTCGAACACACCCCTGACAAGCCCCTAGATATGATGTGTGAGTTGAAGCGCTGTTCAAACACACCCAGACATCATATCTGGCGATAGGAAAATGCACAAGACACAAAATACGGTGCGATTACAATGTTGTTATTTTTAATTATCATCTTTATGTTCATTATATTTCAATATGAACTCCCGCATTCTGTTTGTTCAAATATATCACTGAGCGTTTCGGTTGAGCGGTTTAGCAAAAAGGCGCGAGAACAAGACGAGGAAGGATTTGGATTTCGATTTGAAAGAATCGCAATTAATGATTTTTATCTGATTCAAGAACAATGTATATCGATTTTAGCTTTACTTTAAGATGAATATAAGTAGACATGGACTTGAAATGTCTCATAACTTTACATTCCAATGTGTTATTTGGATCAAATGCCTACTTTTTTTTCTGATTTGGACTTGGATTAGAATCTCGAATTCGGAACAGGATTTGGATTTTACAATATTATAGCTGATCATCTCGGCGCGAATGGCCGATGGCGAACCAACCAGTTTTGCGGCGGTGCACGTTTCTTTCGTGTTGGTAAATAATATATCAATCTTTGTGATTTGATGTATTTAAGGTTATTGAAATAGTCTTGGTTTCTATGGCTATCGTTCAAGCACAGTTGAAGTTGAAGGTGGCCTATGGTGACCGTTCAAAAGTGTTTAGAGTAAACTCTGTATCAGAAGTGAAAACTGCTGTATTACACAAATTCCCTGACAATGCCAACATTGAGAACTATGACAAAGATTTTGGCTGGGCTGAATTTGATTGTGAAGTTGAACTACGCAGTGGCGATATGTTGGAATTTAGTGAACAGAAAAATTCGGGTAATTTAATGTTATGGTTATTTATACGCGCTATAAGATTACTGATATTTATGTCTTGCAGAGACTTCGAAAGTGACAGATCTGCTTGGTGCTGGTGTTCGTAATTGAAATTGCACCAGTAACGTGGATGTATCATTAACTGAAGCGCAGACGAATGGTAAGGTTTTTTTGCCACCGACTGTAGGACGGTGTATAGCAGTGTTTCCAAATATATTCTTACATAATGTGTACGTGACATTCACAAATTCAAATTATAAACAACGCCATAGCTGTCAGTGTGATTACCAGTGAACTCGGTACTTGTGAATTCGGCCCCGTGAACTCGGCACTTGTTGAACTCGGCCCTCGGCAAATTTTGTAATAAATTGAATTAACAACTCTTAATATGAATTATTAAACTACTAACATTATCATCGAGTGATTTGTCAATGTTTTACGTCAGGGCATGCGTAGATCACGCAGTCACGGCGTGATTAGATCACAGATTGCGTAAAGTTTGTGGGGCCGGATTCACCAAGTGCGGAGTTCACTGGCAACCGTCAGTGTTCATATTCTTGATTATAGTATAAGTATAGCTTTCTAGTTCCGGCGTTAAAATGTAGGCATGTTGCACAACGTTATCTTGCCGCCGAATACTTTGAGAAGGGAGAAGTCAATCAATATTTAGATTTTTCGGAATCAGTGCGACAGTTACATTCGATTATTATATACTATTTTAAATTTATCTCCCCCGCCCAGTAGCCTTGTTTGTAGCTAGCGCTTCCTTTGTGATCCAGAATTCTGTCTCATAAGTGACATTGTATTGCAGGAGATACGTGCAGTGGTCTGCGAAATCCAGAACGACGCGTTGATGCTTCATCAATCATGATTGATCTGGAGCCCTCTACATCTATAACTGATGTACGAGCAGCCCTCGATGCAAGTAACCAGGAAGTTCTGGTCATCTTGCTAACGAAGTATGAAATTACTATTTTTGTGGCACATCGGTTGGGAACCACTGATTCATATCATCAATATAAAATTTCAGGTCGGAGAATCTTCGAACAATGACGAAAGTGGGGCTGAACATAAGTCTTTCATATTATCGGAATCAAGTTCATCTAGCCCAGCCAAGGAAACGCTGATGAAAGCAATGAAAGCCACTTTCAAAAGGCGTCGGTTTGACAGAAGCCTGCAACATGCAAATCGGACAAGAAGCGATATCATAGGTTAGATTTCTGCCTGACGATAACTAATAAGGTTTCAGCTATTGGAGGGAATGAAGCTGATTAACAATGGTCTAGATCAGGGGTTCTCAGCCCTTTCTTGGCCGTGGCCCATTTTCCAGTTTGAAAATGTGCTGTGGCCCACCTGTTATCTAGAGTCATGATCCTGATCAATGCGTGGTAATCGACAGCGCCGATATGCCTATTCCTCCAAAATATGCGCATTTTTCTATCTCTGATGATATAGACTTCCCGGGACATGAAATCGCGCCAGGCGCAACAAAATTTTTCAAGTTGAGTAAATATCCTCCAACAAACAACATTCGAGCTCCACAAAATGGGGGTTTGGGTGTGGTAGTTACGGCCCTGGTAAATCATAGGCTAAAACTCCTCAGTATATTATTTTCGTCCGCTGCTCCATTTGCGTCTCGAAACACAATGATCAGATCCCAGCATCCGCTGTGTGATTGGGACTTTTGTTCCATTATTGTGGGTAATAATATAATCATTCTGGGCAAGCGTCGAACAATTCATTGGTGAACGGGGTACTACAGATAAGTGGAGAAAGATTATCAATATACAAGCTGTACAATGTAAATTGTATGTCTTGTACCAAAACAACTGAAGTTGCGATGTCAGAATATTCAATCCAATGATACCATCCATTCATAAGAATTTATGTACTTTCAGATTCTGCAGATAATTGGAAGGTCGGTATACCTGCAACGAATCCTATGGCAAATTCTTGGTTATAAACCAGGTTCGTACCAAGTACATATCGACACAGCATTACTATAAAAGTTTACCTTCTTTACTGCGCTGATAATAGGCTTACAGCTAGATATGTCAGTATAAGTCAGGGGCGGCCAACCCGCGGCCCGCGATAAGATTTTGTGTTGCCTGCGAGGTAATTCTCGAAATTAGTTGTAACATCAGGTAAAATTGCAAGGCCAACCAAAATTTCATTAGTCTGACCGCGAAATTTGATAATGACTCAAATGATCAGTTCCGACGCATTGGCATAGTTAAGGTACAGCCACATTTATCGCAGATCTTCATATATGGCCTTGAAGTAGAATATTTCGCAGCAGATTTATTTGACTTGAAGTTTTTCTCGACACTTTGCATGATTTATTGTCACTCGATTTCTTGCATTTAGTATTGGAGCCCTCCTGAAAATTATAAATACGCGTAATTTGCAGAATCGTGTCGTTCAACATGCGACATGTGCTTGCAGCTAGATCGTCGGCGATGAAACTTCGCACAAAATGATAGAGGCATGTTCACCGAAACCTTCGATATTGCTATGTCTAAACGCTGAATTATCCTGTCCTTGCCAAATGAGCCTAGTGGTATACAAAGGCAACCCCAATATATGCAAGTAACATATTTATTGATCGAATTCATTCGTTATCTTTGAAAAAGTTTCACGCCTAGCGCAGCCAGGACATGAATGCACAGTTGCACTTTGCACACATAGTTTTCATGACATAATTGTATCAAAATTAAAGCGTAGTAATGTAAGTATTGTTTTCAACGTTACCTAATTCGGTACGCTCCTATCGGACGACTAAAAAAAGGTCATCAACATTCAAGTGGCCCGCGTAATTGTTCCTGAATCTCGTGTGTCCCTTTGGCCGAAAAGGTTTGCCACCTCTGGTATAATTGCTGTCATAGCCATCATTTTGACCTAATACATCAGCCATTATTACTCTGGTAGTATTAAAGGCTACATAATTTCACACTCTCCTTGCCTTTCAGTATACAGTTATGTGCCCTCTTTTTTCAGGATAATTCAGAACCAACCCAATCATACATCTTGACACTCAAGAGACCAAGTGGACGGTGCACTTCGACGGGCTAGCGATAAATGACGTGGTAGATTTCTCATATGCTTTAGCTTTGTCTCACTGCATTGGGTATTCAATATCCAGTTCGCGCGCGGTATGAATATTACTCTACATTTCTTGTCCATCCGCATTGCAAGAATGAAAGGGCTGCGTATGCCGTCTGCAGTCGCTTTAATGGGTGATAAAAATTGATGTGCAGTTTTGAAATTCATTTGATCATTGATATACAAATTGGTAAGTTATGAAGTAGTTTTGCTTTTTGCGGTGCTAAAGTAGATTTTGCCTTAAGTGATTATGTTTTCAGCATACTTCATTACTTGACAGTTTTGATGCTGCAAAGTATAAGTAGTTATGAAATAGGTTTGTACTGGACCAAATAATTTACTTTCAAAACTACATGAGTTCTTGTCAAACAATTCATCTTCAGCATGCTGTCTTCAAGCTGCACTATTGTGGAATAAATTTAGTTGTAACGCTCATGAGCTTGCCTTGACACATTTTTAATATTATTGCTTCTTGCCTGAATATTCGAGTTAGCGTGCTGGGTCTGCTGCAGGCCAAGTCATGCAAATATTGTTTTTACACAATTGCTTTTTCTAGTGCTGCTGTTTATTGTCCATCTGTGCTTGAGCCTGTATATTGCCTGCTGATCTGCTGCGGTTAATGGGCTGTAAATAAATGAGTTTTTTGCTATGCATTTGCGAACAATCATGGCCACCGAATACATTGGGTCTTTCTGGTTATAGGTACTGCCAGTCCAGGTGCAAGATTTAGGTATAATGAGAGAGAGAAAAAGAGAGAGTTACAAGCTATTGGCTTGTATTGAGTTAACAAGAATTAGCTTGTAAGCTTGTAATGAGTTACAAGAAAAATCCTGTAAGCTTGTAATCGAGTCTAGCATGTTTTTCCTTGTTTATTAACAAGAATAATTTATAGCCTACATTAATGAATGCACTAACAAATGATGTCAAAGCCATAACCACAACACGTCAAGATCCGGCGCGCGGTAACGACATTCTTCCGCGGTCTACATTAAAATATATATCAACAAATCCGTAGTACGTATAACGGTCAGAGCACTTGACAAGTATCACGATGTTCACAGCCGCCAACCTGACACTTCAGGCCACGGAAAAGTCAAAGTCAGCATTTATATCAAGTCCTCTTTCACAAGCCTAACGCAAACAAGCAATTAATATGACTGATCTGCTATTCGAAACACCATTTCACTACCAATGCACATCTAAGCAAGCATGTGAAAAATCTCAAAAATAACCCGCACTATCTCTTGCTCCACTTAACTCTACTAAGAACTTCATTCATATTCCCTTCCATCGCTACAGTTTCGGAAATACAATTCGCCGGTACGATAATTCAAACTTCAAGTGTGCAGCGGTACACAACATCCGATGACTTATGACATCACAATCACTCCACGCTCAAGTGCTCACGAACCAGGAAAAGCCAGGCAGAAGAAACGTCACGCACTGTAAAAATTATTCTTGTTAATAAACAAGAAAAAACATGCTAGACTCGATTACAAGCTTACAGGCTTTTTCTAGTAACTCAGTTACAAGCTGACAAGCTAAATCTTGTTACCTGAATACAAGCCCGTAGCTTGTAATCTCTTTTTCTCTCTCTCTCATTATTCCTAAATCTTGCACCTGCACTGGCAGTACTATAAAGCGGAAAGACCCAGTGCATTCGGTGGCCATGACTGTTAACAAATGTATAGCAAAAGGCTCATTTATTTACAGCCAATTAACAACTGCAGCAGATCAGCAGGCAATATATACAGGCTTAAGCACAGTATATGGACAATAAACAGCAGCACTAGAAAAGGCAATTGTGCAAAAACAATGTTTGCATGACTCGGCCTGCAGAAGACCCAGCACGCTAACTCGAATATTCAGGCAAAAAGCAATAATATTGAAGAGGTAAAAGGTTTTAAGGCAAGCTCATGAGCGTGTCAACTAAAGACAGCATGCTGCTGCTGAAGAAGATGAATTGTTTGACAATATCTCGTGTAGTTTTGAAAGTAAATTATCAAGTCCAGTACAAACCTATTCCATGACTATTTATACTTTACGGCGTCAAAACTGTCAAGTAATGAAGTATGCTGAAAACATAATCACTTAACGCAGAATCTACTTTAGCATCCCAAAAAGGCAAAACTACTTCATAACGGACCAATTTGGATATCAATGATCAACTGAATTTCAAAACTGCACATCAATTTTTATCACACATTAAAGCGACTGCAGACGGCATACGCAGCCCTTTGATTTTTGCAATGCAGATGGACAAGAAATGTAGAGTGTTATTCACACCACGCGCGAACTGGATATTGAATACCCAGTACAGTGACAGAATGAGAGCCAAAGCATATGTAAAATCTACCACGTCATTTATCACTAGC
Source organism: Botryllus schlosseri (assembly GCF_051294905.1). Lineage (NCBI taxonomy): Eukaryota > Metazoa > Chordata > Ascidiacea > Stolidobranchia > Styelidae > Botryllus > Botryllus schlosseri. Next base: position 16,048,640 of record NC_137248.1, on the reverse strand, counting down.
CCGTCGAAGTGCACCGTTCACTTGGTTTCTTGAGTGTCAAGATGTATGATTGGGTAGGGTGATGCTGAATTATCCTGAAACAAAGAGGGCACACAACTGTATACTGAAAGGCAAGGAGAGTATGAAATTATATAGCGTATATTACTACCAGAATAATGGTTGACGTATCAGGTCAAAATGATGACTATGACATTGCTTAAAACAGTGGTGGCCAACCTTTTCGGATAAAGTAGGGTTGCCATACGTCCGGAATTTCCCGGACATGTCCGGAATTTCACTGTTCAAACTAGCGTCCGGGAGGAATTTCTAAAATATGCCAAATGTCCGGAATTTTGAAGACTTTGACGTAGGCTCATAATTTTTTCATATATCAGCATAAAAACAATATTTTTTCGGAATATTTATGCTGATGCATGATATTTTTTTTCGCGCTGCGCGCGATTTACTATCACATTTATTGATTTTAATATGGAGACTACCAACCTCGCAAAAACTGCAATAAAATATAAATATAAACAACCTTCATTTACTGGAATAGGCCTACTTGTAATCGCAATTATAGGAGAACGGTATTTTCCTAGAAATCGTTGAAACCGTTTAAATGCCTTATTCAAAGATAGTGGTTCCAAACTGGGGGGGGTCATCTGCCTTTATTCTGAGGTTTGCGAATATGTTGGATGTAATCAGCTTCCAAAATAGCCCGTGAGAAAGTCTGGTCGAAGGTGTTGACGTCTTTTAGTATTCTGCTAGTCAAATGTTGTTCTGGGCCACGGAACATTTTCAAATTGGAGATGAATTCGCGACCACAAAAGGTTTGAAACCACTGGATGTTTGGTGTTTGTAAAGCTCCGTGGTGCGCGCCGGCATAAGGATGATAAACAACCTTATCGATAGGACATGAACATGACTTAACGAAGTGCAATTACGCTCCCAGTATTTTCGAACTCATCATCGTCCACCAGCTCTAACGCTAACTCTGATCATGTGGGCGGAGAGTAGTATCTATATAGTAATATATGGAACGACCAATGTTATTGACAGATTTCATTCAAATAATTTAACGACCAGATGCATATATGAACCAGATTCATATAGCAAGCACCCACCCCCCAGAAGTTACATCGATTACCCTATGTGGCCTCAAAATTATTGTATATTTGGGTGTAAGGAGGCTGTAAACATGTGCTTTCGGTCCCGGTTACACATCACACAGCCACATACTCCTGAAGCGGATCGTGACCAGCACCTCTGGTCTCTGAGCAAAGCTTTGCTAGTGTGACGACATAACTCATTTTGAAATCCACTAGTGGGCGCTAAAGAGTGTCCGGAATTTGGGTTTCTGAAATATGGTAACCCTAGGATAAAGGGAAACACAAGATTTAGTAACCATTGCGCGGGCCACCTAAATGTGGTAACGTTGAAAACAAGACTTACATAACTACGCTTTAAATTTGATAAAATTATGTCATGAAAACTTTGTGCAACTGTGCATTAGGGCTCTTCAAAAATGACTTTTTTTCTCAAATCGTACTGGCTACTTGATAAAATTGTTAGGTTACCTAATATAAGCCTACACACAAAATTTGGTTCAATTCCAGCCAGTAACCGCTTTGCTACATGAGAAGAAAGTTTCTATTTATTATATAAAAATAAATAATGAAAAATTTGAAAATTTTCTGTTCACCCCATGAAAGTGTTAGGCTGTGTATAGAAACGATGTTCACCAAATTTGGTTCAATTCCAACCCGTGGAAGCGGAGTTATTGCCGTGGAAAAATTTGGATTTTAATAAAATAGTATTTACGGTGAGCACGAATATAATAAATAAACACAGAATCGGTCACCGTAAATACTATTTTATTAAAATCCAAATTTTTCGACGGCAATAACTCCGCTTCCACTGGTTGGAATTGAACCAAATTTGGTGAGCATCGTTTCTATAGACAGCCTAACACTTTCATGGGGTGAACAGAAAATTTTCAAATTTTTCATTATTTATTTTTATATAATGAATAGAAATTTTCTTCTCATGTAGCAAAGCGGTTACTGGCTGGTATTGAACCAAATTTTGTGTGTAGGCTTAAATTAGGTAACCTAACTATTTTATCAAGTCGCCAGTACGATTTGAGAAAAAAAGTCATTTTTGAAGAGCCCTAGTGTGCATTCATGTCCTGGTCATGATAGGCGCAAAATTTTTTCAAAGATAATGAATGAATTCGATCAATAAATATTTTACTTGCTTATATTGGGGGTTGCCTTTGTATACCATTGGGCACATTTGGCAAGGACAGGATTATTCGGCTTTTAGACATAGCAATATCATAGGTTTCGGTGAAGATGCCTCTATCGTTTTGTGCGAAGTTTCATCGCCGACGATCTCGCTGCGAGCACACAGGCGAAGTCGTCATCATCAAGTTTAGCGGTCAGCCTAATGTCATTTTGATTGGCCTTGCTATTTTACCTGACATTATAACTAATTTAGAGAATTACGATGACTTACTGACATATCAGCGCAGTAAAGTTTACTTTATAGTAATGCAATGTTGATATGTACTTGGTACGAACCTGGTTAATAATCAAGAATTTGTCAAAGGATTCGTTGAACATTGCAGGTAAACCGACCATCCAATTATCTGCAGAATCTGAAAAAACACAAAATCTTATTTGGAGTTGTCCAGCAATTTGTATAATTGAAGCATCGTACTTATCGCATCTGTAATGCTGGTTGGCAATTGATTCCACTTGACTCTTGTTACATGCTTGGGGAATTTAAATTCTTGGATCTTGTCCAGAATATCTAGACCATTGTTAATCAGCTTCATTTCTTCCAATAGCTGAAACATTTTCATTTATTGTTAAACAGAAATCAAACGAATGATATTGCTTCTTACCCAACATGAATTTTTAAGAACGGGATACTCCACAAGAATGTCAGCAGTTTGCATGTTGCGGACTTCTATGTCTAACCGACGACTTTTGAAAGTGGCTTTCATTGCTTTCATCAGCTTTCCCTTGGCTGGGTTAGATGAACTTGATTCCGATAATATGAATGACTTATGTTCATTCAAGCTTTCCTCATTGTTTGAAGATTCACCGACCTGAAATTTTAAATTGATGATATGAATCAGTGGTTTCCGACCAATGTGCCACGAAAATAGTAATTGCATACTTCGTTAGCAAGAATGCTAGAATTTCGGGGATTCTTGCATCGTGAGCTGCTCGCGTCCGATTCTTCCGTATGAAGCCGTCTCCGTGGACCAGTCCTTCCATACTTTTTTCTTTTTGCGATGAGAACCGGATCTTCTGGATCTTCTACTTTCCGACGTGCGTTACAAATTTTGTTATTGAGTTGCTTTTTCCAAGGGTGCTAAAATATTTTAATGATTTTATTGAGTGTAGCACTTCCATAGTTCATGTTTCAAAACTCACATATGGAGGAAGATAAGGATCTTCATCTGCCAAGCTTGATCCCAGAAGGGGATATTTTGTCACTAGAGCTGAACATACCAGTGTTCTTACTAGCGGCGGCACTTGAAGTCTGAATGAAAAGTGGACGTGTGTTACATAATCAAGCTGAATGCGCTAAAATTGGTATCAGGTAATTCCCAGTATATATTATTCAGTATACCGCAAGTACGGAGAGTTAAAGTTGTCACAGCGCGTTGGGTTGTGAATCAGGAGTTAACAGAACCAACCTAGTGTGCATGGCCCTTTACGCTAATTGAACTGTTATTACGAAAATATGATGATTGTTCAGCGAAAGATAGCATACACCCAATTCAAGTTATTGTCAAAGCTACGATTAGTGTTGCGTCGTAAGTCAAACAAGTGCCGTACTTTCCCACACGTTGAAAAACGCTGCACTAGAATACAGATCACTTTAACAGCCAATACACATCCATAGCGTTTCGTTAGATCGTTGAACAGATGGTTTACAATTGCTCTTCTTGTAGTTTGCCTCAAGGCGCTTTTTGACTGTATTTTTTCCACCTCGTTCTCCAGATAAGCAGGTATACCCTATAGGCACACCTGATACTTGCTGTCAGACTGTCTTTTACCCTTTTTAGTGCAGTCTTCAGCATCCCTCAATGGGGTATCAGTTACAGATGTAGAGGGCTCCAGATCATTCACGAGTTCTGAATTCCGCAGACCACTGCACATATCTCCTGCAATTGAAATATCACTTACGAGACAAAATTCTGGTTCCAAAAGGAAGCGCTAGCTACAAACAAGGCAACTGCTATACACCGTCAAACAGTCGGTGGAAAAAACACTTACTATTCGTTACTTTCGTTTCGGTGGAACCGCCTCAGGTGAGATAATAAGGATCTTCTACTGGGAAACGACTTTACCCCATCGCAGCATTCGGTAGGACACAGCCACAGACTCATCCTAAGTTGTAATAAACGAAGAAACCAAAACGCAAGAAACCTGCACCACCATAAAACTGGCTGGTTTCGCCATTCGCGTTCGCGCCGAGATGGGCGGATATAATATTGTAAAATCCAAATCCTGTTACGAACTCGAGATTAAAATCCAAGTCCAAATCAATGAAAGGTAGGCATCTGATCCGAATAACACGTTGAAGTGTAAAGTTATGTAACATTTCAAGTTCATTTCTACATATATTGATCGTAAAATTAATCTAAAATCGATATCCATTGTTCTTGAATCAGATAAAAATTAATAATTGCGATTATTTAAAATCCTAATCCTTCCTCGTATTGATCTCGCGCCTTTTTGATAAACCGCTCAACCAAAACCGGCGGATTTATTTTGTGCAAACAGGGTGAATTGGGAGTTTATATTGAAATATAATTACCAAAAGGATGATAATGAAAAATAGCAACATTGGAATCGCATCGTATTTTGTGTCTTGTGCATTTTCCTATTGCCGGATATGATGTCTGAGTGTTTTTGAACAACGTTTCAACTCACATATCTTAGGGGCTTGTCAGGGGTGTGTTCGAACTGCGCACTCGGACATCATGTCTGAGGCGTGACTGGAGTAAGTTCGGACTGCGTTGTCTATCGAACATCATGGTAGGGATGTGTTCGGACTGCGTTATGAAACTCGAGCATCATGTCTGGGACACATTAAGGGCATGTCTGGGGTGTGTTGGGCCTGTATTGACACTCGGATATCATGTCTGAGGCTTGTCTGGAGATAGGTTCGGACCACGTTGTTAATCACCCATCATGTTAGGGGGTATTTGTAGCGCAGTGGACACTCGAACATCATGTCTGGGACATGTCAGCGCATGTCGACGGGGGGGGGGGGGCGGTGTTCGAGCTTCGTTGACACTCGGACATCATGACTGATGCATGTCTGAAACAGGTTCGGACTGCGTTGTCTATCGAACATCATGTTTGGGATGTGTTTGGACTGCGTTTTTACATTTGAGCATCTTGTCTGCGTCATGTCTAGGGCATGTCTGGGGTGTGTTGGGCCTGTATTGACACTCGGACATCATGTCTGAGGCATGTCTGGAGATAGGTTCGGACTGCTTTGTTAATGGAACATCATGTCAGGGGTGTGTTCGAACTGTTGTTGACACTCGAACATCATGTCTGGGACATGTCTGGGGTTTGTTCGAAATGCGTTGACAGTAAGACATCATGTCTGAGGCATGTCTGGAGTAAGTTCGAACTGCGTTTTCGATCGCACATCATGTCTGGGACATGTCGGGGGCATGTCGGGGGGCGTGTGCGAACTATGTGTTGACACTCGGACATCGTGTCTGGGCATGTCTGTGGTGTGTTATGGTGTCTGGGGTGTGTTATCGTGTCTGTGACGAATCTTGAGTGAGTTCAGACTGCTATTTTTGTTCATTCTTCTTGCAGAAAATATAAACAATTTACAAGCACAATTACAAGCACCGACCTATGACAGCTTGTTATATGCTTGCATTTGGCATTTGCAAGCTCCATCGAGCTTGTATCAAGCATTTATTAGCTCGTTACAAGCTATTTTACAAGAATTATTTTTACAGTGCGGTGAAGCCGCGTGATAATCAAGCGTAATTTCATTGGTTAATTACACTGACCCAATCTCGCTGGCCGACCGATGGAATGGAGAACAATCGATCTTCTGAATTCGAGAGCGATCAGTTTTTGTACATCAAAGGTGCCGCCTCACTGTAGTGTCAGAACGGTTGCGTTCACTTCTCTCCTGCACTTTCTTCGCCTGTTTCGGCATACGGCCGTAAACCAAACTTTACGCTGATTGGTCGAGAGACAATGGCCATGGATACGGCGCAGCAACGGAGGACGCTGCATTTACCTAGGCCTAGTTGGCACTACGATGTATTCCTATAGCCGTGTAGACCAGGGGTGTCAAACTCATATTGCGTCGCGGACCGGATTCAAGCCTTCAAATCGCTCGCGGGCCAGACCAGTCAACTGTTTCTAAAATGTTACTTCGTGCTCGAAATTGCTTAAAAGTAGCAACAATTCGTCTCGGACAAGGACAAGTGAAACTACTGATATACTTTTAAACAAACTCCGTTATATTCGGACAGTGCAATAGCGCGACACTTGGCAGTCAACTGATTCCAAAATGTTACTTCGTGCTCTTACTTTTCACACGAATACCTTGAAGGTATATATAGATGATACGCGGATCATTTTTTTTGAAGTAGCGCGAACAATGTAATTGACAACAATGCGATGATTGTCTACTTAGTTAGTAAGTTAGTTGAATCGCTAAAACAGTGGCTTTAACCACGATACAAGTTGGCATATAGGCCCAGTATACTCCCTTTGATTTAGTCGTAATCTGGCGTTAGCCCTGCATGTGCTTTGTGATGAATACAAGATAATTAATCGAAAACGCGGACGTTGAGATTAGGTTTATTATTATTATTAAACTGCGAGTCCGGTTTCTCTCGTGTCTGGGGATACATATTGGGTCGAAAGTGACACAGCAGTGCATGCGACCATATATATTTCAATTATACATTTGTGGAACTAACATATCTTCCATGTAAACTGCATAAAACGGTTCCACATTGGCGTTTTTGCTTCTGAGAATAACTACTTTTTAATCTATATTTTTATAAATCTTTGAACTTAGTGTGCACTTTTTGTCTTCTTGAAATTGGATGTCAATTTCACCGACTTGTTGCTAGTGATATCTAGAGAGAAAACACACGTAGTCGAGTAGTTATAATGGGGCCTATGAACTCGGAAGTATTCGCTGCAAAAAATCTCAACATTTTTCACAAATGTGCTGCAAAATATAAGAATTTTTCAATCTACTCAGAATTGATCCGCGGGCCGGATGAAATCGTCTGGCGGGCCGGATGCGACCCGCGGGCCGAATGTTTGACATCCCTGGTGTAGACTGTATAAAATCGACAAGATTACAGTTAAATGTTTATTTCTTCATTAATAATAGAATTAGGAAATAAAATAAAATATTTAGTAACATAACTAAAATATAATGCCGAAACACTGCTGTGTTTATACATGCAGTGCCACCAATGGCAATGAACCGGGGAAGAACATATCTTTCCATTCATTTCCTTCCAACGCAAGGCACAGGAAGGCTTGGTAATGCAGAGTAAGAAGTAGGGCTATTTGCGGCATACATTTGGGCCTGAACTTGATGCCAATAAGAGTGATTTACTTGTAATTATCCAGCAGCAGTCAAATGAAAACTGTTTTTCTGTGATTTCTTCCCATGTTCAAATTTCATAAACTCATCGACTGTGTTGCTACGATATTTCCAGGGGCACTTTACCTTAAGCACACCAACTGCAGATGAGATCTGCTCAGCTAGAATCACTCCATCAGGTGAAGCACTCAGATATCCACATGGAAAAAGAACAAGACCAATCTTTGCTACATTCACATGAGTGATGCTACTTAGTAGTCTTAAATAGCCCTTTATTCGTGCGATAACCCCCACAATATTGAATCCCTGTTTATACTGTACTGCCCTAGAAGTGATTTGAAAAGAGATGGTGGATATGGAGTACCTGCTGTCTTGGTCCCCTCAAATCAGTCGAAAACCCTACCAAAATGGCAAAATTGCTACTTGTGAGTCGAAGAGCCCTATGTATTTACCCCATTCTGCACATTCTCTCTGTTCTGTTGTCCTGTGGGCAAGGTAGCTAATCTGCATATGACTAACTTTGTTGGCTTCTAACCCTAAGATTCAGGAGATGGCTTTGAAGATTCCATTTCAAGGCTACACGATGGAGATTCTAGATCAGGATCACCAGATAGCAATGTAGGATTTGCATGTGCAGCATCCACAACATTGGAGAAAGACGGAATTGACACGGCATGGAGTTCAAGGTCCGCCTTTTTGCAATGCGCGTATTTTCTGCCTAACCACGGAGATTGTGACTGGTAATCGCAACTCTCTTTAGAAGTGATTTTCTAAAGTGTATTGGTGTAGGCTATTTATAATGCACTAGCAGCAAAATCTTCCTTGCAAAAGTGGTAGGACCAAATTTTCATTGTACACAACATTGGTGCTTTTAGCCTGTTCAAGGCTTTGTGCTCCACGACATGACAGTATTTGAACTGATCAATGCATTTTTTCTTGTTTTTGACATTCTTTCCACTCTCTCATGCACTCGCTCGCGATTCATCGGGTCTTTTGCTGCCGAGTTGCAGCTCGGCTCACTGAGATTTCTGGGCTTTTTAAGTCACTGCAACTGCAGTGAGGTCGACGATGAGGAGCAAATGAAGCTTGTGGAAGTAGGCTTGAAGTCCTGCCTTCTTACTCTGCATTACCAAGCCTTGCTGTCCCTTGCGTTCGAAGGAAAAGAATGGAAATATCTGTTCTTCCCCAGTTCATTGCCATTAGTGGCACTGCATTTACAAACACAGCAGTATTTCAGCATTATATTTTATTATATGTTACTAAATATTTTATTTCCTTTCCTAATTCTGTTATTGATGAAGAAATAAACATTTAACTGTAATCTTGTCGTTTTGTACAGTCTATAGGAATACATCGTAGTGCCAACTAGGCTTAGGTAAATGCAGCGTCCACAGTTGCTGTGCCGTATCCATGGCCATTGTCTCTCGACCAATCAGCGTAAAGTTTGGTTTACGGCCGTATTGAATGTACAGTTGTACACACTTTTGTTGACTCGGACGCCACGCAAGCTGCGATCTTTTGATATTTTACTATTTCTCATACCAGTTTGATAGTTTGTTCATAGTGTCCTCTATGGTGTGGCTACAAGCAAATCTCACGGCTCAGTGAAATTAGTTTACGTCGCACTTTCCATTTGGTCAAAGACAATTTGACGGTAATTTTTAACCGGCTTGCCCAGCATTAAATTTGATAAAACGGGCATCAATGGAAAGCTACCACGGTACTGATTGCGAAAATATATTTATTTATTCTGTTAATGGTTCTGGAACTCCCCAAAATAAGCATCGAATGTTGTATTGTAAACGAGTTGGGAACTGTGACGCAACCATACCGTCTGGGCACTTCAGGAGCAAATGCGCACGAGAGTGAGAGTGTGAATGCTCAATCGCTTGTGCAACAATGGCCAATACGCTTGCAGCTTGCGGTGCTCCTCACCGGCTCCCAGCAGACGTCATTGCTGCGTCACAATACTAAACTCACTTACAATGCAACATTCGAGGCTTATTTGGGAAGGGCGTTCCAGGACCACGAGCAGTACCGCGATAGCTTTCGATTGATACCCGTTTTATCAAATTTAATGCTGGGCAAGCTGGTCAAAAATTATCGTCAAATTGCCTTTGACCAAATGGAAACAGTGACGTACACCAATTTCACTGAGCCGTAAGAATTGCTTTTGTCCACACCATACATGACACCATGGTTTGTTGCGTGCATAGTTGTACCAAGTCACGGCATTCCGAGTCAAAACAGTCCTTCTCTGATTGTAACGTTTGATGCGACGAGTAGAGTACGAGTAATTCTAAAGAAGGTCGCGCCCAAGTCCAAATCACAATTTTCAGTCACGAATCATCAACGGGTCATGTTTCACCATCATAAACAAGTCATGTCACGTAATAGTTGCTCTTCCGCTGCGTGGTAACTTTTGAAAGTGATGTATTAGTGAAGTTTGATGAGTAGTTTCAGGCTTCTGGAGTAGTTTTAAACAGAATTCTAAGTTCTCACATTAAAAAAAATTGGTAGTTAAATATTGTCGAATACTTCGAAATCCAAAATGCCGTCGCGGTCAGCACAAAATGGTCTCGTGGGCCGCGTGTTTGGGACCTCTGGTTTAGAACCACTGTCTCTGACTAAATCATCCAAACCAACTCTAGAAATATGCCGTAATCTTATGATTGAGATTACAGATGGACTTATTTCAGCAAATGATGGTTTTTGATAGCATTTTTTGCGAGGGTGGTGATCCTCAAAGTAAAACCAATATACGTTACAGTAGTAATGGTACCTGGAGGCTACACCCCCGAGGCTACATTCTCGAAAAGTAACCCTTGCTGGATTTGAACTAACTTTGGTTGGACATAATTTCATGTCGATCACCACTAGACTATCGCGAGGACTTGGCTGTTTTGAGAATATGAACACTGATTCTAACTTTTGAATTCAGCGAATGCGACTTGATCATATTAATGACTACGCTTACGAGAAATTAGGACATTGTAACTTGCAAATTCTGCGTAAATTGCGTGTGATTTACTATGTATTATTTTTTGTGTATTTAAGACTATGTATGTTCACGAAGAGTGTGGTAGCTCTCTAATAAATTCATCATCACTAATTATTTATTCAAAAATATGAGTTTGAACGTTTAAGTTTCGGGAATGAGACTTGATAATATTAGTCCTACGCTTCCGAGAAATAAGGACGTTCTAGCTTTCAAATTCTGCATAAACTTGGCCGAATCAACTATGCATGATTTTATTTGTATTTAAGACTATGTATGTTCGTGGATAATACAAGCTTATGTGATACTCTTGATTTCGTATGTATTTAGGACTATGCATGTTCGCGAGCGTTGTGATGACGCTTTGATAAATAAATCATCACTAATTAATTATTATAAATACAATTTCGAACGTAGATAGATCGTGGTTAAGACTTCCGCAGCCTCCGCATTTCACGACTTATTTTCATCAGGCGCAGGCAAGCGATTCCCAAGGCTGTAACGATAATCAGTTGCATGTACGCGATTGAAGAGTCGTAAACAAATTAGTCGCTTATACGCGAATCCCAAGGATAAAGCAATCGAAACGAATTAGCCGCAGGCGTGCGGTTCTCTAAGGGTTATGATGATGCAAACACAACCGACACATGTACGCGGCCCCAGCGGTAATAAACAAATTAGTCGCATGTACGCGAATCTAAAGATTATAACTATAGGGCAAGTTTTTGCAACTCTTTTTTACAGCCTCCGGCAGCTTCCAAAATACTAGGAAGATATGTAGAACGCTGTTTTATGCTGTTTGAAGGAATCTTATAGTGCAACTTTTTGCAACTTTTATCCATTTTTTTCATGAAACTTTTTCGATTTTTCATAAAAGCATTTTCGATTTTGGTGAATTACACGGCCAAATTCGACTGAAATACCGTTAATCAGAACTGAAGTAACGCTCTTACGAGTATTTCGGGAGCCGAGTCGGAAAGTTGACCTTATTTTTTTAATCAATCGAGCAAAATGTGGTCTTTCAGTGCAACTTTTGTGAAAAAATAAATGCAACTTTTTACTGCAACTTTTGTCAAAATTAAATGCAACTTTCCACAGATGTAACTGCAACAAAAACTTGCCCTAATTATAACAATAGGAATAGATTAGAAGATAAACTTGGGCGCAGCAAAATTAGTCACCATCGTTAAAGGTATCCAAAGTTATTTCCGTCCGATTGGTATAACAACACTCGTGACCTTAGGGTTATTTATGCGTTAAGTCAAAAATAAGAAAGCAACACTGCCCACATAAAATGCTATGCAATTCATAGCATAAAATATACTTCGGTATACTAAAGTCATTTACACTACGGATTTTGTAAAATAAATGCTGATTATATTGAAGCACCGAACACTTTTACACTGAATTTTACAAAGTAGAGATAAACTTCTTTATCCAATGTACTAAAGATTACGTTTTTTGTAAAATAACTAATTTTTATAACAAGTAGAACACTATTACATCGAATTATTCGAATAGACTATGTACATTATATAGGTGCGATCTAGAACTAGCCTACCGCAGGACGAAGCGCGAAAATTATTTTCAGTTGACCGCGGCCTCGCGCCCCCTTCAGATGCTTTCCCGCCCCAAGGTAGGCGTACCCCCTGTTTGAGAACCACTGGTGTAATGCGTAATGTGACAATGCCAACGAAGATGGTTTGGTGACTTCTTGTGACTTTGACTGTTACGGCATAATTTGCCACATTGACCTTATTTTGAGTCTGGATTACGCATGCGAGGTACGTAGGTTGCGTAATCGCCGCATATTAATGAACAGGCTTGAAAGTAAACGAATTTTCGGTTCAACTTGTACAGCCAATGGTTTTAGTCCACGCAGCAACATTAAAAAATAGGGTTTATGTTTTGAATTCCAGGTTTCTTCTCGCGGGCCGCACAGAATAACTCCGCGGGTTGCATTTGGCCCGCGGGCCGCACTTTGCCTAGGTCGGCCCTAAGGTGTACGACAGGGGCCGGCCACATTTTGTGTGCAGCGTGCCAAAATGTCAAAAAATGTCTAATTTTGTACCAGCTTGGCTTCCAAACATTCAATTTATTAATATTCAACGTTTCAAGCAAGGAATACCATCACCACCAGCCGTTTTTCTGCAGCTGGCAACGGCATCAGTTACGTCAGTGATTCTTGAATTTTGGTCGCGAAGGGAATGAATTTTGGTCGCTACCGCACCTGACCTATCGGCTTCATCTTCAGCCGCGCAATGATGGATCTTCTGTGTCGTCGGAGGACGCCAAATGTCCTCTTTTCTGAGAATTTGTCCTCTTCTATGAAAGTTTTTGTTAAATGTATGTTAAAATTCAACAGAGATATAGGAAATCAGTACTCAAGTGACGGTCCGGCGGGACTTTCGGGAGTTGAGTCAGAAAGTTGACTTTAAAAAAAAATTAGTCAACCAATTACAAAGTCGTATCAAATTTACCGATTTCTCCGGATTTTACTCCGGTATTGTAAATCTAGAAATATTTGAAAAGTGTTCTCTTTTCAGATTCCCAAAATATGGTAACCCTAGGTAAAGATTGTCGTTTCTCCAGATAAATTGGAATTGCTTGCCACCAGCAAAGATATCCAGATATCTAGGAATCCCTTTGGCCACCAGTCGAAACTCAAAGAATATCTTCTTCTGCGAGACAAACACGATTCCAAATTCACATTTTCCGCATTTTCCACATTCATTATTTTCCGCGGAAGCTCTCATTTGTGACATGAGGCTCAAGCTGCGGGCACCGGACTATTCGACGATAGTCATTTCGGCGCCTGGACAGAGGACATATCAATGTCGAACGTTTTGGCTAGCATGCGGCGGTTATTTTGCTTCAAAGTGTTATCGCCACCAATCATTTTGGCAACGCACACACCGCACAAGAGTCGAATGATCACATGTTGTCCGACACTTTATGTCTAGGAGGTGTCTTCTAGAGCGTGAAAACGTTCAGCGCCGGAATGCCGGTTCATAAGTTGCGCTCCCGTAGGCTGTACACAGTGTACAGTGAACACTTCTGGACTAAAGTGTCCAAATGGTTTCATACGATATTCGATGGACGTTCTTTCATGACTGCTAATACGGTTGACTCATTTGTGTACATTATGCATAGCTTTAAAAACATTTCATGTATACATATTAATTTATTTATTGGGGGTTCCCACATTATAATCAAGACATTAGGTCCAATAAATTGCGCAAGCGCCGAAAATAATTACAAGATAAGTAAAATCTGCTCTATAGGACTATATTTATGTTGATTTGAGAAATAATTTTAGATCGCCAACGAGCTTTGTACATTTTGAAAACTTCTGCCTCATTTTCTGCAAAAACATGCAAGGTTATAATAGTTTGCGTCAGAACATTTGGCGTTCCATGAAAGTGAGAGAAAGATATGGTATTCTTTTTCGCCTGCACCATCGAGGTGCTTTGACGACGGAGATGCGATACGGCCTTTATAGTAAGGTCATCTAATCTGCACCACCACATTTTTCTCCTCCATGCTATCAGTGATTTCTGGGCGCCTAGCAGCATAGCTGCGGATACCAGTTTTCGAGTCTTTGATCTGACTCGGCCGGGGATCGAACCCACGACCTACCGATCAAGAAGCCGGACGCATCACCATTACACTATCTCGCTCGGCTGAAAAATCATCTCACGTGCCACAAATGGCACGCTTGCCGGGATTTCCGACCCCTGTGTACGATACACCTGGTTTATGAGCCCTGGACTAGATGTAATATTTAAATATACGTTTGATCGCACCAGCAACTCATCCCGATGCGTCTCCATAGCTGGCCGTGCAAAATTGCAAGGACTGGATATTTTCTGAAATAATTCTACAAACACAACAATTTTAGAAGCGTGAATGTATTATTTACAAAATCAGTGCTCAAGAGATATGGATTGGCAACTTCGAGAAAGGAATATCACCATGCAATACGCAATCAGAAAATGCAATAATTATTATTTACAATGGAAAACGATATACGCTGCATAGGGACATTTTGAATCGCGGAACGAACCTGTGCCGTATGCCCGGATTCGTAAGTTTCCATCACCAGATATATCCTTCACTTATTAATTTCTCGAATTCAACACAGCATATTGCAACACAACAACTATTACGACACTAAGAACACCGAAGACGATCGCCGATATGTTGAGAGTTCTCGCTGTTTTTGCTTTGGAAAGCGCTCTTTCGGGATCAACGTACCCAACCCGTTCGCCTGCAAAACCAGAACTCTATTGTTAACGTCAAATTACGATTGCGCGTTACGATAACGTTGGACTTTGAACACAAAATGTATCTTAATGTATGAATAACTGAGCAGTACTATACTCAGTGCTCTGGACCTCCAATTGCGGATTTCTATGTTCGAGGACTGTTCTGGTGGGATCTATAGTGCCCTTGCCGACATTTTTAAAATGCTACATTTGAAGTTGCTGACTCATGGCGAAACAATTACCAGATGACCAATTAATATGGTCAATGACGATTGGTCATACAATATCGAACTCAAATACCACACATGTAAGACAACGCAACATCTTTCCATTAATCCAGGTGCGGGCAACTTCTCCGGCCGAAGGGCCGGATATGGGAAAAGGAAGTGCTTGACGGGCCGGACTGGAGAATCGATACATTTATCGTGTTTTATCCACCTATACAAGGAATAAATCGTAGTCAATGCAAACTTCAAATTTAAAGCATGTTGGATATAGAAACCCTTATTGATGACCGCAGGTGACTACAGTTATATTGGAACGCAGCCTTCTCTTTTTAATGTTCATGGTCGAAAATGTTTGCTCGCAAATGTATGTATAGACTAGGGTTGCCAAACGTCCGGAGTTTCCCGGACATGTCCGGAATTTCACTGAAAAATCCGCGTCCGGGAGGAATTTATAAAATATGCTTAAATGTCCGGAATTCTGAAGGCTTGAAGCAGGCTCAAAAGTTTTTCGTAAATCACATAAACAATATTATTTTCAAGCACATTAATTCTATTCAAAGTTGTTCTTCGCGCCGCGCACGAGTTAATGCAACGTATAATGATATTAGTATGGGCATCAGGCACCACCCTCGCCAAAAATGCAATCAAAAGAAATATAAATAACCATCAGTTACTGAAATAAGTCTGATTGTAATCGCAATTATAAGCTAACGGTATATTCCTAGAGTTGATTAAGGCCGATTGGATGCTTCAATCACAGACAGTGGTTCCAAATTTTGGGGTCGTTCGCCTGTATCTGGGGATCGCGATGATGTTAGACGTAATCTGCTTCCTAGGTCGTGAGTAAGTTTGGGCAAGCTGAATTTTTTTAGTGATCAGCCTGGTTCACACAAGGGATCACCTATCTTATTCCATAAAAATGAAAACACCAGGGACCCCAAGAACTACAGGCCAATAACATGCGTGACAACCATGTACAAAACACTGACCAAAATACTGGCAAAACGAAGCTACAAACACCTAGAAAATCTTCTACCGCCTGAGCAGAAAGGATGCAAGGAAGGCGCCCTTGGCTGTAAGGACCACCTGCTCCTTGACAAAACCATTCTTGAAAACTGCAAGAGGAGACACACTAACCTCAGCATGGCATGGATAGACTACAAAAAAAGCTTTCGATTCAGTCCCTCACACGTGGATACTGAAAACAATGCATGTGTACAAAATGAATCCGATCATCATCAGATTCATTGAAAATTCAATGAAAAATTGGCATACAAAACTGTTGATCAAACATGACCAAGGAGAAACAGAAACCTGTACAATTCAGATATGCAATGGTATCTTCCAAGGCGACTCATTCTCACCAATTCTATTCTGCCTCAGCTTAGCTCCACTCAGTGAGTTGCTGGGAACAAATGAAACAGGATACGTGATGAAAAAAGCAGCAAATTCTGAAGGTCAAAAGATTCATCACCTTTTGTTCATGGATGATCTGAAACTGTATGCGAAATCCGATACGGACCTGAATAACCAAATGAAAATTGTTCATGAGTTTTCGGAAGATATAAAAATGAAATTTGGCTTGGATAAATGCTCAAAACTTACCATACGACGTGCAAGAGCCACCAGCACTGGCAACATGAACTTCAAAATGGACGAAACTATAACAGAATTGAATGCTGAAGATCACTATAAATATCTAGGGATCTGTGAAAGCGACAACATTGAACATGCTGCAATGAAATCAAGTCTAAAAAAAGAGTACATTAGCAGGCTCAAATCAATTCTCAACACTGAACTCAATTCCAAAAACAAAATCAATGCCATAAACAGTCTTGCAGTGCCTGTCTTGAGATATAGCTTTGGTGTGATGAACTGGCGCAAAGATGAAATTAAAAAATTGGACACAAAGACGAGAAAACTGATGACAATGCACCACATGCATCACCCAAAATCTGATACACAAAGACTGTACATCCCCAGAAAAAAGGTGGTCGAGGACTACAAGGAACTGAATAAACTTTCAAAACAGAAATCATTGGCTTGTCACAGTACATCAACAACAGCGATAGCATTTACTGCAAACTCATTGCACAGGAAGGCAAACAGCGCAAAACAAAATCTCTGAGCTATCGTCACGACAAGTACGTCAGAGAAGTCAACATGGAAACAGCTAACCTGTACACTGCTGAAAACACTGTTGCCAAACCCACAACAATAGCAAAAGCAGCACGAGTTCGATACAAATATGCAACGCTCAAAATGAGAGAAACGATATGGGAGTCAATGCCTCTTCATGGACAGCACCAGAAGTTAACTTCACAGCCCCATGTAGACGAGCTTTCGTGGACCTGGCTATCCAGCTCTGGTCTGAAACCGGCAAGCGAAGGATTCATTTTCGCAGCACAAGACCAATCGCTTCCTACAAAATACAATCGCAAAAAAATTCTGAAGCAAAACACGGACGGCAAGTGCAGAATGTGACAACCAAAATGAAACTGTAACTCATCTCATGTCCGACTGTGGTGAACTTGCAGCTACCGAATACACATGGAGACACAATAGGATTGGTCACTACATTCATCTTGAATCATGCAAACATTTTAACATCACCACTTCGACAAAAAATTGGTACGATTACAGCCCAGCACCAGTGACAGAAAACGATCAGGTAAAAATTCTGTAGGATGTACCAGTTATAACTGACCGCGAAATCAGAAGCAACCGCCCGCATATGATCATCAAACTAAAAAAGAAAAGAGAATGCTTGTTCATTGAATTGGCTGTCCCAGCTGATCACAATATACAACAAAAAGAATCAGAAAAGCAGTCCAAATACGCAGACCTCAAAATGGAATGTGAGAAAATGTGGCGATGCAAAATAAACATTGTACCGATAGTCATTGGCGCTACAGGGGTCGTAAGCAAAAAACTCATGAGACATATCCGAAAGATTCCGGGTAACGTTCGATTCTACATGATTCAAAAGATCACGTTATTGGGAATTGTGCATATTCTTCGGAAGGCGTTGAATGCACCGCTGGACTAAAATTATACTAGTGAATCACAGCATCATTTCTGTAATTTCGATTCTTCATTTTCAATCATCTCTACCTCTGCTCTATAACCCTTGCCAATTCTTCATCTACTGCAATTCTGTAATCTGACTTAGACTCCATGTATTGCATAATAATAACAATTTGACTGCATTACTGAAATTTTCAAAAATTTACTCCAATCTCGCCATTTTCCTTTGGGTGCAGGTAGTTAGTAACAACAAAAACGTCGTACTTTCTAGCAATCCACATGTCCGCTGTATTGGGGATGTTGAAATGTTTTGACAACCGATTCACAGGTCGTAAAACCAGGTCTGAAAAAAAAACGTGTGGAACCCGATGCTGTGGATTTTTCAGTGCGGAGAATGTCGTGTTGTTGTCTAGATTGAGATAGGGGAAAGCGTAGGCCCTGTATGGATTTTATAGTGCAACATTTTTTTTCCATACGAATTTTTACCGCAACATTTATTGCGTCTGGCGCAAAATGTAAAGTAGTGATAAAAAAAATATGCTATTGAATTATTTCTAGTATGTTAACAAAGAGCTATGTGATGGATTAGATCAGTGGTTCTTAACCGCCGGTCCGATTTTCCTGCCAGTTATATTACAATTCCATACCCTAATTTCAAGATGAAATATGTTGAAGGCTTGTCCATTGACGAAATAGATTAGACATCAAACTTTAAACTGATTCAGAACTTCATGAGGTAACATTAGGCCTGAAAACATGTTCATTTGACGACATGCGAGCGACAGGTACGAGCTGACTTGCTAGGCCGCACAGTTTGAGCGATCATTCGTTTTCGATTCATTAATTTTGTGCTGGACCGTGACTGGGGCACCCCACAACCCCCAATTGGAGAAGGTCCGAGCTTGAATGGGGCCAAAAATTATGTCGCAATTGAACATAAATCATATAGTATTTATAAAACTTTTTCCAACGTTTTTCAATGTCTTTTCACGCTTCACGCGATTTAGTGTTATGAACTGTTTTGCTTATTGGTTGCCCTTCTCCACGAAATGCGCATTATTTATAGAAAAAGGCATTTCGTCGTCAGACATTCCCACGCCATAACGCACCACACATAATTAGGTTTAGACTAACATTGGACTCCGAAAATTGTGTCGAAAAGTACTGCGCTTCGTTGACCGAAAACGTCGATATATGTATGTCTAATTGTCTATAGGCGTCTAAATGGCTGGCGGCGATTCTTGCTGTCCTGGCAATCTGTACCACGTACGTCAAATGCCCTCACACAGACAAAGAATATTTGCCGTGAAGTACTATCAATTTAGAATCCCGTGCAGCTTTTAGTTTAGTACGCTTGGGCGATTTCAATATCTATTCACTATATAACAGACAGTAAATCACAAAATGCAACGAACTAACTATTCAACAGGCTCGCCCGAATATGTGTAATTATATTACGAATTTCATTATTTACAAATTTACGACGACACTTCCTCATATGTACCGGAAAATCTGATTATTCTGAGAAGATAAAATATTTATAGCGATATATAGGCTATACAATTACCGATATCATTGACCGATTCAGTCATGAATGATCGAAACTTTTCGCTATTGGCCCGATTAGGCTACATAGACTCTCTAACTTTCACAGAGTAAAATGAATGTGCTCACAAGTAGGCTACTGGTGAAAACATCCATCCAACTGTCGGTCTGAGAGCGAAGCCCTGCGGGGGCCCAAGTCCAACGTTTTTAGGGGTGAGCTGACTAAGTGCTTTTTCGGCTTGGATTTTGTGGATAGTCGCATAGCGCCAAAAGTTTTTGCGCGGTGTATTGTGTTTGTAGTAGCCAGAGTAGCCTACGTCTGGTGGTAGTGGGAAATGAGCAAGGCATAGCACGACAATGTGCTTGGTTCTACTCTGAAACGCTTCATCTCTCGATATTACCAAAGAGAAGAATTTTATTCGAGTTGGCGAGGTCGGTTAAAACCATGGCCACCGGCGCGAAAGACTGTAAACTACTCTCGGCGGTAGCACGTTTATCTGGAAAGGCAATTTTATCTCGATTCAGCAGACTCACTACCGTAAAATCACGTGGATGCCCTCATGAAAATAATTAAGACATTCTAATTATCACGCTCTAAGCTCCATATACTTGTAAAAAACAGCGGCATACTTTGCATTTCGGGTTGATATCGATTTGTGAAAGTTCACCGGTCCGTCAAATATTTTTTGAAATTTTACCGGTCCGCGAGGTGTAAAAGGTTGAGAACCACTGATTTCGGATATCTTTGTAATGAATCCCTTGAAAATGATAAATCCGCGATCTGTCGTCAAGAAAGTGTTGTGATGAGTATCGCAAACCATTGTTGTTGTTTGTGGTAGTCATGGTGTTTTTCGCCTGCAATGGTCATTTACACCAGATCGATATTCTTTTTTATGATTCCGTATTAGCCGACTTAAAACGCAAACCATCAACGCCACCATGCCTCCTAAAGTTTATGCAAGAGGACTACTCGTAATGGGAGATGATATAACGACAACGAAAGAAGCAGCCTACGGATGTCGATAACACCTAAAATGTTGTTGGGAATGCGAACAAAATGTGTAAGGAGAGTTTTCTCGTGAACGCGGATGTGAATAATAACACAAAGATAATTCCAACACAAATCCCTTTTCCTCATTCTGTCTACCCAAGGCGTCCCCGAACATTGGTAGCGGGGACCACTTTTCGAACTTGATAGACGCCGTGAACCGCAAGATTGAAATATCCGCACCTAATATTTTGTACATACTTAACATTTTAGCAAAGCTAAAAAGTCAACAAATCGATATACCGTGCTGTCAACTAACATGCGTGGCAGACATTGTTAAAAGGAATCATTTTTCAAAAGAATACGACTACAACAAATATGAGTTATGAATATAGCTTGAATTTTATTCTGTATTAGAATCAGCACCCGATACGAGGTAACGCTTTCCAGCGACTAGATCAAATAGGTCGTTGCTGTGATGGTCTCAAGATCGGTTGGAGATGACCGTTTTCCAGAAGCGGTCTTGAACGGCTTTAGACGTAACTTTCATCCCTTTTTTAGCATTCATTTACAGAAATTGACTATAACTATTCATGAAACAAACAACAGCTGTCTATTAAATTTTTGTGGCATATTCAGAGGTCAATCAGAGCCGCAAGGAGGCTATAGCTTGCAGCCTCATGCGGCTCTGAGAGCCGCGGTTAGGTACCACTGCAGTACGGTCAATCCCAGCAAATATAGGCGTGTGACCACAAAGCATATGAATCGGGTAGGCATCTGTCTGTGGCTCTCAACCAGGGGTCCGCGGAGCATTTTCGGGGGTCCGCGTAACCTCTAAATTTGTGAAATAATTGATAACCTAATTTGTAATTTTTACAAATTATTGAAAGCATGGGACAGTCTCGTTTCATAATTGCTCAGCCTTCAGTACTCACATCAATAAAATGATCGTCTGAGATGAAATATCCCATTGCCAATAGCGCACTGATACAAACATATTGGGGTTTATGGAAAAATGAAAAGTTCGGGTGACTTCGAAAGGTTTTCGAAGCATTTTGGATTTGAAGTTGTCAGTATCAGAATATTAGATAAAAATCGTTTTAAATAGAATTTCTGAATTTGTTTTCTAATCTGCCCGAATAAAAAAATTGAAACCTCCCCCCGAAATCCATTTTCTTCTGTGATATACATAACCACTATTCCAGAAAAACTTCAAGGTGAGATGCTCGATAGAAATGACAAGGCTGGACGTTATATGTTCTTCAAAAACCTTGATTCTCAATTTTGGTGTAATATATGTTACGATCACACCACAAGGTGTCACCGGAAGCGTTCATATTACATTCGCCACCAACTATCTTTCTGGAAATGTATTTTCGGCACTCGTTCATATCAAATCGAATACACGGATTCTCATGACAATTAATAGGGCTGCATTTCCAACAAAACTCATATAGTTGCTGCTTATCACAATCCTACAGTTAATATTTGCACAAGACAGTTAGACATATGACGGTTGCACGATAATTGAGCTAATTATGAACGGAAACTTGAGGGGGTCGCCGGAGGTTCGTTACGGTCGAAGAGATGTCCGCGATGATAAAAAGGTTGAAAACCAATGGCCTATGTGTAATGTGTATTGACCTTCTCCAAATACCTGAGACTGACTCAGAAAGCCAATGGAGCCCATTTTGACCCCGGTCAAGCGCAACTGATGTGTGACCATTAGGTTTGAACCATCCATTTCAAGAAACATCCATGGTGTTACATTTAATTTGTACATAAAATATGCTTGCTGAAGGAAGTGATGCTGTATTCGCAGTGTACTACGATATCGGCTGGTAATGTTGTACAGGCGAATATTGCGCTGCAAAAGGATAACGTTGAAAGATTGCGCCTCTCAGGTGGCGAAGGGTACAATGTGCCTGAACAAATATTTGCACACTTCTCCACCCTTGGATACTATCGTGAACGTCGCTATTTTGAATTAAGCACGATGGAAAAATGCAACCGGAACTTGATTAATATTTTTGACTTTCCTGTCTTGTTTTTACGGAATATAAAATGTTGTAGTATAAATTGTAATGCATTGGATCAAAAACTGAGACTTCAATACACAGTTTCTTCAGAATATTTTGCAACTTTCACTCTTAGCGAAAATAATCGTATATACGGGCATAGGCGCCGACTTACGAGGTTACGAGGTGGCGGCCACCTCGTACAAAATGCCAGTGGTGGCTCCTGGCTCGTGACGATATCGGGTGGTGGGGCACGGGCTGCAAGCGACTTTTTATCAAGATGACGTCACAATGGCGTTTTCCAACGTAAACAAGTAGCTTAATGATGGTACGGTAACATGAATTTCACGACAACAGTGATTTTAACGTATGTGCCACGAAAGGTCTGCCGGTGAGCTGTGACTTGAAGTGTGGTAACTGCGTAACCGGCGTACGGAACAAAGATTCAAGACGGTTCATGTTCGCACTTGACCTGACTAATTATCAGTGTTGGGATGACTCGAGTCATGACTTGACTCGTGTCAGACTCGAGTCACCGTTTTCGTATGACTAGACTTGACTCGAGTCACTTTGTAAAAATGACTTGACTTGACTTGACTCGACGCTTCAAAAATGCAGATTGACTCGTGACTCGAAGCAAAATTTACGAGTCAATTTCAAGTCATCAAGTAATCGATGTCGACTAAATCGCCGTATTTGGTATAAATTCGGATTGTTAACCGATCACTCAACGATTGTTAGTTTTACCTAGCCTCCATTGTTACATCACTAATGAATTGATCGTTAACGCAGAGATCTGAGCTTATAGCTTACGTTTTCGTAAACTTGCTCACCTCAACCAGTCCTCTTGCGTGCTTTAAATCGAACGAATATCACCCATACGTTTATAATTGTATATCATGGATATATATGTGGGTAGGGTATTGCTCCATATCATTTTAATAAATTTTCTGATACTTCATACGCCATCCGGTATTTTGGCTGATAACTAAAGATCAGGGGTGGGCACTGGGCAGAGCTGCTTCACGCACGAGCCGCATATCAAAAATCGTTGCATTAAATGAGTCACAACACAAAAATTTATGTATAGTAATATATTTCGTCATAAGGAATTGTAGGGTATCGAATGAAGTTTATTATTGTGTGGTATAAGACCACCTAAGCTGCACCTAGGCTGCAAGGTGTTTGAAATCGGGCTGACAGTGCGGAGCTCGGTAGTTTGCAAATATGTCGATTTTGGGTAAATCTTGGCTATTATGATTTTGGTGTTTGGTTTCGTAATGACGTTTCAATTCTTGCTTTGTGATTATTGGGCGAATCTTGACGGAAAAGGCACAATCAAATAATCAAAGAGCAGCATGCGGCTAGCAAGTCGCAGTTTTCCCACCCCTGTTGCAGACAGAGGCTATACCGCTGCACTTGCGTAGTTTGACAGTTCTACGTATGTATGAGCGATAGAGCGCCTTCTTGCGTGTATAATCAACTCTTCATTCGTTCCTTGATTCAGAATAAATGGAGACTCCATCTGTATTTAAAATAGTTAGCAAAATACAATGAACTTGAATCATGTATCGTACTTTCAAAATTCAACTTGACTCGACTAGTGACTTGACTTGACTTGACTCGACTTGACTCGAGTCACCTCCAAAAATCAGGTGACTTGACTTGCCCCAATGTCACCTTTGAAAATCGAGTGACTTGACTTGACTCGAGTCAAAATCTGCAATGACTCGAGATGACTCGTGACTCGAAGGTAGTGACTTGTTCCCAACACTGCTAATTATCTGCAGAAATCGAAATGACTATAACTCGAGAGATTGCGTAAGCCTAACTGGAAATGTCGAAGAGTTTGGACACATATGCAATTGTTATCCCACAGATTGGGCCTGTCATATTGAATCCAAAACATCATTCTGAAGAACTAAGAATCACTGAGGAATAAGCTGATCAAGTGATCACACTGATCAGCTGTTAGCCGCCATCGAAAACGAAATAGCTATCACGCTTGACAGAGGGTTGTAAGAAAATGGCTTGAAGGCCACAATTTCACGGTGAAATTGACATTGGAGAATATAATATAAAAGTATATATTTGAATGCAAACCGAGAATGTTAGTAAACTGTTTCATGATATAATCATCGCATCACCTATCTCAGTATGAAACACAGTTAACGTTAGCACAGATACACCTGCTTTTGCGTGAAATCCGCAATGCGTTGTAAGCTAAAGTGTCAGATCAACGCACACCTCCACCATACTCGGCCTTGATCACGAAATTACTGCCCTAATCATTGAGTGTCGACCTTGAGACTTGGCACATAGTTCGATACTAAAATCAAGACATACCGTGCAAAAGCTTATGACGGATCTAGGTAAGGAGCATCGTCAAAATCAATAGAGACCAATACCGGCTTTGCGTAAAATCTGTTAGCGATAAATGACGAGTCAGCTCTCACTCGACTTAGGAAACGAAATTACCACTAACACAGTTCAGTGACAAACTTAAAACTTGGTACAGCGTTCGATACTAACATTAAGACTTACCGTGCCAAATATCATGGCCGATCTCGGTATGGAACATCGTCAAAATCAATGGATACCGATACTGGCTTTTGAGTAAAATCTGTTTGCGATACATGACGGATCAGCACACACTCAACTTCGGAAACGGCATTACTACCCTAAACTTCAAGTAGAAACCCTGAAACTTGGGGCAATGTTAAATACCGCCATCACGACATGACATAGCAAGTTTCAAGAATTATCATGGTGTGAAACACCATCAAAATCGACCTATACCAGCAAAGGTCGACTAAACGCATATCATGGTAACCGAGTTCAGATATAGATACGATTGTTACATCACACCTTAGGGGCACAGACCTACACTCTTAGAAATATTCGTAGATTTACCCAAATCATACCGGTAAATTTGTCCCGTCAGTTATATTAACGGTGAATGCCCGTTAAATTAATATACGGGCACGTCAAAAGTAATTTTACTTGTTTTTAGAGGGTAAAAAAATTACAGATTAAATTCGTAGAAGCAATTTACGGGATAACCAGTATTTCAGATTTACTTTTGGATTTGTAAAAGCAATTTACTGGATAATAAGTATTCCGGATTTACTTTTGCATTCGTAAAAGCGATTTACTGGATAATCATTATTTGCAGCATTGCTATTGAACTCACAATTCGATCATTTTACACGCTTACGGTGTTATGTACATATATATATGTGATTTTCGTAATTACATCATGTTTCAATCATCAACTAAATTACGACATCGATGGCCGTGCTGATTGCTAATCGGTGAATGGTATCCGAACATTTGGGCATTGCAGAAACCATCGTTTATATCGCTTCATAAATAGTATCCTTTGAGACATCAAGGTCTAGCAATAGTAGCATGGCAAGCGAATTTGGTATGTTATGTAGTTTTACTGCAGGTATGATCTTTTGTGTAATTATCTGTTGGACCAGTTATGCCACCATTGTAGACTCCTTAACGCATGTATGATGCAAACTATATATCGAAACACGGGAGCTGGTGTTCAGCCGCGATGCTCCTTTGCCATTGAGACGAGAGTAGTAGACGTCCTTTACCTTTTTCCTGCGACCGGCCTTGTGAATTGTTTGATCATGAATTCGTAGCAGAAAAACGAACAGAGCCCACCGCACGAACAATAAAAGATGTTTATATCCATCTACCTTGGATTGGCCCCATTTCCACCCGCTTTGAAAAACAATTGATTTCTGCTGTCGGTAAATGTTACGATACAGTCAAAACCAATGTGATTTTTACAACAACACAACTGCTCCCTTCAACACGCAAAGACGTGCTTCCTGCACTTCAACAAAGTAATGTAGTGTACGAATATAGGTGCCACTGTGATTGTGGCTACGTGGGAAGAACGTCAAGACGTCTGCAGGACCGCATAAACCAACATGTCCCCAGATTTATCAGAACACGTGCGTCACGCGATGTGAAAAGCTCACCCTTAACTCATCCACTCAAGATTGATGCTGATCGATCAAAAGCCATTAATTCTGCCATCGGCAAACATCTGTTGGATAATCCGATTTGTGCGAATAATTATCGAGACGACCGATTCCGAATCGTAGGCCGAGGCCGTTCACAATTCCATTTGTGTGCCTTGGAATCAACTTTTATCAAAATACACCAACCAAAACTCTGTCAACAAAAGGAGTTCGTGTATCACCTAAAAATAGTACATTGAACGCTCTCTCATTCGAAATTTCATGCTGGTGACGTCATATTTTGTGATACGATTGTTGATATACAATGTTCTTTCCAATTCTCTACTAGTTGCTGACGATTACCCCTGACGAGTGTCAGCCGAAAATATTCGGGTTCATTTCAATATGAATATACTATTTAATTGTATATTGAAGTTCTGTACCTCCAAGAAGCTCTTCGAATTCGTAGCTGCTCGAGCGAACAGTACATTGTGACGTCATACATATTCCAGACATAGTGGCGTCAGACGTCAGACATATCTGAGCCTGAGCACGTGCGGCTGAATGTTCCGAGATAGATATTATATCGATGCGATGTTTTCGTATTGGATAATAACAAGATGCGTTGCTGTAAGATATTGAGGGTTTCGAAGCCACAGCTTAACTCTAGCTTTAGAATATTGCAGGTGTTGATAGCAGATATTGTAGGTATAGCAGTATCCGAGCTCAAATCTGGCAAGTTATTCTCAGTCCTGTTTCTGAAGACGTATGTATTTTCGTTACAGTTTAATGGTGAACAGAAGCTATGGCTTATAAGAATGTATTACATTTTCTGACATTGAACTACACGAAAATGGAAGCGTTATGGCATTATGAATCATGACGTCGACTGCTTATGTGATAGAAAGGGATCATTTCGCCTCTCGCTTCTAGCACGATGCCGTGCGAAATACATTGGACGTGCGATGCAAAGGAGTATTGCCAGAAAAGTTTGCAATCACGCTGGAAAAGATGATTCAGGTACGAAGTCCTAGGCCAAGGGTATCCGTATCAAACTCAACTTGCGTCGCTGGCCAGATTCAAACTTTCAAACCGCTCGCGGGTAGAGCTGGGCAAAATCGAGTACCTGAGTGATTCGATTCTGAATCATGTAATACGCTTCGAGTTGAGTCGAGTAATCGAGTATCACGCATTATGACGTCATAACAGAATTATTATGTCAAAGTTTAAAAATGTACCTTTTATACGACCACAATCCTTCACATTAAAGATACTTTGGTATTTTTTCGACCATACCGATGTAATTGCACTTGATGACAATGCTGTGGGATGATCATGACTTCGGAAATGTGCTATTTCCAGTAACATTTGTACTTTCTACTATATGTTTCGTATGTTACGATAAAGCCAATCAAGGTTTCAAGGCTTCAACAGTGAAAATTAGTATCAAAACTATAATTCTCGTTGATAAATTAAAACTTTCAGTGGCGGGGAGCGTATAATTTCAGTGCTCGAAAAAGTCGTCTTTTACTACTCGACTCGAATCATTAAAATTAATACTCGATTCAGATTCGAGTACTCGAATCATTGTGCCCAGCCCTACTCGCGGGCCGGATCAGTCAAATCATTCCAAAATGTTACGGTACATCAAAACGCCCGACCTTACTTTTCGCTTAAATAGTTTATTATCAATCCTGTATACATTTTGGTATATTACATAACATTCACGATCATATCATATGGATATATTCTAGCAGCACCTTTACTCGCAAACAACGGAAGTTTGGCAAAAATTCAAAGATTGATCGTTCGAATTCAACCGCTTATAAACACTGACTCTAACCACGGAATAAGCTGACATATTTGTATGCTCCCTTTGTTTTAATCGTAATCTGCCGTTAACTCATCGTATGGGCTTTGAGGAACACAAGTGATTTAATATTAAACGCAGACGTTAGAATTTGGCTCATTATTAATCGTCATTCGCGTTTCTCTGTCTGTCTTGGGCCTTAGAGTAGAAGTGATACAGCAGTGCGACCAAATATATTTGAATTGTATTTTTTATAACTATTATATTTTCCATGCGACCTGCATATAACAGTTTTTTTTCACTTCACGAATAACTACTTTTTGGCTCATTTCTTCATAAATATATGAACTCAGTGTGCACTTTTTGGAGTTTTTGGAATTGGATGTCAGTATCACCAACTTGTTCCTGATGATGACTAGAGTAAAACCATAACACCACTGTCGGATAATTATATCACGGTCTATGATCTTGACATTTGTGGCCTTGCGGGAAGCATTTCTTACAATAATATCTCAACATTTGTTAGAAAATGTGCTGGGTAATACAGGGGTTTTTCAAACTACTCAGAATTGCTTCGCAGGCCGCATGCGACCTGCTGGCCTTATGTTCGACATCGCTATCCTAGGCCATCATTATTTGAGAAATTGACAAGAATATGAAAAGTCGCAGTATGTCATACTATAGCGTCTCAAAGTTTCCAAATTGTAACGGTGTTGATGACAGCATAATCTTTGTTCAGATTATAGAAGAACCTACAAAAAGAGCATGGCCCTAAGTACAGTCCTTCAACTGCTGCTGAAGTTTTGATGAAGCCCTCTTCATTCAGGCAGTTGCTGACCGATGATCTCCGCAAGAAAGACTGGATTTTCGTCATTATCCACACTTACTTTTTTTTACGTGTTCCCGCACCAAATAAACCTGATTCAAATTTACTGGTCTCAGGAACGTAAAACTGCTGCAAGGGACCAGACGAGTATATTGATATTACAGCAGATTTCTGTTACCTTAGGTTACGGAAATTTTCCGTAAAATTTCCTACGGTCAGCATATGTAAAATCATATTACGGGGAGAGTTATTTCGAATTTACTGGTCTCATCAGCGTAAAACTGCTGCACTGGACTAGACCAGTAACTTGGTATTACAGCCGTTTTCCGTTACATCAGGTAACGGGAATTTTCCGTAAAAATTTTAACAGTCAATCTATGTAAAAATAAATTACGGTCAATAATATTTACGGGAAAATATTTTTCAAATTTACTGGTCTCAGAGTCGTAAAACTGCTGCCAGGACCAGACCAGTAATTTGGCATAGAATATTTTTAACAGTGTATTTTGCCCACTTGCTCGGTAATTTTATGAATATGAGAGAGTAAATCACCGTTTCTTTATTGTGTGCGGCTTTGAGAGAATAGACAGTGAAAGCTTGTTATGAGCGCTACCGGGGCATGCCCCGGCTAGGCATTCGCAAAGCGAAAACACAGAAGATAATTCGAATTTCGCAGAGACTTCTCTATATAACGGCATTTACAAGCGAAAGGACAAGAAGAATACGATTTTCGCTGTGATCTCGGTATATATAGATTGCTGTGTGTCTATAAATGGTAAAGAATTGTTTTCGAACCGAATTTTAGGTGGGGCAATGCCCAAGTTGCCCTATAGGTCGAGCCGCCACTGCAAAATGCTCAAACGCCCAAGTGATTTGTGACCAGTAATTACTAATTAGTAATCAAGCGAATCGATGCGGCCTCGTTAGAGACGTCTTCGATTTCGATACGCGCGTGTGCCAGGCGCGTAGCCACGGGGGTTTCGGGGGTCGAACCTCCCTGTTTGAAACGCGAAACTCCGTCATTTTGAAATGATCATTCTGACTCTAATATTCAGTTGCAATTCAATAATTGTGTTATCAGTGTTCCGCGCGGCAGATTTGCGAGAAACGTGTTGTCAATTAGCGAGAAGAGTCTGTGATTATCTCGGGCTTAGATGGTCGCGAAATTAGGTCATTCATTCCCGTGCGCGTGGCAATCGTCTCTAGCCTGATTTATCGCGTCTCGATCAAGCCTGGTTCCGCAGGCTTGAACAATCGCATCTGCAATAGCCCAGTTCAAACTATATCATCGCTTGCCTGCGCAATCGCATCTACATCGGCGGCTTCGGCATGGTGTGCACGATATCCTCGCTGGCCTACACAATAGCATCTGTAATAGACCGGGAGTGGAGGATATCATTGCTGGTCTAATTATCGCGTCTCGGGCCTAGCATGCTTTGGCTCCTATCCCTCCTCGCTGGTTTGGAGACAATGCGGTCGAGTTTACGCTAATTACTGATTGTTTTATGTCATATTGATTAAAGATGAAAAAGCGACATCGCGAAACTGAATACATCGAATCGTTGCAACCAGACTTTAACGTGCGTAATTGATTCCCGCTAATACTGGAACGTAACGATCAGAAGATGTGTATCAATCATGGTTCGAGTTCTGAAAGACGACAAAGGTTTGAAATCCGTGCCATCAAGTTCGGACATTTTGATTTGCGAAAACTGTCGCCGAGATTATTTAATACGCGCGCGTATTTAATTGTTCACCAGAGATCAGGGACTCACTAATTGACAGCACTCCCGGACTCTTTGGCAAGCTTATAATACGCCTAAAATCGCCAATACGAAAAGGTTATATGATCGCCATTTACACATGTACTTGACCCGAATTGAATTGATGCTATTGGTAAATTTGAAAACAAATCCAAACCTCCCTAATTTTTCGACAGGCTACGCTCCTAGCGTGTGCTGAGAAGCACCCTCCTAGATCTCCTCTCCCTACCAGGTGCCCAAATAGACGTTCTGCTTCTCTGAAATCTAAATTATGTGCGCCCATATTAGTGTACAAGACCATTCATGAGCTAGCTAGCTTTGTGATAGTCTTGGTAATCGGAGCGTGAAATTGGAGGATGTGTTGGTGTGTGCCTGCAAATTGGAAATCATTTCTGCGCAGATTCGTTTCTCTAACAAGGCTTTGCCAGGGACATTAATCAGGAAATGCAGCAATACAGCTTAAACACCGATACCATGAGAAAGCAATTACCGCGACGAAAGCTGCTCAATACGGTGTCAGACTCAAAACCCATTCGCGGCGATACTGATTAGAATACACGCATTCTCATTTGTCATCATCCATATTTCTTGTTATCTACTTGATACATTCGTACTCCGAAATTGTCACACAAAGTCATTTTTCAGTTTTCCTTTCGTTATTAACGTGCAGTAGGCCATGCCATGCCATTGTCAAATATTGATGCATGACAAGATTCTGTGGGGCACAAATTCTGATTTTATTCGATTCGTATGAACAGGGAACCTTTTACATTCCGATAAACTTGATTGCTGGATGTACTCGTACCGAGAACAACAATATCGAATATTAAACTATTAGACATTAGATAGACAGTGGATTTCTATTGGGCATGCGTCCGGAAGTGGAATTAATTCTATCCCAGGGGTGGCCAACGCGCGGCCGTAGAAGGAAATCTGTGCTGCCGTCAACACGTAATTCAATTAGTATGTGTAGGCAGCCGTCGATATGCAGATTTATTTTACGAATTGATCGATGTACTCCCGAACTGCTTCGCGAACGTAAACCGAGAAATGCACCAATGCCTCCCAAATCGTTGTTTTAATCAGCAAACAATTGCCGCGAAGCGAGTCAGTCAACGCGGAGCAAGAAACCGCAAGAGACAATTACTGATTGGCTGCGCGATTTCGCGTTTGTAATCATCCATCATTATTGTCTGCTTGAAGTATTCGAGAGTGATCATGAGTTACTAACATTGATGCAACTGCAGATTCTCAGTGACGTAAATTCTGATGTTTTTTCGATGAATTCCGTCGGACGGACTGGTAGCGCAGGTCGAATGATCGTATACCGTATTAAGATTCCATTTAATAACTCCACTGCATGGTTTGATATTAATGAGTTCAGGGCCGATATTAAAACGTCACGCGAATGGTTGAACTCGGCACGTACACCAGCGGCATGTACCAAAGTGCGTTTTCGTGCGACGATAACGTCATCGATATGGAAGAATTATGACGTCACAAGACTTCGCCACCTCGTAAAAAAATGAAAGTCGGCGCCTATGTATACGGGTGTTAAGATTAGAGCCCGACCGATTATCGGCTCGCCGATAATATCGAGTCGATATCACACTTGGAAAGAAATATCGGTATCGGCCATTGGAGGTAAAAAATATCGGCCATTTTCGTGACGTCACAACATGGTAATAGGGATTCAGAGAAGACGCGAAGTCTTCACTGAATGTCAGTAAATTATAAAGATAAAGGGCCAAGCTGCAATGCACAATTGCACAGTCGCCCTATCTGAAAAATATACTTTCACCGTTATGCCCCAGTGACTTTAGTGGGAATCCCCCTGCGGTTATCGAACACCAGAGACAGGAGAGATGTACGGATCATGGTTTTTTAGGATCCTGTTCCAATCCTGTTTCATGAAATCATAATCCTGATCCAATCCTGATCCTGTTGCAATCGAATATTTCAGTATCCGAGTCCAAAAATAATCCTGTTTTCAAAAATTGCTTCATTATCCATGTCACTATGAGCAGCGGTAAATATGATACTACCATATGTGATTTCTGGAAAAAATAAACACCAACAGAATGAAAGGCAGGATGAACTTATAAAATTAGAGTAGTTTACATACTGCAAACAGACAGATGATAACTGAAATTGTATCCAAGAATAGCAACATGGTTATCGTTAAGATATAGACTGACAAAAAAAAAAGAAATTATGACAAAATCAGCCTGACTTCACTTGAAAACATCGTCACCAGAACTTTTCACTGCAGCTAAAGCATCTAAGCTATCAGCTGAGAGTAAGGATATTTTATGTCAATAGTATTCCCACACAAACTGAACGCCTTTTCACTGGATGCATTTGATGCAACAATACTGATTTTGATTACGGTACCCCAACAGCAAGTCTACTGAGATTTGGATACCTGACAATTGCACTGGGATTCATCCAATACTTCAGTAAGCCGATGCTATCTCGATCCTCTGAGTCACTCAAAGGACTCCTAATCTAATATAGTCTTCGAGCTCATCGGTTGAAATTAGAGATGATATTGACAGCACAAAACATATACCCAGCATATTTCCCATCTTGTTTAACTACCAAATGTCGGAGCTGTCACCAAACATAACTTAGCGTCTTTTTGACAGTATTTTCGTCAGCCATGACAACGACATTCCGAGCTATCAATTCTAAAATCTCTGACATTCTGAATAACAAAAGAAACCCAAATGATATCAACCAATGAACCAACATCACGATCAGATGGAAGAGCAACTCAAGACGTTTCTGCCGCTGAAATTTCCTAAGCGGATAATATATATTATAAGACTTTTACATGTAAAAAATATAGATTATAAATTCCGAGAAGATAAGTTTTACCTTTTCTGAATCTAAACATGTTGGACATGATTCTGATCAGGTTTTCGTCAAAATAAAAATCCTGTCCTGATCCGGATCCGGCAAAACAGTAAAATTTGGAATCCGGATCCAATCCTGTTGCCAAAAAATCACCCGGATTCCTGACCTGTTACAATCCAAAATCCTGATCCTGTACATCTCTAAGAGACAGAGAGCAGCCATCGAGCGAATGGAAAGTTGTATGTTCTGTTGAAGATTTCAATCGATTCATTTGAGAAATAAAAACTTCATTCAAGCTGGACTGACCGTCGTGATGACAGAGAAAAGGGCCGCGTGTAAACATTTACCTGTAGATAGTGCTGTTGGTATCTGTGTAGGAAGCTCGCATCACAAGCCAAGGCTCGGTACGGTACCAACAAAGCGAAAAATAACAGTAATGTATGGAGTCATCTGACTGAGGGGCCTCCATGATAAGGAATATGCGGGCATAGAGTGCAAGAAAATCAAGCAAAAATGGAGTAGAGCCAACAATTCATACGAATGTTTTTGATTCCATAATGACATGGGCCAATTGTGACAGTGTGTAAAAGATTGATCAACTGATTGTTGAAATGCTGGTCACAGTCAAGGGGATGGGTGGAGCGGACGTAAACAATTTGAGTTATTTTAAACATTCTCTTCAGCTGTAATGATGTTCTGAAGGCTCCAGGTGCACTGCCAGAAGAATATCAATATTTGGTGGAACCAATGAAGAAAAGATCCCCTGCAGTCGTGGAACAAAAATAAACAAAGATTCCCAGTTCTTGCTGTGATACCAACTACGGTACCAAGTGAAAGACTGTTCACTGTGTTTAGTACTGCATAGCCTACATCATTCATGAATACCACACAAGCTCACTTCATGGAGAAAACGCCGAGAAGTTATGCTTCGTTAACTGTAATCCGCAACTGCCAGACTGGTGCTACTGATATATTTTTATTGCCCCCAGATCATTCATTTCATGTTAAGTATAGCAATGGCTGTAAACCTGTTCAATTAAATACTCTTGAGGTGTTAAATATGCGCCTTGAGATAGATTCCATATCTTTTGAATATCGGCTGAATATATCGGGGTTATCGGTGAAGGTACTGGATATCGGTTTTATCGGTATCGGCTCAAAAATCCAATATCGGTCGGGCTCTAGTTAAGATACGCACCCGTGTTCCACGAAACCAAGCCTATCTCAGATTTAGACCTTGTACTTTTATATTGTAGGATATATGATTTCTATCGCAATTTCCTTGCGCACACTTGAACCATAAAAACCCATAAAGCTACGGTGAATATGTTCACCGTTGGCCGAGTTAATCATTGCATGCATCTAGCAATCAATGAAGATTCAAAAATGAACTTCAAGGATTGATTTCACCACCATTCACGTCACATGAGTGTAAAGCGAATTCCTATCCTATTCATAAACAGCCGGAAACGGGAATAGGCAGTGGGACCCACCTGAGACAGTATTTATTTATCATAACTTGAATTTCGTCTTGGACTCGGTCAAGATATTGCATGTGAAATTGTGCACTGCTCATTGCTGATTTTTATTTGCTTTTAAACTCAACTGAGCAGCCGATACCCTTTCTCCCAAACGTCTGCTCGGTTCGCTCCACCACCGGAAACGAATGTGGCGTGTACAGTTGAAGTTAGTAGTCATAATCTAGAAACCATCTGTTCTACCAATGTAGACATTGTTGGATATTAGGGATGGTGTGAACGTGAGGTTCACGTTCGCGTTCTGTGTGTGAACCTCAGAAATTTAGAGGTTCACGTTCACAAACGAACCTTGGTAGGTTCTGCACTGTGAACTTTTTCATATATATTACAATTTTCACTTCATTATGACATCTTTAGTTGAAATTTATTGCATTTCAACTGCGGGCCACTCTATGCATGGCGTTGTCAGCATAAAAAAATCAACACTAAACGAGCATGCACCTTGACAATCTCAAAATATTTACCTGCTTTGTTACGAAAGTTTGCTCGAAAAAAACAGTTTTCCGTTTGTGGATATTAAGTGACTCTCTGCTGTGTGCTTGACCCGCAATCACACACGATCAAGAGCGAAATACAGTACATGTCGTCAGCGAATGATGCTTATTTAACCAATCAATGAAATTGATATCGTTGTCTGATGTAAAAAATCTAGCAAGCTTACGGGGTTATTCTTGACTTCAAATATTTATTGTATCATAAAAACCAAATCCGTGCGATTGGGGTGTTGTCTACTATCGGTAGCGAGTATAGAAATTGGAAACCCGTTTTACACTCTGCTAAATATCAACCTAGCAATACTGAAACGCCGGATACATTGTCCCGTCTGGCCTAGACTCTCAAGGTGTAAGTTTATATTCCCTTGCAAGTGCTCGTCGAAATTGTTGGCAATGCGACAGAAGATATTGATTTTAAGGTATTATTATATCATTTGATGGCACCAGTTGATACATTTGACGACGTTTAAAACGTCAGTATGTACTTCAGCATTGTGGCATTATATTACCCGAGTCGTCGCTAGGTATCGTATACATCAACATAGGCTATCTGTTACTGCAGTAATCTGCAGTGTTTAGTTTAGTGATTATTATCATTAGTTGATTAGGCGCCGCGTGTTTCGTCCTTTATATGTTGTTACGGCGTCGCCTCTTTAGTGTATTCGGTTAGCTGAATGTACGTTGTTGCTTACGTTATGTGTGGTCGCTATAGACCTCAACTTGTATTCTATTTCGTGCAGGCTTGTCTCCATTATTATAACTCTAACCGCAGGCGACCACTATTTTAAAACCTAGTTTCACGACCTACCTTATTTGCTGTATTCGGGACATTCATTTGTTACGTCTTTCATTCGAATATATCATTTCAACCTTCATCAACGGATCATCGTTTGTCTGGATCGGTCGTGGAATTTGAGTTCAATTAAAAGTGGTATCAATAACTCTCCTTACGTTAGGAGCAGTTACAGTTTTAAAATACACGCTTGTCACAAGAACGGGAGACTGAAGCAATTCGAAGATGGCTTCGAAAGAAAATACGCCAACCAATCAAGAGATGGGTGATCATGATGTAAAGGCATCCGATGAAGCCCATGGAACCATCACGCATGGGGATGTAATGTCCGCTGATGCAAAGGTATCCGATGACACCGTGCATGTGGATGTAACGTCCGCTGATGCAAAGGCTTCCGATAAAGCCCATGGAAATGCGCATGTGGGCGCAACGTCCGCTGATGACGCTAATGTACCGCGCAACGACCGCAAGGAAGGCGAGCATGACGGTGAAGGGCCGTCTGATGTAGCGAAGAAGCGGCCGGTGGCGACACGCGGCAAAAACAAGGAGATAAAGACAAAATTCTCAGAAAGTACTGATCATTTGAGCCGCAGAATGGAGAATTGCTCCGAAATTGCAATGCTTTCAAGCAATGAAAGTGAAGTTGGAGACTCCGTGAAACTGATGTTACAGCACAGAGACAGTTTGAGAGAGATTCTCAAAGTAATGAAAGATGTACTTCCAGATGACGAGTATGCTCCCTATGAAAAAGATTTCAAACATCTGGAAGCTGCAATAATGGAAACGAAGGTCCAAGTGTCACAGCGTCTTCGGGAAATAAGAGCCGATAGACGTTCGAGTTCTAGTCGGTCGAGTCGATCGAAGTCGTCCAAAAACTCGTCGAAAGCCAACAGTGTCAAACCTCACATTCAGAAGATGAGAGATGCCGATGAGAAAGCAGCGGTGCTCAGAGCAAGTTTACCTTTCAAGGAAAAAGAAACGGAACTCGCAGAGAAGATGGCCTCACTCGAGACACGAAAGGCTTTGCTCGAAACGAAGAGAGAGATCGCAACTCAAGAAGCGGTTGCAAAAAAGTGCAGGGAAGTGGAGAAAGTGGAAAATCCGTTCGGTCTGATGGAAGAGTTGGAGGATCTCTCGCGTGAGCCGTCTTTATACATGGAGCCACCAGCGGTTTCACGTCAAGATCAAACAACAGAAATCGCCGTTAACGAAATCCCACCGGCGAGAAATCCTGTTGAAGATCCAGTTGATGTTCGTGACCGACCACAATTTAGTTCTCGCGTGGTCAATGACTCCCGCGTGACGGCCAATGACGCTCGCGTGGCTGATTATTCTCGCGTCGAACCTTCAATCAATACGATCGCGGGACAACTCGCTCAAGCACCGTCTGCACCTCCAGTAACTAATAGGCTTAATGTCTATTCCGATAACTTTGTTCCAATGTTTGCAGATAATGCACAGATTCCGCGTGATCCCGTGAGTAGATCCGGTTCAGCTCCGAAGATCACGGCATCGAACTTGAATGTACGCGGTACTCTCGATGGTCTCCAACGCAACGAGGAGATGCTACTATCAATGATGAGGGAGATGATATCTGCTCAAAGACTTCCAAGCATTCGGCTGTGGAAGTTTACTGGTAACCCTTTGGATTTTCCGAAATGGGAAGCATCGTTTGAGGCGTTGGTAGAGTCCAGAGTTCAAAATACTAACGAAAAAATGAATTTGTTACGGCAATATTTAGGTGACGGTCCCTTGAAGGTTGTCGATGGTTACTTCCTGAATAATACCGAGGAATCGTACTTCGCTGCAAAGAGAGAGCTGAAGCTCAGATACGGTGGCAGCACGTCGATTGGAAGCGCCTTCATCAATGAACTGAAAGCGTGGAAGCCCGTCAAAAGTAAGCATGACCTTCGCGAATTTTCTGATTTCCTGTTGCAAGTTTCAGCCAACAAGGAACGAAATACGGACTTGAAAACACTGGACTATGCGTCTTGTCAAATACCGGCTGTGGTCAACAAACTCCCGCTGTATTTGAAGAACCGATGGATGGACGAAGTTCATAAATACAAACGGGCCACTGGTAACGACGATAGCTACCCGCCATTCGTTAACATTGTCAGATTTATTAAGGACCAATCCGATATCAAGAATCAGCCGGAATTTGAAGTACAAGACAGCGGAAACATCGAGAGCAAACCGAAACCGAAAACAACTTCTTTCGCGTTCAAAGTAGAGAAGGCATGTTGTTTGCATTGTGAAGGAGATCATCACATTGCTGACTGCTTTGAATTGCAAGGTAAATCCATGGCGGAGCGTAAGAAGGTATTTTATGCTCTTTATCTGTGTTTCGGCTGCGGCAACAAAACTGGTAAAACTCACATTTCAAGATCCTGTACCAAGCGAGCAAAATGCTCCAAATGTGACAAAAGGCATCCTACATGCCTTCATCTTGACACAGGTCATGAAAAGGAAGTTAGCACCTCAACTTCTCTATGTACGCAGATATGCGATTCAAATGGTAGAGGAATAAGCAGCGCGCTCATTGTACCTGTTTGGGTTAGATCAAAACATAATGCGAGATGTGAAGTACTTTGTTATTGCGTCCTTGACGACCATTCCAACTCCAGTTTTATCTCAGACGAACTGTTTGATAAGCTTGACCTAGATGGAAAGGATACAGCGATATCGTTGACAACTCTTGCCGGGAGAGACATCAACACGCCTTGCAAGAAAGTCAAGGGTTTGGAGATCTTGAGCTATGACAAGAAAGAAAGAGTTGATGTGGCGACACTTTTCACGGAAAAGGAGATTCCAGTCTGTCGCACCCAGATTCCCAACCGTAAAGTATGCAAGGAGTGGGCACATCTCACTGAGGTATGTGATCAGCTTGTCCCGTACGACTCTAAGTTGGATGTTTCAGTATTGCTCGGCACAGATGTACCGAAAGCATTGCGGCCGAGAGACGTCGTGGCTGGAGGGGACAATGAACCATATGGCGTGCGTACCATATTAGGTTGGGGAGTTGTAGGTCCAATGTGTCTGGACGTTGCTAAGGATTCCGTCATTTGTCACAAAACGTTAATTCGACCTACGGCCCTAGATGACAAGCTTGTGTTCGGTTCGAAATGTAAAGAAGTATTAACACCTCAATCAGTAGGAGCCATGTTTGAGATTGAATTTGCGGAACACAATGGTAAGCATATTCCAATGTCAATAGAAGACCGTAGGTTCGTCGAAATTCTCAAAGAAGGCACATTTCAAAGATGCGATGGTCATTTGGAAATGCCTTTACCCTTGAAAAGCAGTACGGCAACGTTACCAAATAACAAGCCGCTAGCAATAAAGCGAATCGGTCAACTTAGAAAGCGCCTTCTGAAAGATGAGAAGTATTCCGCAGACTATGTGACCTTCATGGAAAATGTCATTAACAATTGGGCTGAGGTGGTACCAGAAACTGACCGAAATATCGAAAATGGCAAAGTGAATTACATACCACACTTGGGAGTTTATCACCCGCATAAACCTGATAAAATCAGAATCGTGTTCGATTGTTCTGCTCCATATTGCTCAATTTCCCTGAATGATGTTTTGTTATCTGGACCAATACTGCTGAATGAGATGCTGGGAGTTCTTTGCAGGTTTCGGAAAGGACACGTGGCGTTGTGCACAGATATAGAAGCTATGTTCCATCAGTTTATTGTATCGCAGCCGTATCGTGATTTTCTAAGATTCCTGTGGTTCCAAGATCACGACATCAGGAATGGACCTCTGGTGGAATACCGGATGAAGGTTCATTTGTTTGGAGCAAAAAGCTCACCAGGCTGTGCTAACTTTGGATTGAAGCGGGCGGCTGATGACGGAGAAGGTCAGTTTGGTCCCGACGCGGCTAATTTTATACGCGACGACTTCTACATGGATGACGGTATTACGTCGAGGGACTCTGTTGAAGAAATCGTGAGTTTGGTTAAAAGCAGCAAAGCACTGTGCGCTAGTTTCAAGTTGCGACTTTGCAAATTCGTTTCCAATAGTGCAGAGGTAATGAATTCTATTCCAACGGAAGATAGAGCGACTGGGTATCGCGAAATAAACCTATGTGATGATATCGTGCCTAACACTCGAACATTGGGGCTAATTTGGGATGTTAAGAATGATTGTTTCAGATTCAACATCAAATTGTCCGATCGTGCGGTGAACAGGCGTTCCATCTTATCCTTTGTCAACTCCGTATATGATCCGTTGGGTTTCATATCGCCAGTGGTGCTGGAAGGGAAACTCATTCTGCAATCTCTTTGCAAAGCTGGGACGGACTGGGATGATGAAGTACCAGACGAGCTGAAGCGCCGATGGGTTGCGTGGTGTTCAACGTTATCATCGATCGAGTCTTTGCGCATTGACCGCTGTTTCAAGCCGCCGAGTTTTGGTAAGATCGTGCTTGTTGAATATCATCATTTTTCGGACAGCAGCTCGTATGCTTATGGTCAATGCTCTTACGTACGCTTGGTCAACGAAAGAGGAAATGCCCATGTTTCGTTGGTAATCGGCAAGGCCAGAGTTGCCCCTCTGAAGCGACAGGTATCTATTCCGCGTTTGGAGTTGAATGCTGCTGTTGTTTCTGCTCGGATGAGCAAGTTCCTGAGAAATGAATTGAAGTTCGAAACGGTAAAGGAGTATTTCTGGGTTGATAGCATGGTTGTTTTGGGCTATATCCGAAATGAGTCGAAACGCTTCAATGTGTTTGTTGCTAACAGGGTGCAAACTATTCATGACCTCACCGAACCTAGCTCGTGGCATCATATCAGCTCGGCGATGAACCCCAGCGACGATGCGAGTCGTGGTATCGATGG
Source organism: Botryllus schlosseri (assembly GCF_051294905.1). Classification (NCBI taxonomy): domain Eukaryota; kingdom Metazoa; phylum Chordata; class Ascidiacea; order Stolidobranchia; family Styelidae; genus Botryllus; species Botryllus schlosseri. The sequence goes on along the minus strand of NC_137248.1, from coordinate 16,007,042 downwards.
CAAAGACCTCACAGATGATTGTCGTTGGCTGAAGGGCCCTGAATTTTTGTGGAAAGCAGGACCATTCGTCGTTGCTAGTGATCACGACTACAAGCCAACCGAACGAGATGCATCGGAAGTAAATGCTGCAATGCGAAAAGCGACTGCGTTTCAGGTAAAAACGGACGAGGAATTTAGTGGTCTCCAATTCATCGATAGTAAACGGTTGGAGTCCATTTCGGAATGGAAAAGAATGGTGAAAGCGGTAGCCAACAGCCTCAGGTACATGAACATATTGAGAAAACAACCCTCCAATTTGTCCAGCGAGTCGATGATGATTTCTGAAAAAATAATAATCCGTTCTCTCCAGAGAGAAGTGTTTTCACAGGAGATTGATGCCTTGAAAAAACATGGTACTGAAAATCATTCGGACCGAAAGAAACAGGGTGGAAGTTTGGCAAGCTTGAATCCCTTCCTCGACGCTGACGGAATACTACGTGTTGGTGGACGTATTAGAAATTCGAGTCAAGATTTCGATGTGAAACATCCTGTGATAATTCCAAGGCAGTCCTTTCTGACACGACGGCTGGTTCGTCATTTTCATGAAGGTGTGAATCACATGGGTAGGTACACAACCTTGAATTCTATTAGACAACGTGGCTTTTGGATCGTTCGAGGTCCATCAGTTGTATCGGAGGTGATACATAATTGCGTGATTTGTAAGAAGCTCAGGGCAAAGATGCAGAACCAACAGATGGCCGACCTCCCGCCAGATCGACTAAAAGAAGAAGCACCATTTACCTTCTCCGGTTGTGATGTCTTCGGAGCATACTACATCAAAGAAAGGAGGTCTACAGTGAAAAGGTATTGTGTTGTTTTCACGTGTATGTCTTCGAGAGCAGTTCATCTGGAACCGCTGAATACTTTAACCACGGATTCGTTCATAAATGCTTTGAGACGGTTCATCTGTCGGAGAGGAGTAATCAAGCAATTGCGCTGTGACTGTGGAACCAACTTCGTCGGCGCGAGTAACGAGCTTGAAAGAGAATTGAAGACGATGAGTCAGCAAAGAATTAGTGAATTTCTGTTGTCGAAAAATTGTGATTATTTCGAGTTCAAGTTTACGATACCGCATGCCAGCCACATGTCTGGATATGTCGAACGTCAAATTAGAACGATAAAATCGGCCCTTGACCCATTGCTGAATAACTTCGGTCACATGCTCTGTGACGAGTCCTTCAGAACCTTCCTTTGTGAAGTTGAATGTATCGTTAACTCGCGACCATTAGATGTTTCAAGCATTAATGACCCTGCTCCCGAACCTTTGACTCCGAATCACATATTGACTTTGAAATCCAAAATTGTTCTCCCTCCACCTGGTGTGTTTCAAAAAGATGATTTTTATTTGAGACGCAGGTGGCGCCGAGTCCAGTACATGGCCAATGAATTTTGGAATCGGTGGAGAAAAGAGTACGTTCAATCCCTGCAACGGCGACAAAAGTGGACAAGCGTCATGCGGAATCTGAAAGTCGGTGATGTCGTCTTGCTGTCGGAAGAAAATCTGCCACGAAATCGCTGGAAACTGGGCAGAATCGACTCCGTTTATCCTTCAGATGATGGGTTGGTGAGGAAAGCAAGGATACTCGTTGGGCGAAGAGACTCCAACGGAAAGCCGACTTATCTGGAGCGGCCAATACACAAACTGATATTACTAGTTGAATCAGACTCGTGGTCGTTAAAGACGGAACAGTAGCCGCTATGTTCACTGTGCATGTGCATGCATCTGTCTCGTGTTTAGTTTATGACATCGATGATTGAATATTTGTGATTTCTGTATGCTTATCGTACGTACGTATACGTGTCTTTAGTTCTTAGTGTGCCATGTATTTGTGGGTCGATCCCCGACGATGGGAGCCTTCGAATTAATTTGTTTGCGAAACCACAATTTCATCAAATTGCAGTTTCGGAGGAGCCATGTTACTGCAGTAATCTGCAGTGTTTAGTTTAGTGATTATTATCATTAGTTGATTAGGCGCCGCGTGTTTCGTCCTTTATATGTTGTTACGGCGTCGCCTCTTTAGTTTATTCGGTTAGCTGAATGTACGTTGTTGCTTACGTTATGTGTGGTCGCTATAGACCTCAACTTGTATTCTATTTCGTGCAGGCTTGTCTCCATTATTATAACTCTAACCGCAGGCGACCACTATTTTAAAACCTAGTTTCACGACCTACCTTATTTGCTGTATTCGGGACATTCATTTGTTACGTCTTTCATTCGAATATATCATTTCAACCTTCATCAACGGATCATCGTTTGTCTGGATCGGTCGTGGAATTTGAGTTCAATTAAAAGTGGTATCAATAACTCTCCTTACGTTAGGAGCAGTTACACTATCACTTCACTGAAATGTATGATTAGAATTAGCACTATGACGTCACATGACGTCATGAGGTTCACGTTCTCGTTCACACAGAACCTTTCAAAAAGGTTCGCGTTCACACGAACCTGAACCTTTCAGAGGTTCACGCCATCCCTAGTGGATATATCTGCTCTCATGCCAAATTAATTTGGATTCGTGAGGGCTGGCTGCGATAGAGCGCCCACCCATTGATCATTCCCATATGGGCTTGTTGCATTGCATCTGAAGATTTTGATTATGATCCCATAATACTGCTTCGTTATTCCCATTACTAGACCCGTGTGTATGCGCTTTGATGTAAAGATTGTAAAGCAGTGGTTCCCAACCTTTTTGTCTTCATTCCCCACTTCAGATTTATTCCGAGCCTGCATTCCCCACCCGGACCGTAACAGCTCTTTGTCAGCCCCGCCAAGAAAACGTTGGTCTTGGGTTCCCAGGACCCCCTCAGTCCCGCTGAGCCTGTACGCTTTTCCCTGCAACTTATCAGCTGCATTGGGTCTACTGTTCAGTGCGTCGCCTTACTACGACTAAACGCTCGAGGCGCGAAAAATTTATGTAATTCGTGTTTGAATTGGACAATATGATCGGAATTTCATATATTTAGCTATCAATTTTTCATCCTCCCTCAGCTCACGTAATCAGATTTACCGGTAGAGCTGACGAAGGTGTGTTGGAAAAGGTAAATAAGCTAAAAGCTAAAGCTAAATAAGAATTGAACATCTTCGGGCGGACCCGTTGGTATATTGACTTCGTTACATATTATGCTATTTCGTGACATCCTATATCTGTTATGTCAAAAGATATGGAATCGCCAAAACTAAAAGGCACACACGATTTCAAATTGGTATTGCTTTACTGGCAAATTATTTTTTCCTGCGGGATCGCATATGTCCTGTGGGGTTCATATCGCTAGGACAGGATCATTCCGCGCCAGCCATTTGAAGCCAGCCAATTAAATATATATATTGTATATATATCGAAGTTTTTGGTCACCACAAGGGCATTCCTTCTCGGCCAAGGTCTTCTCGCTGCTGATCGTTCTGGCACACTTCTCGGAGATGCATGTTACATGGCCTATAACTTCATATGCCTTGGTGCGTCGTGGCGCAGTAATGGCCGACGCCGAAGTCTCCATTTCTATCAATTCTACGTAGTTTCGTGGGGGAAGGGTAACCAATAATCAGATATTTGCCAATATTAAATCGCGCACCCAGCGCGATAATCTTTTGAAAAAGTGACATAACTTTAAAAAAAACTCAAATTTATGTTAATTCACGTAATAATTTCGGGCCCCTTCGAGCTCGCCCCCTCCCCAATTGGGGGATTGGGGGTGCGGAAGTTACGGTCCTGTTCCCCACTACCCAGCAATATTGTCGTCACAGAGCAGCTATTTGCTGGTTTGACTACACAAGACACACAACCACGCCAGTACGCAAAAAATCGCCTATAAATGCAACATAAAACGAATTGTGAACCGATACCAGTAACGCTCATAATTTCGCGAAAGCGGTATTTCACGTCAAATTATTCGTGCTGGATACGTTTGTGACGCCATCATAGGCCAGCCAGAGTCAAAAACGAGGTTTTGTGAACAACACGCAATATAATTTATTTAATAATATATTCCAGAGCAGTGAACTGGTAGCGGTAATTGCGCATGTGTCTCCGTGAATATGTCGACTGTCCTGTAGATAATTTTGAACAAATGCGTCTATTCCCCACCAGAAACCATTGAATTCCCCACCAGTGGGGAATTCCCCACCGTTTGGGAACCACTGTTGTAAAGGAAGTCTGAAAGAGAGGATACGTACCTCAACTGTGATATACGACGATCTAGTCGTGATACGTAAATGCAACTTAATTTCTTTTTTCGTAGTCTACATCTGCACATCCGAAGACGTCTGTCTCAAGTGACGTCTGCGGCTGCTATGCTACGACTCGCAGAAGCCAAGAAAAATGTGAATGTCTCGTTTTACCGAGTTCGCATCGGAATATGAGAAAAATATCAATAAGCAGCTGGTATTGAATTTGATGTGCGACCTATATGATATCAGAGAGATGGAAGTAAGTAATTTTTTGCGAACGATTCAGCTGTGTTTTCCTCTCTCTTGCAAAACGCAGTCCTAATATCATGAATCACATTCAACGCGCACAAAATTCACATCCATCACTGCAAAGAACGCTGATTGTTGGCCCATGGTATGTTCGATTTAAGTTCTGGTGGGGCGTCGTCCACAATGTCCAACTTTACCCTGCGCGTAATTTACTCACTATCATAATCATTCGATTCACAATCACAATCATCCTTCCCGTAACAAAATGATTAGGAATTGTGTGAACGTGGGGTTCACGTTCGCATTCTGTGTGTGAGCCTCGGAAATTTGGAGGTTCACGTTCACAAACGAACCTTGGTAGGTTCTGAAATGTTAACCTTTTTCATAGATTACAATTTTACCGTCATCATAACATATGTGGTTGAAGTCTATTGCATTTCAACTGCGGGCCACTCTATGAATGATGCTGGCAGCATAAAACAATCAACACTAAACGAGCATGCACTTTGACAATCACAAAAATTTGGTTCCCTACTATTACCGAGAATGCTATTACCGAGATGGACATTACCGAGAATGCTATTACCGAGAATGGACATTACCGAGAACGGACAATACCGAGAATGGACATTACCGAGAATGGACAATACCGAGAATGGACATTACCGAGAATGGACAATACAGAGAATGGACATTACCGAGAATGGACAATACCGAGAATGGACATTACCGAGAATGACATTACCGAGAATGACATTACCGAGAATGGACATTACCGAGAATGCTATTACCGAGAATGGACATTACCGAGAACGGACATTACCGAGAATGGATATTACCGAGAATGTACAATACCGAGAATTGACATTAGCGAGAATGCTATTACCGAGAATGGACATTACCGAGAATGCTATTACCGAGAACGGACATTACCGAGAATAGACATTACCGAGAATGGACATTACCGAGAATGTACATTTCCGAGAATGTATATTACCATATCATCGTAACATATATGATGGGACTGACACTGTGTGGATATGGTATCGAACACAGTGGACTTGGAGACAACCAAAGTAACCATAGACTATAACCACATTACGTACAGATTACGTACTATACTACGTACGTGTAATGCACTAGCGACCAACATTTTTACCCTTCGCTACCATTATTGTAAAAAGCACGGGCGTAACCGATTCCATTGTCAGCAGCAGATAGGCGGTTGGTGGGATTCCTGGGTTGAAACGATAAATATGACACAATTAAAAATGTTTGGCGCGCTGCAGCATACGAACAGTTGCCGAGCCCTGAGCTTGATTATGAGCTTATATTCCACACTCATCACACTTCCTGTCCTATTCCCAGCTTTGACGGCTCGTATCAAAAGGTGACATAGGATTAGTGCTATACTGTCTCGCCTCTCCTTGCCAACTCGTTACTTCTAGGGCTTGCAGAAATAAGAGACTGAGTAATTTCGGATGTACACTATCCCCCAAAAAATATACTCTACACTCTGGAGAACAATCATTCGTTCAGTAGACCTGAAGTTTATTATTTATATGGCATGACTGACATATAAATACAACGAAACAAACGAAGTGAAAGACACTCTAATTGACTTTACACGAGAGATTCGGATGGTAAATATGTAATAGCGATTGCCATAGATTTAGCATCACTTAGGTCTATTGAAACGTAAAATTCGAAAGCTTGCAGAGCTCTGCTCCGTTCTCAGAAACCTCAGGTACGAGCAGGGCTCCGAAAGCTGGTGATTTCAGATTCAATAGACACGGCGTTACGCTAAATCTGTCTTGATCGCCATTACATATTTACTCAGTTAAGATTATGTGCCACTCTCTTCAGAAAAGTTTCTGGCATGGTGTCATTCGTCCATGTTTCCTCACAGAGTCGCTTCAAATTTTCGCTCAGTGTAACGTATTTCTTCTTTCTTGTAGGCGGTTCTTGGCCAGAGAAAGTTTGAATTAAGTCCACTTGCTTTTGTATGACATCCTTCCTTCAAAAATATGCCATGTTTGTAATTAGTATTCCATGTATATGCCTGAATCTTAGGGCGGAGATAATAATGTTAGCTGATCCGGGAGAATGCTAATCATGTGATTAAAACTGATTTCTCTTTTTAATATTTTTTCGGATATGACGATAAGGGGTGCGCGAAATTTTTCACTATCATCAAGGGGCGCGCGTGTCTAAAAAAGTATGAGGACCGCTGATCTACAGCAGCATGCAATAAAAAACTTACTTAATACATTCTAAAAAACTCCAAATGCTCACGTGGCACCCCCCAACCAGTACGCCTAAGCCACGATGCCATCCTTCAACGGCGTTGTTCGTTCGGTGCATGTCATCGATGGTACGTCGCCGCACGTTCCACACGCTGGGTGGGAATAGTGCCCGCCTGACACTGCCTTGTTGATGGTTTGTGCTACCTAACGCAGAAAAGATAATGATTGAAATATGCCTATATTGATATAATTGTGCTACAGGCTACCTATATATGTATCTCGAAAATAATTAGCCAAGTCATCGGCAATACTTGGCCAGCCGTTGGCAGAGGAAGTCAAGCTACGAAAGCAACGTTCTACGTCTGACTCCGGCACAAAAGCCAGGGCCGTCAAGGACTTTACCTGTAACAAAACCTCAAGTTATTATCGCTAGCGATAACGCCATTGGCTATGCATAGGCTTGCCTGAATGGAGAAGTCGCGATCAGATAGATATTGAGTTTTCAATCCTAACTCCTGCACCTTTCTTTGTACACTTTGGCTGAGATGAAACAGGCACGCCGTAATTTTCACATTCGGAAATTCATCAGAGAATGCCCGAATGGCTGCCAATTCAAAGTCGTGCATAAGGGTTGTGGGCTGCAATGAAGGCCTTTTTTGTTTTAGCACCTGTTAATAAATGCATCATTATTTGTTATTAGCCTTAAATAGTTGATTACGTAGAGATTGTAGAGTAGAGCAAACTTCTAAATGTAGGCCTACCACTATATAAGCTACGGATGGTGTGAACGTGAGGTTCACGTTAGCGTTATGTATGCGGCCTAGCGTATAAATGACCATCGCTGTCAGAATACACTGTATGAATACCAGAAAAAGCAACAATACCACATGTGCAAATTGTGATTATTCAACTAATCAATTTTTTAATTCAACGAAATTTAGGTAAAGAATGCATCGATGTGAAATGTAAAATCTAGCAGGCGTACGGGAGTTGCCTTGATTTGAAATATTATCATGTAAACCGAATCTGCCCGATTACGGTGTTGGCTATACATCAATTTCAGCATTCGAACAAGACTTTACTCGGTTTGATAGCTATACGGCTGTACGGTACGCAGTCGAGCGCACCAACATAGGAAAGTTGTTGTGATAAGCATGACTCGCGGCTGGCGTAATTTACGTCATTTCGGCAAAGGCATCACGTAAGGCAGTGCGCATTGTAATTCGAGTATAGTTGGTATTTCCTGCGGACGTTTACTCTGCCTCATATAAGACCAAACTCCATGTCATTGGTCTTATAGATCCTATTGATCGTACACAACCAACTATATGTGTATTTTCCAGCGGCATAGGGCCATCGGAAGTAAATATATTATGTCTATTTAACACTGCTCAAGTGCTCTTACACGCGCTAGTTCTCTTACTTAATATAGTATTGCTGCATTTCATATCAATTTGAAACATCTTCCGCGCGACTTATATTCCATATAAGTGATACAGCTATTCATTGAAGTCAACAGTAACTTCGTATTTCATCCAAAACTTATGATACATTTGTTTGTTATTACAAGCTGTTATTACAAGGTCGGGCGAAGTTATTACTTCCGTGACTCACATACCTATTTGTGCAGTGTTAGCACTAGTCCCTGGTACTTTACGCAAGACCAAACTCCGTAATAATGATCTTTGCTGAAGTGCTGGACCTCATCTCACTATGTGTGTAATTTGCAACTGCGTAAAGCAATCGTATGTGAATATATATGGCTTTATTTAACGCTCTTAATACGCGCGCGAGTTCTGTGGCGTAATAGAATATTGCCATATTTCACGTCACTTTTAGGCATCTTCTACACGACTAGTTTTCAACTAAAAGGTTTACATAGACTCTTACGATCAACAAATTTTGAAACTTTGGTCAAATCTATTGCACAAACCATAAAATATGAGGGGATGCTTTGATTATAACACCAATGAATTTATGAGAAGACTTAACAAATGATAAATTCATCACGTTTTCTAAAATCTTTTTCACTTCAGACAATATCGATAATAATTATTTATTTCCCAATAGCAATTTTTTTTCGGCTCCATACTAGCAAAACAGATTCTCGCGAGCATAATATCCATCACATTCGATCCAATCCGAGTGAAGGATATATAAAAAGTGGCGTAGCGGCGTCATACACTCGCACAACAATGACTAATGGGTGGTTTTCTAGCTTTTCCATCGTCAAAGGATCAAATAAAGCTATACTGAAACATTTTATTGAATTAAAACCATTGAAGTCAAATCACTATGGGCAAGCAAGAAATTCCCATGCAAAATTAGACTTTCGCGTTATGACGTCATGCCATTTTTCAATTCACACTGCTACTGATAAAAATGAGGGGCAGCAAGGCAAGTTAACTATGGGGTTTGTTCTTTTGCTAAATGACCAAGTTTAGACGGATAATAATTTCTATTACTTAAAGTAGATTATGTAAAGCACATCAAAATAACATCTTTATTTAAATGTATTTTTTCATGAAAGAACCCTAGATTTGCAGAATTTTGATAAAATAAAATATACTAGAACACCAGGTCACGTCAAAATCCAATAAATGTAGTGTAAAAACACTAGGAGTGGCATCTCTGGCCTGAAGATTTATATAAACCCATCGAAAAGAAATTGTTGCTAAACCCACTACCTGCAGTAGATCTTTGTACATATTGACGTCTTTATGCGTCAAGAGCGCGTAAATCCCATGAAACGTTTCATGGCCTTTTGTAAAATGAATCGTGTACATCTGGCGGAATAGATTTGGCACTGTTTTAAATGTGCCGTCAGCGTGCCATTCTGTGTATCTGGTGAATAAATGAGTATTCAGCTGAAGAAAAATATCCTCTCACGATATATGTAGCCTAGTTCCGCTACTTAGATACATTTGCTACAAAGTTGTTTAATCACGCCTAAATGAAACGCTAATTATGTCCTTACTTTTCCATGTTGTCCAGTAATTCCTCGTTTGAAAAGATGACATATCTCCTATTAGAGTCTATTCTATATATCCTATCTCCTATTAGAGTCTATTTATCTAAAATATGCGTGTTTTTATCTTAATTTACTGATGATATTTAAATCTAGACCTCTGGGGACATGAAATCGCGCGAATCGCGACGAAAATATTCGACTTGAATAAATATCCTTCAACAAACGACCAACGAAATAATCTTGGGCCCCTTCGATCTCTTGCAATCGGGGGCTTTGGTGCGGAAGTTACGGCCCTCGTAGGCCATAGGCTAAAACTCCTGTGTATATTTTGATCATCCGCTGCTCCATTCGCGTCGCGAAACACAATGATCAAATCCCCGCGTCCACTGTGTTTTAGTTTCATTATTGTGGGGAATAATATAATCATTCTGCTGGGCTAGCTTCAAACAATTCATTAATGAAATGGAGAAAGATTTTTATAATATACGTGCTGTGAAATGTACATTGTATGTCTTGTACCAAACCAACTGAAGTTGCAATGTCAGAATATCCAATCCAGTCAAACAATCAATTCATGTAACTGTTACATTATGTTCAATGATTTCCAGGCCGGACATTTTAAACCTACTCCAAAGATCAATGCGCTCCGCTAAATCCTCAAACCATTACGATTCGTTGCGGTGGTGCAGTATACCTTCATCATAAGTTGCTGATAATTTTCAATTATGGCTATTTTTGTCTTACAATAATACGACCTGGCGAAGTACAATAAATCTATACGTCAATTACACTTCATTCCGAGTTTATTGCACCCCCTTTCAACGGCATACGACATATGACTCTACCGGAATACTACGTTACTTCAGCATTACCTTCCAGTTATCATATAATCGAAATTACTTTAGTAGCTGTTAGCCGTGGGTTGTCATAGTCAGTGGAAAATGCCACCGTTTGTCCCTCCCGTTTTCGATTTGTACATGCTGACTTCATACGTGCCACTACGTCTCATCAAAGTCGGATGAAAAGTTCATGAATATATTTCTAGCATTTAAAATAACAAATAAAACTAAACTTGCATTAATTCTAAAATTTTCTAAATAGCCTTGTGGCCCACCTCAAAATCCTCTGTGGCCCACCAGTGGGCCATGGCCCACCCTTTGAGAACCCCTGGCCTAGACTAAGGTGGGTGTCTGATCTCTAAGACTATTCCAAGTCGTTTCGTCACCTTCTTATCTTCATTGTATCGCAGTTTTGTGGTGTTTTGAAATGATGAAAATAATAATAAACTGATACGGATATGCATCATCTAGACCGGTAGTTCTCAACCGGGGTTCCGCAAAGCATTTTCAGGGAGTACGCGAAACCTCTAAATTTGCAAATGATTTATAACCTAATATCAGGGAAATCGTGAGGCAGTTTCGCTTCATAAGTGCAAAAGCTTCAGGACTCACATCAACAGAACGGGGTTTGATATGAAATATATCGTACTGTGCAAACTCCTTTTACTTGCCAATAGCTCACTGATACTAACATTTTGCTGCTTAGAGATGTTATGTTGGGGTTTGTGTGAAGAAAAGTTACAGTACTAAAAGATCAGTCAGGGTGACTTTGAAATGTTGGGATTTGAAGTTCTTTGTACCCGCAAAATTGTAAACATTAGTTTGGGATAGAAATTACACACTATAAATTCCTAATCCGTCCCAGCAAAGTTATTGAGACCTCGCCACGAAATATCTTTTCTTCTGTGATACACAATATACATAACCACTATTCCAGATTTTCGAAAATCACTTTCTCAATATTGGGGCCATGGCCATGCATATGTTGCGAATATATCCAAAGATATCGTCGGAAGCTTTTACGCGTTAATAGTATATTCGCGACCACCTATCTTTGAGGAAACCTATTTTAGACAGTCGTTCATATCAAATCACATGCGCGGATTTCACGAAATGCAGCTACAGAATTCGTTTTGAAATATTAGAAGTCTACCGAATTACGACATATATCATGGTGATATTTCAGGAAAATACAGTTTTTCCGGTTTAGCTCTCTGCATTTAATGTGTGCACAAGACTGATGACGGTTGCGTAATAATTGAGCTAAATTTGACTTTACCTTGAGTCCATATTCGCGAAGTTTCAGCCTGCTGGTGCCCGGCGTTTATCTTGATCTCCGAACGTCATACCATAAACACTCCTTGTCTATCTAGCTACATCTCTCATTTTTTAACATACGTAAAACAATGATGGAAATTTTGAAGGTTTCGTAAAAACGGGTGTATAAGTCAAAAATTGCGATTTTTCAAACTATTCCGAGCCCGATCGGTTCGGTTAGTCTGTACAGCAAAAGGGGAGATCGCTTATCTGGGACGTGAGGTCGCCGAGCATTAGTGCGCCAAAGTGTATTGTCGTTAATCGTCATTCTCTGTAATAACATTCTCGGTAATGTCCATTCTCGGTAATGGTCATTCTCGGTAATGGTCATTCTCGGTAATAGACATTCTCGGTAATAGCTTTCTCGGTAATAGCCAATCTCGGTAATAGCCATTCTCGGTAATAGCATTCTCGGTAATGTCCATTCTCTGTAATGGTCATTCTCGGTAATAGTATTCTCGGTAATAGACATTCTCGGTAATAGTATTCTCGGTAATAGCCATTCTCAGTAATAGTCATTCTCGGTAATAGTATTCTCGGTATTGTCCATTCTCGGTTATGTCCATTCTCGGTATTGTCCATTCTCGGTAATGTCCATTCTCGGTATTGTCCATTCTCGGTAATGTCCATTCTCGGTATTGTCCATTCTCGGTAATGTCCATTCTCGGTATTGTCCTTCTCGGTAATAGCATTCTCGGTAATAGCATTCTCGGTATTGTCCGGATACGCAAAAATTTTACCTGCTATGTTACAAAAGTTTGCTCGAAATAACCAACGTTCTGTTTTTGAATATTTAGTGACTTTCTGGTGTGAGCTTGACCCGCAATCACTTAACATCAAGGTCGAATTACGCTACATGTAGCGAGTCAGCGAACAGACTGACTTGAAATTGATATCGTTGTCTGATTAAGAAAATCTAGCAAGCGTACGGGGTCCATCTCGATTTCATATGTTTATTGTATCATGATGGATGCTACTGCGGTATAACTTGTTAATGGGATAAAACCCGTTTTACACTATATGCTCAACATCAACGTAGCAACACTCAAACGCCGAATAAATTGTCCGGTCTGACCTAGACCGTTAAGGCGTAAGCTTATACCCTTGCAGGTTCTAGTCGAAATTGTTGGCAAAGCGACGGAAGATGTTCATTTAGTCGGAATATTATATCATTTGACTGCTCCACTTGAAACATTTGGCGACGTTTTAAAACTCAGTATGTACTTCAGCACTGTGGCATTATGTGGTCCGAGTCGTCGCTAGGTATCCTGTACAGTGTATACATTAATATATATCACTTCACTGAAATGTGGGGTTCGAATTAGCAGTATGACGTCAGGTGACGTCACGAGGTTCGCACCATCCCTTTAAGTGACCGGTCCTGGCTTACGAGATTCACGAACAGGCAGAACTAGCCGCGGCGATAGCACGACTTATTCATACATTTATTTCGGTTTGCTGCGCAGAAAAATCGCGAAATGTAATTTAAGGAAAACCAGGGTGCAATTCCTTTCTTGTGCCCGAAATCGCGAGTTTGCTGAAAGTTGATGAATCGATTTTGTAGATAATATAGGTACTTTCGTATGCGACTATAAAATAAAATTTTGATCTCCTGTCAGTCATCATGATCAGATTTACCAAAATAGCTGATGAAGGCGGTGTTATCGATAATTTAGAACACGTAATTATTTAGCTCAGTTCCCACGGTTCAGAATAGTCATGGAGTTCTCGCGTGTGTAATACAGGCGGGCAATTGCATCTTGGTTGAAGCATGTTGTTATGTCGTGAACTCATGTAAATATTGTCGCTGCTACGAGGGTATTGGTATCATTTAAACGTACCTGATCAAACTAATATCAAAAGTTCTTACGCGAGGCGCGCGCAATAGCACGCAATTCAATATCCGCATTATTTTAAGGAAAGTAATATTTTCCCCACATTTGCGCTGCGTGGCTCAGATCACAACGACGGCGCTATTCGATGAGGTCCTGTCGATGCCTGCAAATATAAACACTGGAAGTTTCGGCGAACAAGCAGCGGTCATTTTAAGTTACTGTTCTTTGTCGCAGCACATTCGGCTGGTCGCCAGTTAGCCGAAGCATCAAATGTTCCTGTATGTCTTGGCAAGGACATGACTGCCGCTAAAATGCCGATACTTGAAAATCCTGCATCAATAGATTGCATACTCCTATAACAGGGGTCGGAAATATATTTTTCCAAAAGAGCCATATTTCCTTATATTTTCAATTGCAGTTCATAAAGAGCGACAATTAACTGATGTGACACATTTGAATATTCGAGACGTCATGGTGGCTCGAAGTCGATGTTCGCTACATGAGATTTGTCGTTTGCGTCATCTTTTGTGTGTTAAGACTGCGGTGATGTAATATCTCCGCTTCAAGCAAGCCAGTCACCATTATTGGAGCATGCCACACGACTGCCGAATGACAGTTGAGCATGCCACCTATACGAAGTCAGTGGTTCCCTATGTGGGTAATATTGCCTCATAGAAGTAGAAACAGTACAAATGCATAACTACTTGGGTTAACGGATACAACCTATTCGCATAATGCGGCGAAGTATACTATTAACCTTACAGATGACCCGGATGACAGTGGTTATCAATCAGGGGCCCACGAATCATTTTAGGGGGTCAGCGAATCCTCCGAATATACAAAATAGTTGATAATCTACTTTGCATGATTTTTTAAATTAGAGAAATCACGAGGCAGCTTCGCTTCATAACTAGCAAAACGCAAAGACTCACAACAGAACGGCGTCCGAGATGTAATATTCTGCTTTGCAACCTCATTTTAATGGTCAACTTGTAGCGGCTAATAAACGGAGCTCTCGCTTCAAACTTGTCAATAGCCTACTGCTACATATATATTACTGATTACAGATGTTTTGTTGTTTCAGTTCTGGAAAAACATTGTTTGCAAAATCCATTTTCTCCTGTGATATACCTCACGGGCATTTCAGAACAATTTCAAGATGAATCCTTGTTGTTAGCATGGACTAGGCTGGACGTTATGGTCCTTAAATATATGTTTCTCAACGTTGGTGCTATATATGTTGTGATCATACCCGATGGTTTCTCCGGAAGCGTCAAGCGTTATTAACACATCAGCCACCACCTATTCCTGTGGAAATGGATTACTGGCACTCGTTCTAAATAAATCGAAGGCGCGGATGTTCAAGAAACGAACGCGTATGTTAAGAAATACAGCTGCTAAAATCGCTTTAAAATATAACAAAAATCTTCCAAATTTTTATATAAATGGTATGATGTTATTGGCCAGACCATGCAGTTAACATTTGCATAAGACAGATGGCGGTTGCACGACAATGAAGCTGCAACTTTAAACTAAGACCAAGAAGTCCGGGAGAGAGGGTCCGTGACGGTCCAAAGGGGCTCCGAGAGGAAAAATACGTTGAGAACCACTGCTCTCATAGAATACGTCAATATGACGTAATCACGACATGAAATCCAGAGACTGTAGGTTTTTGCCCCACCACCGAAACTTTTCACGAGCCGCCACTGGAAATAGGCAAGACCATGTAGCCAACACCATGTAGCCAAGAGCGTCAACACTCCTGGCTTCAGAGCAATATTTAAGTAAATTTACGTGACTTTTGAAAGACTCGAGAGTCTTCATGACTGGTAAATAAAGACGCTATAAAAGGAGTACTGCATTTTTCCCGAGAGAGAGAGAGAGAGAGAGAGAGATGGTAATCTTTTTCGCCTGCACCATCGAGATGCTTTGACGACGCAGATGCGATACGGCCTTTATAGTAAGGTCATCTAGTCTGCACCCCCAGTTTTTTCTCCTCCATGCTATCCGTGATTGCTAAGCGCCTAGCAGGATAGCCGCGGATACCAGTTTTCGAGTCTTTGGTCTGACCCGGCCGGGGATCGAACCCACGACCTACCGATCGAGAAGCCGGACGCACAACCATTACACTATCTCGCTCCGAAAACAAGAGAAGGTAAAATTTTGATTTATGATTTAATTCGAGAAGAGAGAGATTACTCTTCTGAGTATCAAAATTATGTCCTTGCAACTGTGAGTTACTTTTTTAATCAAAATGATTGTTTCGATTGTATTTGCCACTGTGAATGCGAATCACTCATGTATACTCCCAGCCTTGGGTGAGACTAACTCTACCCTGACTAATTGAAATATTGATATAGATTTCATACCTAAATCAGCTTGTCGAAATTAACAGGAATCTTCATTTCGTCTTTCGAATATCCGGTATCTTATTCGTCTTCCTATAGTTACTAACATGTTCTGATTATCCTGTCGGCTATAACGTATAATAACTGATAACGGAATTAAGCTTTTCGAAAATGAAGAAGTGAAACAGCTGAATGTGACATTGAGGTCTAGAATGCAGAATAGAAGTACGGTGTTGTGTTCAATAACCTTTCGATTGCCTCGTAAACGTACCTTCGAGTACCGAGTAACCCCGAGACCTAGTCAACTAATGACATTTTACTGTAGCTACTAGTGCGGAGCATAGACCAAAGCCGGATTGAATATCCGGCCGGATATTTTCAATTTTGGCCGGACCGGATCCAAGCCGGATCAGTACTTTTTTTGATACGGCCGGAGCCGGATCAGTACTTTTTTGATACGGCCAGAATTTTTATTAATGCGCATTAGGGTGGTTCAAAAATAACCTTTTTTCCTGAATCTTGCTGGTTACTTGATTAAATCGTTAGGTTGCCTTAAAAAACGACGCACACCAAATTTGAATTCATTCCAACCAATATTCGCAGATTTCGTAGAGTTTGAAAATTTTGAATTTGCCTAAAAATGCAAAAAAAATTTTTTTTCCAATTTTCCTTCCAACCCCATGAAATTGTTGCGCTGTCTTCAAAAACGATGGAAAACAAATTTGACTCAATTCCAAGCTGTAGAAGTGGAGTTATTTCAGTTTTTCTTTGATAATTCTGGGATTATCCTTGATTGGTGGATTATCCCAGAATTATCACCAAAAAACTTGAATAACTCCGCTTCTGCAGCTTGGAATTGAGTCAAATTTGTTTTCCATCGTTTTTGAAGACAGCGCAACAATTTCATAAGGTTGGAAGGAAAATTGGAAAAAAAATGTTTTTTGCATTTTTAGGCAAATTCAAAATTTTCAAACTCTACGAAATCTGCGAATATTGGTTGGAATGAATTCAAATTTGGTGTGCGTCGTTTTTTAAGGCAACCTAACGATTTAATCAAGTAACCAGCAAGATTCAGGAAAAAAGGTTATTTTTGAACCACCCTAATGCGCATGACTTTTGTAACTGAATAACTACCAACCACACGTCAGTAACTGCCAGTGCTAAATAAACGAGCAATTTTCACAGAATCACTGTACCGTGGCCAATTTATGAACGGTCATCACAACAGTCATTTCTGACTTGGCATTTTCCCTCCAACATTCTGAATGTTAACATGGAATGGTAACGACCTATTTTGCAGCTTCGTTCCGCTTCGCCTAGGCTGGAGTGGGGAATTGTTTTGCGTAAGCGACTGTAGGATTTCTTGCAATCCAAAAGCTATCTTCCAGAGCGCAGAATGTACTGAATCTGGTCTTGGTCGAAAGATACTGTCGCACCGACTCCGAAAATATAAATTAAAATATGATCAGGCACTGATCCACCTAGAATTCGACCTCCAAGTCTGAAATATCGGCAGCGTTCGAACAGTCGGAGAGTCGGAACGGGTCATTGGTATGGCCATCGTGTCGCGGTTATACGATTGTTCTGAACAATGCACATTTCTGTTGTTGAGGGTGATTTTTCGTCAAAGACTGGAGCGTGACCATATTTTTATCCATATTTTTGGAATCAGTGCGACAATAGCTTTCGATTAAGACCAGATTCAGTAAATTCTGCGCTATGGAAGATAACTTTCGGATTGCTAGAAATCCCACAGTCGCTTACGCAAAACAATTCTCCACTCCAGCTTAAGCGAAGCGGAACGAAGCTGCAAAATCGGTCGTTGCCGTTCCATGTTTACATTCCATAATTCTAGTCTCGTTGTGCAGCGAAATGGCTTGTATTATCCAAGAGAACAATTAAAGATCCTTATGCAGGAGAGAAACCAAAAGTCGATACATCAAGGGCGTGAAACTGACAAGTCTTATATTGTGAAGGATTTTATACCATCATACCATCCAGATAATGCTGTTGGAAGAAGAGTGCTGCTGTAGAGAAGAAAAGAAATTTCAGCAATTTGAAATAGGCTATCGACGAATATGGAATGATTGCATTTGTGTTTAGTTCACCACAGAGATGCGGTCTGATATCACTGACTGAAAGGCAAAGAACCAGGATACACCGGCTTTCTGATCACCCTGGATAAAGATGCAAGCTCCCGAGATATGAAAAATGAAGATCCAGTACCTTCCGAAAAACGAAGACCTGAAAATCTGGTAATTTCAGTCTGTCAAAAGATTATATCGCTTCTTACACCAATCGACATTGACTTTTCCTGCGATAGAAGCTTCTAATGCTGCCAGTGAGTGACTATTTAGTAGATGTGGCAATACCGTTACAAAGAAAAGGTCAGCCATGACCTCTTTCACACGGGAATCAATAGTTACATAGAACAGTTCATGGAAATAAACCGCTTGCTAAGTGCAAGTTGGTATAATTACTTCAGATGAAGGTTGGGCTTGGTCTTTGAGTTTTTAATTTCTGGTTTGTTTTGTTTCAATCAATATTCAATACCAACCTGTGAACTTAAAACTTATTGTCATGTTGTTTTGTTTCAATTTTCAATAACATCCCGTAAGTTCTTGATGCCATGTTTCTTTTCTTTTGCAATATAACCTTTCCCTGTATCGCATAATCCTCTGTTTAAGTAGTTGGATAGGAAAGTACTGGCAGATGATGATTATTGGAGTTTTTCGGATTGGATATTGCTCATTTTAAGAATCCGGCTTCGGAGTCGGATTGGAGTCGGACCAGAGAATTGAACAAGATCGGAGTCGGATCAGAGAATTTGTTGATCCGTTCCGTACTAGTAGCTACTCGGGTAATGTCAAGTCGGGATTAGAATCATTCTATGACAGATACCGAACGAATGATTCTGACATCCAAGAAATTCTAAATCTACTCTATGTTATACTTAAATCTTCGTTTGATCGTACCGTCACGTCACCCTGATATGTCTTCATAGCTGGCGGTTCAAAATCCCAAGAACTGGTCATATTCTGAAATCATTCTACATAACACAACGATTTTAGAAGCGTGAAAAAATTATTTACGAAATCAGAGCTCAACAGATACCGATTTGCAACTTCCAGAACGGAATATCACCTTGCAATAAGCGATCAGAAAATGCATTACTTCATATTTACAACAGAAAGCGAGGTACACCACGTAGGGACATTTTGAATGCGGAACGAACATGCGCAGTATGCCCGGATTCGTAAATGTTCATCACCAGATATATCATTCAATTAGTAATAACTCCGATTCAACACGGCATATTGCAGCACCAGAACTACTACGACAATAATGATGCCGAAGACTATCGATGCTACGTTGAGAACTCTCGCCGCCTTTGCTTTCGCTAGCGCTCCTCGAGGATCGACGTGCCTCAACCTATTTGCCTATAAAATCAGAACTGTATTGTTCATATCGAATTACGATCGCACGTTAAGATGCATTGTTCACAAAATAGAGCGAGGCGTTGAAAATAAAATATCAAGTATTTGAATATATGAATAATTTAGCAACACTGCTCAATGCTCAGCACCTCTAACTGCGTATTTGAGACCTCATTGAGCTGTTACGTTACAATGGTCCATCAAAAATGTTGATTTTCATATTTGAGGACTGTTCTGGTGAGATCTAGTGTCCTTGCCGACATTTTTTCGAATGCAACATTTGAAGTTGCTGAGTTATTGCGAAATATTTATGAGCTGACTAATTAATATGGTCAATGGCCATTGGTCATGCAATGTCGTACTAGCCATATATGCAAGACAATGCAACATCGTTCGTGGGATTTAATCAACCAGAGCGCGTAGTTAAACCCTGAGTTGATTGGATATTCCAAGTGCGTCAGTTGGGGTCGGTGTCTTTCTTCCTTGTTATGATTGTTTACTGGCAGGCTTCACAATTACAGGATAGCAATATTGACGCGACGGACGGTGCATGTGTTGTTAGTCGCGTTGAGATGTCGTGCCAATAAAATATATCAGTAGCCAGGTTGGTCACTATTAATAGATGACATATGATCGTTTTAATCGAAATTGCCCACTATCGTGTTTGATTGTGAATTTGCAATCACTCTGCGCAAGTAGTGATTACTTAAAAACAACACGCAGTCGTTTCAGTTCCCATGGACCATGAACGCCTGTTATCGCGGATTCATAGAATCCAAGGCAACAAAGCACCGAGTTCGATTGTTGCAACTGCTCTTCCAGCCACTAGTTCGTAAAATATGATAATTTGAACCCAAGTAGGCCAGGACGGCACACCGCCACAAAGCCATTCGGGAACTAACGGCGAAGCGGTAAGTTTCACGTTCCAGTTTCGCGTAGCATCTAGTATAGAAAAGAGTTCAGAAAAAAGAAACTATTTCCACGGATTTATCCATACAAGGAATATATCGTATTTAATGTAGACTCCAAGTTTAAAGCATAGACAGCAAAAACAATATTCAACGATTTTACTAACGTGACGTACTTAACTAGATGTTGATGTTAACAAGACAGCTATGGTTGATCAAAGTTATTACCAAACAAACGCTGGCTGCATGTCGGACGTAGAAACTAGAAACCCTTTGTAAAGACTACACGCGAACATTGCGATTTGCACGCGATTCACCAATTATGCGAAGATGCAGTACTGAATAATCCGTAGAGCAGTATCTCGGATATTGTAGTAACACCGTCTCATGGCGAGATAGCGAAGTGGTATATCGCACTGCTGCAGCGACGATGGGATGCGGGTTCGAATCAGACGGATGTCGACTAGGGCTGATCAAAATAACTTTGGATCCTGGATTGGTGGATAATCCGAGAATTATCAACGATAAACTAATATAACTTCGCTTCCACTCGTTGGAATTGAGTCAAATTTGTTTTCCATCGTCTTTGAAGACAACTCAGCAATTTCATGGGGTTGAGAGAAAATTTATAAAAAGTTATTTTTTTGCCTAGTAAATTAATATTATTAATTGGCTCTGCGTCGGTTTGTACTTGTTGGACTCAATGTTGGGATCAAGACATTACCTTCGAGTTACGAGTCATTTCCAGTTATTGCACATTTTGACTCAAGTCAAGTCAATCGATTTTCGAAGGTGACTCGAGTCAAGTCAAGTCACTCGATTTTCGGAGGTAACTCGAGTCGAGTCGAGTCATATCAAGTCAAGTCACGAGTCAAGTCACAATTTAAGTCAAGTTGCCTTGTCGAAGTGCGAGGCATGATTGAGTAGTCATTGATTTTGAACAGATGAACGAATATAGAGGTAAATATATACGCAAGAAGGCGTTAAACTGCATAAGCAATTTTTATTTTATTTTTATTGCACAGCATCAGTTTATAGTTACCTGCCAAGGAGATCCTTTAAGGATACGCCTCTACTCATTTGTCATATATAATAATAGAAAAATTTCAGTCTGTTCGGACTTCGCGGGCAGCGACGATACGGAGTATGACGCGGAATAATTGAAATTGTGATGTATGCACATTTGTACCTGGCAGGAATAAAATATTGCGAATAATCCAAGAATCATGCAGCAGCAGAGTGTGGTGAAGATTGAGCATCCCATTTCATCCGGCACATGCAATGATGGCGGAGCCTGTAAAATGAAAGCACCGTATAAATTTTGCGGCAAAGGGGTACTAAGGTTGACAAAGTCGATCTCACTGGCTTTATATATCAACTCTTCCAGTGTACTTCTGAAAGCTAAACATAGCTTCAATAAACGTGTTGAAGTTACTGTACATTGTCAAAATTACATGTGGGGCTTCACGAAAGGGTCCGTGAGACAATATAATAGGGAGGTTCGCGTTCGCGTTCTGTGAGTGAATCTCAGATATTTTGAGGTTGGTTGTCCCAGCCGATACATTTGGAGACGGTAAAAAAGTCAGCATGTACTTCAGCATTGTGGCATGATGCAGCATGAATTGTCGCTAGGTATCGTGTACAGATCATTAATATATCGCGTCACTGAAATGAAGGATTGGAACTAGTAATATGACATCACGTGACGTCATAAGTTCATTTTCGCGTTCACACGAACCAGAACCTTTCAGACGTTCAGACCATCCCTACAAAATATGTCATAGTTTCGGAAATCCAATTCTTTTCACTCATATTACTATGATATTTTTCCAAATGATCAGGTCACAATTTAAGCCCTTCATCTCAAATTGTTCAAATGGTACTGAAAGTGCAATCATGATGCAATAATACACGATAAATTAGCCACTGCTAAATCTGTCTTCGACTTAGCCAGACTTAGCCAGTAATTTAATTCTAATCTAATATAAAAAAATGTTTCCATGCTCCAATTGTGTTTCTGATCTAATTTGTTGAATGCTTCAATGCTTCAATGGTTCATTCTGATGCCCGATGGTGTTTCGTAATTCTACTTCTGTGATGTTCGGGTCGTCAAGTGGTTGTTGCGGATTCAGGTCATCTTGGCCGAATTGAATTTCTTGTGCCTCGGAATCTTCTATGTTTTTGTTACAAATTTCGCTCTCGATTTGTGCGAGTTCCTGTACTGATAATAATTATTTGATTACACAGCGTTTCATAGTTGGCAGGGGGTTGGCAGTCCTGGTTGGAGAGTTGTTTGTTCTCTCTTTCCATTTTTGAAAAGTTTCTTCGGCTACTCCTGCCGAGTTGTCAAGTTTGGCGAAGAAGTAACATATCATTATTTCTTTGTACTGTTCTTTACTCCATATGCGTTTTTTTCTTTTTTCTTTTGCAGCGGAGCTGTTTTGTCAGCCACAGTTCGGTGTTACAAAGGTGCCATGTTGAGAAATATCTCCTCTCTGGTATTCCTGTGTAGTCGGAGTTGAGGAGTCCTCTGGGGTCATCGGCCTGTTCCTACGGCGGGTACGTCCAGATGCGATATATCCACATCGTTTGGCCAGGCATCCACAGCAGTGATGCGACAGTTCAGAAGTTAGGTTAAGTTAAAATAAAAATTAAATATTCGATTTCGTAATAGGTTAGGTTAGGTTAAGTTACAGTAAATAATTAATTAATTTCCTAATATTATTATAAATTTTGAAAATGAGACTGTAGCGGTTATCACGTTATTGGTCTGGTGCGCCGCGGCATAAATTTCCTTCAGTAGTAATGTGCCGTGGGACAGCGCAATCAGTCCTTCACAAATCTGATACAACTCGGCGACGAGTTGGACTGAGTAATCGTTGCGAGTGTGACTCACGTCGAGTATTCTTAACTGACCGAATATAGTCCATACACAATAAGTCTCCCTTTGTGTGTACTGTAGATTGGCGATCAAACAACCCAGACTATATCATTTCGGTAAAACATACGCTGGCAATACTCTGAGTGAAAAATTACTTGAATAAGAGTCAGAATAAAGAGCTACGAGTAGCCTCTGTTTACGGTACCGCAGCTTTAGGAAAGAATGACTCGTGGTCCAACTTCTTCTCACATCGGATGAGGTGACACGAGCGTGACCAACCATTGATACGGACTAAATCACCGTGACAAGTAAGTTTTATTATGTCTTGTATAGGGTTTGAGCATAGAAATCCTTTATTTCGCAATCGTTGTGCGATTCTCGATTAATGATGTCGATCGATTCAGGTGCAAATTCCCCTAAACTGTTCAATAGAAGTTGCTGTTCTGTAAACATCCAATTGTATGTATCGAGATCGTCACCTAGAGATGATGTTCCCGGGCAATATAGATGTCAAGCTATTGAAATTCATTTCAGAGAGCAAATCATTTCTTTCTCATATCATGTTGGTTGGTGGGTCCCCTGTGTCGGAATATATATATGGCAAGCAATTCCTACTGACTATCATACTCCAAGATGCACCATAATAATTGGTAAGTAATTCACTTATATCAAATCTACGGTCACTCACCTGTACTCTGCCACGGCCGATGTAAGTGTTCTGGTGAATACTTGGTGGCACTTGATGTTGGTACATCGCTGGATAAGCGCCTGGCTGTGTCGTGTGAACTGGATACTGAATAAAATCCAGTTATTATGATTTTAGTCCTTGTTATAAGATATATAATAACGGAAAGTAACCCAACGAGAATCGACAGTTTGTATAATGTATATATATATAATATATATATTATATATCAGTGGTTCTTCGCCAGTAATATTTGAAAGCTAATAGTTTTCAAAAAAATCTTGACGAAATTCAATTTTATAATTGAGCTGCAGATATCCGGCAAACGACGAAATAGCGTTACATTAAAAAAGAAACCATCATTCAAATTGATTTGTAGGTTTTAACAGGACTTTACGATGCAGAAACCGCAATGAAATAACGTTTAAGTCGGGTTACCATACGTCCTCTTTTAAGAGGATTTGTCCTCTTTTTTTACTTTTTTGAAAGTGTCCTCAGAGGACGCCCTTTTGTCCTCTTTTTAAAGATTTTGTCCTCTTTTTTGAAAATCTAGGTCAGAGTTAGAGCAAATTGCGAGTGGTATGCTGTAAATTAGCTCGGGGCGACCGACCACAAAGTGGGAAAAATTCATCGGTTTTTGAGAATTATTCTCCGATTTTGCAAGTCTCAAATTTCTGAAAAAGTTTCCTCTTTTCAGATTTCCAAAATATTGTAAGCCTACGTTTAAGTAACTGAGCCACGCATAACAGGAGTATCACCAAACGGACAGCTGAACAATGTCTCACAAAATTGAAGTTATAATTTGTTGTTCTGAGTCGCATGAAGTTTGTGGTAATACCATTATCCTTTTTTCAAAGTTTTCCGGTCCGCAACCACTAATTTACATTCAATTACACTGGATGTGCATTTCTGAATCACCATTTAGCCGATCGAGATCTTTTGGAACGTGATTTCATATATGTGAAACTACGCTGTCTCATGTTTCCGATATAGGGTCGTTCGCGTCAAGAGTATTTCGAACTAAAGATTGAATAAACTTTCGATTAAACGGACATTATTGCACAACTTCAACACATGACGGTCAGCTATTCCCATGCCTGATACTCAAACATGTTCTTTGGCTTGTGGCTTCAAGTTTCCTGTGAAGAACACTGGAGTCCATACCTCGTGTTGTTATGTTAATTATAAAAGAAGCGTAATTACCGAGATAAACTATCGTGGGATAAGACGATGCGAGATAAATTACTGAAATCGATGACGTACCGCTCCATTGATGGATGAAGGGGAACGTGGAAATTTTTTTGTCACATTGATATCTGAATATCACATACCATAGATGCCGATATGGTTTGATAAACGCTCCGCATAATATTTCTGCTGCGTGAGAAACAACATCTATGTTGTTCATGTCTCTCGAGTTTACCATTGATTATTCGTATTTTTACCTACAAATTGAATAAAAGTTCGATGGAATGAACATTATTTGACAATTCCGATGCCGAGTCAAGCTCTTAGGCTTGTGACCGCAAGTTACAGGTCTGGAACACCGGAGGCTATACCGAGTGTTGTTAATTGTCGAAGAATCCCTATTTGCAAGATTAACTAGCATGGGCCAAGACGACGCGAGATAAGTTACTGAAATAGATAGCGTGGCTGTTTTATCACATTGATATATCAATTTCACACACAGATTCATCTCCGCTGTCGATGCCAATATTGTTTGATCAAAGCTATACGGATCATTTCTTCAACGTGCGAAACAATGTCGGCTTACGTCATGCAAGTTTACCCTTGACTATATTGATGGAAATTCGGCTTAACTATGAAATGTATTTATCGTACAGGATTCAGGTAAGCCTTGAAAATAGCCGGAGGGTGGAAAATCTTGTTCGTCGATACTGCTCTCTCATGTTCGCTGGCTGCTGGAGATTTAACATTTGATTTTGACGTGATTGCCGATGTAAAAACGACGCAAGGCACTACAAATTATCTCGTCGATGGTTTTCGATGTAGTCGTCGCAACTGTGTTACGGCTTTGATGTGGTATAAATCAATCTCAAGGAAACATAACCCTACAATCCAAGAACCATATATACATTGTCAATCTGTTATCGATTTCAACTCCTGGCCAAGCGAGGTACGCGATGGCGTCAATGAGCTATAAATCGCCAATCAACTAGTGAATCCGAAGATTCCTGGCAAAGTTACACACGGACAGTAATACTTGCGAGATATTCATCGTGTCACATCACTGTAACTCTTCACTTATCGGTCTCTGGTTTGTTGCAGATCACGATTTACCGCAAGTATATGGTTGTACTGTAAACTGATTCTGTGGAAAGACTATCGTGCACTTTGGCCTGACATACAGTCGGACTAGGCACATCGAGTCTGTCATTGATTTTATTACTTTGTGTCGCATAGTGCGGGACAAATTTTTCTGTACTGACTTTGTGATGCTCGTACGACTACGGCTCACTCTCATCACTCTCGCATGAATTCAAACATGGGGGTGGTGCGAACGTCTCGGCGCCTATACTTTACACTTTACGAAATTCCAAGTCAAAAATGTTGATGGTTTTGCCATAAAAGCGTAAAGAAAAGTGGAAGTAGCCTAAAAAGATGTAATCACTTAAATAAGTGGCGAAAGTAGTCAAAACATACTTGCATACTTCTTAATAGTGTAATTACTTGACTATCTGCCCCTGGTATCCTAATTACTTTTTATATGTTGAATCTATATTGATGATTGGCTGCATTAAAGATTGTTTGATAATGCATTAGATTCGCCATAACGACGGGTGCGTCATGTTCCGGACATTCGCGTATGCATAGAATCGAAGACTATAGTTTAGGAATCAAATCAACCACTATTATCACGTTCGGTTTGGACACAAAACCATCAGCCTCGGTCCTTATATATATATATACACTTTTACATGTATTCATGGCGATACATTGGCATGTCTCATTCAGTAACGTTTCATGCGGTCGAATAATGTAATGTTGTTCCGTTATTCTCATTTCGAATAATATTGGTATAGGTTCCTTTTACAGATAAAAAAAATTACCTGTTGTTAAACAGAAAACGCCCTTTAATGTTATACATTACAGGGGTCGTGTGCAACTTTACATTCCGCGACCTGTCGTTAAGAAATGAGAGTATCACAAACGATTGACGTCATCATGCCGGTTGAAGCATACTCATGATGACTAAATATACTAGGACAATCGTTCCTAACCTTTTCATGGCCGTGGCTTGTTTGCCGATTAGAATATGCTCCGTGGCCCACATATGTGGTAAAAAGACCACTAAAAGAAAGTCAACACATTCCCACACGCATTACCAAAAAATGCCAGCACCGTCGCAATGACCTACATGCGGGTCTATTTTGTATTAAGTTGATTGTTGACAAAGAGAATACAGAGGCACATTCACCTCGCTGTAAACCGGTAAACCATCAAACCAGTAAATCTATGTTGCCCACTGAAAACATCCCAAGTCCCAGAATACAGTAGGCCGTTTGTTCGTTTGTTTTTGTGCTTTTCGTGGTGTTTGTAAACTCGTATGGTCATTTACACCAGTTCGATATTCTTCATTTTTCAATCCCTAACTGCCGACTTATAGCGCGGCCCACTTCCAGGCTTTTTGTAAGACACCGTTTACGTGGATGAGGTGGCGAGGAAGAGCCTAGATCAGTGGTTCCCAACCTTTTTCGGTGGCAGGGCCAACTTTAGAATTTCAAAGTACGGCCGGGGCCGCACGAACTCCAAGGCAATGTAAGGAACCCAACATAGTCACCAAAATATGAAAATTGGCATTGTTCCGATCATTCGCTTGACGCCATTGGCCATTGTGTTGCCGCGTTCCCGTTGTTCAGAACAATCAACATTTGCTGGCTATTTCGGAGTAGTTTTATTGCCGATTCGTATTTTTGGAATCAGTGCGACACTTGCTTTCGATGAACACCGACATATCAAATTATTCGGACGCTTGGGTCGTGAGCTATTGGACTACCAATTATGCTGCTTTTTGCCGGCTAAGCAGTACGCATCTCGGCGTATTCAATCGTGAGTCACTTGTTGCACATCTATCCGTAAATTATAGTTATCAATACCCAGGGCCGTAACAGCACTTCGTCAGCCCCCCCACAAAAAAAGTTTCGCTTGGGCCCCCCATGCATAGGGTGATAAACAGAACTTCGAAGCCCCCAGACCCCCTCAGGCTAGATGGCTGTTGACCGCTATTTATCATCTAAATCGGGTGTCCGTTTTAGGCAGCTTCTCTCGACTAATCGCGCAAAGCGCGAAAAATTTCTATGATTCATGATTGAATCGGTCAATATAATCGGGAATTGCATATATATATTGGTATCAATTTTTATCCTCTCTCTGCTCACGTAATCAGATTGACCGGTTGAGCCGAGTGAGTTGTGTTTGATAAGGTAGGACCACTCAATAATAATTAAACATCTTTGGGCGTATACCCGTTGGCAGGAACGAAACAGCACTTCGTCAGGCCCCCCAAAAACACTTAGGTGTTGAGCTCCCATATGGTGATAAACCGACCCCCCGTGCCGTTGTTCGCTTCTGCCACGGAATCAGGATCCCCGTTTAATGAGCCAGCGTGGAGCGCGAAAATTATCGATAATTCAAAATAAAATAGGTCAATAAGATCGGGAATTGCATGCTATCAATTACTTGTCCTCTCTGCTCACGTAATCAGATTTACCGGTAGAGCTGAGTGAGGTGTCTTGGAAACTGCAGGGCCCGTAAATAATAATTAAGCATATTCATACGGGTTGGT
Organism: Botryllus schlosseri; assembly: GCF_051294905.1. Taxonomy (NCBI): domain Eukaryota; kingdom Metazoa; phylum Chordata; class Ascidiacea; order Stolidobranchia; family Styelidae; genus Botryllus; species Botryllus schlosseri. The sequence continues at coordinate 15,978,315 of NC_137248.1, read as the reverse complement.
ACGACTTCGTTACATGATGTTATTTGTTATTTCGTGACCTCCAGTCTGCTATATCAAGAAATATAGAATCGACCAAACATACTAAACTAAAAGATGCACACGATTTCAAATTGGTAGTTCTTCACTGGCATATTATTCTTCCCTGCGGGATGGTAGCCTATTTGTCTCGTGACGTTCAGATTGCCAAGACAGGAACATTCGGCGCCAGTCATTTAGGCGCCTATGGTCAATTAAACCTATATGTATTTTGAATATACATAACGAAGTTTTCGGTCAGCGTAAGGGCAGTCCTTTTCGGCCAAGGTTTTCTCGCTGCCGATCGTTCTGGCACACTTCTTGGAGTCGCATGTTACATGGCCTAAAACTTTATATGTCTTCGCGCGTCGTGGCGCGGTATTGGCCAACGCCGATATGCCCACTTCTATAAATCTTGCGTATTTTATCTTGGCCGAAGAGTACCCAATAATTAAGGTACTTGGAAACTTGAAATCGCGCGCGGCGCGAAAAATCTTTGAAAAAGTTGCATAAAATTTCATAAAATACTCTATAATTTATGTTAATTCACTAAATAATTTTGTGGCCCCTTCGAGTTCGCTCCCCCCAATTGGGGGGCTTGGGGTGCGGCAGTTACGGTCCTGTCAATACCTATATCCATATCTATATCTATAGGTACTGCCCGTTCAACCGGAAAGTTAAGGCAAATTGCATTGAAACAGCAGTCACGTAATCTTAGCAGTCTACTCACAACTTTCCTGCAATCCTAATGGAAAACTCCGGACTCCAAGCCAAGCAAGAGTATTTTAAAAATATATTTTTTTTTCATAAATCGATTTCTCAATATTTTTGTGGGGGCCGCAAGAAGGCTAGCTGGGGGCCGCATGCGGCCCTCAGGGCCGCGGTTGGGAATCACTGGCCTAGATGAACCTGCAACATTCAGGTATAGGAATTCGACCTCGGTCGGACTCGCAACCGCAATCCAGTGGTGTTGAAATCCAGAGGTGGTCAAAGTAGTCAAGAAAGCTACTCAAGTAGAAGTAGAAGTAGCGACGAAAAAATCTACTCAAGTACGAGTAGAAGCACTTCCGCCATAAGCAACCTAAAACTACTTGAAGTAGAAGTAGAATTTACTGACTTTAAAAGTACTCAATTAAGTAAGTAGTTGTGAAAACGATCATAATTCGTTCACATGGATTGTAGAAAGGTGCAAATTGTGCTATGCGAAAGGTGACGATTCATATTGATGCATACCAGCAGGTATCCAATTTTCGATAGCATAAGCATTCATACACATCATGTAATGAAAATGATAGTATTGATATGGAAAGGCGATACTAATCCTCTGTTTTCTCGAACAGCACGTTTCAAAAAAATAGTATGGTATGGCGCCATTCCCCATATTTTAAGGCCCGTAGTTTAGTCGTAGAGCATTACGGAGAAGTTGTATAGCATATGGTGTAAACACTTTGCGCGATTAGTAAATGTCAATAATAATATGGTGGACCCTAAAAATGCCATATTGTGTAGCTTTATTTCCGGAAATTAAAGGCATAACTACACTTGCTTTTATACTTCAACATGTATGTTATCCAGACAAAAGAACTGATATTAACTATAACTCAAAGTATATGATACTGGGAATTGGAATTGAAACATAAATACTACTTCTAAAATCGGAACATGTATTTCATGCCTTTAGTCCAGAAAATTTCAAAGGTGGTATGCTAAAACAGCTCTAAAACTAACAAAAAAAGTTAGAGTCCACTTTTCCAGGTTAGGAAGCGTCATGAACATGCTAGATTACGATATGACAAGTAAATGCTAGATTGCGAAACATCAGATTCAAACGTTATGATGAGCCATATATACTGTGACGAATTATTTCATATGGGCGAAGGGCGACAATGTGGTGTGAACGGAACCACGCCAACCCGCTACCTAAATTATATTCATCGATACTTTCGTGAAATCATACTGATCACGCCGCATCCACTGCGCGCGTAGCGCGACAAAAATTCTGGGCTTTACCGAACTTTTATGAAAATTAAATGTTGATACTCCGTGGAAACAGCTCCAAAATTCCTCAGGCTATCTTCCTGATTGGAAGACTGAACTACTTCTACTTGACAAACTGAAAATAGCGAAAAGTAAGTAAGTAGATCACAAAATATTATTAAGTAGAAGTAGAAGTAGCGGAAATCAGATCTACTTGAGTAAGTACCACAAGTAGAGGAAAATTACTCGAGTATTTCGAAAAAGTAGAAGTACTTCGTTACTGACCACCTCTGTTGAAATCGCGGATTATCTCACCACGACAGTGGGTCGTGGCCGATATGCTGAAAGTCGCGTATCGCGAAAACGTAATATCCAATACCATAGATCTCATTTGTACGGATAATAGCCTATGCTTGCCTGAGGCTGCACTGTTGTATTTGGAGTGTACTGCGATGACGGCTGGAAATATTGTTGAGGCGCCGGCTGGTAGTACTGATGATACACAGGATGGGATTGTTCTTGAGGTACTGGCTGTGGTTGTCCAGTTGTTGATGGCGCTGCGAAGGGGTGATTACAAGATTATGCGTTCAATGTGGCAATGGGTACAATTCGGTTTACCGGGTGAATGTCTGTCTGAACTTCCCTATTTTGAATATACCGAAATCACAGAATGGCCGGACCTAGAATCAACCTATTTGAGAATTATCTCCCGCTTGTCTTTTTCTGTGAAAAACTTGACTATTGCGTTATAAATTATAGCGATTTCGAATCAAAACTGAGACTAGAATACATTATTGCATCGCCGACGATCGCCCTATACTATGAAAGTTTTCCTGGATTTTCGTCATCATTCAACATCTGCAAAATATTAATTCCAAAAGGACCTTTCTGCTGGTGGGCAAACACCAAATTCATATTTTGGATTGGATATTGTACATATTCACCTCATCATGACTCTTGTTTTGCTCGCGCAACAATCGAATGCCTGTTCAGCATTAATACTCTTTTCACCGACCCAAGCATCGAACTAAAAGTTTCCTTACGTTATTCAATCTCCTAAAACTGATGTGATTAAGCCACAGTTCGCAGAGTTAGATGTTTCAGTTACCGATCATTTATATGCTCAATTTTTTTTACTTCAACTCATATCGAAGGCAAACAGAACATACATCCTATGGCATATCCATCATTTTAATAAAAGACTGGAAACGATTTTAAGAGCTACTCCTGTTCTCTCATTCATAATAACATCTATAATAATAGTTAATAACAAGAACTTGGATTGCTTCGTGAATTTCGTTGTCATGTTGTTCACTATAGCCATTGATCTTTTTTATTTGCTTTTAAAATGAAGTGGTCGGCAATTCGGGAAACATATATTCTGCTGGAAAGTCTCTTCGGCTCGGTTGACCACCGGGTATTTTCTGTAGTTGAAACATTCATAATCAAGAAACCCACCTGTTCTAACAATATTGACATTGGTGGATAAATTATTGAGAGCCGTGTGGGTTGGCTGCAGTGATTCACCCACACTTTGGTCATTTCTCTGCGGCTGTTTCAATGCTTCTGATGATTTTGATTCTGAAATATCACGACCGCTTATAATTTTATTGCACATCGCATACAGCACAACACATTGGCAACGTGAATATACTCACATAGGTTCGAATAACCTTCCGTAACGCATGCATTGATACTCTTCTAGCAGACCCAAGGACCAGGCAGACTGAAGGTTTCCTTTACGTTATCCAATCTACGAACCCTGACGCGCTTACGCCCGCTCAAAAAGAACTATTCCTTCAATTCATATCCAATCGTGTTCATTGGCAAACAGAACATCCATGCGATAGCCTATCCATCATTTTAATAAAAGACAAGACATAACGCTGCCCCAGTTCTCCCATTCATAATAATATTAACAATAATTTGGATTACTTCTTGGATTTCCTTATTATGTTGTTCATTAGTCACAGCCCTTCTTTATTGTCAGCCACAATCTGGAAACCCCCCCGTTCTGTCAGTATTGACGTTCGTGGATGTATCGACTCTCATAGCAAAATCATTTGCAGTCGTGTGAGTTGGCTGCAATGATTCATCCACCCCTTGGCCATTTCCCTAGATCCAACTCTGATACTCACCGAATTTCGAATAACCTTCCATAATTATAATTAGATATTTGTTATGCTAGACAGATTTGCCTCTGGAAATGAATGAAAATGGCAACTTGAATATCCAGCTCTCTAATCTTGATATGTAAATGCTACCGAATATAATTTGTGGCACAGCCGCATATCACCGGAGGCATATCTCGAGTAATAATATCAAGTTATTGAAAATAACTTGAATCACTTCTTGGATTTCGTTATTATGTAGTTTACTAGTCACTGCTCTTTTTGATTTGCATTTAAAATGAAGTGATCGGCAGTGCTGGAAGCATATATTTTGGCAGAAAGTATCATTGGCTCGCTTTACCACCGGATATTTTGGGGTGGAGAGATAACGCAGTGGTATAATCCGCGTCTGCAACACCAATCGGTTGCGGGTTCGAGTACGACCGAGGTCGACTTCAAAATTCCCATGCACAAGTGTTGGAGGTTTAACTAGGCTCCTACTCGCCATCTCATCCGCGCAAGCGGTATCTTACAAAAAGCCTAGAAGTGGGCCGTGTCATAAGTCGGCAGTTACGTAATAAAAATGAAGATTATTGGCCTGATGTAAATGTCCATATAGTCGTCGACAAACACCAAGAAAACTCTCATAACAAACAAACCCCCAGATATAAACTTTCTCTAGTTGAAAAAAAACAGAATCTAGAAACCCACCTGTTTCACCAATATTGGGGGATATATCGGCTGCCGTGGAAAAATTATTGGGACCCGTTTGGCTTGGCTGCGATAATTCGTCCACGCTTTGTCCGTTTCCCTGCGGCTGTTGCAATGCCTCTGATGATGTTGATTCTGAAATATCGCCACCGCTTATAATAGATTTGCACATATCAAGCACAACCCATTGGCAATGTAAATATACTCACCGAAGTTCGAATAACCTTCCATAATTCTAATTAGGTATTAGTTACGTTTGACAGGTTGGAATGCGCCTGAATATGACTGAATAGTATAGTCAATTGTAAATTGAAGTTCTGTACCTCCAAGAAGCCTGGATATGAATGAAATCGGTAACTTGAATATCAGGCTCTCTAATCGTGATACTTAAATGATACCGAATATAATTTCTGGCGCATCTGCACATCACCAGAGGCGTATCTCGAGTAACATCTACAACGTCGTCTGTTGCTATGCGATGACTAAAAAATTGAAAGAATGTTTTGCATGTCTCTTTTTCCTGACTTCGTTATCGACCAAGAAAAATACTTGGAAGGCTTGAACTTTCAAGTGTGATTTATACAAATTAAAGATTAGAGACTGTACTCTGAATTTACATTATGCCGTTGCACTATTGTGACGTTTTCTATGTTCAGGGTGACTGGTGCACTATTCATTCTAAGGGAACAACACAATGAATTTCGAAAAATAATCTTCAAAATGAAGCAAAAATTCTCAAATCGCATGATGTATTCCTCGGCGTAAATGACGAGGAATTTTGATCAGTTCAGCAGATTTGACTTCTGAAATGAAGTGACGACGCAGCGAACATAAATACTCATGAATTTATATATTGGTAAGTAAATATCGGGATATAATCGACTGTAATTGAATTCGTGGTAGATACAATTAGTCTTATAATATTGGATTCCTTGTTAACATATACGACGAATTTCACTCTATATTATTTGTTTTGGGATTGCTGCGATGATTTGAACTGAGTGGAACTGTTAAGTCGAATGACTGTGATTAACAATACGGTTGCACGAAAATTGAGCCAAACTTGAACGAAAACTTATGGGGGCCTGCAACATAATTATTCATGGGCCGTTTCCGTATACCACCGTGTGTTTGACAGAGACTGAGAACCATTGTGCTAGGGTCTGCAACAGAATTATTTACGTGTCGTCTGGCGGGCCGTATCCGTATTCCGCCGTGTGTTTGACAGGCCTACTCTCATGTTAGGTCGATGCAAAAATCTGGTTGCTTTTTGTAACCAGGTCCGAAACAATATTTCTCCAGCCCCCTTCCACCCAAACAAAACACTGATCTTGGTTCCAGCATAAGGTAAACATTTTGATGGTTGGTAAATCTTGTTAATCAATTCTGTCAATAACATATTGGATCTTTCATATATTACTGTAAAATGCCCAAGCAGGTGGTACATCCAGCGGTTTCCAACCTGTTATGGTCGTGACCACATTCGCAATTCGAAAATGTTCTGCGGCACAGTTCAAAAATTGATAGGCTGATTACAGAACAAGGTAAGTTTGTCCAGACTTTCTTCCGGCCTATTTTGGAAGCTGATTACGCGCAACATCTTCGCGATCCACAGAATAAAGCCAAACGACCCTAGCTTTAAAAAAGAGGTCTCAAACCTAGATGTGCTCGCGGGCCAAATTCAAAGTTTTTGATGGTGCGCATACCGCAGCACCAATAATAGGGGAAATCAATGTATTTCAAAGCAGGCCTTATTTCCGGGTTTCGGGCATAGGCCTGCTCCTGATAACTAGGCAATATTGATCATGTCATTGCCAAAGTCAAATAGAATCAGCGTTTCATTTTACCTTCGAATGTTGGGACAGATGAATAACAACTTGAACACAATGGATACTGTGCCATAGCAACAGAAATGTGCAGTCGCCGAAGAATGCATTGGTGTTACAGCTGTGAAGCGTGGACTACGACAAGTTAATACTCGCCACATTTAATTGGCGATAATGCCATATATAAAGATATCCAAGATGACACAGGATGTACCCAATTGCCCAATACCCAATACATCAAAGGGGCAACATAATGTCAATGGCTGTTGCCATACCTACCTGCTATATAAATAAAGATATATAAATCAGCTACGCAACGCAAGCTACGACCTTTTGATACTTTACTATTTCTCATACCAGTTTGACAGTTTGTTCATGGTGTCCTATATGGTGTGGACGGACACAGGCAAATCTTGCGGCTCAGTGAAATTAGGCTACGTCGCACTTTCCATTTGGTCAAAGGCAATTTGACGGTAAGTTATGACCGGCTTGCCCAGCATTAAATTTGATAAAACGGGTATCAATGGAAAGCTACCACGGTACTGATTGCGAAAATGTAAATTTTATTCTGTTAATGGTTCTGGAGCTCCCCAAAATAAGCCTCGAATGTTGTATTGTAAATGAGTTTGGAACTGCATGTGACGCAACCATGCCGTTTGAGCAGTTCAGAAGCAAATGCGCACGAGAGTGAGAGTGTGAATGCTCAATCGCTTGCGCAACAATGGCCAATACGCTTGCAGCTTGCGGTGCTCCTCACCGGTTCCCAGACGTCATTGCTGCGTCACATTACCAAACTCCCTTACAATGCAACATTCGAGGCTTATTTGGGAGGGGAGGTTCCAGGACCACGAGCAGAATATATTCATATTCCCGCACTGAGTACCACGATAGCTTTAGATTGATACCCGTTTTATCAAATTTAATGCGGGACTTTCGGTAGTTGAGCCAGAAAGTTGACTTTGAAAAAAAAATTAGTCAATTAGTCTGGAAATTTTTGAAAAGTGTCTTTTTTCCAGATTCACAAATTATGGTAACCCTGGGTAAGGATTGTCGTTGCTCCAGATATATGGGAATCGCTTATTGTCACCAGCAAGAATATCTAGATATCCAGATTACTCTATGGCCACCAGTCGCAACTAAAAGAATATCTTTTACTGAGAGACGAACACGATTCCAAATTCACATTTCGACACGGGGTTCATTATTTTCCTCGGCAGATCTCACAAATGACACGGGTGCCGGGGTTTGCCAACCCCAGGTGTACGATACACCCGGTTGAAGCGCCCTGGATGTTATATTCAAATATTCGTTGATCGCACCGGCAACTCATCCCGATGCGTCTTCATAGCTGGCGGTTCAAAATCGCAAGAACTGGATATTTTCTGAAATAATTCTACAAAACACAACAATTTTAGAAGCGTCAATATATTATTTACAAAATCAGTGCTGAAGACATATGGATTGGCAACTTCGAGAAAGGAATATCACCATGCAATACGCAATCAGCTAATGCAAGAATTCGTCTATACAATGGAAAACGATATATGCAACATAGCGACGTTTTGAATCGCGGAACGCGGATTCGTAAGTTTTCACCACCAGATATATCCTTCACTCAGTAATTTCTCGCATTCAACACAGCATATTGCAACACAAGAACAATTACGATACTAAGGACACCGAAGACGATCGCCGATATGTTGAGAGCTCTCGCTGTTTTTGCCTTGGAAAGCGCTCTTTCGGGATCGACGTACCTCAACCCGTTTGCCTGTAAAACCAGAATTCTTATGTTAACGTCAAATTACGATTGTGTGTTACGAAGTATTGTTCACAAAATAGCGCTGGACCTTGAACACAAAATGCATCTTAATGTATATATAACTGAGCAGCACTCAGTGCTCTGGACCTCCAACTGCGGACTTCTATGTTTGAGGACTGTTGTGGTGGGATCTATAGAACCCCTGCCGACATCTTTTAAAATGCAACATTTGAAGTTGCTGACTTACGGCGAAAAAATTACCTGAAGACTAATTGATATGATCAATGACCATTGGTCATACAATATCGAACTCAAATACTATACATGTAAGAAAACGCAACATCGTTCCCTTAATCCAGGGGCGGGCAACTTCTCCGGTCGGTGGGCCGGGTATGGGAAAATGAAGTGCTTGGTGGGCCGGACTGCAGAATCGATACATTATTCGTCTATTTATCGACCTATACAAGGAATAAATCGTATGTAACGCAAACTTTAAGTTTAAAGCATATTGGATATAGAAACCCTTATTAAAGACTGCATGTGACTACAGTTATATTGGAACGCAGCCTTGTCTTTTTAATTTTCATGATCGAAAATGTTTGCTCGCAAATGCATGTATAGTCACGAACAGAGCAAGTAATTTCATGACCATATTTCTGAGGTTGATGAAATTGGATTCATTCTGGGACGCATCAAATTTGTCAATACTGTCCGATTAAAATTTCATTTTCAGGGTAGAAGCTCTCTGCGGGCCGTATTTTGCCCGTCTCTGCTGTAATCCAACAGAGGGCGTACGTGAACCTTAATTTCCCCGATGCTTAAATGGTGATAGAGATCAATCAAACTGTAACGGTCACGCCAGATTGCCCGAGGATCAGGTATACCTAGCACATTTATATCGTATACCACTCCCAAGTTGGCTATATGTGTCATATTAGCAGTTGCCAATTCCAAATAGGAAAGTTGGATGACTACGGCAATACCGCAATTCCAACAGAAGGCTCTTGTCACGATATCCGGTTAAAATACATTACATGGATTGGAGACTTCTAATTGATATCATCTTCTTTGATGGTCTTAGCTCGACAACGATATAGGAATTTGTGTAGACTTCCAAAGTCGCTGATATACTTGTATGTTCAAGTTCTTTCTAGTGTTTACGAGACTTTTAAAACGCATACTGTAATGCGTAGGATAGAATAGCCCAAGCATGTCAGCAGAAATTGGTATGTTCCTTCCTAGGTATCATTGTTTACTATAGCCGAAAGGCACAACGTGAGTCCTTAACAGTGACAGGATATTGACGCGACGGAGAGTGCATGTGTTGTAGTCGTGTTGTGGTGTCACGCAAATAAAATATATCAATTACACGGTTTTTCACTATTAATAGATGAGTAACTTGACATATAGTCATGGAAATTGAAATTGCCCAGTATCGTGTTTTAAATTGAATTTGCAATCGCTTTAAGGCTGTATCGATTATTTAAAACATACGCAGTCATTTTGCTTCCCATGAGTCATGAACGCCTGTCATCGCTAATTCATGGAATTCATAATCTTTGGAAACTATGTTCAATTGTTTCAACTGCTCTTCGAGCTATTAGAATGCAAAAGATGACAATTTCGAACCGAAGTATGTCACGAAGGCGCAAGCCATGAGGCTAGAGCTGGGTTTTGACGACGCAACGGGAAATTTCACGTTGTCGTTTCGCTTAGCATCTTGGGTCGTCAAGAGTCAAGCAAAAAACGATTTCCATTTTTGTAGAATTTGCTCATGTTCAGTTACATCTAATTAATTTCCAGGAGTGTATCGCCAAACCCGTGCATTCCGGAGAACGTACATAATACGGATGGTGCGACCTTTGGAAAGGTTTAGGTAGGTGTTAATGGTGGATGCGAACCTTTTTGAAAAGTTTTGTGTGAACGTGAACGTGAGCCGATTACGTCACGTGACGTATTATTGTTAATTCCCGCCCTGCATGTCTGTACAGTAGGGCTGTTAAAAAAAAAATTCCTGAATCTTGCTGGCTACGTGATTAAATCGTTAGGTTGCCTTAAAAAACGACGCACACCAAATTTTAATTCATTCCCACCAATAATCGCTGATTTCGTACAGTTTGAAAATTTTGAATTTACCCAAAGATGCGAAAAAAAATTTTGTCAGATTTTTCTGTTAACCCCGTGAAATCGTTGCGCTGTCTTCAAAGACGATGCAAAACAAATTTGACTCAATTCCAACCAGTAGAAGCGGAGCTATTTGAGTTTTTCTTCGATAATTCGGCGATTATCCTAGATCGGTGGAAAATCCAAGAATTATGAACTCCGCTTCTACTGGTTGGAATTGAGTCAAATTTGTTTTGCATCGTCTTTGAAGACAGCGCAACAATCTCCTGGGGTTGACAGAAAATTTTGACCAAAAATTTTTTTTGCATCTTTGGGTAAATTCAAAATTTTCAAACTGTACGAAATCAGCGATTATTGGTTGGAATGAATTAAAATTTGGTGTGCGTCGTTTTTTAAGGCAATCTAACGATTTAATCACGTAACCATCAAGATTCAGGAAAAAAAGCTATTTTTGAACAGCCCTACTGTACAGTGATACCTAGCAACATAAAATCAAGATCTTCCGTCGCGTCGCAAACAATTTCGACGAGGATGTACAAGTAAATTCAAGCCTACGCCTTAACGAGCTAGGCCAGATCCGACAATGTATTCGGCGTCTGACTATATGATACATTGATATTGAGCAGTGTGTAAAACGGTTTTCTATGATCGCTCCAGATAGTAAGTAACCCATAAATAAGTTATACAGTAGCCAACAGAACACCTAATCGCACGGATTTGGGTTTTATGACACATTAAACATATCAAATTAAGATGGAACATGTAAGCCTGTTCGAATTTTAACAACAGACAACGATGTATTCTTTGTATCAATCCCATTGATTGGTTGAATAAGCATCATTCCCTGACTACCTACATGTATAGTGTATTTTGTTCTTGAGGTTGAGTGATGTTCAAGCTCACAGCAGAGAGTCACTAAATATTCACGAAGGAAAGCTAACTATTTCGAGGGACCTTATATGTAACAAAGCATGGAAAGTTTTTGATGTCGTCAAAGTATATGCTCGTTTATCGTTGATTTTTATGATGTCAGCGCCAAGCATGAGTGTTCCGAAGTTGAAATGCAAATAGTTTCAACCATAGATGTAATGTCGTGAAAAATTGTGAATGAAAAAGGTTTACATATAAGAACCTACCAAGGTTCGTTTGTGAACGTGACCCTCTAAATTTCCGAGGTTCACATACAGAACGCGTTCACGTCACGCACGATCACATCATCTCTAGTACACATAACTACTTCTTTGATTTTGTATTAGTCAATAATCTATACGTAATGTAGATTACACATGTGAATTGAAATATTAATATAATTGGTGCTGTTAAATTCGCTTTAAATCTACAGGAGTGTTCAATTTCGGTGATCGGACTCGAATATTGATACTCGACTCGGTTTAGAGTAGTTGGGTCATTTTGCCCAGGCCCGACTTTCAAGTTTGAAATTCATGGCATGGATCCGCGTCCACCAGTCTCTTGGTACTGGGAACGGGTTAAGACCCCACGTTCATGAAAGAATGTCGGAAGTGAAAACAAGGCTTGGAAACCCAGTTGCTATGCAGTTAAGAACGACACATAGCTGACTATGAATTATAAACTATCATGTGAACAATATCGGATGAAGCGACGCACCACTAGGCGAAGTAGGCCTACGTGGATTTGAAAAAACGGTATATGAAAACCGCGGTAAATACCATCACCTAGGGGCGCAGTAGAATAATAGCTGACGATGTACCAGCCTACTTTCCCATCAAGAAAGACTGCAATGTGTAGTTGGGTATGGCTCGGCGTATAGAACATTATAAAACCTATTGATACTGTCTATGTGTGTTAGTCATGTGTTATTTTCGTGACATGATGTGCATGTACTCTAGTGTTAACCTATCTCCTATTGAGGCGCAAAAAGATCCTTTAAGCTTGTAGCTCTCTTCTGTTCACCTTTTATCGATAATAGTAGAAAACGTCCAGTCTGTTCGGACTATACGCGTCCGATTTTAAGGGCAACGACGATATGAAGTATTACCCAGAATAATTCAAATTGTGATGTATGCACATTTGTACCTGACTCGAAAAAATCATTGCTGTTATACCCAAAACGAAGCAACAACAGAATGTGGTGAAGATTGAGAATCCCATTTCATCTGGCACATACAATGCAGGAGCCTGAAAATGAATACATCATAAATCATACGTATATTCATTCTGCAAACGCGTATACTGAGGTTGGCAAAAGTCTAATTTCATTGGTTCTGTTTATCAACTCTTCCACTGTACTCCTGAAAGCTGAATCACATAGCTTCCAGGCAAGTGTTGAAGTACCTGTATGGCGTCTTCTCGCAGCCTCACCCGAGTGACTGCGGGGTTATGTCGTAATCCCAACTTAAATTAATCCATGTTCTATAGACTTTATTTTGAATCTATATAACGCATACGACGAACGTAGGATACGTAACCACTGTGAACAAATAAAAACCAAACAGCCTTCAAGAGCAAACGCAATTCCGTTTTAATTGATATGGAGCCTATGTTTTTAGTATTAGTGGCCTGGTCTGGCAAAAACTCATCTACAAGCCTTCGGAGAACCCCCAATTTTCAGCGAGTCACAAAAACCAAATTAGTTAATACTTGTGTCTTAGTTAGTTGCGGATTTTTAAAGGTTGTTAGCTCTAGTTCTAGTCCTAGTTGCCGGTTTAAAGAAAATTGAGCAGTTCTAGTTCTAGTTGCCGATTTTGAAAATTGGGTAGTTCTAGTTCTAGTCCTATAGTTGCAAATTTGGAACATTGGGTAATATCCAGATCTAGTTATGGTGGCGAGTTTCAAACATTGAGTAGTTCTAGTTCTAGTTGCGCTTTTACAAATCCGGTAGTTTGAACAAGTCTGTGTGTTTCTATAAAAGATCCCACAAACTACCGGTATGATCCAACCAAAGTCGACATGCCCACTTCAGCAAACGCTAGTACAGTGGCAAAAGTCATGCATTGGTCAACTATGATGACGAACCAATATTCTGGACGGAATTATTAATGCCGGTGTCATAACGTGATTTTCGCAACCATACTCGACTAGTTCAGTGCTTCTTGAGCTCAGGCAACGAGTGGAGAAAGATGCATTACTCATTCCGGTATTTTGCGGTAACCGATAATAATTATTATCGGTTTCAACATGATAGGATGCTATCCGCGATAAGAACGAAACCGGTGGATTCCAAGTAAGTTAGGTCATGTTTCTGCGACTTTGTGAAATCGCTGCCAGTTAGGGTTGGGCACTATGATCCGAGTACTCGAATCTGAATCGAGTGTTAATTCTAATGATTCGAGTCGAGTATTAAAACGCGATTTTTTCGAGTATATAGTGACAATATACGATTCACGCCACTGAAAGTTGATTTATCAACAAGAATTATAGTTTCGATACTAGTTTCCACTTCGGACGGCAGCAAACCTTGATTGGCCGTGTCACAGCATACGAAAATAATGGTACGAAGCTATCTAACGTTACTGGAAATAACATATTTATGAAGTCATGATCAACCCACAATATGTCACAAAGCGCAATGAAACTGGTATGGTCTAAAAAATACCAAATAATCTATAATGTGATGGATAGCAGGCCTTATTTTCTTTGTGGACGCATAAAAGGTACAAATTTGAGCATGGAAATTTTACATGCTGGTATTACGTCACAATAAGTGATAATCAAATACTCGACTCCACTTGAAGCATAATGCGTGATTCAGAATCGAATCACTCGGGTACTCGATTTTGCCCAACCCTACTGACAGTGACGTATAAGAATCCACTCTAGCGCATTATCTCGGTATCATGCCAGAAGGTATAATCTATATCAGTGGTTCTTAACCTTGTCCCCAGCGCCCCCCAAGGGGCGATTTGAATTTTGAAGGGGGCGGAAACGCTAAGGGGGCGATATAGGGGGTGCTGAGCTTAGCTGGGCGGTGTGGCGGGCGCTGAAGAAAAATCGAAGTATAGATGGTGCAGTAGGAATATATCATTGATGAGTTCTCATTGGAGATTATCATTCGACAAAATCTGTCAACTCTCGAAATTTTTCGTCGCGCACGGCGCGAAATATATTCCGACAATGTTTCAAGTGTGTTGTTATAATTGATGTTGAATGAATTGCACGTACTTTTAGACCGCAAATTCCTCGTTAAAACATTCCCGTCAAGCTTTTCAAGCCAAGCTTGTCAAGAAAGGGCTATTTTCAACAAAATGTTTCGAACTAGGTATTGTATTCTGCAGCGCACAGCGTGTCGAAATCGAAGAAAGAGGCAGTGTACCATTTTTGACAGTGAGAGTTCTTTGTACATTAAAGATGCTTTGAAGCTGTTTGGCGAAAATGATTAACTAAGTATACTTAGTCTATATAAAAAAAATGAATCGTCAGAATATTTATTCGCCGTATCGCGAAGGATCATATTCTTTTGTGTTGTGACCCACAACCTCACATGAACGGTAAATAATACGGGTTGCTTTGTTTGGAATACATTCATGTTAAAGTTAATAACTGGGAACGGTGCAAAATTCAATGTGAGCATCAGTCAGACAAAGCAATAAAACAAAGCAGGTTACAATTAACTTCCCATTATTGCCAATCGCAGAGGTGAATTCGGGATGTTTACATCGTGCTCGAACCAAATGGTACTAAAATAGGGAGGCGACAGACCACGGAAATTTTTGAAAGCGGGCGCAGGAGCAAAAAAGGTTAAGAACCACAGATCTACATCTACACAATGTTGGGACGATGTGACTACGTACAAAAAGCGTCATCACAGCCATTTTCAAGCAAACTTGAGTGGACTAAGATCAGTGGTGCGATTCTACATTCAACTTCAGTGAGGTGTCGTACATTACAATCAACAGACAAGCAGCTCTATAAGCGGAATGCATCGGTTGTGGTCTTACAGCTTAATAAAACGATTTATTGGCGTGTGTAATGGGGAGATGTAGTACCGATGGATCACTGGGACCGAAAATACTTGAAAAATTCTCCATGATAATTCCATGATTACACTCCGTGAATTTGTCTACAATTACATGCTGACAGAATCTTGCCTCACACGCAAAAAAATTCCACCTGGGTACGTTATGGAGTCTCTGACGAATGATTTACGTTTTAGGGAGTGTAAAGTAAATTTGGATCGACATTTTCAGTTTTCTATATCACCTTTCAGACTAACAAACCCGCCCTAATTTTTGATATGAAGTATAGGGCTTGTATCAAGGTATATAATGGCACATATTTTTTTGAATCAATACCATCCTCGAGTGGACTATTTTAAAGTCAATTACAATATTTATGGTGTGGGGGACCTATGGTACCATAGTCAAATAAAGCAAAATAGATGGACCAACTAATCACTTAACAACAGAAACTAGCCTACATATATATCGGCTGTAAATCAAAGTTACCTGTGGTGTTCTATCGCTATTACGGGGTTTTTAAAAGTCAAAATGTCGATTTGCGGGTAATATGTATGTGGCATTAATTTTGTAAGTTTAGGCGTAAATTGAAACATGATTTTAGGCCAATATTTGAGTTGATATAATCTATTTTATTCTTGAAGGTCGCGACGAAACATTCTTTATTAGCTTGCTGTAGCTTAGCTTATAGTACACAACAAAACAAGTTAACAAATTTGAGTTTTTGAGCGTCTGTCTCATAGGTCCCATGGTCGTGTGCCTTTGGACCCACCGGGTGGGGACCGATGACACGTTCGAGCAACAAATTTCAAACGTTCATAAATATTTTTGGAAAAGGCGGATATTCATGTAAATGTCTAGGATAGGTAGAGCTTGTATCGAAGTGTTGAGACAGCAAAAGATCTGCTATTCTCGGCTGAAGATTTGAGGGCCTGAGATCATTTTGCAATTTTTGATCCATCGGTAGCACATCTCCCCCTATATGACTGTACCTCCATCTACAGTAGAATAATCCCATCGACTCGATTGCCGGCAGACCCTTGGACCAGACCAAATATTCTAGTCATTCTAATCTAGTGAGATGCAACTGGCCCACTAATCGTGTGAAGCCGACTCATGATTTAGGCTCTATATTCTCCCCATTTGAATTGAGTTGATTGACAATGCCGCAGCCCATACAAGGTGGAAAGTAATTTCGGACTATTGACAATCTTCTTTTCACGTGTATATCCGCTCATGACAAATCCCTACGCTATTAGGAAAATGAATGTTTTTCGCATACACATTGTGTGTTGTGTCTTTTCCGCATTGCCTTCGGTAGTAAATTTCAACAGCTCGGCATCGCGATTGATTATATTTAAATGCTATGTTTCGCAATCATGGCACGATTCTCGATTAATGATTTCGAAATCAACTCAGGTAGAGCTTCACTTGTTCAAACGAGATTGGTCTGAAAATATCCGAATATATTTATTAGGTGCATGCGTTACTTGAAGCTGATTTTCCTAGTAAAATTGCTGTCAGGTTTCTGAAATTCATTTCCTAAAGAAAATCATTTTCGTCTAACATCGTGTTGGTTGGTTTATAACATGTGTGCAATTATTAATACGATAATCAATTCCTACTGCTCAATATACTCCAAGATGCGGTATAGCCTATATTATAACTGGTAAGTAATTCACATGCCTCAAATCTATTCTCCTCTCACCTGTACTCCGCCGCAACCGATGTAAGTGTTCTGCTGAATACTGGGTTGCACTTGAGGCTGGTACATCGCTGGGTAAGCGCCCGGCTGTGTCGTGTGAACTGGATACTAAATAAATCGAGCCTCTATGATTTTAGTCTTTGTTATAGTATATATGAAAATGGAAAGCAACTCGAGGAGAATCGACAGTGCATATATATATACACTCTATAACAATGATTCAACTAATTGGACTTTTGATACATAACTTCGACGAACGTCGATTGTATAATTAAGTCAGATATAACTAGCCAGCAATGAAATAGCATTACATTCAAAGGAAACCCAACATTGAAATACACTTCATGAATTTAACGGGACTTTGCCTTACAGAAACCCCAGTAAAACAATCTAAGGAACAGTAAACGGGCACCAGAAAATGTCCCATGATATTGAAATTCTAATTAGTTGTTTTGAGGTGCTATAGTTTCTTCTTATTACGATATGTTTTTGTGTTTGTTTTTGAAAGTATCTCGGTCAGCAGAATTTGTTTTACTAAATTATTATCGGTCACAACCACTATAACATTAATTCTCAAAATGAGGGGGGCATGAAAGCATTTGGGGGGAGCGAGCGCGAAGCTGCGCTCAACTGACTTCTTTCGCGCCACGTGCGATCTCTGTGTATAATCCGAATTTCACATTTGAGAATTCTCTCATCAACAGTCATTACCTTTCATGCCATCAAACTAGCCTTTGGGATTGCAAGCATTCTGCGATATGACGATGAGGGCGAGCGAAATTTTTCACTATCAAAAAGGGGGCCGTGTCTACTTTAAAATAGTTTGAGAACCACTGCGCTATAACGTTGAGAACCATTGCTTTATATTTCATTACACTGTATGTGCAAATTACTCATTCCTGAATTACCACTTCAAGCCTGTCCGCTCTCATTTGGAACGAGATTTCACATATTGAAGACTACGTCGTCAAATGTTTCAGATGGAGGGTAGTTCCCGCTAAAAGTATTTGGAACTAGAAATTGTATTTCGATTGAAAGGACATATTGGTTAATTCCAGAACGTCGCGGTCTACCATTCACAATGTCTGATGCCCGATCAAGTTCCTTGACTTGTGACCTCAAGTTACAGGTGAAGAACACCGGATGCTATACCTCATTTTGATTATTATGAAATAATATGTGTTAGCGAGATTTACTAGCATCGGCCTTGACGACGAATGATAAAATCTTCAAATCGATACCTTGTCGTACCGCTGATGGACAATGAGGAACGAGACAATTTGCTGTGTTGTCACATTGATATCTGAATATCACACCACGGTCAGTGGTTTCCACGAAGCTTTATATGTTATTTCTTCAACGTGCCAAACAACATCGTATTACATCTCGCGAATTGACCATTGAATATATTGATATCAAGAAATTTGGCTTAAAACCGTGATATTGATTTATCGTAAAGGATTCACGTAATCCTCGAAAATAGCCGCAAGCTGAAAATTCGTGTTCGTCTATATATATTCTCTCTCATGTTCGCAAATAAGCTACCGCTGACTGCGGGAGATTTAACATTTCATTTTGACGTGATTGCCAATGTAAAAATGACGCAAGGCACTTCAAATTATCTCATCGGTGTTTTTCGATGTAACTTTCGCAGTTGTGTTTCGGTTGTAATATGGCATAACTCAATTTGAAGGAAACAGATCACTACAACGCAGGAACTAAAATTCATTGTCAATCCGTAACCGACCTCTACACCTACTGGTCGAGTAGGCTACACTCTGGCGTCAACAGGCTATAAATGGCCAATGTTATTGTGAATCCAAAGCTTCCTGTCAAAGTATAAGCACATGCGGAAATACTGGTAAGATATCCATCGCGTCACATCACTGTAACTCTTCACTTATCGATATATGGTTTGATGCCGATCACGATTTACCGCAAGTATGCTGTTGTACTGTAAACTGTTTAGAAACATCCTCGTGCACTGTGGCATGACATACAACTATGGAGTCGGGAAAAGGATCCGAGTACGCAAGTCCGTGTCGAGCATCGATTTTAATCATTTGAGTCGAATAGTTCCAGGCAATTTTTTGTCGTGTATTGACCTTATAAAGCTCGTGCGACTAGGGATTACTCTCATCATTCTCAAAGCATTCACACATAAGGGTGGTGCAAACTTCCCTACGCATACTTTCCATTTCAGAAATCCAAAGTCTAGAACTGTGGTTCCCAGCATTTTTGAATGTGGGAACTGCATTTCAAACTTCAGAGTACGTATGGAGCCGCATCAATAGACTTGAGCACTCATAACGAAAATCTAAAAAGGCATATAGCCTACCTCTGGATCTCACCATCCAGCTAATTCAAAAGCACGCACATAGACTTCTATAGATTCTACATTAGTTACTTTAGCATTGATGGACGCAGATTGGCGAGTGTTATACATTGAAATAAACTGAAAATGCATATCATTACTACAGTATACTACCTATGTCGTTATGTGATAGCTCTTCATAAATTCTTGTACTTAATGCACAAGTTGGAGGCGGATTGTACGCTGAGTAATATTGGTAATAGTGCAATTTATGCTTGACTATGACCCGTTACTTTGATGTCAGTAAAATTGTGTAGAAATTTACTCTTCACAGAGACGATCTACAACGGTCGAAGACCACCAGAACTCAAGGCATATGAGTGTCTGACGGTTATTCAATGTGTTAATCCATGCGACTGACGCTAGCATACAAGACTTCTCTTTTCCCGTTTTCAGAAGCGGCCTTGGGTGGCTTTAGACATAACTGATATCCACTGTTATATCATTCATATACAAAAAATGACTATACCTATTTTATTATATTTTTGTGGTATATTCAGAGGTCAATCAGAGCCGCAATAAGACTAGCTTGGCACCGCATGTGGCTCTGAGAGCCGCGGTTGGGAATCAATGGCCTAGAAAGTAAATTGGCTCGCCGAAAAAAAGTGTAAAGGAGATGTGGAAGTAGTCTAAAAAAATATAACCACATGAAAAGTAGTGAAAGTAGTCAAAACATACTTGAATATTCCTTAACAGTGGAATTACTTCGCTACCGATCACGGGTAACTTGATTACATGTTTATATGTTAAATCTATAATGACCGATATTGATGATTTGACTCATTAAGGATTGTCGATAACACATTCGATTGGCCTTAACGATGCGAAAAGTCATGTTCATTACATTCCCGTATGCGGAGTATCGAAGACTTTAGTTTACGTGATCGACTAGGGCTCAAATTGAGCACATAAATCACCTTTTACCTCGGTGACCAAACTACCGGTTCTTATATACAGGTTTGCATGCATACACAATGGTGATACATTACCATGTCGCATTTCTCCTCCATTAACGTTTCATTCGATCGAATAATGTGCTTTTATCCAGTCAATCGCATTCGGAAATATTTGGTAGGACGTAACTTGAACATATATTCAATTACCTGTTGTTGAGCAGGAAACGGTTTTTGATTCTCCACTCTACTTGGATCGTGTGGAACTGTAAATTCCGCGATCTGTCGTTAAGAAAAAAGAGTAACGCAAACGATTGAGCCACCATTCCGGTTGATGCATACGAATGTTGACTAAATGTACTAGGTCAGTCGTTCCTAACCTTTTCATGGCCGCGGCTCAATTCCCGACTAAAATATGTTCCGTGGACCAAATATGTGGTAAAATGACCAATCAAAAAAGAAGGTCGGCACATTTGCACAGACCGACGCGGTACCAAAAAATGCCACCACCTTCGCAAGAACCTACTTGCGGGTCTATTTTGTAAGTTTGTTGTTAAAAAAGGCAGAGGCACCTTCACCTGGTTGTAAACCAGTCATACCAGTAAATCTATGTTGCCCACTGCAAATAACATAAGTAACAGTATATACTGGACCGTGGCCGATATGTTTAAAAGCTCTGTGTTATCATATCGCGATAACGAAATATCCATTACGACAGATCTACTTTGTGCGGATAATAGCCTATGCTTACCTGAGGCTGGGTTGTAGTATTTGGAGTGTACTGCGGTGGCGGCTGGAAATATTGTTGAGGTGCCGGCTGGTAATGCTGTTGAGGCACAGGCTGGTATTGTTGTTGTGGCGCAGGTTGTGGTTGTCCAGTTGGCGATTGTGCTGCGAACGGGTATATGGTTCCATGATTATGCGTTCAAGGTGGCAAGGGTACAATTCGGCTTAACGAATATTTGTTTGTCCCAACTTCTCTATTTCGAATATACCGAAATCACAGAACATGGCAAAACCTAGAATCAACCGAATTAAGAATTATTAACCACTGTGAATAGATTGTGTTATGAATTATAGTGATATCGAATCAAAACTGAGACTAGAATACTTGTTTCTTGAATCGCCGACGACTGCACTATATGTTTCAAGTGTTCCTTGATTTTTGCCACTATACTCAACATCCACGGAATATAAGCTCCAAAAGAATTTTTCTAGGGGTGCAATTCATATGTTGGATTGCATATTGTACATATTACCCTCACAATGTCTCTTGTTTTGTTCACGCAACAATGAAATGCATGCATTGATAGATACTCTCCTCGTCGTCCCAAGCTCCAAACTAAAGGTTTCGTGTCACGCTAACCAATCTACTAACCCTGACGCGATTATGGCACGGTTCGCAGAGTGCTATCTCAATTAACGGCTCAAAACGACTTACGCTCTCAATTCATAGCCAATCGTGTATAAATGCGAAGAGGACGGAAACGACGCTACGCCTGTTCTCCCATTCACAATAATATTAACAATAATTGGGTTATTTTTTTAGATTTCGTTGTTATGTTGTTCTTTTGTCACTGCTCTTTTTTGATTGCTTTTAAAATGAAATGATCGACAGTGACGGATATGTATTTTGCCGAAAATACTCTTCGGTTCGCTTGACTACTAGATAGCAGCCGTATAATCTGGAAACCCACCTGTTCTACCAATGTTGACATTGGTGGATATATCGGCTCTCATGGCAAAATCATTTCGACCCGTGTGGGCTGGCTGTGATGATTCGCCCACCACTTGGCCATTTTCCTGCGGCTGTTGCAATGCCTCAGATGATTTTGATTCTGAAACACGACCGCATAAAATATACTCGCACATCGCATACAGCACAACACATTGGCAAGGTGTATATAAATACTCACCAAAGTTAGAATAACCTTCCATAGTTATAATTAAATATTTGTTATGTTAGACAGGTTGGCATGCACCTGGAAATGAATGAAATCGGTAACTCGAATATCCGACTCTAAAATCGTGATACGTAAATGCTACCGAATATACTTTCTGGACATCCACACTCCACCAGACGTCTATCTCAAGTGATATCCACAACGTTATCTGTTGCTATTCGATGACTGGCAAATTATAAGAAAAAATATGAATGTCTCGTTTTCCCAACTTCGTGATCGACCATGAAATCGAATCAATGGCGAGGTATGAACGCTCAAGTATAATTTTAATAAATGCAAATGTGAGACCGTATCCTTTAAATTTGCAACTAATACTGCTGTATTATTGTGAGGTGATCAATGTGCAGTGCGACTGGTCAACTTTTACCATTCCAAGCGAGCAAGGATTATTGAATTTCGAGATTTTCGATCATTTATAAAATTAAACAAAAATTCTCAATTGGAAGAATGTACTCCTTTGCGTAAATGACGAGGGATCTTGATAAATTCAGCCGATTTGACTTTTGGAAGGGACTGAAGACGCAGTGATCATAACAAATCATGAATCAATATATTGGTATGGAAACATCGGAACATTATTAAATGTAACTTGAATTTGTGGTAGATTCAATCGGTCATATAATATTGTATTCCGTGAAAACAGATGCTACGAATTACCCTCTAATATATATTTGCATTGATATTGCTGCGATGATTCGTGCTGAGTCGAGCTGTTAAATCGAAAGACTGAGGTGAGTAATACTCAATTCGTGCAGAATGTGTGCAACGCCAACGTCACAGTGAAGTCTCAGGCAATAACAGAATATATTATTATGACGTCATTAATCTATCGCCAATCAGACGTTGCTCATATAGTATTCTGGATATGCATTCTTAGACGCGTCCGCGTAGGCTAGGCTACGGCAATAACTGTAGTCCATAAACTACTCTTACAGTCATCATGTAGTTACACTACTATGAATTGAGCCAGTACCCGCACAATAAACCTATTTTGTATAATTCCATGTCGATGCAAAATGGAAATAAGTGCCTAAGCCTACTCCGTACAAATTAGACTCATCTGAAAGAGCACGTATCAATCGTTTACAAACGTTTACAGTTCCAAATTGAAGATTTATAACGAGAAATTCGTACAGACGTAGGAGAGAGTAGCATGCTGTGCAGTCGGTCGTTGCTAAGCGCAAACATCACGTGATTGAAGTACTCCAAATGGTCTAGTGCTACTCCCTTCGCAGCACAGCTATGCGTCGCAAAGGTTGGGCTAAGTCGTTAAAGCGTGCTGTGTAGTATATCCTGTCCTCATTCAGACCACAACGTATTTCTTTTGATATACGTAACACTATTAATGAACTGCCGGCTACAACGAAATACAACCACACAATAAGGTGAAATTAACATCATAACAAAGCGTGGCACTTTCTACTCCACCCCCACATGTCTGCTGTATTTATGACATTGAAATTTTTTGATAACGGATTCGCAGGTCGTAAAACCAGGTCAGTGGGGAACCCGATGCAACAGCTTTTCAAGTGCGGGTCGTGCTGGCGCCACATCAATGACAGCTTCCCTGTATAGGATGTAAATAATATTAATTTCTCCCTTCCCTCATACGCTTTCAAATTTATTGTCACCGTGTAACAAGGTGTTTGTCGGCTGGAATGTTTGACTGCAATGGTCAGCTGGAATGCCTACTTGTAGCACGGTTCACTTCTAGGCTTTTTTAGATAGCGGGGTGGATCCTAGCTAAACCGCCAACTCTTAGGTAGAAATTCGGGAACCCGATCGACCCCAGCCGGACTCGAAGCACAAATATGTTGTTATTGTGGATGTGGATCATACCACTACGCTATCTTTCACTTTACTCTAGTATTCTCGGAAGCATTATGGAAAGGCACGTGCGCATATTATATTCAATGGTAAGTAGCCTGGGGTTGCCATACGTCCGGAATTTCCCGGACATGTCCGGAATTTCACTGTTCAAACTAGCGTCCGGAAGGAATTTCTAAAAAATGCCAAATGTCCGGAATTTTGAAAACTTGACGTAGGCTCATAATTTTCTCGTAAATCAGCATAAAAACAATATTTTTTGGGAATATTTATGCTGATGCATGATATTTTTCTTCGCGCTGCGCGCGATTTACTATCACATTTATTGATTTTAATATGGAGACTACCACCCTCGCAAAAACTGCAATTGAATATAAATAAAAACAACCTTCATTTACTGGAATAACCCTAATTGTAATCGCAATTATAGGACAACGGTATATTCCTAGAGACCGTTAAAACCGTTTAAATGCTTTATTCAAAGATAGTGGTTCCAAACGGGGAAGGGGGAGGGGGAGAGGGAGGGATCGTCTGCCTTTACTCTGGGGTTTGAGAATATGTTGAATGTAATCAGCTTCCAAAATAGCCCGTGAGTAAGTGTGGGCAAAGGTGCTGACTAGTACTGAGCTCGTCAAATTTTGATCTGGGCCACGGAACATTTTCAGATTGGAGATAGAGTCGCGACCATAAAAGGTTTGAAACCATTGGATGTTGGGTGTTTATAAAGCTCCGTAGTGCGCACCGGTATGAGGCTGATAAACAATCTTATCGGTAGGACATGATCATGTTTAATTACGCTCCCTGCATTTTCGAACTCATCATCCTCCACCGGCTCTAACGCTAACTCTGATCATGTGGGCGGAGAGCAGTAGCTATATAGTAATGTACGAAACGACCAACAGTATTGACAGAATTCATCCAAATAATTTATCGACCAGATGCATATATAAACCAGATTCATATAGCAAGCACCCCCCCCCACCCCCACCCCCGAAGTTGCCTCGATTACCCTATAGTGTTAGCTCAAAATCATTGTATAATTAGGCGGGAGGAGGCTGTAAACATGTGCTTTCGGTCGCGGTTACACAGCACACACCAACCCACTCCTGAACCAGATCGTGACCAGCACCTCTGGTGTCTGAGCAAAGCTTTGCTAATATGACGTCATAACTCATTTTGAAATCCACTAGTGGGCGCTAAAGAGTGTCCGGAATTTGGGTTTCTGAGATATGGCAACCCTAAAGTAGCCGCGAATGATTTTCTTCATCGTGCACATGCGGGGGACCCGTACCTGCTGAATACGACTTTACCATACTATAAACCAATCCAATAAGCTATCACCTGCATGTCATCGTACATAGGTTAAACACTGAAGATTGAAAAAGCCCACACTGGCCATTGGTTCAGGTACAGCTAATCCGAAATCTATATTATAGGCTATACGTAATAACTCTCATGGACGCGACAGTATAGAAAAAAAATCGGCGGTTTCCCAGCCTTTCAACCAATCGTCACAGACCCCCGCGGACCCCACAAATTTTAGTTAAGTTCTGCTCTACTTACCGTGCAGCCGTCATCTGTCTTGTGCAAATATCAACTGTGGGCTAGTGATAAACAGCAACGAAAAGTAAATAAACAGCAACAAATTTACTTTTCTCGAAATTAACATCATACTATTTATGTAGAAATTGGGAAGACGTTCATTATTTGAAAGCGAATTTTGTGGCAGCATCTCTTGAAATACACTGCCGTGTCCCGAAAATCCACGCAGTCGATTTGGCATGAATGAGTGCCGAAAATCCAATAATTTTCACAAAGATAGGTGGTGACGAATGTAATAATAAAGCGTAACGCTTTCAACGACCCATTGGACTGTTCTCAACACAAATGGCACCAATGTAACATCAAGCCTGCATGGTCATTTCTATGTAACATCTCATCTTCAAATTCTTCTAGAATAGCGGTCACATATATCACAGGCGTGAATAGATTTTTTTGTAAGCGAATTCATCCTGAAACCCCAAGAAATCATCTCTACAACAGCAATGCGTTTTCACCAATAGGCTGTTGGCAACTTGAGTCTACGTAAAAATGCTGCATACCGATGTAGTCCTTCCTGGTTAAAGACATTTTTGGACTGTTTATGACAGTGGTCGGGAACCCTTTTCGTCAAAGGAGTCATATTTTGCCCATATTTTCAATTGTCAATATTTATCCACTTTGACGTCCCAATTAAATCTTCATGACGTCACTGCAAAAAAAGACAATAAAAAACATCTTTTAAACAAGAGCCTTGTCTTAAACATGATTGTTTTGAATTGATTTGTGTTTTAAATGCAACCCTACATATGCGGATTGCGAATCAAAAACACGAATGGTGAAATGATTTGTATCGACTTCCATATCAGGATGTAAAACATTCCTGGCTCGCCAATGCATGCTGCAAAAACCATGGATTTAAACTAGTTGGACATATAAAATTTTCAGCCCTTTCCAAATTAGGTCAGAATTAGAAATCTATCTATAAACAGGCTTTTCGAAATTTCACTAGAAATAGAATTCTATCTACGCAGTATTCTCCAAATTAGTGCAGAGCTAGAATTCTAGCTACTAAGTTTTTCCTAAATTAGAATAAAATTAGAATTACTGAATTCGAAAAAACTTGGAAGCTGAATTCAATTCTACATTAAAAAATTCATTTCATATCAAACCAGAGTTCATTCTCGTAAGCATGAGAATAGCGAGCGTCTGTACACTGAGGTTGGCTCGTATCTCACGATAGAGTTCTACTGTGTCATTTCAGGAAAACCCGAAACTATACAATAAAAGTAGAGCATTGAAACATTTCATCACTTAGATAAGAATCATGGATTACAGACCTTTCGCTCCCATTAGTCTATTGAGACAACTAGAGTAAAGTCGTTCACCAAGCCTGTGACTGGCTTCTTCTTCCGGGTAATTCGACGTAGTGGCAAAGATAGTGATTCGTTCGTTTCGAATTATCATCATTGACTGGAAGATCGGCGAAGAGTGTTGTTTGTAGGATTGATATGACAGTTGCATTCGTTTTCATCATTTTATAATAGTGCTATTTTGATTTTTGAGACCCGCGAACAACAGCTCTAGTTGTTAAGGCACTCGTTGTAATTCACGGTAAAATCGCAAATTAACAGACATTCGTCAAGTTATTTCCAGGGTTGTAACCAAGTCATTTGGTTCCGAGTCACGAGTCAATCATACTTTTGTGGTTTTGAATCGAGTCGAGTCGAGTCATTTTCAATTCATCACAGACTCGAGTCCGAGTCCAAGTCACCGTTTAAAGGGTCAAGTCCGAGTCATGGTGTTATGACTCGAGTCGAGTCCAAGTCACAGTATTGAAGTCATGTTCAACTCATGTTTTCAATCCTGCTTGGGTATTATCGAATTCCCTGTTTGCGAAACATGCTCATTTTGTCCCTATCAGAGTCTTGGCACGTGTTTATGTAGGCAGATAACGCACAGGTCCTGGCCTCATTTACCGATGCTAAAGATAACTTTACTAATCTTAGAACTTAAAATCAAATATCTCTCTTGTCAGTCTGATACATCACCAATACAAGCATTCAGTTTTTATTATGAACACATCGACGATAGCTCACGAATAGCTGATAGAGAACCAACGAATTCACGTCTACATACTATCTGATAGAGAACCAACAAATTCACCTCAAGATACTAGTTGATAGAGAATCAATAGATGCATGTTTATGTAGAGGTATTTACAACAGGCCAGCATGCTGTAAAAGCGTGCATGCAACTATGTGCATTGTGCAGTGACAATAAACAGAACAGATACCTTTTGATTATACTAAAGGTTTTCCCAATTGCATTACCGACTACATCGCAGTTACAGCATTGAAGAAATAATTGTACAATGGGGCTGTTCAAAAACATTTTTTCAAATTTTCTGGCTACTTCTTAAAACTGCTAGGTTGCCAAAAAATCAAATTTGGCTCAATTCCAACCAGTAGAAAGCAACGCTATGAAAGAAAATTTTAGACTAATTACAAATAGAGATTTTCGAATTTTACCGGCTATCTCATGATATTGTTACATTGTGTAAAAATTTGATTCATAGCAAATTTGACTCAATTCCAACTAGAAAAAGTGAAGTTATTAGAGTAGAATGTTTTGGATATGAAAAAATAGTCGGCTTACTACTATGTAATTATATTATATGAAAGAATTTCTCACTAAAATACTCCATTTATTTTCAAATCCAGAATATTCTCCTCTCAGATCATTGATTCCACTTTTTTCAGATTAAGTCAGATTCAGTGTTCCTTTTATGCAACATAACAATTTTATCATGTAACCACCCAGTAAAATAAAAAAGAAGTTATTTTAGAACAGCCATATTGTACAAACATCACACAACATTAGCCATTCATTATTACTCACGTGCACAATGCACATACCTAACAAAACGTCAAATGGACGAAGGGCATTGTGTGTTTTCACAGACAGCAGATCAAATCAATGAGTTACACCTCAAAAATACTAATGTGGATAGGAGATCCTCAAATATGTTGAAGCGGCATGGCCGTAGAATGAATCCACATCTACTGAATACACGTTCCACTAGTGCACTAGATGCAGGAATTGACAAGCATTTTTGAACCACACTTAAGAGCATTGAATACTCATTCTTTCTAGTCGCCCAAAAATGCAAAGAATCATCGCCTTCAAATCTACACATGAGCTTATCAGTCTCTTCACCATCTGAGTCATTTCATTGGCTCTAATTGAACTTTGATTCAATTGTTTGCTTGTATAATTGAAAAGTCTTGAGTACTTTAATTGCGGAGGATCTATTACCTCTTCATCACTGGACGATTTTGTACAATGCATTGCTACTATGTATCATTTTCTGTTGTTTTTACGGCGGCATATCTGATATATCAGACAAGTGCAACGAAAGCAGTGGTGACAAATAGCGATGTCGGCAGAATTCGTCGGATGCGTTGATCTAGCCATTATGATTCGCAAATTTCTTCATCTTCAAGTCATATAAAATAAGCCGAGTCAATGACTTGGGTCGAGTCATGCGTAATGACTCGAGTACAAGTCGAGTCAATCCAAATATTGACTCGAGTCGAGTCGAGTCATTTTCCCATTTCAAGAAAATGACTCGAGTCAAGTCGAGTCATAAAAAAATCGTGACTCGAGTCGAGTCATGACTCGAGTCATTACAACCCTGGTTATTTCCACCGGTAATTTCCACTGAAACCTCATCCCTTGATCGCTTCAGTTCAATCCGCCACAACCCATGGTAAAATAACATCTCAGCACTTGACACAGGGTAGGAACATCCTAAAAATCTTGATTCTTCGTCTTCTCGACCTTCGGGCATAAGCCATTCGTACCTTCCACAGTTATTATTAATTTTTCTTTATTCACAAAACTGGTAAATACACACATAATCCAGGGAGCAACCTGCCCCCAAAGGAAAATGGCGAGAATGGAGTAAATTTTTAAAATTTTAGTAATACATTCAAATTGTTATTCCTATGCAATACATGGAGAAGTCAGATTACAGAATTGCAGCCGATGAAGAAATGACAAGGGTTACAGAGCAGAGGTAGGGATGATTGAAGATGAAGAATCGAAATTACAGAAATTATGCTGTGATTCACAAGTGTATAATTTTAGTCCAGTGGTGCATTCAAGGCCTTCCGAAGAATGTGCACAGTGCCCAATAATGTGATCTTTTGGATGATGTCGAATCGCACGTTACCCGGAATTTGTTGGATATGCCTCATGAGTTTTATGCTTACGACCCCTGTAGCGCCAATGACTATCGGTAGAATGTTTATTTTGCATCGCCACATTTTCTCACATTCCATGTTGAGGTGTGCGTATTTGGAGTGTTTTTCTGATTCTTTTTGCAGTAGGTTGTGATCAGCTGGGACAGCCAGCTGGATGAACAAGCATTATCTTTTCTTTTTTAGTTTGACGATTATATCCGGGCGGTTGCTCCTGATTTCGCGGTCAGTAATAACTGGTATATCCCACAGAATTTTTACTTTTTCGTTTTCTGTCAATGGTGCTGGGCTGTAATCGTACCAATTTTTTGTCGAAGTGGTGATGTCAAAATGTTTGCATAATTCAAGATGAATGTAGTGACCAATCCTATTGTGTCTCCATGTGTATTCGGTAGCTGCAAGTGCGCCACAGCCAGACATGAGATGTGCGACAGTTTCATTTTGGTTGTGGCATATTATGCATTTGCCGCCCGTGTTTTGCTTCAGAATTCTTTTGCGATAGTATTTTGCAGGAAGCGATTGGTCTTGTGATGCGAAAATTAATCCTTCGCTTGCCGGTTTCAGCCCAGAGCTGGATAGCCAGGTCCATGAACGCACGTCTACATATTATTATTATTATTGATACATCACAGTTGTGCTTACAGCTTTTTCAAGCTATGTGCTGCCGCGACACGAATTGTGGTAATGTTCATAGTGTCTTTGCCTTTCATAATCTTGGGAAGGCTTTTTCTCTTCTCCCAGTCGATCTTCAGTCATGCTCACTAGCTCGCGTCCCCAGCGTCGTCTCAGCTGCCGACTTCTACCACGGCTCACTTTCGGTCATGGGCTTTTCAATACACTACCGTAGTAGCGATCGGCTATCGGCGATGAGGAGTCCAGAGAAACCTCCTACACGTAGAAGTTGGTCAGAACCGGGATTCGATTGCTGTCGTGGCTGCAGTGCGTAACCAACTACGCTACTCGCTTCCCCACCTTCTACAGATGCTAGGTCTACTCTTACTTATTGTGCAATCAACTATGGAGGCATTCCAATCTGGCGAAAGTAATGACCTCGAAAGAGTATCAGAAGCATGTCTTGAACTTTGCCTAAATTGTCCAGTCCAGCAACCAATCCCCATGGCCTCTAACGCCCGCCCCTCCTTCATGTAGTGGAACTGTATGGGAATTTATCGAAAGTTATCCGAATTAAAACAATTGATTAGCAATCTCCCTTCCCTGCCTGACATTATTTTACTGCAGGAAACTCGTATTATTGAAATGTAGGCTACATGTACCAGTAGCCTGCATACTCAATATATCTGGATCCAGGACCTTTCGTAAGGACAATTCCTTTACTCGGACATACTTGCCATATTTGTACGCAAAACTTTCTCTCTCTCTCCTTCGCAGGTTCAGCTCATTACACCGTCTTGTATTGAAGTCCTGTGCTTATTTGTCGGTCAACTCCGCATCTGGAATGTTTAATATGTTTACGCTATTCTGGAAGAGGACCCGTTTGTCTTCCTCGACCGGCTGTCTTCCCGTCCGATCATCTTGGGGATTTCAATGCGCACCATCGATCATGGGACATAAGCAGCAATACAAGGGACTTCCTACTTTTTGAAGCTATCGATAGGAATGGTATGGTAGTGCTGAATAACAGCACCCCCACCATTTGAATATTGTAGCCAATGCAATCAATTGTTATTCGCAAATCGATCTCACTATAGGATCTGCTGATATATCATCGTAGTGCTGTTTAAAGGTCTCGGATAATTTGTTGGGAAGCGACCACTTCATTAGGCTATAATAACTACATATAGCAATCGTGCCCCTATACTGAATACCAGACACTTTGCTTGGAATTACCGCGAAGCGGATTGGTTGGCATTCAGAAGAGTCGTTGAAAGAAACCTAGACTCTCAAACAATTATTTTCCATAAGGAAACAAATGTGTATAGGCGTCTTGCACAATAGTTTAGTAACAGAGTCCAATATCTGGAAAGTGACACTAGCCTAGACTCTAGCCCTCGTTAACCCCCTGACTGTTATTGTATTATGTACAATTTAGCAGTTGCGAGTAAACGCCGTAGCGAACGGACGTGCTTCTTCGAGCGGGTAATTAGTTGAGTAGGAGCTTTCGATCGGCGACTTCTGTCAGCTGAACGAGCATCGTACGGACTCTGCTTCAATTAGTAAGCAAGGAGGATTTACCATTCGGAAACACGCGACTACGGTATAAGGTGACTTGTGAAAGCGTGTTATAAATGTCACAAGGAAGAGGGGCGGTAAAACGCCCCGCCGAAAATTCTACTGATGAACCTGCGCCAAAGGAGTCAGCTTCTCATGGATTAAGTCGATTCAATGAGCATTCTGTAGTTATAACGGGTATCAAAAAGCCAATCCGTCGTCAAAATCCTTTAGTCATCAACAGGAATCTGATCAAAATATTAGGAGGTTCCTACACCGAGATACGTGTTCTTCCATCAGGAGATCTCTGCGTAAAATGTGCAAACAGCGGACAGGTGGCCAAACTATTATCATGTAATGATCTGGGGACAAAAGAAAATAAGATTGAGGTAAAAGTGGAGCTTAACAAAACCAAACCACCGGAAACGCGCGGAGTCATCTCCGACGTTCCAATGGATCTTAGTGAAGAAGAAATACGACAAGCACTATCGAATGACAACGTTATATATGTCAAAAGGTTGCCATACCGGTCAAAGGAAGGAGTCATTCCAAGCAGGTCGGTTCTTCTATGTTTCTCAGCGAACATGCTTCCCACTGTCGTACATATAGGCTTTTTGCGGTTCAAGACCAGGATATACAACCCACCACCCTTGCGTTGTTACAATCGCAATCGATTCGGCCATAAGGCAAAGCATTGCCGTAGCTCAGCACGGTGCACTAAATGCGGTAATAATCATGAATACAAGAACTGCACGAACCAAGCCAATTGTGTTAACTGTGGCCAACCTCATTCAGCCGGCTACGCGGGTTGTGATAGGTATCGACAGGAAACTCGAATCCACGCTATTATGGCGAACTCCGATGTCAACTACTGGACTGCCAGAGGAATCGAACAAGAACAGAGACAAATCCCAAATGTTTTATCTCAGAACGAATTCCCAACATTGCAAAAAGACAGCAGTGACCAAACCTCAAACCAGGTACTTCACCAGCAGCATCGTAACGTCGCTGTAAGATCAGCTCCAATCAGTCGACAAGTCATCTCCACAAACCATCCATTATTGCCATCGAATGATAGCATAACCTTATCAACATCGGCGCTGTTCAGCTTTATCGCAGGCGTATTGAAAAGTACAATAAAATCGATCACCGAAGGACAGGAAATTGACGTTGAAAAGGTCATATCGGAGACCGCACAGAAGGAACTTGGAATAGGATTTCCTGGATTGAAACTAAATACCGTCAATCGACAAGAAGCCAGCTCAAGCGTCGGCCGACACAGGACGTACGGCGGACAAAATTCACCACAAACTACCGACGCGTCTTCTATTGCAATGGATCTCACACAAGCTTCGCCTTCAAAGGTAAATTAAAAATACTACAATGGAATTGTAGGAGCATTTATAGAAAAATCTCGGAATTGAAATATTTCATAGAAAGACTTGATACAAAACCTGATCTACTCGCACTGCAGGAAACTCATTTGGTTAAAAAGTACACTGCTAAAATCAAAGACTATACCCTCGTTAGGAGAGACCGTGACATCCATGGCGGTGGCATCTGCTTCTTTGTCAAATCGAATCTATCATTCGTTCAATTAGATATAGAAATTGTACACCCAATAGAGATGCAAGCCATCAAACTTGACCAGATTACTGTTTTGAATGTTTATATCCCTCCAAATCGCAATCTATCGCGCACGCTCCTCGAACGATGTTTTCGCCCCTTCACCACAAAGTGCATTATAGTCGGAGACTTTAACGCCCATCATCCCTTGTGGAAGAGCGACCGAATAAACAGTTGCGGTAGACATCTTTACCATGTTATTGATACCAAGGATTTTGTGGTAATAAACACCACTATCCCGACCAGGATTGACATTCCATCCCAATCTCCCGACAATAGTTCATTATTAGACCTGACAATATGCACCAAAGACCTGGCCCATAACGTCTCAACAGATGTTACTGATTATCTGTTAGGAAGCGATCATTACGTCGTGCTCACGGAACTCAGCGTAACGGTTGATACTTCGCAGACATACACGAAGAGTTGGTCATTTCATCGCGCGGATTGGGATAAATTCAAAAGCCTCTGTAGCGAGCGATTCTCCGTCGCCTGCGATACACCTCTAAAAATGGAGGACATATCAACTATCATTATAGACGCCGCAGTGAAAAGCATTCCTGAATCTAGACCGGTCTCCAAAAGCTCCGTTCCATGGTGGAATAAAGAGTGTTCGAAATCCCTTCGCCTCAAACGTGCGGCCTTCAAAAAGATGAAGCTGACCTTCAACACGGAGGACGTTATCAACTTCAAGCGTCGACGCGCACAAGCAAAGAAAACTATTCTCGCCGCCAAAAAACAATACTGGGAAACCTTTTGCAGTTCCCTTACTGAAAATTCAAACTTGGCGCGTGTTTGGCACGTAGTCAAATCCATGAGCGGAAGCCGCACCTGGAGTCGTATCACCTCCCTTAAAGTCGGCGATCAAGTGTACACAACAGAGCAGGATAAAGCAAATGCACTGGCATCCTACTTTGCGAGTGTCAGTAGTGATGATAGCCTTCAACCAGAATTCCGACATAGACGCGATGCTATGAAGCAAGCAATGCACCAACGCTTATGCGAAATGCAAGATGACACCACGGGAATAAACATCGAATTCAGTGTTTCGGAACTTATTCAAACATTAAAGCCTCGGAAGAATACAGCTCCAGGCCACGACCGAATATGCTATCAAATGATAATGAATTTACCACCCTCCTGTCTAAACCT
This sequence comes from Botryllus schlosseri, assembly GCF_051294905.1. Taxonomy (NCBI): domain Eukaryota; kingdom Metazoa; phylum Chordata; class Ascidiacea; order Stolidobranchia; family Styelidae; genus Botryllus; species Botryllus schlosseri. The sequence goes on along the minus strand of NC_137248.1, from coordinate 15,943,344 downwards.
TCTATTACGATCCATTAATGAGGTGTGGAAGACAGCCCAGTGCCCATCTGCATGGCGTCACTCCATCATCGTACCTATCCCGAAAAACGGTCAAATTCAAAATTCAATAAAGAGTTACAGACCGATCGCTCTCACCAGCAATATGTGCAAAATAATGGAACGGCTAATCTGCAAAAGGCTATATTGGTGGCTTGAAAACCGAAAAATCCTCCACCCATCCCAAAGCGCATTTCGCAATGGCAGGTCAACTAAAGATAGTGTGATGGCGTTACATGATGATCTCTACAAGGCCTAGGGAAATCAAAGATCCGCAATCTGTATATTTCTGGACATCGAAAAGGCCTATGATCGTGTTTGGAGGGACGGAATAATAATCAAACTGCAAAAAATGGGCTTATCCGGAAAACTTATGCGATGGCTTCACAGCTTCTTACATAACCGCACATTTCAGGTCAGAGTAGGAAATAAGGTGTCGGACAGTCATAAAGTTGAAAACGGCATCCCTCAAGGAAGCGTTTTAAGTCCATTACTGTATACCGTAATGATGAACGATCTCCCCGAAATGATTAAAACTAATATAAACGTATTTGCAGATGATGTCTGCATCTGGGAATCTGGCCTCAGTTTTGATAAAATAAGAACCGCGATCCAAGAGTCATTAACCGTAATAGAATCATGGTGCGAGAAATGGGGACTCAGTCTAAATACTAATAAGACGGAGGCAATAATTTTTACGAGGAAAAGGAAAATTCCTGCCGTCAAACTAACGCTCAACCATTCCTATATTAGATTTGTCAAGCAGTACACATACCTAGGAGTCACTTTTGACTCTCGGCTGAACTACGCACATCATTCCAAAGCTGTGGTCAAGAAATGCACAATGTGATTGAATGTGCTGCGCTGCCTGTCAGGAACTAATTGGGGTGCTTCCAAATCTTGTCTCCTGATTCTGTATAGGGTGTTGATAAGGTCGGTCATCGAATACTGCATGGAAGCGTACATGTTCTCCCCGAAGTATGTCAGAAGACCAATCGCCACTATCCAGAATACCGCGCTCCGAATATGTTGCGGAGCAATGAAAAGTACCCCGATATACGCACTGCAACATTCGTGCAGAGAAATGCCCATGCACCTTAGACATCTCCAGGCATGCCTAACATATAGGTCGGTCATTCTAGCTCACGATTCCCATCCATGTCAATCAATTACACAGGAATCATGGCATGAAATCTTTCCTGACTCGGAACATTTTATTACATTTAACATGCTGACGAAACGTGCTCCTATATTTCAGAATTTCGGTATAGCGAAACGAAATCTCCTGCCAACGCCACCATGGAAAGCAATGAAGTACTCGATTGACTTGAAAATCGAATCATTGATTAGAAACATAGTACATCCCGAAATCGTCAAACGGGAGTGCGAACAGTATATAGACGATCACTACGCTGACTCTATAAAAATCTATACAGACGGGTCAAAGAACGATAACCAATGTGGAGCAGCCTTCTACGTGGACGAAGAAAATCACTCCTGGAACCAGAAACTAATGGGCGTATTGTCGATATTTTCAGCAGAGCTTATTGCAATAAGAGCAGCGTTGGACTGGGTTACGGTAAATTGCTTGCCAAATTCTAACATCACGATTTTTTCAGACAGCAAAAGCGCTCTGACAGCAATTAACACGACCACTACAACAGATAACATCGTCATCGACATACAAGAACGCAACAACGTCTTGGCCTTCAATAAGAAATCAGTTTCGATGGTATGGATACCTGGACACAAGAATGTTGGTTTCAACGAGAGAGCTGATCAACTGGCGCGAGACGCAGCAAACGATCTACCAAACAACATAGAAAAACATGACATATCTACAAACGAAGCAAGAACTCTGATCCACGAATTCTGCAAAACCAAATGGGATTATCACTGGACTCAAATCGACATTGAGTCGCAATATCGACGAATTTTTTCAAGCATCGATGATCATACGAACATGCCGCGGCTCTCCCGTAGAGAATCGTCCATTCTCATTAGGATGCAAACGGGGCATTGTCGACTAAACGCTCATCTGTATAAACTTGGACTTCATGAAACGGGACTTTGCGACACGTGTAATCAACTAGAGACGCTTGACCATTTTGTTACTACATGCAATCGCTACGACCGAGCCAGGGTCCATCTAATTCAATCCGCACATAGACACAATATTCCACTTTCGCTTAGTTCGCTTTTGAAAAGTCCTCACGCGCTACAATCACTGTTAGACTTTGTTATATTGTCCACTAGAGACTTATAGTTGTATTATTGAACAAAATAGGCATGGTGCAAAAGGCCTCAGTTAGCCGAGAAGCACCCCCCTCCCCCCCCCCCCTATACATACATACATGTACAATTTAGCGTATAAGTTGTAAGAAACTATATGTAGATTTTGAAATATTGATAGATATTTCACACCTGAACCAGCTTGTCGAAATTAACAAGAATCTGTATTTATTCTTTTGAATTTCCGATACTTCAATCATCTTGATATTATATTGTTAGTTACGACCATTATGACAGCAGTTACTAAGATATTTTGATTATCCTGCCGGTTATGTCGCTGATACGGAATTAACCTTTTCAAAAATGAAACATGCTGAATGTGACTGAGTGGTCTAGGATGCATATGGATGTAGAGTTTGGTTTGTCTGTTTGAATATTCATGGTGTTTCGACTACATTGGTCATTTTACACCAGGCCGATATTCTTTGTTTTCGATTCTGTATTTACCAACTTATTGCACGGCCCACTTCTAGGTCTCTTGATTCTGAAAATTTCACTCAGTAATGTGGACACGCAACAAAATCAAAATCGTACAGCTCAGTGTTGGCATGCAATTCTTCCAATGGCCAGCATTTGATCGATAACCCGGCTTGCGCCTTGAACTATTCAGACGACATGTTTTCCATGGGTGGATCATTTGACAGCTTTGGAATCCACTTTTATCAAACTAAACAACCCGGTCCTTTGTCCCCCAGAAATTTTTTTTGTATAATCCTAAAATCTCCCTCTAGCTGTCGTTGCTTCGCTGTTGTTCGTCCGTGTTCTTGTTCGATTTTTCTACTGTGTTGCTGCATTGTCTCATTGTATTCTAATTTTGTTCCTTAGCCGCACTACTATTTCAAGTTGCCTGTTGCTATGTACGCTGCATTGTTGCTATGGCTGAATTCTCCTTCATGTTATTTATAAATTTTCATTATTGCGTCACAAATAGCCATTTGGTTTTGAATCCATCTCTGTTCTGCATATTTTATCGTGTCGGTTGCTCGTTGATAAGAGGCACGCGAAAAGTTTTTCGAGTCAATAAATATGAACTTGCCGTTAAAAGTTTTTTATAAGACACCGCCTATGGAAGTAGAGTATTCAATGACCTTTATATTGCATCGTAAACTTAACTCTGAGTTACGGGTAACCCCGAGACCAAGTCAACTAATGACATTTGACGGTAGGTGCTCGGGTCAAGTCGAGTCAGGATTCGAATCCTTCTATGGCAGATACAGAAGGAATGACTCTGACCACTCTAGATGTTATATTTATATCTTCGTTTGATCGCACCGGTAACTCATCCCGATGCGTCTTTATAGCGGGTGGTTCAAAATCGCAAGAACTGGAGATATTCCTAAATACTACAAGAAACTCAATTTTAGAAACGACCACGCAAAAATAATTTGCTTTTCGAAGCTGGTGGAAATAGGACCAGTCCGAGGTAGATGGATATAAACATCTTCGGTTTCTCGTTTGGTAGGCTCGGTTGGCTTTTCTGTGTTAAATTGCGGTAATTTCCTCTCTATGCCGCGGTTGATGACCTGTCCCGGGTTCGCATTATCAAGTAAGATTTCGAGGACGTTGTCAAGCAAATCGCAATGCAACAACTACTACGACGACAATGACGCCGCAGACTAACGCCGATATGTTGAGAGCTCTCGCTGTTTTTGCTTTCGAAAGTGCTCTTTCAGGATCGACGTGCCTCAATCCGTTCGCCTGCAAAACCAGAACTCCATTGTTCTACGAAGCATCGTTCACAATATAGCTCCAGGCATTAAGAATAAAAGAAAAAGTAATTACATATATGTATAATTACGCAGCACTTCTCCGTGCTCAGAACCTATTGCAGTAAATACCATCACATACGGGCGTATAATATGATTTTCGATGTACCAACCTACTTTCCCATCAAGAAAAACTACAATATGTAGTTGGGTAATTTAGATTGGGGGATATAGAAAGTTATATGAAACATGTTTATATTGTCTATTATGCAGATTAGTAGTATGTTATTTTCGTCACATAATATGAATATACCCTAGCGGTAACCTACCTCAGATCGAGGCGCCAAATGATCCTTTAGACATGAGACGCCCTTCTACTCATTTTTCATTGATAATAATAAAAAATTTCCATTATGTTTGGACTGTGCTACCAAGTTCACGGGCTACGACATGAAGTATTACGCGGAATAATTTAAAATGTGATGCATGCACATTTGTATACCTGGCTCGCAAAAATCATTGCGATTATACCAAGAATCCAGCAGCAGCAGCATGTGGTGAAGATTGAGAATCCCATTTCATCCGGCACATACAATGCAGGCGGAGCCTGAAAAATGAAGACACCATAAATGCATATACTTATTTATGCGGCAACAAGGATACTGGATGTGGCGAAAGTCAAATTTCACTGTTTTTTTATGAACTCTTATAAGCTACTGCTAAAAGTTAAAGCCCATAGTTTCAGACACGTGTTGAAGTTAGTGGATAGTATTAAAACCATATCTCATCTTACTCGTATTTGCTCAGGCTTTCCTCAAGCAACGAACCCCTGAGTCTTCACGAAGGGGCATTAAGGGATTTATGAGAAAAATATTTATTAGTTTCGTAAATCCAATTCTTTCCATTTGTCTTACTAAGATATTATTCCACGTGATCAGGCCCCAATTTAAGAAATCAATCTATAATGGCCCAAATAATAACGGAAGTGTCATTATGATGCAAATATTATTGAAGATAGTAAAAAATCTGTGGTAGCGCTTATCACCCCTAACTGTCTGGCGCTCCACGTACAACGTAGTAATATCAGTAGTAATCAGTAGTAATACATATGAAAAGGTTAGATTCGTCATAGCAATATATGACACGAGTTCACGAATTCGGTAACGACCGAAATAAGTAGCGGGTTAACTTAGAGGTTATAAGTTGTTTACGAGAGGCTTAATCCCTCAGAATACTGTTTACTATTTGTCTATGATGCGTCTAACTCAGTGTTTTCTAAACGTCTTCGAGCCATCGCCCCCTTGAACAATGAATAAAGTCCCAGCGCCCCCCCCCCCCCCACCCGCTCATCACGCTTAAACCAAATGAATGTTGTTTTGCATTTATTTCAGCTAATACCAAGACGGATCAAGCTGGTGTATCATTATTATCATCATCGTCGTCATATTGGGTTTGAGTTTTGATAAGATAGGAGGACCATATTTTATAAATCTGAAAAGAGGACACTTTTTCAAAATTTTCAGACTCACAATACCGGAGTAAAATCCGGAAAAATTGTTTGTAGTTTGTAGTTGGTTGACTAAAAAAGGTCATTACTTTCGTTGGACACCAAATTTACCTACTTTTTATTAGATTTTAGTGGTTTTGACTTAAAAAAAGGTCGTCTTTCTGTCTCATCTCCCGAAAGACCCGCCAGACCGTTACTTAGATGCTGATTTCTTATATCTCAGTCCAATTTTCATACACATTTAACCAAAATTTTCCAAAAAGTGGACATTTGGGCGTCCTCCGAGGACACTTTGAAAAAAGTGAAAAAAGAGGACAAGTCCTCTTAAAAGAGGACGTATGGTAATCTTAGATAAGAGCAATCTCATTCTGAAATCTCCAGTCTCCGCGTACCGTTCTGTCAAGTCGTAGTCTGCGGTGAGTCAGAAACCTTGCCACGATACTGAAGACACTTTCCATCAAATGTGAGCGGGGAAGGGAAACGACAAAAAAAGTCAACCATATTCTAGTGACAGTATTTTTATTTGATTTAATTGTGTATCCAGGACGATTGATGCGAGATATTGAATTTCAGTTTGAACTCAAAATTGTTCTACCTACTCTACAATGTAATCAGCTCCTCAATCGTTTCATGCTCGGAAACTTTACAGAATGTCTTGATAATCAGGTAAGGAATTTGTAATAGGAATATATCCCGGAATCAAACCACTATCTCCTTGTGCAGTTTTCTAAGATGATTGATTAATGCTTCTTCGTCAAAATCGGGTAAATAAGCTGGGCCGGTAGCTCATGCGAGCTTGATAATAATAGCAGCAGTTCACTTCTCGCAAAATTTCAGTGAAATATCACTGGCTTATCACCAATGCTCCCTCTAATTTTTCACGACTCTGCGCAAACACGCCAACTCACTGCTCAGGCCCTTGGACAACAGTGCGAAACCAGGCCCCCATAGGGTTATAAACCGAACCTCTGGGGGGCTTCGCCCACCAGATGCTCCTCGGCCTCTGCGCCTTTTTCCGGTACTTAACATCGACATTACGTGCCCGTACATGGTTATTTCGTCTAAACGCGCGAATCGCGAATAATTTAAATAATTCATGATTGAATCGGTCAATATGATCAAGAATTGCATATATATTGTTATCAATTTGGATATAATGACTTCGATACATGATGCTATTTCGTGACCTCCTATCTGCTATGTCAAAAGATATTGAAATCGCCCAACCGTTCTAACCTATAAGACGTACACGATTTCAAATTGGTATTTCTTTACTGGCAAATAATGTTCCCTCGCTATGGCATTTGTTTTGTTGTGGGACTCGGATCGCCAGGACAGGAACATTTAGCGCCAGCCGTTAGGCGCCTATGGACAATTAAACATATATGTATAATTGTATACATATCGAAGTTTTCGGTTAGCACAAGGGCAGTCCTTTTCGGCCAAGGTTCTCACGCTGCTGATCGTTCTGGCACATATGTCGGAGTTGTATGATACACAGCCTATAACTTCATATGTCTTGGTGCGTCGTGGCGCGGTAATGGCCGATGCCCAAGTGCCCATTTCTATAAATCATGCGTATTTTTATTAGGGAAAGGGTACGCAATAATCAAGATATTTGAAAAAATAAATCGCTCATGGCGCGAAAAATACATCATGATTTATGTTAATTCACGAAATAATTTTGGGCCCCCTTCAGCGATAACACTATTAGCCCCGGGCAATGTTCCCTCTATTTTTTCACGAGTCTGCGCGCCTGCGCGGCCCCTTGGACAACAGTGCGCAACGACTAAAAAACATCACTTCGGATTTTTTTTGCGCAGCTTAGATTTTCTGTGCGCAGGGGAACATTGCTTATCACTGAATCCGCACAACCCCGTTTTCGTCTTTATCAGGTTTTATAATTACCCAGAACGGAAATATTCTACTCATAAATTTGGGAGAATATGCCCGTCAAGTAGGACTAGAAAGGATATCGCTTCTCGCAACAAGAACGTCGCGTCGATGGCCTCGGTCGCAGCACTGTGGATCATTCACAATAGTTTGAAGCAGAGATTAAAATCACACAAGACGGTTTCTATCAAAAAGCCATCACACATTGTAGTAGGCAATAAATGCTCAAATACGTTGTAGTTCTCACAGCAGAAAATGAACCAGGCTTTCCGGGGACTCTGCCGACTGCTAAATTAGTCCCTTGATGAGTAGGATCAACATTGTCAAGTAACAATGGACTTTTCCGGCATGCAGCTGATTAAATAGAGACGGACGACCCGAAATTGCCCTGAGTGAATCGATATTGCATTTTTACTGCATATTTAGCTGCTTTATTCATCAACCGTTTCAACACTATGAAGCAGTTTCCTTTTAAGCCTAAACCGTCTCCATTTGCTCTCATCGCCCCCCCCTGCCACCCAGATTTATGGCCAGCGCCTCCCAATCGACCATTTCATCGCCAGCGACCCCTTCACGTTCGCGAACGCCCCCAGGGGCGCCCAGGACGCCCCAAGGGCGAAGCACTGGTCTAACTAAGATCTCTTTCCACGTGATCAGGTCACAATTTAAGTCATTCATTTATAATGGCTCAAATAATATTGGAATTGTCATTAAGATGCAATATTACACGGTGAATTGACAGCTATAAAATCTGGCTTCGCCGTAACCTATGCGTCTTAGTACCAGTCTTAGATTAGTATGCCGTACCACATATTTGGTTTTAAAAGCACGGGATGTGCGTGGGTCAGCTTGATGCCAATAAATCCACATTGGTAAAGGAATAAATTAGTATTGAGCATGAGCATTGAACAGCGCTTTTATTATTACGTTCATATTTTGGGGTCTATGAGCATTGATCAAAGAAGGTGAGGCAGCCCTCTCATAGACACTGATCGTTTATTAGACACAATATTAGGCGTTCCTGACAGGCATATGCTACATGACGGGCAGTGACGTGCGGTGAGGCTCATGGCTAGTGAGGCACCGATCCCACCCACCCACCCCCACCCCACCTGCCCCCATTCACGAGTAATATACCTCATAAAGATACTCTAGGGTGTGAATAACAACATCAGCAAAAGAGAGTGGGTCGGCGAGAGCATTTTCTCTGCACCCTGTTAGCCGGTACCATTCTACATTCCACAATATATATTTCATTCTTTCGTCAAGTGAAATATTCAGTTGTTTTAATCGAACTAATACAGATTGCTCACCGGAAAGGATGGAAAGAAAACCAAAAAATATTTTATTCGTGGTGGTAATTTCGATTTTCTATAGTCCTTTGCTCGTCCAATGTCATTTTTGCAAGATTGAAACGGACGCAGTATCAGCAAAACTAAATGTGTCACTCACTAGCATCAAACTAAAATGGTTGAAAACATCATTAAGACGGTGGAAAATCAGGATTATATCCATGATTGGGGATGCAGATTTCCTTAGAATAACAAACTGAAAGGTTAGCTAATCGCATTGGCGACTTGTTTCGTATCACATTCGCCATCTTAAGACGCAAGCTATCCAGGCACTTCTCGCCACCCGATCCGCGTATAAGCAGTGTCTTACAAAAGCCTACAAAAGTGGACCGTGCTACAAGTCAGCAGATAAGGAATCATATAGCAGGGCATATCCAACTGGTGTAAATGACTATTGCAATTGAAAGCACCGTAAAGGCCACAAACAACGCAAACGCAGGCGATATAAGTGGATATCACATATCACAATTTCGGGTGGGTATTGATTGGAAGGAAATACATAACAGCTACAACAGTAACGGAATGTATTTGCGCCGCATTACGCCTCGGCCGTCGCTACTATACAATTCAAACAGCAGTGTCGGCTCGGTTTCCGAAATCGATAGAGTGTTTCACAGTGCCACGATTGTCCGATTGTTAGCGAATAGGGAGTGCAGCAGATTCGGTTGTGACTCACCTGACTATTGTTTCCCTTCACTGCTATGGTACGTGATAAAGCATAATTTCACATTCCTTTGCGATTTTGAGGGGGTTCCAATGCTCTACGATCGTTAATATTCGGATTTTCGGAATCGGTGCGACAATAACATTTTATTGATAACAGGTATTACGAATTCCGAGCTGTTTATGATAAATTGCAATGTCGCAGGTGTGGCATGACCCGCCCGTTCCTCACCTTTGCTCACCTCTCCTTTCGCGCTGTATTTTAGACTTGCCTGCCCTGACCGCACGTCAATGATACCAGGCAATTTAAAGAGTATAGTTCAAATTCTCATCGAAGACTTTGTATCGACCAAGTCGCGAGGTACGGATTGTTGCAGAATATTCCTCATGGTATAGCTCACATACCATTGCGTGGACTTGAAGTCTATATGCTGCTATAGGATAGGGTTACCATACGTCCTCTTTTAAGAGGATTTGTCCTCTTTTTTGACTTTTTTGAAAGTGTCCTCGGAGGACGCCCTTTTGTCCTCTTTTTTGAGATTTTGTCCTCGTTTTCGAAATTTTAGGTCAGATTTAGAGCAAATTGCGAGTGATACGCCGTAAATAAGCACAGAAGTGACGCTCCGGCGGATATTTCGGAGTGAAAAAATGTGACTTTAGCTCTGGGCGGAAAGATGACTTTTTTTTAGTCAACCGATCACGAAGTGGGAAAAATTCACCGGTTTTTGAGAATTCTTCTCCGGTTTTGCAAGTCTCAAATTTCTGAAAAAGTGTCATCTTTTTAGATTTCCAAAATATGGTAAGCCTACTATAGGACCACGCAGTCATCTACTGGTCCTGATCGTCCCTTTGTAATTTTCTTTCAATAGTTCAACACCATAGTTAATTCCAATGAGATAGCGTTTGTTACAACATATCTTGACCATATAGTTCCACAGTTATGAATACGGGGAAGCGCGACGTAGCAAATGATATTAGAATGGCAGAACAGCACTTGCAAATGTGAGCTCGCGGGTTTCCTAAATGGTTTTCTTGACCGATTGTTGCAACATAATTGTCAATTGGCATTGGTACCTTGTTGCCACAATCATAGTCATAAACAGCGGCGTTGGTATTTTCTTCCGTTCAAAACACACAGTGTTGTATAGTTTACAATGCAATTCTCAAAGCATAATGTTTGTAATGAACATACCGGAAGGTGTCCGAGTATAATATATTAATTATTCATGTTGAAATATACCCGAATCTTTTCAGTTGACACTCGCCAGGGGTAATCGTCAGTAACTATCATAGATAATAGGAAAGAACATTCTATATCAGTGATCGGGAACCTATGGCTCGAGAGCCATATATGGCTTTTTTGGGAATAAGACATGGCTCTTTGCCAAATATTTATTTTTGTACTGAACTGATCAATATTGCAGCGACTTGTTGATAAATTTTCATCACGACCAGAATATTTAGTCTCGTGGCAGTATAAACATGTCTTTGAGAGGTAAAGACAATGCCGTCTTCAGGTTTAGGAGCTCGGACCACCTCTTCGAAATCCTCAAATTTAAATTACTGTCACGCCGGCGGCCAATATCACTCGCGAATTCTATGTACCCGACCCGAAATCTTTAATTGTGCGATACGTTGAATAATCAAAGAGGATAGCATACATGGCGACGCCCATTTCAAAATGCAGTTTTCAGATACACATTGTCTTCCTGATCTACGACGCGAAATGAACTGTTGTGGACGTGAAATTCATAATTACAAACTTGAATTACAAACAACGCCATAACTATCCACGTTCTTGATTGATAAGTAAAGCGTTGTGTAGTACTGGCGATAAAATGTATAGGCGTGTAGCGCAACGTTATGTTACCACCGAATACTTTGAGAATTGAGAAGTCGGTGAGTATTAAGATTTTCCGAATCATTGTGACATTCACATTCGATTATTGTCAGTTATAATAAATTCCAAGCCACTTACGATGGATTGCGTTATCAATGGTGAGGCTTGTCCCGTCAGTGCCTTACCCTCTCGTTTCGAGCTATATTTTCGAACAATATATATCAGTTTTCACAGATAAAATATGGCGCACACGAGGAATCCCGTATGTGAGTTCGAATTGGTGCTACCATGACATCATGAATTTACAATTGTGACGTAACAGTTGATGGGCATGTATGGCTCTTTGGGAGTTGGGATGGAAAAAATAGGGCCAATATGGCTCTTCGGACAAAAAAAGGTTCCCGACCACTGTTTTATATGAACAATCGTATCATGAAATATGAAGCGGGTGGAAATATTTATCTAGAAAAGATCTCGCCAACTATGATCCAACCACAGTCGATGTGCACACTTCAGCAAACGGTGATATAGTATAGTGATGCAAGTTATGCATTGGTCAGCTATGGTGACGAAATATACAATATTTTCTGATGAAGACATTCTGGACGTAATTATACCAGGTCCAGCCGCTCTTATGACGTGATTTTTGAAAGTATACTCGACTAGGTCCGGGCTTATTGAGCTCAGGCAACGAGTGTAGAAAGTTGCATTACTCATTTCGATGTTTCGCGATAAATAATATCGGTTAAATGTGATAGGATGCTATACCCTCGATAAGAACGAAACCGATCGATTCCAAATAAGTTAGGTCATGTTATAGCGAGTTCATTGAATCAATACATTGTATAATTTATCGATACGTTCACATCGCTTCGTATAATCGCTGACAACGACTTATAAGAATCAGGTCCAGCACATTAGACATATGTTATGCCAGAGGTATAATTTACACAATGTCGGGACGATGTGATGTAAGGAACAAACACGTCACCGGAATAAAAACTTGAGTGGACTAAGTTAAGTTAATATCCTTCTATGTCAAACATTAATGAACTGTCATGTATGTTAGTACATTAGCAGTTCTAGATGCAAAATTTGTTACTCCCAAGTTTGAAGAACACACTCACATCGGCCGTGATCTTACAGCTTTCATAAAACGATTTATAGGCGTGTTTAATTTTATAAGTGTGGCCACAGCAGAACAAACACACCGGCTGAATTGCGGGCTGACACTTGGCCCAGACCAAATAATCTAGTCATTTTAGTGGGATGCAGCGGGCCCACTGATCGGGAGAAGCCGACCCCTGGTGTGGGCTGTATGTTCTCCCGGCTTTATATGAGCTGAGTGACAATGCCGCAAAGGTGCAGAGTATATTGCCAGAGTATTAACAATCATTTTACGTGTATCTCCGCTCATGATGAATCCTTACGCTATTTGGAAAATCAAGGACTTTTACATGTGCATTGTGTGTTCGTGTTTTTTGGCATTGCCATCAGTATTAATATTATTATTGTTAATTGTGAAAATTAGGCAATGTTGCGCTTATCACGTTATCGGTCTGATGCGCCGCGGCAAAAATCTCCCTCAGTAGCGTAAGTTTTATCAGCTCTGCATCCGGATAGAATATCCAAATCCTTTAAAATACATATCCTTTATTTCGTAATCAATGTGCGATTCTCGATTAATGATTTCGAAAACGATTCAGGTGCATATTCACTTAAACTAGCTATTCAATAGAGAGGTTGTTGTTCTGAAAATATCCGAATGAATGTATCGAGAGCGTTACTCAAAGCTGATGTCCCCAGGCCATATTGAAGTCAAGTTACTGAAATTCATTTCGGAAAGAAAATCATTTCCTTCTCATATCGTGTTGGTGGGTTGATTCCTCGGGTCGAAATTATGATATGACAATCAATTCCTACTGATAATTATACTCAAAGATGCGGTATAAGGTATTGTATGTAATTCGCATGCATCGAATCTACACTGATCTCGCCCACCTGTACTCCGCCGCAACCGATGTAAGTGTTCTGCTGAATACTTGGTTGCACTGGAGGTTGGTACATCGTTGGATATGCGCCAGGCTGCGTCGTGTGAACTGCATACTGAATAAAATCGAACCGCTATGATTTTAGTCCTTGTTATATGATATATAATAACGGAAAGTAACCCAACGAGAGTCGACAGTGCCTAATCATGTATTCTATATCAGTGATTCTAGACCAGTAATGTTTGAAAGCTAATAGGAGTTTTCAAAGAAAATTGTGACGAAATTCAACTTTATAACTAAGCCAAATATATCTAGTAAATAACGAGATCGCATTAAATTCATGATAAAGCCAACATTCAAATGGATTTGGTGGTTCTAACGGGAGTTTTCCTTGTAGAAATCTCAACTGAACCGCGCATAACAGAAGTAACACTAAAGAACAGCAAGAAATGTCTCGTGAAATTAAAATTCTAATATGTTGTTCTGAGGGCGGAGCCCAATTTCTCTGCTGAGTAGCGATTCTCTACTCAGCAATGATTTCATTACTCAACTCACGCCAAAAAGTATACTCACACTCAAATGCGTTCGAATCGGCACTCAAATCTAAGACAGCACACCACCAGACTTAAGTGTCAATTTTCAGCAGCCAACTGCAAGCAACACCCGCAAAATACCGGAGTACCGGCATTGTCGTATAGGTAATCG